>NW_026641478.1:5992102-6695653 GCF_028554395.1 Pezoporus wallicus | reverse complement strand
TGTTAGCCTCTTACCTTTCTGGCCTTATTTTCCTCTAAAAAAGGGCTTGATACAATTGCTGAACAGGGTTGACCTACAGAACTTGATTTCCTTCCCTTCCCTTCCATCCTCCCTTATCTTCCCCTTTCCCCATTCCCTCTCCCTTTCCTTCTCCCTTTCTCTTCCCTTTGATGTATCTGATTAAAAGAGCTGGTTTTTGACTCACTTATCATATTATTCTAACAGTACCTAGCAGTCAGTTTACTTAGACTACCAAATGTGAAATAAATAAATTGTATTTTTCATTTCATATGAAGTAGAAAGATTAAACTTCTCTATGTTCTAGTTTAAGCACAGAAAGACATATCAGCAATTTAATTTCTTTTATGTTGCTATGACAGCAGTCACCTAGCCTTAAATTGATGCATAAGAAAAAGAAAGATTGTACTGCAGTTTGAACACAAGTTCTGCAGTATAGACACAATGGATATTTAGGAACACTGAGTGTTACCACTGTTTTTATTTCATCAAACTGACAACAGTCACAGGTCTTTCAGTTTTAGCATACATTGCATATGTTGTGAAAGTTCTTGAGTGTCTTGGCAAACTGGGGATGCCAGGCATGAATTAAGCACAAAATCACAGTGTGACTTGCTATTAGGTGCTAAGCCCCTTTGAAAAACAAAACAAAACAAAACAAAACAGAAATGGTGTTAATATTCCCACTTGTTCAAAGAACACAACCAAAATGCATTACAATATTTTCATTTTGATTGTCTCTACACACAGGTAACCTGTAAAATCAAGGAAATAAAAGCCAAAAGGAATCTTTGGAGATCATCAAATCTTGTCTCAGCCTGGTTGAACACTGTACAAACGTACAGCTAGAGAAGTTGATGAAACCAATGAAATAAGCTTTCCTGATAGTATAATCTGGTTGTATATCACAGTATGACAGAATTGTTAGGTCAGAAGAAACCTCTGGTTATCTTTCTAAGATCAGGATCAGTTACAGTGAGTTACTAAGGGCTGTATTCAAGTCGACCTATCAGTACCTCCAAAGAGGGAGACTTCACCACTTCTCTGGGAAACCTCGTTCAGTGTTTGACTGTTTAACCACCAACAGTATAGAAGTTTTTTGTTATGCTTAAATGGAATTTCTTGTATATCAGGTTTTGCCTTCTTGTCCATTCTCTAAATATTACTGAAAGAACTCCAGCTCTTTTTTCTTTACTCCCCACCATAAGGACTATTTATACACACTGATAAAATCCTTCTTGGACTTCTCCAGGCTGAACTGTCCCTGCCCTCTCAGCCTCTCATGTCAGCTGATTCAAGTCCTTAATGATCTTCATGACCCTTTGCAAGACTTACTCCGGTATGTCTATGTCTCTTTTCTACTGAGGAGCTCAGTCATAGACCCAGAACTCCAGATGCAGCCTCACAGATGCTGAGGTCAGGGGATAAATCACCTCCCACAGCCTCCTGCCAATGTTCTTCCTAATGGAGCATGTGAAGTTTGCTGCAATGGAGCATTGCTAGCTGGTGTTCAATTTGCTGTTGATCATGACCTCCAAATTCTTCTGTGCAAAGCTACTTTTCAGCTGTTCAGCCCCAGCATGTACACATGCACACACTCATTCCTTCCCAGGTGCAGGACTTCTCATTTCCCTTTGAGGAACTATTTGAGATTACTATTAGCCCATTTCTCTAGCATATCCAGGTTTCTCTGAACAGCACAACAACCATCTGGTTTATCAGATCACTCCTGCCTCATTTGTATCACTTTAGAATTTTCTGTGAGCACACTCTGTCCAAACATCCAGGTAATTAATGAAGAAGTTAAACAGTATTGACATCAGTATCAATCCTGGTACACACTCTGGAGACTGGTCTCCAACTAGACTTTGTGCCATTGATCATAAGATTTTCAGTCCAGCAGTTCAACCAGTTTTCTGACTACCACACTGTCCACTTATCTGACCCCACTCTACTTTAGATGCATTGTCATAGTAACATGGTAATTAAATAGGGTAAACCTATTATGAGATACTACTAAGTGAGTCATCCCCAAGCACCAGATTCTCACCATTACTGAAAAAATAAATCTATATAAAGCAAAATCCATATGCTCAACTATGTAGCTACACAGAGATTATAAGAAACTATAGGCTACTTTGCTTTGTCCATCTTCTATTGTTTGCCCCCAAATTGTCATTTTGTCAAACACACTAGGTAGTTATTCAGTCTCTGTTTCCTAGGTCTGCAGTGATACTAGTATTTTTTTTCACTTATTCCCAACTAGTTTGTACAGTCTAATCTACTCCATACCCACTGTATTCATCTTCTGTTCGATTCCCTAGCATGTCAGTGTTTGATCTCATGGAGACTAAAGAGGCCCTTTCCAGATTAATTCTAACCACCTAATTATAAAACTTCTCCACCTACCATTATTTTGTTTGTATATTCTTTTATTGACTTATTTGCATTATGTTTTAATAACAGCAATAATATTTATTAACTTCTTACTAAGAAGTAACGTAAGTTATGAGGGTAAAGACAAAAGGCAGGTGACATACTAGGGCTTGAATGGCTGAAAGTACATCCAGTAACAAAACATCATGTACCAAATTATTAAAAAATGCAGAAAATCAAACCAACAGGGCTGGAAAATTGTGTGTGCTACAATTGAAATTTAGTTCTTAGTTTCATACAGAAGAAATATATCTTCAGAATCTGTATGTAACATAGGATGTTCAACATGTATCTATTTGGAGCTTCATAGTGTTGTACTGTGTATCACTTTTTTTAAAAATCCATTCTAACAAAAACCCAAATGGCAAAAATTACTATTTTATATACTGATTCTTGGATCTCTGTTAATTCAATATGCTTTAGAATATGACAATATCACTTTTTTATATATAAAATACAAGATGGCTAGCATAGCATTACTTAATTGCCTTCATTCTGAACGTAACATTTGCCTTGGTTTTTAGAATGAAATGTAGCTTTTATTGAATACTCCAACAAAAGTAAAATGTGAAATATCCTAAATACAGGCACTTCCCATTGGTCATACTCAGCTAAGCCACTCCTCTTTACCTGGCTGACAGAAGGTTGTCTACAGAAAAGTTCATTGCTAACTTTCTCAATCTGTACAAGGAGTAACAGTCCCATGACAGTTTTGTTCTAGGAACACTTCCTTTTGGCTGTTCTTTCCTATATGTCTGATTTTTATTTTACAATTAGAGAAAACAGTGGGAAAAATTATATTTTCAGAAGCCTGTTGGTCTTCACTCTGTTCTGTATGGCAGATGCAAGGCACCAATTATTTCTGATTTACAATAACATTTATTTCAATTCAGAGGAATCCATCACCCTGTTTTTAAACATTATTTACTAGATTTTAATATTAATAAGACAAACCAATTGTTTGTCTTGCAATTGACATTAATTGTTATATATTACAGAAAAATAATTTCTAATGAACTCTGGAACAGACCATAAAGGATACCATCAATATGTAAACATATCTGAAAATCCTCGTGAGATATCTTGTCACTGGCAGTCTGATCTGAAGAGTCTATGTCAGACTCTCCCAACACTGTGTTACACCTTCCTTGCCCTGTTCCATAATATTCCTTTTTTTTAGAGGATGATAGACATAGATCTTCTATTCAACCATGTGTTCATCTGTAATGTAACAACTCCTTTGCTAGATTCTTGTTTTGTTTCCTCCTCTCCACCCCCATTAGTTATGATACAGATGGTCTCCTGAGTCAGATTTAGGCTTTAATTTATCTGTTCTCTTATAGGTGGTATGTCCAAAATCTTCAAGCCACTATTTAAGGTGCATTTTATAAAACTTTTCCAAAATTTGTCTAAGGAGTTATACTGTTTAGAAATTTAATAAAATACCCAGTTGATATCTGAGTCGCTACCGATATCTGACAAGACCCTTCATTAGAATCCTTAAGAACATCTTGTGTAGATTCCAAACAGTGGCTCTGTCTCTACCTGCTTAAAGTGTTCAGCATGTTTTGCTATTTTTTTATTTATTTCTTATTTCATAACTTTTTAGATGCATTTAATGTAAAAAGTAAATCATACTGTTCCAAATATATTTAGAAAATGCACACTATTTTACAAACACAATCTTAAGTAGTCTTTCCAAGAATCTGCTCCTTATCAGAAATGCTGATAGACCTATGCCAAGTTCTCTTCTGGTCTTTCAAAGTGGATTGGTTTCCTCCAGAATCAAATGTAAGTATTCAGTAGTGTTAGACATTACTGGACAAGGTAATTTAGTGACCAAAGTTTTTTTTGCCTTTCATCAGATTCTTTCCATCCAAAATTTGCAAATTGGCTTATCATGTTCTGTTGTACTCATAAGATAGACATATATATCATACATATATAGGTACAAGTTTATGCGTAAATGCACATCTATATGTACATATAGATTTACAAATATGTTAAAATTATATATATGTAAATACTAAGTATTAAACACACAATTAAAATCCAATTTACTATATTTAATATAGATAATGTAATAAATGTATATTGTGTGTTTATTAAGTATATTGAATGCATATTTAACATATATATACATATGTTTAAGAATAAAATGTCCAAGTTGTTTGTAGCTCTATTCAAGAATTAATAGTATCAATAATTTTATGTAATGTGTGTTATCTGTGTATTTACTGGAAGTTTTTTTCTTTGTTTCTGATGTTGTTCCCTTTTATATTGAAGCAGCTGTAATTTTGACTCATTTTATACTTCTCAATACAAGTTACTGATGGTTTTAATAAGGAAGACATCAATGAAGCTGTGTCCTGGTTGCAGCTGAGATAGAGTTAATATTCTTCCAAGTAGCTGGTGCAGTGCTGTGTTTTGGCTTTAGTCTGATAATAATGTTGATAACACACCAATGTTTTAGTTGCTGCTAACCCTAAGCGAGGACTTCACAGTCTCTCATGCTCTGCCATTGAGAAGGGGCACAAGAAGATGGGAATGAGCATAGCTGGGATGGCTGATACAAACTACCCGAAGAGGTACTTCATACCATAAAATGTCATGCTTACTATACAAACTGGGGGGAACTGGCCAGGAGGGGCTGATCGCTGCTCAGGTCAGGCTAGGTACTGGTCAGCAGGCAGCGAGAAATTGTATTTTGGACCACTGTTGTTTGTTGTTTTTCTTTTGTCTTCTCTCTTTTTGTTTGCTTTTCATTGTTATTATTAATATTAGTAGTAGTATATTATACCTTATTTTAATTATTAAATTATTTTTATCTCAACCCAGAGGATTTACCTTTTTTGCTGATTCTCCTCTCCAACCCACTGTGGGCAGGGGGACTGAGTGAGTGGCTGCGTGGTGCTTAGTTACTAGCTGGCGACAAACCACAGCAAGCTGAGAAGGTGTAAACACATCTCTACTGTGTCATACAGTAGATAGCAAAAATTATTGTCTATTAATATTCATATTATGTGATGCCTGTTACTAGAATTGTTTTAACAGGTCAGCCAAGTCAGACATTTTGTTAACAGAAGACTGAACTCTGTTTTGCTATGAACCACTTGTCTTATTTAATAAAATTTCTGCATTATGAGCAAGCTTTTCTCTTTTTCAAAGATGTTGGTGAAAATATTCTATATTCCATATACATTGACTTTTAAATCAAGTTTTACAATATCTTCAGGTTTGAACTTTTTTGTCATAGTCATCATTTTAAGAATATATTTGGCATATTTTATCTGCTTGTGTATTATTAGACTCCTCATAATGAAATGTCAACTACAAAAATATAACATTTTAAGTTTTCTTATGTTTCCATATTATAACTCTAACTGAAAATAGTTCCTCTGTAGTACATTTCTTTTTTCTGGTTTTTGTTGTTTTTTTTTTGCATTGTTTTGACACAACAGAATACGATACTTTTCTGTCTGTGGTTCACTGTTTTCTTCAGTTTTTACTGAAATTAACCAAAGAAGACTTCATTTTCTACCTGTTCAGTTGTTTTTATTAGATTGTATCATCATGTCTGCTCACTCAAATTGCTCAACTTTGCAAAACCCAGTACACAGTCCATAATATCCAATCAAAATATTTTTAGTTTTAGAGCAGCTTCTTCCAGCAGTACTGTCTTGCTTACCTTTACAACTTTCTTGCGCTGGTATCAGAGCAATAGTTTCACTACAATTCTTTTCTCCATATGAGCATGCTGATGGCCAATGTGAAGACTCTGAAATACCTGCTTTTGACTTATAACGTTGATAATAGCAAAAGAATGATTTAAGGTTTGTTCCTGAAAACTCATACTGTTTAGAGCTGTAATTTAGCAAAGCCTAATGAGAATCACTAAGTTACCTCAATTTCTTTGTTATACTTGCCTCCAGAGTTGCCAATTATTTTAAGTCTCACAAAATGTGGCTGTTCTCTTTAGTTAATTAAAAACTTTTAGATATTGTTTTAGCTTCATGTGATTGTTAGTTTTAATTCAGCCTTCCCATCTAGTTATTTTCAGCCAGACTGGCTTACAGTCAAATATCTGTAATTTTCTAATACTCTTTTTTGGAATCAGAGTAGTTTATCTTATTAAAGATATTTCCACCGTGTCACTTATCTCTAACAGAAATACAGGCAAGAGCCAGCTCATGAATATGTGCACCGTCTATTACAAACAGGACTGTAAATGTAGAGAGCATAGTTGGGGGATGGTAAGGATACCAATAGACTATGGAGAAAAAATGGCTTAAAGAGAATAATTTACATGGATAAAATAAGTGGGAAATAATTCTAATTGACAAAAAAAAAAAAAAAAAAAGAAAGCTATGTCATAATAAGGTCATTTCTTACTATAGTCCTGAGCTTGCAAACTGAATGTAAGCTTCAGATTAAAAGATCTCATTCCTGAACCGAGGTGAATGAGTCTAATACTTCAGCAGAGACAGAGAAAACCTATGACTTTTTTCAAAAGACTTCATAAACATATCCCCATAAGTGATCTTGCCAACTAGGACAGAAGAAGTGATCTTTGTTGCCTCAGGTACTGTAAGTTTCCTATTAAAAAAACATGATAGAATGTGTATCAACAGCAATTCTGTATTAATTTTGGACCTGGAATTGTATTTACAATGAATGAGCACAAGTCAGCATTCAGGCCTAGAAAACTCTTGTTGTGGTTTTGGCGCAAAGAGAGAGTTAACACTCATTAGTTTGAGTTATCTGTTGTTATGAAAATATAGAGGAGGTGTCATTGGCAGTAGTCATCAGTAGGTCAGAGTGGAAAGGCAATAATGCCACCTTTTTAACTCCTTTCTGCTTTGCTAGAACCAGTGAGAATCCTTGTCTTTTCCTGTGACAAGACAGAGACTCCAGAATTATGTCAGATTGAACAGGAGGTTACGTTGGATGAAAAGATTGTCTAGAGCAGAACTAGAAGTCCACTGAAGCTCAGTGGAATGAATCCCGTGTCTGGAGTGTGGCTCTCTATGGCTACAGTCTGTTCAGAAGGGACAGGCATGAAAAGAGGGAGGAAGGGGTTGCTCTCTATGTCAAGAAGTGGATAGAGTGTGAATACATGTCTCAGAAGAATAGCCACAAGCAGGTTGAAAGCTTATGGGTAAGAATTAGAGACTGAGTAAACAATGGAAAACCTGTAATTGGTGCCTACTGTGAGACATCCAGTCAAGGGAAACCAGATGAAGTCTTCTTCCTCCAGAACTGGTTAGGTGGTCACATTGAAGTGTAGCAGTCAATGGCACAAAGTCTAGATCAGTGATGAGCGGTGGCCCACAGGGGTCTGTACTGGGACCAGTAATGTTTAGTATCTTTATCAGTGGCATAGACAATAAGAGCAAGTGCACATTCAGCAAGTTTGCAGATGACGCCGAGTGCTGTGGTTGACACGTCTGAGGGATGGAATAGCATTGAGAGGGAATTGGACAAGCTTGAGAAATGAGTTCATGTAAACCACATAAGGTTCAATAATTCCAAGTGCAACGTATTATGTCTGGCTCAGGGCAACCTCTGATATCAGAGCACACTGGGTGATGAAGGAATTGAGAGCAGCCCTGCAGACAAAGACTCGGGGGTACTGGTAGATGAAAAGCTGGACATGACCCAACAATGTGCACTTGCAGCTCTGAAAGCCAACCGTATTTTGGGCTGCATCAAAATAAGTATGACCAGGAAGTGATTTTGCCCCTCTCCACTCTTGTAAGAGAGTGACCCACCTGAAGTACTGTATAAGAGAGTGCCCCACTCTGCCCCACCTGAAGTTCTGTATAAGAGAGTGCCCCACTCTGCCCCACCTGAAGTACTGTGTCCAGCTCTGAAATCCTCAGTACAAGAAAGACATGGACTTGTTGGCGTGGGCCCAGAGGAGGACCATGAAAATGATCAGAAGGCTGGAACCCCTCTCCTTATTTAGCCTGGAGAAGAGGAGGCTCCAGGAGATGTTAGAGCATCCTTTCATTAGTTAAAGGGGGTTTATAAGAAAGATGGGGACAAACATTTTAACAGGATCTGTTGTGATAAGACAACGGATAATGGTTTTAAAGAGGTTAGATTTAGACTAGACGGAAGAAATAATTATTTTACAATGAGTGTGGGACAGTGTAACCAGAGTGGGGCAATGAGTCTAGAAGAGGTTGCCCAGAGAGGCTGTAGGTGCCCCATCCCTGGAAACTTGAATGTTCTTTGGACTAGATGACCTTAAAAGGTTGCTTTCAACATAAACTATGAGTCTATAATCATTCTTAGTAATACATCTGTTAAATAGAACAGCTGTTACATATGCATGTACAGTGATGGTAAATGTTAAGGTAAACAAGCAAGCTGAAATTGTGAATGGAAAGAGAATTCATGGCACTTTTTCCTGCCTTACTAAGAAGGTTCATTTTACCATAGACCATAAAAATGGAAGACAGGAGGGAGACCACTCAACAAGTTAGCTCAATCTGCTTCCCAGCCAGTGTCTCAAGCTGCATGCCAAAATTAACATGTCACCTTCCAGCAAGTCACAGAAGTTTTACTAATTAAAATATTATCATGTCAGATTTGATTTTAATCAAATAATTGTGTTGTGCACTAAAATAGATCTGAAAAATAAATCTTAATCCTTTTTCTTTATTTCTTTAATGCACAGTAAAAGCTTGTCTTATAATAAATCAACTCCAGTAACAAATACAATTTTGTTTCCACTGTGTAAAAACCTCACTAAGCACTACACCTAATAGCTTAAGAAAGTGGGTGCTGAAGAAGGACATATATGGAACTAGGAGCCAATAACATTTCCATCAAAATACTTTACTTTTAACTGATTCATTAAAAATTACCTGTTCCTTTGAAAGCACTTCCTGTCTGGATGATATCCATACATAGTACAAGTATCTGGAAAAAAATCCCAGAGTATTAATTAATGAAAATCCTGCTTGTCTCACCCTTCTACTAAAATAGCAACTTAGAGACCTTGAATGGGCTTCACTGATTAAACTTATGCTGGTTAATGACAATGAGATATTTGAGTCAGCAGTATCTCCTGCATAGGCCTGGCTGATATGACCCTGTTCATCCTGATACAAAGGTGGTGGTAAGCTATTTCAGAGTAAATAAAATGACAGAAGACACCAAGAGTAGGTAGCTGAATCCCTTTGTTTGATCACATGTACATACTGGAATGGCCTTGGTTTTGTTGTGGGAGTTTAATAGCATCCAAGAAGCCCTAGGAAGACTGAGATGTCTCCATTAAGGTGGCACATATGACATTACCTACAGAACAACACCATTTTGAAATGCTACCAGAAGAATGTCTGGAATACTTTCAATCATCAAAAGGCACACCAGATTGCTTTCTTTAGGACACTGAGCTGATTTCCAGGTGCAGAATACAACTTTTACATTAGGCATCTAATGTTACATGCAAATTTTCCTCTATAATGTGGAGTTCATCTTTATATTTAATAACTCTTGCTATTATAACAATAAAAATCTTAAATTTTGAATCCATTATTTCTCCAGATTTTCTGTATTTTCTAAATAAATTTAGGCATTTCTGATATATTTTTTTTCCCCATATGACTCCTCTATTATTATAAGATCAGTTACACTACTCTCCTTAGGTACCTTTTTGCTTACTCAAATTTTACATTTGTGTAAGAAAATTGGCTTCAGCTTTGTAACAATATCTCTGAAAGCAGAACAATATAATTTCTTTTCTATACAGATACTGTTCTAAGTATCTGTATATCTAAGTATTTGGCTCTTGTGGAAATCCAATTTTTGGAAAAAGTCATGCTGAAGATCAGCTTGTATGCACAGAATAATGACTCTACTCCCAAGTCATATGTCTAAGAAGAAAACACAACATCAGTTTCAGTATATCCCTCTCTGCCCTAAACAGCTGAGCCTAACATAATAGATGAATGAAAATACACCTTTGTGGAAGTCTTGAATTAAACTATAAATGCTAAACTTCAGTTCTTGAAGTGACAGGACATTTAAGAGAATTGATTAGAGGATTGAAGTTCCACCATTAGACAAGGTAAAATGACAGTAGTACAGTTTTTTGTGCCCATGCTGACTTTACATGAAACCTATAGAGTAAGTCAAAAAGGAATGAAAATTAAGTGGATTTTAAAATAATTCATTTTAAGCATATGCACTTCAAAAATGTTTTTTTTGGGGGGGGATATGCAATAATTAAAAAAATAAAATCGTTATCCTAATTAAAATTCACATAGCTCAAACTTCCAAAATTATTGAGCTAACGAAGTACTACATTCACTAATGCCTTTCAGGAGTCAAACATATATTTTCTAATTCCTTCTTGATTTTTGGGTGCTAAAGATATCAGACATGGTCTGCACAAACTTTCATAGAACACATTTATATTCTGCCAGAGTAATATATTAATGGATAGACTTAAAATTTATCTGTCTATAAAAGGGAACAAATTCACACCCATATATTTGATTAATTCATCTGTCTTCAGGTTAACAGACACCTACAGAATTACTGCTCTAACCACAGGGATACTGACTGTTCTAATTTGCACTCTGATTCAGCCCAGAAATTATACAAGGGTTTCAAGGTGTTGGTTTTTTTTTTCAAATAAGTCTTAAAAAAGTGGTGTATTCACATGACAAAAACTATAACTTAAGGTAACTGAAAAGCCTAAAATGATTACTCTTTCACTGAACTAATTCTTGGAAAATACGTCAGTGAAACTGGCCTCATATTGCTATATTGAATCATACAGAAAAAAAATATAAAATATCCTGAGTAACAACAGGAGGTGATGCTTTAGGACTAAAAAATTGGAACTGTGAGACAGAGGAAGCAACATCTTGTATATAGACAAGAATTTTGAGGTAATCTAATAATTCATTATTAACTAGTATAGCTAGAAGAATCATAGAATGGTTTGTGTGGGAAAGGACCTTAAAAGTCACCTAACTCCAGCCCCCTGTAATGAGCAGGGACACTTTCCACTAGACCAGGCTGCTCAAAGCTCCACCTAACTTGGCCTTGAACACTTTCAAGGATGCAGCACACCTCTCTGGGCAGCCTCTTCCAGTGTCTCACCACCTTCACGGTAAATAATTTATTTCTAATATCTAATCTAAACATAATGTCTTTCTGTTTGAAACCATTATTCCTTGTCCTATCACAACATGTCCTTGTAAAATGTCTCTGGCTTTCTTTTAAGTCCCCTTTAGGTACTGGAAGGCAGTTTTAATATCTCCCCAAAGCTTTCTCTTCTCCAGGATGAACAAGCCCAACTCTCTCAGCCTCTCTTTATAGGAGAGGTGTTGCAGCCCTCTGATAAACCTTGTGGCCTCCTCTGGACTTGCTCCAACAGGTTCACCTCCTTCTTAACGTTGGGTGGCCCAGAGCTGAAAGCAGTACATCAGGTAAGGTCTCATGAAAGCAGAGGAGAGGGATATAATTACCTCCCTTGACCTTCACCTCCTCACACTTCTTTTGATGCAGACCAGGACACAGCTGTTTTTTTTTGGCTGCCAACACGTTGCTGGCTCATGTTGAGCTTCTAATCAACCAACGTCCACAAGTCCTTCTCCTCAGGCCTGCTTTCAATCCATTCTCTGCCCATCCTGTATTGTATTTGGGATTGCCCCAGCCCACATGCAAGGTCTTAAACTTGGCTTTGTTGAACTTCATGAGGCTGGCATTGGCCCATCTCTCAAATGTGCCAAGGTCCCTGTGGATGGCATCCCTTCCCTCCAGCATGTTGACTGCACCACACAGCTTGCTGAGGGTAAACATTATCCCACTCTTCCTGTTGCTGACAAAGGTGTTAAACAGCACTGGCCCCAACACTGACCCCTGGGGTCTATCCATCAAATCAGTGCCTCTCCAATTTAGAGACAAAGATGTCATGTAGGGCAGTGTTAAATGCTTTGCACAAGTCCAGGAAGATGCTGTCAGTTGCTCTTCCTTTATCTACCAATGCTGTAACCCTCTCATAGAGGGAGTAGAAGAAAACATAGAGCTGTAGAAAACATAGATGAAAGTCAATATTTTTAAAAGAACAAAGATAGAGATCATAACATATCTGTGGCTCTATTCCAGGGAAAAGTCAAGATGTTGAAAAAGTTTACACTTGATGATTTTAGGAAGAAAACTATGGCATTCTTCCTTTGATTTAAAACTGACTGTAAGGGTAGCAGCCACTATCCTTCTATACTTAGCTGATGTTTTTTACATGAATTTTGTAAATAAATGTTTAAAAATGATGCTTGGGGCACATCAGTAAATCACATATTAATTCCCTCGGAGAAATTGTAGGTAGAAAAGAAGCACGTTGACACAAGCTTACAGTAGAGTTTACACTGCGTATTAACAAAATAATGAAATGAACTTTAATACTTGTAACATAACATTGTTAGCAACACTTTTCTTCATCTAAAGAAGCTATTTCGAAAAACAGGAATGCTAGCATTTTGAAAGGAAATTTACTGAGGTATTTTCCTCCTTTTTTTTCTTTTTTTTTTCTTTTTTTTTTCCCAAAACTTTCATACCTCATTTTCAGTACGTTTACTACATTCTACTTTCAGTTTCCCTGGAAATGTATGGGTATTGTGTCAGGAAAATAGACTCAACTGTGCACTGTCTGTCCAAACTGGCACATGATCCAGCTTTGATAAAACCTCTTTTGCTGCCAGCACAGTGATACACTTGAGAAACTAGGCTAATTAGCTCAATCATACTGAAGTCCAAGTGTAGCAACATAGTTTTTTGAGTAGAGCTGGATTGCACCATGTAATTTTGGAACATGAGCACTGTGTACTTAGGACTGTTTGCAAAACCCAATCAGCCATAATGAAATAAAGATATCACTTTTCAGTGCACTTTCATCTTTGAAGAGTGAATGACAGAAACTGACCATACCATTCCAGAAAAAAACTGTAACATTTCACATGCTCCCAGGCAATACACTCATTAGTATGATAGAGCAGCAGATTTTTCCCCTCAGATCAATCATTGTTTCCAGGGTAAACCATTAAATGATTGAAAAACCTTTACTTAATATCTCACTTCTCCCTCCCTCCTTTGTATGTAAAGACAGGTCTTTTTCTCCCCACTTCTCTCTCCATCTCTCATTTCCTCCTCCTCTCTTTTCTTTCTCTTTCCCTTTCTCTATCCAAAAGACTGAACCCTCACTTGCAGTGTGTAATTGTATTTTTAAGGAAAGCAATCAAGAGCTGGGAATGAACTACACTTGTCAATTGCATTCTACAGCTATGACAAGTTAAAATGTGCCAGCTGTACAGCTTGTCCACAGCTGTTGTCTTTCAAATCTTTGTATAATACCCAGTTTCTCTCCAACATTTTACAGTGTTTATAACTGCAGTGAGAGTTGATCAATTACTCTAGTATAGAACACTACTAGTACAATAGCTCTTAGTTTTAAGCTATGCATAAGGGAATCTATGCCAGAAATAATTCTTCACATAATGCTTAAGAATGCACAGATGTCTGTGTTTGATCTAAGAAGGCATAATTGAGAAGAAAATGCTAACAAAAATAATGTATAAATACCAGTAACTAAAGCAGAAAAAAAAAAAAATGTAGAGGAAGCTGAAATGCTAGTGTTTAGGGATGACAATATACAACGAGCAAAACATATCACCTATGTAGTTTGACTGTAAACTGAAAGACCAAAACAGAGACAGGGGAGTGGGATGGGTGAAACTAAACAGACAAAACCAAAGTTCAACCAAAAAATAACAGACCACCACCACTAAAAATAAAACAACCGTGAATAACATCAGATGATCAATACTGAAGCTCTCCAGATCATATTTTTTGATGTGTGAATACTTGCAGTGCCAGTTCACATGAAACTAGGAGAAGAAAACCTGTTCAAGAGGCAGATTGAATATAAATGGGTATATGTGCAAATGCGTATACATGTATCTGAGTCTAAACTTCAGTGCTGAAACCTTAACACTATGAAATTTTGGGCAGATGGAGAAAAACAGCATGCTCTCACCTGTACAAGGAGCATCTGTTTCCTTGCTTACTTTGTTTTTTTTCATATCCTATGAGATCTATTTCAGAGTCACAGCTGATTTTGCAGTTGCTGAATAGCTGGCTTCCGTGCCAAGAATGTATGTAGTCTGACATGCTCCTGAAGTCCAGGGGGGAATCAGCCAGCCTGGCTTTGTCTAGTCTGATAAATAAATAAATAAAAGGACAAGTCCCTGACTCTAAAATCTGAGATGATACAGAATGACTTTCATTCCTGTTATTTTTGGTAGCAACTTCAATGGCATATTTACACTACAGATATTGTTGGAATGGCTCAAATCTGAGCTGGGAACAGAGACATAGAAAATATGTCGTTCTCAAGTAGCGTTTAAAATTTTCCTTCTATCTTTTCTTCAGAAGTATGGATATGCTGTCTGATAATTCTGTAGTCTTGCTGAAAATGAATCAATTAGTAGACATGCTACCATACACGTAAATAATAGTACCTGGAATAATGTGGTAGGTTGTTTGAAACAAGAAATTATATAATGTGTGTGTTTATATATATATATATATATATATATACACACCAATATATACACAATACACATTTTTATAAATTTATATACACACATACACAGGTTTATAAGTGTAGAGAGACACACTGAATTATATAAATATAAAACTGTAAATATATTCTTCGTTTTCTTAAAAAAGATGTAGCAGGACAAAACTGAAGTAAGGTTCTGTTTTTTACACCCTGACAAAATCCTCTAGTGGGAGGGGTGAGGAGTGGAAGATTTCTGTCCAAACTGAAAGTTACTGGGGATGTGCAGCTAAGGAAACTTTCCAGAGTAGAGAACATAATATGAAGAGGAAACACAGACTGAAGGGATGAAGTAGCATATAGGGTCATTGGGGTGAAGTTCAGTTCCTGATTCTCAGACAGCATCCCAGTGAATGGCCATAGATGTCCAGATGGTGACAGGAGTCTTCTTCACAAACGGTCTCCATGAAGATGTCTTCAGTGAGATTGGGAGAGACTTCTCAAACTGATTCTAATGAATCAGTGTCAGGGAAGGTCATGGAACAGATCATCCTAAGTGAGATCACACAGCACGTGTTGGAAAACTGGGGGATCAGGGTCAGTAGCACAGGTTCATAAAGGGCAGGTCCATCTTGACCAACCTGATATCCTTCTACAGCAAGGTGACCTGCCTGGCTGATGAGGGAAAATCATGTCCTGGGCTGCATCAAAAGAAGCATGACTAGCAGGTCGAAGATGGTTATCCTTCCCCTCTACTCTGCTCTTGTGAGATGTCACTTGGAGTATTGTGTACAGTTCTGGTGTCTTCAACATAAAAAGGACATGGAACTGTTGGAACAAGTCCAGAGAAGGGCCACAACGATGATCAGGGGACTGGAGCACCTCCCTTATGAAGATAGCTGAGAAAGTTGGGTCTGTTCAGCCTGGAGAAGTATCTGAAGGGGGCCTACAAGGATGCTGGAGAGAGACTTTTCATCAGGGACTGTAGTGATAGGACAAGGGGTAATGGGTTAAAATTTAACAGGGGAAGTTTAGACTGGATATAAGGAGGAAGTTCTTTACTGTGAGGGTGGTGAGGCACTGGAATGGGTTACCAAAGGAAGCTGCAAATGCTCCATCCCTGGCAGTGTTCAAGGCCAGGGTGGATGGAGTTGGGTGACATGTGTCACCCAAGTGACATGGTGTCCCTGACCATGGCATGGGGGATGGAGCTTGATGATCTAAAGTTCCTTTCCAACCCTAACTATTCTATGATTCTATTTGGACTTTGGTAAAGCATTTGCCACTGTCTCCCACAGTGTCCTCCTGGAGGACTAGCCAGGGAATTCCTCAAGCATCCAAATAATTAATGATGAAGCATGATACTAGGTACACCACAAGTGCTAACTTTAGGACAATCTCAAATGTCTTCTTTATACCATACTGATTATTTAAATTCCACAGCTCTTGTTGCAGTTTGAGATGCCTTAACATATCTCATTGCTGTCTAGATGATGTGCTAAAATGTGAGTCTCCTGTTGGTGCTCCCATAAATTTTAGACCTGGTCAGATGTTTGTATATTTGAGGTCATTTAAAAAAAGTCACAGTAGAAGAGAGACAAGGAGCAAAAAAAGGCAGAGGCAAACTTCAAAATTATCTAGCTTTTGTGGAACAAACAAACAAATGAAAGAAACTATTCCTATTCCTTAAAAACTGGTAAGTACATAAGTGATTATTAGGCATTGGAAAGAAAACATATTTTCTTAACGGATTTTTTTTTTTTTTAGACAAAGCTAAAAAGACCAAACAACTATAAGCTTTTTTCTATCATTACAATTCAAATTGAGTAAATAAGCAATTATAAAGATTTTGAATTTTAATCTTGAAACTTTCCATTCTATGAACAGTAGAAATAAATGAATTTCAGTTATATACCTCCTGCAGTATATAGCAACTAACCTATTTTGTCTCAGCTGCTTGAGAGACCCCTGTGAAAGTTGGCAGAAATTGTTCAGGTACAAAAAATATTCAGAGGAGGAGGAGGAGGTAGTGGGGGAAGTGTGAAAAACTAACATGTAGTTAGTTATAATCACCCAGGCAAAGTCATAGCTCATTCCTAAATCCCATTCAATTAGAATAAGTAAACAAAACAGGAAAAAAAAAAGAAAATCCAAAACCCACACAGTTACAGTGACAACTCTTTTCTACTTATTATCTTAGCACATCATGACAAATGTGATAAGCTACCATGCTGCACATTGGTCATTCTGAGTGCTACAACAGGAACAATTTCAAAGAGATGAAGTCAGAATGAATAAGAAATAAGCAACATCTTGTGGATTTGTTTTTTCCTAACTGAAGAATTGATTCATTATTTTCTAATCCTACTCATTTAATCTTCTTGCAGATGAGAAAAAAATCTAGGAATCTGTCTCCTGGAACATGGAAGAACAAGAAGAGATTTTGTTTGTATATACGGAAACATACCTCACATATGTCTTTAGTTCTCAGTGCCCAAGAGAAGTTGAAATAATTCATAAATGGAAAGTTGATTTAAAATAAGGATTGAGAGGATTATCTGAGTAGACAGATTTTCTACTCTTCATGCCACAGTTAATAATGGGGACAGTTAGAACTGATGAGGGATTTTTCAGTAAGCATCAGCGTGCTAATATTTTCAGAAGAATGTATATATCTAAGTGATAACATCAGCTAAATTTTCCCAAATCTAGGGTGAAATAGCTGATGAAAAGAAGAAAGTTTATCAGGGAATAATCAACTGTTAGAGTACTCATTAGTCTGGAACTCCTCTGTTCATGTCTCAGACTGATGACTAAGAACTGAATTTGAGCTTGAAATAATAAATAGGTAATTCTAGATAGTCATCAAAGCTTCCTTTGTAACCAGTACAGAGAAATTTGCACTTAGAAAAGTAATTTGTGTTAACATGAATTGGATACCTAAAAATAATAGATTAATCATGCTCTGGAAATATGTTCCCCTCCATTTACCATAGAGTTTAGAGGACACCTGATTTTCAGACAATTATTTTAGGGGGATGAATCTATGTTTCTAATCAATTCTTCTTTGTGATCTATCTTTTATTCTGACTGGTCTTCTTCAAATGCATCTATTTTGAAAGCTTCATAATCCCTTAATAAGTAAAGATTGGTCTACTAAGTGATACCAGTTACCTGAAGCTCTTTGCCTTGCCTGATTATGTCATATACCCAAAATGTCAGATACAGTTTCAACTTTCTCTATTCTCTAATTTTTCAGGGACAGATATGGAAATGTCTCATTTTTGTCTAAACAGAAACCAAAAGATCTTAAATTAAAAATAAAAAAGAAAATAACATGAGGAAAATGGGATTTCATTTCAAGTTCAGTATTGAAGAAAAAGTTGAGATTAAACCAGACAGTTTGAAATTACCCTGTTTAGGGAAGAGCTCCAGAGAAAACTGGAAACTGTATATTTATTCATATGTTTATTTATGGATTTTTTTAAACATCACCATGATTTTTTTTTTTCAATATGTGTGCGAAAGTGTTTTTAATATTGTGTTAAATTCATTCAGAAATTGCTTAGCTAAGAAATACTTGTATACGTGCTCAGAACAGCTGTATGTAGTCTTAGGAGTTACTGGGAAAATTCTCACTGTGATTGCTCAGCAGCAGTAATTTGTGATGAAGGAATGATCTGTCATGAACGGCAAGAAGGTTCAACTACAGAAGGACAGAGAGAATGACTCCATATAAGAGTAAAATTTGCTGATCAGATTAGAAATGCTGCAGTATTTTCTTTTGACAATCACAGAATATGAGTGTTCAGGGCCCCTTTCTGGTAAATACAGAAGTGGTGCTGCAGAATGAAATCAATACCAATTAAGATGCCTGATGCTGGTGCTTACAGGGTTGGTGTTTGGTGCAAGTGTGTATAATGAATTGGCTGATGATGTGTCTTTGAACTCTGTTTGAAGAACCACTTACGGAAGCAGGACTCTACCTAAAGCCCATATGCAGTTCATCAAAAGCAAGTGCAAGGTCCTGCAACTCTGTCAGGGCAAACCCATGGTTACCTAAGGTGACCAAACCCAAAGACCAGGGAATGAAGTGATTGAGAGCAGCCTTGCAGAGTGACCTGTATACATTGACAGACGAAAAATTGGACATGAATTGGCAATGTGCACTCACAGTCCAGAAATCAAACCATACCCTGGGGTGCATAAAAAACCCTGGGGTGCATAAAAAGAACCTTGGACATCAGGTCAAGGGAAGTGATTCTCTTGCTTTACTCTGCTGTTGTGAGACATCACCTGGAGTACTGTATCCAGCTTTGGTGTCTTCAGTATAAGAAAGACATAGACCTGTTAGAGTAGGTCCAGAAGAAGGCCACAAAAGTGATCAGAGGGCTGTAACACCTCACCTTTGAAGAAAAGCTAAGAAAGTTGGAGTTATTCAGCCTGAAGTAGAGAAGGCTGCAGGGAGACCTGACTATGGACTTTCAGTAAAGGGGGCTTATAACAAGGATTGGGACAAACTTTTTAATAGGGCCTATAGTGACAGGACAAGGGGTAATTGTTTTAAGCTGAAAGTGATTAGTTTTAGATCGGCTATAGGGAATTTTTTTTTTTTTTTTTTTACATTGTGGATAGTGAAACACTGGAAGAGACTACCTAGAGAAGTTGTACATGCCCCATCCCTGGAAGTGTTCAAGGTCAAGTTGGACAGGGCTTTGAGAAACCTGACTCAGGGAAAGATATTTCTGCCCATGACAGGGTGTTTGGACTGGTTGATGTTTGAAGGTCCTTTTGAACCCAAACAATTCTATGATTCTACGACTGATTGCTAAATTTCTTTATAATTATTCACAAATGTGTGTTTAGTTTACCTCAAGGGGTACAATGAAAATTCCCCAACAAAATCTAATTTAGTCACCAATATATTTCAAAATAGGATGTTATCAACAAATTACCACAGTTTTTATTCAGTTAAGAGCTTCTCATATTAGAAATTTATATTTAATTCTTCATTTTATTATTTCCATATTCCATACTTATTGACATATATAGTAGTAAAGGATCCATGTTCCCATGATGTAAAAATATTTTAATTATGTCTGTAATATTACCTTTTTCTTCTAATTATATCAAAATAGAGCTAGAATTCAAATACTAGCATTTCCTGGAGGTAATTGTAGTATGAGATGGAGAGAGAGAACTTTTATCAGAAGTGCTATGTATTTGCAGTGCAGAACAAGTACTTCATCAGCTTTTAGAATCTCTGGTGTCATAACATCTCCAGAAATTATAGAAAGCACAGTGCAGATCATCTGGTAATCCTTTAAGATAGGTGAATACTTCAGTCTTTCATTATAGCAATGTTTTTTACGTTCCTGTGACATGAAAACAAAGGTTATCACAAGTCAGCCTAAGCTGTTGCTCTCTCCACAGACTGTAAGTAATTGATAACAACTTCTTAAAAATTATTTATTTATGTATACTTGTTCTGAAACAGTCAAAATTAGCCAGTATGCAGTCTTGCAGGACTAACAAACACGCGATATATTTAATTTCTTTGAAAAATAAACTTCCTCAAAAGAAAATATCTTTTATAAAGTGCAGTTTCAAAGACATTGTATTTCAAAATTAATAATGGTTAACAGGAGATTAGTACACATTGGTAAATTATATTAATATGATTTAATTTTCTTTGAAAAAAATAGAATTAATATTTCTGAACTTAATTTTCAAAGATACACTCTTTGTTGTTTCACCAGCATATACAAATTAAAAGTTAAAAAAAATGGAATTCAGTCTAGGTATTGCCACAGACTAATTTTTCCATTAAGGACAATGAGCTTCGAATTTAGTCTGTTATCAGTAAGCGGGTTTATTGCCCAGCAAATTTAGACACAAAATTGTTTAAATGGAGACTTTCTTATTGAAGTAAGAGTTATTATAGTGCACACTCATAGACTGTTTTTGATTCAAAATTAATGAAAGAATCCATAGAGGAGAAAAAGACAAGACCATCTCTTGGGTTTGAAATTAATTTAATGTTTGCTTAATGAAATTAGAATTTTACCTTTCTAATAATCTCTCTCCTTTATAAAATTTGACTTAATGACTGGAATTAATATTATATTGTATTGAAGAAATGAATTTCAAGTAATGAATTCAGTGTTTTAATTTTAATGAGGGGTTTTGTTTTTTTTTTTTAACAGATTTTAGGAAAGGCTTTTCCCCATGTATTTTCAGGAGCTGATCTTCAAAAATACTGCAGGATTCTATGGGCTACTACAGTCTTTTCTGAGGATATATGGTCTGCTCTAACTTCTGTACAATAAAGGGAAATAAAAGAGTTCTATTCAAAGAAAAACTGTTAAATCTCAGATCAGGTCTACTTAATGAATTCCTAGCATAAAAGACATATTTACTTGATTACAAACAGGTGAAATGTCCATAGGTTTGAACCATCAGCCAGGGAACAATGTAATTTTTCCAGGGATAACAATAATGTGAACACTCTTGAAATATTCAACATCATTTCCAAGTTTGAGGTATTTTGTCATATTGTAATTTCTCAGTGGATTTTACCTAGCTTTGAACTTATTAGTGAACATCACCAGGTTATTGTTTTCTGTAAAGTTTCTCCCATCACTCATATTTTAATTAAAACTGAAAGGTAGTACAAGTATACATTCTTTATAGTTTCATACAGGTTATTACTCAGTCTTAGTATATGTAAGCTTATTCTTACTTGTCTATGCTTTTAATTACATTTTTAATATTATCTATAATATAGAATTATAAAAAAAGTATATTCAGTGACAACCAATAATCACATCCACTTAATTCATTTAAAAAAAAAATTGAGAGATAATTATTTGTGTTATTCTTTGGTTAAATAAGAAAGAATAGCCAACTTTGAACATGCCTGCTAATGTATGCAATTAATGTATTTAATTCAGGTGTTTATAACTTTATGATTAAAAAAAAGGAATATTTGTAAAAAGGAATAAAGAACTTTTTAATTTTATTGTTTGTGTATTGCCTTGTCTGCGTTTATTGCTTATAAAAGAAAAAGCATTTTGAATGTTAGAAAGCATGTAAAACATTTTCTTTGCGTATTTTTTGTCCTCTGCCCTCCAGACAAAATGTGGTTCTCTGTGATTACAGCATGTTTATATTTAAATAGCTTGACATATTTCATATCTACCCCTCAAATTTAATTAAATTAATCTTTGATGCTTAAAACAGTATGAACCTTTGAGAGAGAATAAGAATGCATATATCTAAATGTCAAATGTCAAGTAGATTGGAAGTTACAAGGTCTTCTGAAGGTAAAACATGAAAACTTAATCTGAAGTGATTAAAACACAACTAAAATCAAATATATCTATAAATATAAAAAATAGTTTCTATTGGAATAAAAAACTATGCAAAAGTTAGATATGAATTTGGAAAAAAGAAAAAACTTGCAAAAATATTCAGTTATGAAAGATGTGCATGTAACAGTAGGTAGCAAAGTAAACATGAGTTTATTATGCCTTTATGGCAGAAAACAACCCTGTAGATTTGGCATGTGTAATTCTATCAAGAAAAGAAATGTCTAAAATATTTAAATGGGCATTACTTGTCAACTGTAACAAAATTTACTATATATACTAAAACAATAGAAGCATTATGAATAACTTGGGGAAAACCAACCAATATAGAAGGTTTATATGATGCTCTTCAAGAGCTATTCTTAAGGGCAGTAAAAGGAGTCTTGTGAACTTGAAGCCAGCCTAAAGCAATGATTGCTTGTCATTGTTCTGGAGAATCAAGGTCACTGTGTGGAGAGGTTTATTTTTTTGTTTTTTTTTGTCAGCTTGACAGCAGAAGTATTTATAAATATAGCAGATTCCTATTCAGTTATTTGATTAAAAACAAGACAAAAGTAGCAAAACAATTTCCCTCCATCCTTATTTCCTATTCAGGTACATTGAGCAAGGAGGCATTCCAAATTGCAGTACTAATACTGTCTTTAAAGAATGATGTCTACCAAAGCAGCTACTATATATTTAACATATGACCTTTAGCTTACCACTGCAGTGATTTCAGACTTGGCAGGACATTCTGAATAAATGTTACAACAGATCATGGGGATTTTGAAGACCGTGTAGAACTAGAGATGCAAGCAGGCCCAAAGAGCAATGTATTCATTCTCCATGGTCTTTGCTTTCAGGGTCTTCCTAGGTGCTTTCTATTCAGACTTTGTATGAAAGCTTATTTGCTGCCATTTTACTCAGCCAGTGTGCAGTTATTACAAGTTACTCTCAGTTTGCAAGGCAGAGCAGTATGACCATAACCTCTCCTTTCAAGGAATCCTTTTAATTCTCATTCAGTTCTCTTCTTTTAACTGAGATTGGACCTACATCAAGAAAGAATAATGCCTTCATGCCCTCAAACATAACCTCTTCATTTTTCCCTACTGCCTGTAGCATTCTATCCTTGTCTCAGGTGTACCATGAAGTCAAAATCATGGTCCCTCCTACACTGTTACTCACAGATGACCTTGATGTGGGAGTCCTATGGCATTTATGATCCAGATTAGGTAGTCTTTAAAGTTGTGTGACTGAACTACAGTTAAAATTTTCCATGAAAAAGATGATGCCAAGACTTTATGTTCCCTCTGGAAATCTTAGAAGCTTAATGTCCCTCCTTTGTTGTGGATTGTCTGAATTTTCTGTGCCAATAAGATTTAGCCTAAGGATTCATTCTGCCTTGTTTTTTTTTTGTTTGTTTCCCATTCTCTGGAAGGTTTTGGATTTGAATTCAATAATAATTTATGCAATAAATGTAAAAGCTAGACTTTTGTCTTAGGCTCCCTATCTCTAAACCTAAACTTGTGTCAGTGTAATTTTACTTTTTGTGTGTTTCCATTTACCATATATTTATTAATTTTGGTGTAGATGACTAAAACTTTTCTTCAAAACAGTGTTTTCTGTTTTGAATCATAGAATTATAGAATAGTTAGGGTTGGAAAGGAACTTCAGATCATCTAGTTCCAAAACCCCTGCCATGGGCAGGGACACATCACACTAAACCGTGTCACCCAAGGCTCTGTCCATCCTGACCTTGAACACTGCCAGGAATGGAACATTCACAACTTCCTTGGGCAACCCAATCCAGTGCGTCATCATCCTCACAGTAAAGAACTTCTTCCTTATATTCAATCTAAACTTCCCCTGTTCAAGTTTTAAGCTATTACTCCTTGTCCTGTCACTACATTCCCTAATGAAGAGTCCATCCCCAGCATCCCTGTAGGCCCCCATTCAGATACTGGAAGGCTGCTATGAGGTCTCCACACAGCCTTCTCTTCTCCAGGCTGAACAGCCCCAACTTCCTCCACCTGTCTTCATATGGGAGGTACTCCATTCCCCTGATCATCCTTGTGGCCCTCCTCTAGTCTTGTTCCAACAGTTCCATATACTTTTTGTGTTGAGGACACCAGAACTGCGCACAATACTTCAAGTGAGGTCTCACAAGAGCAGAGTAGAGGGGCAGGATCACCTGCTTCGACCTGCTGGTCACGCTCCTTTCGATGCAGCCCAGGATACGGTTGGCTTTCTGGGCTGCGAGCGCACACTGAACCCAGCTCATATTAAGTTTCTCATTGACCAACACCCTCAAGCCCTTCTCTGAGGGGCTGCTCTGAATCTCTTCTCTGCCCAACCTGTAGCTGTGCCTGGGAACCTATAGGTGTGCCTGGGAGCAGTATAGTTGAAGTACATTGCATAAATATCAAACAAGCAGAGGTAGCCTGTAGTTTGATTTGATGTATTGAGAATTGCCCTGGTTTCGGCTGGGATAGAGTTAGTTTTCTTCCCAGTAGCTGGTGCAGTGCTCTGTTTTGGCTTTAGTCTGAGAATAATGCTGATAACGCACAGATGGTTTAGTTGTTGGTCAGTAGCTCCTACCCTGATTAAGGACTTTTCAGTCTCTCATGCTCTGCCAGTGAGGAGAGGCACAATAAGCCAAGAGGAAGCAGAGACAGGACACCTGACCCAAATTAGCCAAAGGGTTATTCCATACCACAACATGTCATTCCCCGTACCTAAACTGGGGGGAATTACCCTTTTAATTTCATTCCTCAAAGCTGTTATTCTTTCATAGGCTATAAAAGCTACTTCATCAAATTGTTTATTATGGTTTCTATTTTTAATGAGCTGTCAGGATGCACAGCTTAGCAAAGGGCATCATTGTGTGTCTGTATTCAGTAAATAAAGATAAATTCTATATCAGCCACACAGTGCAGTAGGGGTCATAAGCCTGTATAGCTTTTTGTTTTATCCTTAAATTTTTTTACTTCAGTCCTCATGAGTTTTTAAGTATCCTGAGACATCTTCCAGCAGAATACATTAGTGCATCATGTTACTCTCAGGACAATGGGCACTTCTGATTTGCTTTTGATGTGTTAAATATTTTCATGGGTGGAAGAGTAGAATTAATTTAGCAAAATGAATGTCCCATCCTCAGTTTCCATCTCCTTATATTCTGTTCTACCTATGTTTAATTTTACATTTTACTGCTTCTGTTCATTTCCTATGAATTGTGTAAAAGAGGGCTATATGTAGTAATGTTTATAATTGTTATTCTCCTACTGTCTTTTTTTAGCCAAAATGTTATCTAGTGCTACGATTGAAATATGATATGTTAGATTGTGTTGCATTTTCCCGTAGTGATTGTCTTCAACATATGGTATTTTAATTAATTAAATTTCTTCCCCGATTGATAGGTATCTTCTTCTAAAATCAGACTCATTTTCTTCCACTCCACACTTCAACAACCAGTTCTTTAATTCAAGATCATTAAGCATGTCCAAGTCTTCCATGATGTCTACGCTACAAAGGGAAAATATAACAATACATATGGATTTACTGCAAGTATATAATGGTAAGTTTGATGGTTTTCTTGATAAGAAATTTCACAGTAATTGAGAACAAGGAAAAGATGGTGACCTGGCTTTATTAAATAATAGGATATCGCACTAGCTATTTAAAAAAGGTGAGAACTGGTGATGCAAGGTTTATGAGAGGGAGAGTATGCTACAGATAGAGGTCATTTGGAGTATACAAGCAAGATTAATCCGCCAAACTGATTCCATTTTATATTTTCATAAATAATCTTTTTTTTTTTTTTTTTTGGGGGGGGGGAAACAAAGCATATGCAAAGGAAATTTATTTGTGATGCAAAGCTGAAGAAAATTGTCAGTATCAAAGAGAATCAGAAGACTGGCTAGAAAAAGTGAATTTATCTTGAGGAACAGATTAGTAAATATGAATTAAAAATCAATAATACAAAATATGAGGAGTGATTGGAGTTTAATAAAAAAAAATTCTATAAAATGAGACCTCATTGTGGGAAGTGGTTGTCTAAACAAGAAAAAAATTGAATTTAGAAGTACCATATACACAGTTACATATTCCTATCATGCATTTTCATTTTATTCCTGGATGTAACTCAGGCTAATCCTTTTGTGTTCCTAATCTGTTCTGAAAAGGTCAAACCTGGAAGCAGGTAAAGGTTCAGGAAGGGATTCTATAGGTACATAGTGAATAAAAGACAGACTAGGGACAGCATAGGCCTCCACCAGAAGCTATCAGGAGAACTGGCTACACAGGATTTGGAGAAGGCTGAGGTTCTGAATGACTTCTTTGTCTCAGTCTTCACTGGCAAAGGCTCTGACCACACCACCCAAGTCTTGGAAGGCAGATGCAGGGACTGTGAAAATGAAGACCTTGGGCCCACTGTAGGAGAGGATCTGGTTCGAGACCGTCTTAAAAACCTGAACATACACAAGTCCATGGGACCTGATGAAATCCATCCATGGGCCCTGAAGGAGCTGGCAAATGAAGTTGCTAAGCCACTGGCCATCATATTTGAAAAATCATGGCAGTCAGGTGAAGTTCCCAATGACTGGAAAAAGGGAAATATAACCCCCATTTTCAAGAAGGGGAAAATGGATGACCCAGGGAATTACAGACCAGTCAGTCTCACCTCTGTGCCTGGCAAAATCTTGGAGCAGATTCTCCTGGATGGCATGCTAAGGCACATGAAAATAAACAAGGTGCTTGGTGACAGCCAGCATGGCTTCACTGAGGGGAAATCCTGCCTCACCAATTTGGTGACCTTGTATGATGGGGCTACAGAACTGATGGACAGGGGTAGAGCAGCTGGTGTCATCTACCTGGGTTTGTGTAAAGTGTTCAACACTGTCCCACATGACATCCTTGTCTCTAAATTAGAGAGACATCAATTTGATGGATGGACCACTCAGTGGATAAAGAACTGGCTGGATGGCCGCGCACAAAGAGTTGTGGTCAATGGCTCAATGTCAAGCCGGAGACCAGTAATGAGTGGTGTCCCTCAGGGATTGGTGTTGGGACCGTTCTTGTTCAACATCTTTGTTGCTGACATGGACAGTGGGGTTGAGTGCGCCCTCAGCAAGTTTGCCGATGATACCAAGCTGTGTGGTTTGGTTGATACGCTGGAAGGAAGGAATGCCATTCAGAGGGACCTTGATACACTTGTGAGGTGGGCTGATGCCAACCTCATGAATTTTAACCAAGGCAAGTGCAAAGTCCTACTACTGCGTCGGAGTAATCCCAGGCACAGCTGCAGGTTGGGTAGAGGAAATTCAGAGCAGCCCTGCCAAGAAGGATTTGGAGGTGCTGGTTGATGAGAAAATGAACCTGAGCCGGCAGTGTGCGCTCACAGCCCAGAAATCCAACCATATCCTGGGCTGCATTAAAAGCAGCATGACCAGCAAGTCGAAGCAGGTGATCCTGCCCCTCTACTCTGCTCTTGTGAGACCTCACTTGAAGTATTGTGCGCAGTTCTGGTGTCCTCAACACAAAAAGGTCATGGAACTGTTGGAACAAGACCAGAGGAGGGCCACAGGGATGATCAGGGGAATGGAGTACCTCCCATATGAAGACAGGTGGAGGAAGTTGGGGCTGTTCAGCCTGGAGAAGAGAAGGCTGTGTGGAGACCTCATAGCAGCCTTCTAGTATCTGAATGGGGGCCTACAGGGATGCTGGGGATGGACTCTTCATTAGGGAATGTAGTGACAGGAAAAGGAGTAATAGCTTAAAACTTAAAACAGGGGAAGTTTAGATTGGATATAAGGAAGAAGTTCTTTACTGTGAGGATGATGACGCACTGGAATGGGTTGCCCAAGGAAGTTGTGAATGCTCCATCCCTGGCAGTCACCAGTCAAGGCCACAATGGACAGAGCCTTGGGTGACATGGTTTAGTGGGAGCTGTCATTGCCCATGGCAGGGGTTTTGGAACTAGATGATCTTAAGCTCCTTTCCAACCCTAACTATTCTATGATTCTATGATTCTATGATTACTGTGACGAGCCTACTGATGCCCAGTTATCAAGACAGCTTCAACATGCTCATGGTAGAATACCGTAATATGGTCTGGGTTTTCATCTTAGTTATGCTCCCCTCTTTGCTTATGAACAATGTGGAAGTTAAGCAAAACTGGAACAGAATAAAGACTGAATTTTCTGCTTCATTGAAACATATCTGTTTGCACTGCATCTGAATTACGAGATACAAGTTTGGGTACAGGTCTTCCCCTGCAGCTGTGATGTTTCAGTGTTTACTCCCCCTGCTGTACTGTTCACAACTGTGAAATAAGACACCCTAGAAGAACTTTCTCCTTTTTCTTTTTTTTTTTTTCCTTTCATTCTAAGAAAATAAAGACAAGGGTAATTATGAGAAAATAGAATTTAAATATACATCAGGATTTTTAAGGCTTTCTGAATCCAGTAGCCCAGTGGAGGTAAGGGCAAGGCTGGTACATCTGCGGGTTGCCAGATCCAACTGATAATGAGGCTGAATATGTGCTTCCAACAGGCACACACATAAAAACACACAGAGACATGCACAGATACACACACACATATATGTATATGCAGAATCATGGAATCATTTAGGTTAGAAAAAAACCTCTAAGATATAGAGTCCAACCGCAAACCTAACACTGCCAAGTCCACCTCTAAGTCATGTCTCTAAGTGTCCACCCAGACCCACACATACACCTGCACACACCAAAGAAGACAGTTGCTTACTCAGGAACAGACAAATTTAATTTAATCAGACAGGACAGACTGGGATGATTGCTCCACTGTGGTCTCCTCCAGGAGCTGCAGGGAAATTTCTCCTCTGGGACATGGAGCATCCCCTCCCTCTATCCCAGCTGAAACCACAACAAAAGGGCACATGTTACCTTGGAAAGTATGGTATAATAATTGTTTATTTTTCTTTTTTCTCCTCCTACTTGGTTCAGACCACTTTTCTACAGACTACATCTTAGTCTTAACTGCACTACTGATCAATATCACTTTTGCATGTGGGGAGTGAGGGTTAAGGGTAACATTAACCTTTTAGTATCTCAACCTATAACTGATTTTAAATATTCACTTGGTTTTATAGGTTGTTTTCGTAATGAAAGTTTCTTCTTATTTTGTGTTAAGCTTTATAGTTAATCATATTTCAAATCCCAGCTGCCTTTATAAAATTCTAAGACTTAAAAACCCCCTAAACTTTCATTGTATATTATCTTAATGAACATTAGTTTACCTCTCTTCATAAATAAAGCACTCTGCATTGTCTGTTAAATAGTATTTCCACATGAAAGATGGTATTCATTGCACTGAATATACCTTTTACTGAAGAATAAAAAGAAAGAAAAATTCTCATGGATGTTTCTTCTCCCTTTTCACTCTTTCCTGTGTTTAATCTAAGAAACTGTCATCCTACTAGACTCAAGACTAATTCCCTCAGAACTGAGATAAAATAATGGACAAAGCATGCAGGAAAGTACTAAATAAATCGTATTCAGGCGAACAAGCTAGAATGGTTGCCTGCAGATCGCTCTGTAATAGATTTCCATCATAATCAAAAAGCAAGATCACATTTAAAGAATTACCAGCAGCAGTGATGGGACTGTATCTCAACATGATGGCTTCAAATAAATGTTAAATGTTCCCTGTATGCTATGAAACAATGTACCGAAACTGCATCAAATATTAATGAAGCTTTCTAAATTTGGTAACATCAGGTTTCACCTCAAATCCAATGCAATACATATGTTTAGCATATGTATACACACATGAACACATAGGCACCCAGAGTTAAAAATGCTATTTAAGTGTACAAGCATAAACACATACATATATAGACTTCCACTGAAAAGCAAAACCAAAACCAACTATTGAACTAAGAAGAAATGATACCACAGAACAGAGTGTGCAAAATTACAGTGGGAGGGGGAGGTCATTTTCAACTTACAAATAGTAAACCTATCTTTTAAAAAGAAACCCTTTGTCCTTTTGTTAAAATAGAGATATTTTAAAAGCTGATATTGTTTAAACTAGAGAAGTATAACAGTTTGTTCAGTTAATGTGCTGCTGATTGTCACACAAGATTTAATAGGGTATATGTATCACACAAAAGAAGGAAAAAAGTTATGAAGCTTTTTATTTGTATTTCTCTAAGATGTTCCTTGTAGATTTTTGCATGACATACTAGTTTTGTGAATAATCAACTTCAATGAATTGTACCTTATAGAGGTACTGAAAGACTCAATGTCTAATGTTAAGCTAATATGCCTCTGTGTGTTCTGGACCTCTCAATTTTGAAAACATGAATAATGATTGTAAGGTCATTTCCAACCTTAACCATTCTATGATTCCATGATATTCATTATGACATAGCTTAATATTTCCTAAGAATAGGGTTCTACTCTGCAGCTATGGCTATTGTTGCAATCGGACATTGAAACGATAACATTTTCAAGGCTTTTATATTGCATTAAGGTTTTAGTAGAGGAGTTCACTCCTATAGGAGCTTAGGAGGGATAACTCACACCAACTCATTCGGACAAGGAACTGTATCTCTACCCATGAGTGTGGCATTAAACATACAAAAATAAGTTGACATGCGTCTGGCTATAAAACAAATACGAAATTCAAGCCAGCGAGTTACCTCTGCTATAGAATGAAAATGCTGAGGTGGCAGGAATATCAGTCAGAATATTCACAGCCTTACATGTATTTCTATAATGGAGAAAATAAATAGAAAATTAAATTCTGAAGTGCAGTTTATCCAGGGAAAGATGCATTAATTTTCCACAAATATCTTTTATCATAAAAAATGACTAAACCATCCTTTCCAGGAGGAATGCTAATACTGACACATCTATTTATTGTGACTATAGGTCATATAACTGATTTACTCAACACATTAAAAGAAAAAAAAACCCTAACTTAGAGAAAAAAATTAAAAAAAAACAGAAAGAGGCAATTTTCTGTCAGAAGAATAAGATAACAATTCTGAGTTTGGATTTTGTCTGCTGAGTTCTATTCAAAGGATTAAAGAAGCTTCTGAATTCTTCTTGTTTGTCCTTTTGTTTGTTAATTAGTTTGTTTATTTTAATATTTACAGGGCTTATTTTAATTTTCTGTATAAATAGTGTTAGTTTTAATGGTTACTTAAATTTTCACCATTTAGTACTAATTGTTGATGCTATATAATGATATATAGTTATACAGTGCTGACAAGGTTATGTAGGAAAGTAATAAAAGTAATAAAAATACACACATATACTTAAAAGTGTCTAATGAGGATCAGCTACTATTTAATTTTAATTTCTATAAAATTTTGATGTCAGTAGTAAGAAAATTATAATAAAGGTGTTCACTTTATAATTCCGGAAAAAATAAGGGGAGTTAAAATTAACTACTCACTTATCAGAACTGGTACCTTATTCAAATTAACTTGTTTATGTTGAAGAAGGTGCATAAACCCAAGCTCATACCTTGGTTTACCATCCTGAAAAAATTTGAAGGGGAAGTGGAGAATGGAAAAGTAGCCAATGATAACATCTTTAATAAAACACCTTACTATGAACCAATGTTTTTAGACATTGTGTTCACTTACTATTTTCTGGAAGTTCAAAAGGATTCAGCATGGATTTGACTGTGATAGTCAGTTGCACAGTAAAAGAATTCTGTTTATATCATGAATGTTTCTGCTGTAGTAATTTCCTTTACTTTTCCTGCTGCTATTAAAAGTCTGCACCTTATGTACAAGGCCAGACACAGATATTATATGAATGGAGAGGAAAAAGGACTCAAGGAATTGCCAAGGAGTGCTTAGTTGTGACCAGTAATGTTTGCAGGAGTATGACAACTACAGTGACAGGTGCTAATGGAGAAGGAAAAATTATGTCAATCTTCTTAGCTCTGCAAAATTCTGGCAAGAGCTATTCAAGAACTAGCAGATCCGTGCTAAACAATGCTGGCAAATACACATATTAATGGACTAAATACATGACATGGGTCTTCAGGATTGCTTTGAAAGTAACAGACATTTCCAGGTGGAAATCTGATACCAAGTCATACATCAGTCACTGTGATGAAAACTTGTCATATACTCACTTTATAGAAGGACAATACCTGCACTAAAAGCAATTCTGAAATTTCTAGTGCTTGGTGGAAGTGCAACCATTATGGCACTGATAGTTGAATATATGTATCAATTTATTTATATTTTCTTAGAAGAATTCAATTCAAATGATCAGACCATAGTATTTAATCATATCTAATCCATTAAAAAGAGTATATTCAAACTTAGCTTTGCTTAATAATTCTGTTTAAATTTCAATTAAACCATCCTTAAAAAAAGAAAGAAAAGAAAAGAAAAGAAAAGAAAAGAAAAGAAAAGAAAAGAAAAGAAAAGAAAAGAAAAGAAAAGAAAAGAAAAGAAAAGAAAAGAAAAGAAAAGAAGAAAAGAAAAGAAAAGAAAACAAAAGAAAAGAAAAGAAAAGAAAAGAAAAGCTTGAAAATCCAATATCATAATAAAGTTTCCAGTTACAGAAAGCTCTGTGGTCCTGTTGCCACTACAGACCTCACTGAGTTTGTCTGCACACTACTGGGGTTCCCTCCCTCCTGCCCATGAGCCAGGACCCCATATCACTCCCCTGGGCCATCAGTCCCTACACTGCAGAATGGCTGGTTTTCTAGTTCCCACAGTCCCGCCTGGTCCAGCTCAGCAGGGCCCACAGACGTGTCCATGTCAGGCCCATCAGCCTGCCTCAGTGCCCATGGCCCTGCTGGCCAGCCTGCTGTTGTGTCCACAGGCACCTGCCAGCCTGTCTGGCACCTAATGGCACAATTTTTTAAGTTGTGCTAATTGCTTGTAACTTTTTGCTTTCTCTCATCTATCTGAATTCACCTGTCTTCAGCTTCCAGACACTGTGCAACCAACATGCTACTCAGCATGGCATTTTGGGGATAAAAAATAAGCTGCTGTCATGGTTAAATATACTCCCTGGTGGGGTGAGAAAAGGCAGAAAAGGCCTTGTCTCTGTGTAATCACTGATCATCAGCCGCTAAAACAGCCCTATGTTATCAACACTCTTCAGAACAAATCAAAATCATAACCCCATACTATCTGCTACGAAGAAAATTAACTCTACACCAGCCAAAACCAGCACAGCTACCATTTGTATAGTACTTCTAAGAATACACTAGTGAAATGATCACAGCCTTCAGTTTTGTTCACACTTTATTATATAATGAGCAACTTGTTATATAAGGAAATAATACACTTTCATAATCTCCTGCTATGTAGGTATGTATGTTTACCTAATCCTACATCTAGCTTCTTGATTTACAACTCATATCAATAGAAGGAACAAAGAAGTTTTATACAGCTTAAACACTTGTCTGACATGAATTCTTGACAGATAGATAGATGAAAGTGAAATCAAAGCACAAATTCATCAAGCTGTACTCTTTTATTATCAACATCTGAATACACAGAATATATATACGAATATATGAGCTATCAAAAAATAGTACCATGTTGTAGATGCAGTACAATATTTCTTTATTTATTTCACAAAAATGACACCTGGACACTCTGAATAGCCTATAATTAATTCAACCCTGAAAACATTCTAAAAAGCAAGTACTTTTTCTCTTTTTTATCCATCTTCAATCTCACAGTTCTTTTCTAGACTTATGAAACACAAAGAGCCTCTATACACCATGTAATAAAAACCATGCTGCTCTGTTACCAGTGCAATCTACAGAGTGATAATGAAGACAGCTGCTGAATCATTAATATCGTGAAAGGAGAGTGAAAGGTAATATTTTTATAATTAAGCTTATTTCAAAAGCAGCTTAGATGTTGTCTTAGATGCTTTTGAGTGATAATTTAAATTATTCTCTGTAATTAACAGTCAAAAGGAAAAGAAAGCAAGTTTTGAACGGAAATGTTAAAGAGTAAAAGGGAAATTTTACATTCAGAACTTACGTTTAGGCTGAAGTGCCTACAAGTAAAGCTTCTAATTATGGACCCTCAAAGTCACACTGTTGATTAAATTAAAATCAGGAGATCCCTCTCAACAATCACTACTATCAATGGCAAAAAAATAATCTGGCACACTATCTTCAAAGTTTAATTGTAACTAATTTTTACATTATTACAAAAGTGTTAAAATTCTATTTTTTAACACAGAAAAATGAGTTTTTAAGAAAAAAGAATAATATTTGTTCTATTTCTCTAGTATCTGTTCTAAGTTTTGCTATATTTAGGCCTGAATATTTTCCCTACTAAGGTCCGTATAAAGACCTGAATATTTTCCCTATTAAGGTCAGCGCATTCTCATACTACTTCTGTGACTTAGTTTATTCATCACAGTATGGCAGTATAATTTCAGAAATAATAGGTGTAATTCTTGTTTAAAAAAGCACTTCATGATTATGGTTTAATCAGCATATAAGTTTATCATCTGATCAAATAAGAAATCAGCTGCAGATTAAGTCTTCTAAATGAAGGTGTACTGTGAAAGAGGCATTTGTGTTATCATTACAGTCAGTGGAGAATTCGGAAATAGATTCAAGGAGCCTACAGTGTGGTACAGAGCACCATAACTTGGATATTCAAAATGCAATTCAATTGCCAAAATGTAGGCACCTGCAGTTATTTTTTCTTGCTGCAAAGCCTTGTTTACAGTAGCTGATCCAAACCAGTGCAGGTTTCCATTCCGTCATATTCCTAGATGCCATAGGCTGTCACGCACAACAGACATTCTGTTACCATATCTGGGTAACAGAAACACTCTTTTGATTTGAATAAGAGTGACACTTCAGAGGTTGTGGAGTACGTTACTGAATTGTCCTGAAACGGCAGAGACCTAGATGAGGCTGTCTTTCACTACACATGACATAAGGGAGATGTGTACTGTTCCAGGGTGACAATTAGAGACAAGGTAGGATAACCCAGAAAATTTCAAACAATGATAGTCACTTACATTTAAGCAACAGAACTAAATGTTAGTTCTCACCTAGGTATAATAGTGGCTTCCACACCAAGAGATCTCTTCAATTTCCCATACTGTGGCATCTGATTTTATTTACGAAAACTTAAAGATAGCTAAAATATGTGCATTGTGCTGAAAGGTATTACAAATATATGGAGGACCTATGCCTTCCTGGAAGCCAGGCAGGATATCATAAGCCTACTTTTAAGACTCAGTGCTTATGTTTGGACAACTAAATTTGGCCTCATCTCACACACTGACATTAAATTTAAAATTTATATATCTTAAATTTCAAATGAATTACACTCATCTAAGGCATTCCAAAGCATAAGGGACATGCTGAAGACTAGCAAATACTACAGAGGAACTATGGAGATCCACACCTTTCAAGAAGACTCTATCAAGTCAATGCATGATAGCCCAGGACATCTTGAGGAACTCTAGGTCTCTACATGCGGACAAAGGAATCAAGTCACAGATTTCCATACTTGAACTATTATTATACACTTGTTACAAGTACATGTGGCCATCTAAAATATATTTCAAATAAATTAGTTGAATTGTGTCTTTCTGAGCATTGCTCTCTCTTTTAAGGGGACAAAATTCATTAGCTTAGCTATGGACATGTAAAGATGGGTGAGATTAGTATTGTTTTTACAGTGAGTGAGACATCATTTGCAGAAATGATTCCAAGGTACAGATAATAATTTGTTTCCATTCTTGTGATTGTTATTTGCACTAGTAGTTCAGGGTAAGTAAACAATACTGAGGCAAATTATTCAGAAATAAAACCTATATTAAGAAGTAAGGCTAGCTGTCTGTGTTAGCTATGCTCTTGCTATGCTATTGCAAGAAGCGTGATTTTATTTTTAATCTGAGTGGCATGTCTTCACAGAAGACATGAGTGAAAAAATAAGCCCTGAAGAGCTTAAGGAAAGAAGGAAACATCTGAGAAGAGTAACAGAAAGATGTTTAGGAGAAAAAAGAATCATGGTGTCTGTCCTGGGTTCAGCAGTAGCAGTCAATTTTTCTCCTTCTTGGTAGCTGGTGCAGCTCTGTGTTTTGACTTTCAGCCTGGGAACAGAGCTGATAACACTGATATTTACTCTGACCAAGGAGTAAGTGATAATTTTAAGAAAGTGGAGGGGAAAGTTATAAAATGTGAATACTGCTGTACCCGAATCAAAATATTAAAAGCTGTATTTGAGGAGAACAACTTAGTAGCTAAAGAGGACACATGAACTGCATGGACAGTTTTGGTTTTTTTTTGTTCAGATTTTCCTTTGTTATAGAGGCTTCATGCAACTTATTCATAAAATAGTAGACTTCTAAATCTTTAATGATCTTCTGCACCGATATAAAATTTTCCTTCTCAATTTACATTGCTGTTATAATTTCAGTTCTCCTGGTGAATTTGCTTGGGCTTTGTTTGTTGGTTTTTTTTAATATTATTTCAATAAAAGCTCTTACAGAAAATATTGACTAAGTTAAGTGCTTACATGGCTCCAGTTGCTTCAACTATATTTATGGAATTTTTCTTCAGAAAAGTTATAAGAAATTGTTACAAAGTTGCACTTGAATTTCTTCACTAAATTGTGCTTCTTTCAAAACTATTTTGAAAGAATCTCTTGATCTTTGTGATGGTGCAAGGGGAATGCAGCTGAATCATTTTTTGAGAGATTTTTTTAAGAATCTCATGGAGCAGAAATATGTTTTGAGTAGTAGAAATCAGCAGAAGAGAAGGTTTGGCTACTCCTTGAAATTATCTAGGAACCAGGACTGAGAAGAAGGAAAGTTTCTTTTTTTTTTTCTTTATTTTTTTTACTTTTGTGTTGAATTCATACACAAAACAAAACAATGATGTGTGAAATAATAGATATGTTTTCAGTACATGAACTAATCTACTTAGAAAACTAAGGTGTATAGGTAGAAAATGACATTCCAAAAAATATACATGTATCATTCAAAGTCATCTGTCTTTCAGTCATTCCAAAGCTATGCACTGTTACTAAATTAATTCTTCAGGGACTCTATGCAGAATACCATAGATGTTACTTCTAAGCTTTCAGCTTCAGTTTCAGTCCAAGTAAATCAAGTCATTGCATGAATGAGGTATCGAGCTCATGGTGATGCAAGATGGGCACAGTGCTACTGCAATGTAATGCCATGCTATGATTCACAGAATTAATTAAGTCATATCTGGTACTTTTCATGTTTTCCTTAGAGACACCAGCTTGGACACCAGTTTCTATCCCAGTAGAGGCTACAGCAGAGTCAGCCGAACAATACTGAAGTTATTTGTTGCCTGCTATTTTTATCTTCTTGGTACTGTTTTCTTAGTTTTCTGGTTATTCACTGAGTAGTCCAAAGGGGATTAGAAAACGGGCACTAGGTATATGATCACGTTTTCTTAGTTTTCCATTAACTGAAGATTTCTGTACCTTTGGCAGAAGTACACTAAATTGCTTAAGGATATTTTAACAATAGGAGTTTAAAATGTAAAGTACGTAGAATTTTTCATTCTCAATATTTATCCAAGGAAAACCAAAAACACTGAACCAGCAAACTCCTCCTATATATATTTGAAATGTGTTTCTTGCATATTTTCTTGTATCAGATTATCTGTACAAAGAAATAACTTAATTACAGTCTGTTCTGATACATTTTTCACTCACAGTGACTGACTAAAACCCTTTAGGGATCAACAGCACTGTAATGATTTTCTGGCTTCAGCTAGTTGGTGAGAAGAAAGAAAGAGTCTCAAAAGGACTGGTTTTTTTGTTTTTTTGCAAGGATTTGCTTTCTTGTTTTGATTTCAACAAGACATTTTTGTTCAGTATGTCTGTTTGATCTTTCAGGAGTGTTTAAATACTTAAAAGACTTTTCAATTTATTTTACACTACCATTATCCAGTGTGAATAAAGATCTATCACTCTAACTAAGTTTACTGCAATACAAGTGAAATGAAACCTCTATTAGCCATTTTGAGTTTGCTTTCCAGCCATATAGTAACAGGACATTTTGCAGTCTACTGGGAGACAATCTGCTCATATTCCCAATAAATGAACAGTGTGATCTGTAAGATCTCCTGGGTTACCATGGTTACCAACACATATTCTAAGTCACAAGATGTACTTACACTGTTTCTGAATTAAAAATCAGTTTTCAGAATTGTTGAACATAACAAGATTTTGAGGTTTGTTTTGTTTTGTTTTGTTTTGTTTTTTTTCTTGGGTTTGTTTTTGTTTTTTGCTTGGTTTGGTTTGGTTGTCAGTTTGCTTGGTTTTTTTTTTTTTCTCAAAAAAAACCCAAAACATAGTAATACTAAATGCAGAAAAAAAATGATACCATCAGTCATTTACAACTTGGCATCTCCAACAGCTGAGCTGTCTTCCTCAGTTCCTGGCTGATAATGATTTCATTTTATGCAATTTTACTTTGAACTACTAAAGGTTACTATGGAAACCTCTACTCTCTTTCCCTTTTCACATTCTTTGAACAGGTAGCAGGTCTCACTATGTGAGGGAAGTGGCACATCCACTGAGACATTACTTGAAATCAGCTCCAAACTGTTTTTACCATTCATGAAGCAATGTTAAACTAAGATTTGTCAGACACTGTGGTAGATGAAGAGAATATTTTCAGGGAGGAAGAAAAAAAAAAAGTTTACCTAAGTCTTTTAATATCTGCCAAAACCACCTTCTTCTTTTTTTTTTAAAAAAAAAACTGAAATTTCATCTTTACTTGATTATCATTTTCATAGTTCAAAGTTTTACAAGATGGAATATAAATTATGACAACAGTAATCAACTTGATGGTACTGAATATATTCTCACATGATTGATGTTGGTTTTAACTTTTGATTAGCTTATCATTATTTATTATTAATTCTTAGGTTTTACTCTTTCAACCCTGTATCTACCTTATTTTGGCACTGCAATAGACTTCTCTGACCCCCCATCTGAATCATGCTAGCAGTTCTTCTCCAAACTACAAGAAATGGATGTCATTATCCAGCTCTTATCACTTCCAATTTGCTTCTAACATTATTAGTTTCTAGTCCGGAATTCATGATGTCTAATCAGAGCACGTAGGTGGGTTCCTAACTTCTCTTACACATAGAATCATAGAATGGTTAGGGTTGGATAGGACCTTAAGATCATATAGTTCCAAACCCCCTGCTATGGGCAGGAATGCCTCAGTCTAACCCTTTGCTGAAGATTCAGAATTTTGAAACATTTAACTTCTGGACAGTATTTGGCCATCAAATAATCTAATTCTTCATATATTACAATCCAATCATCTTCCCCAGTCTCTAAAAAAGCAAGCCAACGATATGAGAGAATTGTTTGCTTATATTTCTTTTTAGTCAAGTAGTAAAGAGAAAAAAAAAAAACAAAGAAAACTATAGTTTTGTTCCTCTTCATTACTCTTCTGGGGTTTATTCTTTATTGGGGTTTATCTGCTTTGATTGGAAAACTTCCACTATCAGAATTTAGGAACACTCAGAAATAAAGCCAATAATAAATCTTTGTCAGCCATTTCTATAAGGCTTTTTACTGCCAGAATTTAATTTACTATTTTTGGAACAGACATCAGTAAAGGCTTTGCTTCACTTTTTAATTTGTATTCAAGTGGAATTGAAGGGCAGAAGAAACCAAAACCTTCTTTGCCAAGAGCAGATGTCACGTTATTCATCTCTCAAAGTTGCTCAGGCAATATCCAACTGTAAATCATTTTGTTCTGCTACATCAAAGACATATCCCTCTTCACAACCATCAACCAATACCACATTCAAGTACATGTATCATGTATTTCTGTTCATTCTGCCTAGTAAGACCGGAAAATGTGTAATTTTTGCTAATATTTAAATGATAACTTTTTGCATAGAAATTCGGATTCAGGGAAGCTTTTTGAGACATGAAAATGTCAGACACTTTTAGCTCCACTTTTACTTGCATTGAAATTATAATGACAAAATCAGTATAAAATGTTATAATCCAGATTTAAGTGAAGGTTTCTGTTCTTCTTTTTCATATGCCAAAAAATAATAACCTGGTACATAGGCATGTAAAAATGCTCTTTCTCTATTCCCTTTATTCTCTTATTTCTATCATTATAATTTCTTTTTAATTTGCTTTTTAAAATATATATACATATCATAATTTAAATATTTTTAATCCAAAACAACCCAAAACTGGGGAATTGTTGCTTTTTATTTGTTGTTGTTTTGTTTTGTTTTGTTTTTTTTCATATCCTAAATAAATCCTAATATAGCATTTACCTTAAGAAAGTTCAAAGAACTTGGTAGTACCTGGTATTTTTGGTCTCCAAACTGAGTAATATTTTGACAAACACACCACATCACATCGAATCACCACTATTCATATCACCCTTAAATAAACAGCTTTGTATGAACTTTCCACTATACCAAATTTTTAGACCTCTGGTTATTAACTACAAACAATTATAAACAACTTGATTATTATAGGTAACAATTTCAGTCTCTGTGTTGAAGGACCTTAAGTTTCTAGAGATTGATTAGGATTAAAGAATGGTGGGAAGGAGGTGGGGGACAGAGAAAGAGGGAAGAGAGGGAGGGAGGGGGAGAAGGAGGCAGGAAGAGAGAGAGGCAGGCAGGAAGGAAGAAGGTAGGAAGGAAGAAGGCAGGAAGGAAAGAAGGAAGGAAGGAAAGGAAACACTTATAATGAGTTTGTTTCCCCCCACCCCTCTATTTTATCATTCTGCATTTGAATTTTAGTGTCTTATTGTCTGATTCCTAATAATTATGAAAGGAAAATTGTAGGTCTACCTAAAAAAAACCTGTGTAATCTTCAGGTATAAGTTTCTCTAAGAGCATCCCATCATGTAGGTCAGAAACAGCTATTTTTATTATTTTTTACAAGTCTTCCATTTTTGATCATTAGTACATCTTGTGCTATAATGATATTGATCCTAAGAGCACATTTATTTTTAGCCTCCCTTCAGTTGTTTTTTAACTACACATGTTTGAGTTTACCAGTTCTAATATCAGATAAAACAATGACCATGCTAATTCATTGGCATTTTCATCAAACAAAATTTACTTTGAAGGCAATTGCTTTTATGAGCTAGCTAATCCTTAGCTTGGTGTAAAGACTGCTGTTGTGGATGTAAATTCTTAATGCCTACCTTAAACAGTCTGTAGCAGACTTCACAGATGTCATTGTAGTGATGGCTGAGATTGAAATTTATGGGATAGATGACATTATGGATGACAATTTGTAGTGTATATTGCTCTTTGATGAGAATTTGATTAAGGAACACTGTGAACTGGTGCTGCAAGTTCTTTCTGAACTGTTTACCTCCTGTGGTAATGTTTCAGCAAAGAAGGCAAGCTGATAGAAATCTCCTGTAGTTCAGTGGTAATCAATACAAGATGAAAACAGCTCAAGACAAATTTGAAAGCATTAACAGGGGGTTGAAGGAATTAGATGTTTAGAAATCAGAGAAACAGATAGAGGAGGGTGAAACGCAAAACAAAATTAAACCCATTTAAAGTATAACTATATAGAAATGAAAGATCAGTATGATTACAAGCAAATTTTACTCAGCTATGTTCATTCAACATGAATGACATTTATTCAACCTTCTGCTGTCTTTTCAACCACAAAATTCATGTGGATTCTGGTACAGCTACTGTAATTCTTTCCGTTTCAATACTGAAGACAGTTATTAAATCAGTCCTGGGAAATGGTGAAATGCTGCTCCATAAATATGTCAAAGAGAGGGCTTCCTCAGAGGCTGGAAGCTGAAATACAAGCTACCCAGGATGCATGGGAACCTGTTTTATTTGTCACCCATATAGGTAGATCTTTGTCCTAACAAATTTATATCGATCCATGCTATAATCTCACAATTCTATTATGTAGACTCACGTTTAGAAACAATGTTTTAAGTAAGTCAAGTGGGTGGTCACCTTTATACATTCATCCCAGCTAAAATTTTGCAAAAGGGGTAGCTGAGCTCTGAGTTACTTTTTCAAAGTCAGTAGATATATGCCATTCAGCCACAGAAACCAACTTATATATTTGAACAGTTCCATTACACATCACATCTCTCTAACCTTTCTAATGCAAACACCAAGACCCCAAATTATCTCAGACTGATAAACCGTCCAAAAGTACAGAATTCATAATACCCTTGACAGCCAGTTATTCTGTAGTCTTAAAATATAAATTCAGCTAAGCTATCCTACATAAGCAAGATAAGAAAATAAAAAGAATGTTGCCATTGTGAAGGGTAATTTTATGCACAAAAGCTTAAAATTTATCACAATATGTTTCAAATAGTTTTGAAAAAAAATATGAAAGCTGGCCTTCCCAGGCAAGAAATAACATAATTATGAAAATTGCATAAGTTATTATGATAATGGTCTTCTGACAATGTTAACTTTGCTTGCTTTCTTTTTTTTTTTTTTCTTCTTTTTTGACTTGCCTTGTCTTCGACCTAATGCATGTTCTGATTTCCAGGAGTATATCTTACTCAGAGAGAAGTTCTAATTTTTTTTATTTTTTGGATGGTTTGTTTCTCTAAATTACATATATAATATATATTAAGCCATCACAATAATGATATGTCATATTTGTCTTCCATTGTTTAGACACATACAAAATTAAAGTTATTTTGTTGTGTTACCTCAGTGATGCTGAAATTAAAAACAAAAGATACACTATCATCATGTACAAAACCAAACCTAAAATAGACATCTATATATTTTAATTTTCTTCTCAAGATCATCTTTGCAGGAAGTGTATTAATCAACAGATTAGTAAGGTAATGAGAGTCTCAGCTGTGCTTTTTCCATCCGTTACATATTTAATAAAATTTGAACAGTTCTTGGTGCAATTTCCATGTTGAAAATTATGATACATATGTAATCCTTTTTCTCCCTAATCTCCACTATAACTTTTTTTGTCCCATAAAAAATTGGCTATTTCTGCTGTAAAGATCCAAAATCCTGCGCTAATATAACACAGCTGTGTAATCTTGGCCCAGACCTCCAATAAAAATTCTAAGTTGTGAGAAAAAGCTGTGAAAAATATCTGTAGAAACATAAGAAATCTAAAAGTACAGATGAATGTAGAACTCTGGGGGAAACATGCATCACAGTATAACCAGCCAGTTAAAAAATGTGACCAACTTGCTGTATGCAGTACTGGTGTCACTTTGAATACTGTGTGCAGTTCTGGTCCCCACAGCTTACAAGGATGTTAAGGTACTCAAATGTGACCAAAAGGTTGTGTATATTTTTGGAGAGTCTCTGTGCACAAACATACCTGAATGAAGTGACTCAGACAGGAGCAGTACACATAGGACACAAGAAATAGTCATGTCTTTAAAATCTGTAAGAGGATCTAAGTCTAGTGGGGTTTTTGTATGTTTGTCTGTTTTGTTTTGTTTTTTTTTTGGGGGGGGGGGGAAGAGGGGGAAGCAGATGAAGTCAAAATAGTAATTGCCATATCTCAGTGACCATTGCTGTAATTTCATAAGTTTTAATGACTTTGAATATTGTAAACAAGTTCCCGACTCTCCTCACCCATTTTATATCTATCACTACTGTTTTTTTTTGTTCTCAAATTTTTCTCACCATTATCTCAATATAACTCTTTGCAGGAATGTAGTATAGATATGATTTCTGAAGGGACATATTAAAAATAACCCTGTGTTTGGAGGGTTATCATCAGCTCATTTCATTTTTAGATGCAGTTACACATTACAGCTAGACTGATTTAATATACACTACAAGTAGGATCTGCATAAGGTCTCCTGTCACATTCCTTCATTTGCTGCTGACCATCTGTCCTGGGTTCAGCAGTAGCAGTCATTTTTCTCCTTCTTGGTAGCTGGTGCAGTGCTGTGTTTTGACTTTCAGCTTGGGAACAGAGATGATAGCGATGTTTTGGTTTGGCCAAGGACTTTGTGAGCCTCATGCTCTGCCAGGGAGGAGGGGAAGCTGGGAGGAAGCAGAGACAGGACACCTGACCCAAACTGACCAAAGAGCTATTCCATACCACAGCACGTCATGCCCAGGATGTAACTGGGAGTTAGCCGGAAGGGCTGGGAGACTGCAGGGTTGGAGGAGGTATCGGTCGGTGCTTGGTCGGGGCTGGGGGGGCGAGTTATCGGTCAGCTGGTGGTGAGGTGTTGTATTCTGTTCCCTTGTTATTTCCTTTATCATTATTATCATTGGTGGTAGCAGTAGTGATTTGTGTTACACCTTAGTTACTAAACTGTTCTTATCTCAACCCATGGGAGTTGCATTCTTTTCGATTCTCCTCTCCAGGGGAGGGAAAGAAGGGGGGAGAGTGAGTGAACGAGTTACCTGACTGGGTTTAAACCACGACACCATCTGACCCTGTGACTAGGGATGCCAAGAGGCAGGCAGTGGATTTGGAGAGATCTTTTTCCATTTAGCGTCAAGAGTTAGCACTGGCACAGGATATGGAGTAGGATTCAGGGGTCAAGCAGGGAAAGTAGTGAAGGTAAAAGTGACTCAGCAAGCACTAGACAGTGACCTAGTTTATGTTTCAGATGAACTACTCACATATCTCTCTATTTAATGATCAAAGTGAAGTTTCAGAACTCATATCTGTTGTACATGAAGCCATTTGAGACTAAGCCTGGTCAAACATCCCCTAATCATAGTTTTACTATGCATTTTTTCATGTTTTCAATCCAAAATTGAGATTCTTCAATGAAAAAATGCACATAATAATGAAGTTGAAATCAAAGCAGGCAGATTGAATTGGCGTTAAGCCAACCTACCACTCCATTGCATTGTACTTTTGAGTTTTATTTACTGTACATTAAATAAGAATAGCTTACTGGTGTTGTGATACATACTGCACATAATCTTTTTTGTGGTAGGGTAAGCAACAAACACTAACTTTTGTACACAAATAAGGTAATTTATAAGAATGAACGTTGGATAAAAACACTGGAAAAACTACAGCAATTTAAGCTTTGTTTCCTAGGCTTACTCTGAGTGTGCTGTTTTAATTTTTTTCTTCTATCCCATTTTCTTGAACCTTGCATTCTGATTTCAATGATGGAATGTTGTTGATCTCACAGTGGATGTGATATCACAAAGATAAGTATGTTTCGACATTTTGCATAATATTAGTGACAATGTAAGCAAGACCGGTATATGTATATATGTGGAGGTAGAAGCTTATAAAAGTTTAGGTTTTCTTAATTCTGAATTATGAAGTCCTGCATTAAGACAATGTAGATACATATTTGACATTCAGCTTCAACAGTTTCTAAAGGTCAGAGAGATGATTATGGAAATTATAAAACTGTGAAAACAAAAGAGAATAAAAATGTAGTGGGGAAAAGCTTTCATTACTTAATTAACTTAGAATTTTGGAAGCTTTCAAATGCTAATAAATGTCTTTTCTAGTTCCTTTATTTTTAAGGTTTTTGGTACGTGTTCAGGACTTGACCTTTAAGGAATTTAAAAACCTCTGTGGAACCCCACATGGACATTTGCAAAGCAAGTTATAAAGGCCTTTTTTTGCATATTGTGGCTCAGGTGAGCATTTACAAATCATTTTTTTCTCAGAAGCTGAAAATCATTCTTCCTGTAGGGATGTTCTGATAACAGGTTGTAGGGCTCCATGGAAGAGCTCCCAATTACACTTTGAAGCTGCAGAGGTGATCTTTAGAAACAGGAGTTTAAATTTCTGCTATACCACTTGTAGTCTAGTTTTGCAGAGAATTTTTGTTTTAAAGCAAAACAGTTAATGTTTTAGGGGCACATTGTCCTGTGGCAACTTACCCAAATAGTTTGGTATCAAACAAATTCTTCTGAAGTTTCAGTTTCACTTCTGTGACTTTTTATTTTAAAGTACTGCCAGAGTTTTTCAACCTCATGGAAAAAAATAAGGCTGAAGTCTGCCTTCAGCTTCCAGAAGGCAATTTAGCAAACAATTTTTATCTCTTTGAACAAACACTGAGAATTATCAAAAGCTTTTGTTCCTGAGAACAAAAATGACCCAAGTGAGTGGCTGTCAGATATTTTTTAAGAGAGTTCTCAATTTTTACTTTAAATACTTCAGCATAAATGACTAAGCCTAGTGAGCCTCTATCCTTTTTTTATTTTTTATAAAGTTATTGATCTTAAAAGGCTCCATCTAGAATCAAACTATTGTGGGTGTAAAAGGCAAATAATTCAAAGAGGTGGAAGTTGAAATGCCTGCATTTTCTAGCTATGTGCATTGTTCTAATAAGATAATTATTTACAAGAAATTCATATGTAAAGTGAAATTGCTCCAGTTAAACTAAACTGCTAAAGTCAAGAGGGTGAAATAGTTACAGAGATAGCTCTTAAATCTAAGTATCTGCTTTTAAGGAAACTTCACCTGGAAATCAAAAGTCACCACAAAAAAAAAAAAAAAAAGGGGGTCATCTTCACCCCGTGCTACATTCTCTCAGTATTCTTGCTTGTGGTACTGTATCTTGCAAAAATATACATTCTTATTTCTTCTTAGCATGCTTGCACTAAGTATATAGTGGTAAAGAGGAGTGGTTGAAAGAGTGGTATATAGTAGTAAAGAGCAAATAAGTGTCAAAGCAAAATATTTTGGAAATAACTTCACAGCAGTTATAAAGTAATATTCAAAAGCTATGCTTTTTGTCACTTTTGTACATACCTTGTTAACCTAACTATGACATTTCTTCTGCCCTAAGTCTGGACAGAGTGCTTGAAATAATGTATTATACAGCAGTTCTTTCTCCTTTTACTAAGACATCCAGAGCATGGTTTAATATTTCATAAAAAAAAAAAAAAAATCCAAAACATACGATTCATTTGCAAAAGCAAAACACTTGAAAGTAGAGGAGAAAAATATTCAGAATGCTTGTAAATGTGGTAAATATAATCTGTGGTTCTTTTCATATAGTTCTGCAAATGTGAATTCAAACTCCAATCACGTTATTGCATCCTCTAGGTTCTTCACATTACCTGTTCTTCCAAGAGCTGAATTTGCTTAGTGGGAGCTTTTAGAAAACCTTTTACTTATTCAAGATCACATCTATCTCCCTCAGGAAAAAAAAAAAAAGTCTGTTTTCATAGCAAGATTTAGATCACAGAAATTTCTCTTTACTTCTCCTTAACCTCTTACCATCAGTCCTACAAAGCTCCCTTGGGAGTTTTAAAGTTTTGAGATAGAAATAGATGGAGTTATAAAAAAAAATTCAAATGTTCCAGTAAGGCTTTGGCTGTATTCTGCAGTAGCCTCCTAAGTAAGCAGGAGCTCCCTTTTCTGTCCTTTGAAAATGACTCCCAAACGTAACACGATGGATCTATTCCCCATTCTCTGAATAGTTTCATGTGCTAAACTCTGCCTTTAAACCGCCCCGTGCTTGTCAAGATATTTTTGCTTCATACAAAGGAAATAAGATATGATATAAATAAACATTTTTATGTTGCTCCTTTTCTTGTCATTAAGGTGTCATATCAATAAAAAAAAAAAAATGACCCTCCTTTTTGGTTTTGGAAAGGACTGTGGCACACTGTAATTCTTAGCTATAAGCTAAGGACATAAAGTTTTCAAAACTTAAGACATTGAATCCTTTGACAACCTTGTCCTTAAAAAATAAAGAAGGTAAGACAAAACCGACCTTATAAATATTTATCCTGAATCCAAAAGAAAGCTGGAGTATAGGAAAATTCTTGTTATCTTTCAAATATAACATAATAAGGAAAATTTACAAAGGGTAAAATGGGACCAAATGCACACTAAAACTTCATAAGTCAGTGTACTAACTTTCAAACTTTTCAAATTTAGTTTAAAAGACTGAAAATTAACTGCCTAAGATGGATGTTAAATCTAGCTGTTAAAATTAGCTGATAAGCAGATTGACAAGAAATATAATATCTAATATGAATCTGATATCCCTCCCCTTCTCTAGATTTTCCTGCTAAACTGTTTTTCTTTTTTTTTTTAATGAAGACTCATCACAGTTATAAATAACAGTCCATAGTTCTCTGAGGTATCCCTATGTGAAAAAAATCAGTCCAATCAGGCTTTGAAAATCCCCAAACCACTGTGTGAATTTATGAGTTTTCTTGTTCTGTGTCAGTGAACAGCAGTACTAAAACTGATATAAAAAACTTCAAATTCCTTCAGCTATTACAAGGCACACAAAATGTGTTTCATTCCAGAAATAATATGCATTGATATTTTCAACAAAGCAGGCTTTCTGGTTGATGTGGTTTCAGGAGAAAAAGAACACTGGTATGAATTAAAATTCCGTATTCAAATCCAAGTTTTGAAACCACAAAAGAACCACAAAACCTAAGTTTCAACTTTGTCCGTTGACAGTATTTATTCCAAAGGACAAAGTAAATAGAGAGGGAAAACCTTGCTTAAAGTTTCATTTGTCATACTCTCATTAAAATATCTATTTGTGAGACAGTGGGTAAAGTAAAAATTTTTACAAGGGTATCTAGAAGAATTATTTTGATATCAACTTTTGTATTTGAGGCAAGTTTTAGAAGTTGTATAATTCTATTTGGCTTAAGAGACATATAAGCTCAATTGAATTTATTTTAATTCACGAAAAAAGATAAATGCTAGATCGAATTGTCTTACGTTTGACATGGCTATCAACATTCTAAGCACAGATGCTCATTTAAAGAATGAAGATTTATTAAATTGCTAAGAAATTTGATCAATTATTTGAGTCCTAAAGGTAAGGAGGTAATTTACAGCACAGACAAAAAAACACTTCATATTTTAGAAAATAAAATATTTCTCTCATAAAATAAATGTGTTTTTAATATAAAATTAATTAATTAAATTAATTAAAATGAATGACCTGTCCCTATGACCCTTCCCATGTCTGAGACTCCATTCTTTAATTTTACTGATAATGTGAATAGTTTCTATAAATATTTCAAGGTTTATTCCACCACTATAGATAAACCAGAGAACTGTGAGGGCACATTTTTAGTCTAGGAAGTGCCTCCAAAACAAAATTATCTGTCTCAGTTCTCTATGATTTATAGATGCTGAATCTCATAAAAGTTTGTATTTATGTGCACAGAACACCCTACTGAAAAAAAGCTGAACACGTTAACTATTGCATATTACTCAGTAGCTGTGTCCACACAACCAGCTGGCTCTTACCACTAGAGGCACAGAAGAAAATCTTCTTCATTTTGCATTCATCATTGTGGGTTCTTTTCTCAAATTCCTTATCTAGTCTTTTGTCCTTTAATGATCTGATGGATGTAATAGAATACTAGCTGGAAATGGGACCTAGGATTAAACTCTCAGGTATTTCTACCTGGCACCGCACCACTTTCAACCTGCTACAGCAGCAAATAACAATGCTCCCTGGTAGGATGCTGCTGCAAATAAGCAGCAGCTTGTATACTGCAGCTTGCTGCCAACAGGCTCCAGTTGGTTGAGTAGTTTGTGCAGCTGTTTTCACAGCAGCATCAGCAGTTATTTCACCCCAGCTGCCTAAGGAGGAAATGACAACTTAAATCAGCTGCTGCTGAAGTGTCTTGAATGTATTTTACTTGTTAAAGCACCATTGATAAGATCATATAATTATTAGCTCATAAAATTACTATAAACATGTCTTCTGGAATCTTCCTTACCTGAGACAGCCTAGGAAACAGGGCAAAAACAAACAGCTGCAAATACCAGGAAAAACTTGTGTCTAGTAAATTTAGTTATTGCATCCTATAAATGTATTTATTGGGAGCAACTTGGCATACTTGAAAGACTTGGAGTCATGCTAGCATGGGTGGCTAGATGTACTGGTTTTAAATTTTAAATTTCTTCATAATTGTGTTCATTTTTTCATCATTCATTGTGTTTATTTCGTCATAGTGTTAATTTCGTCATTTTATGGTGCCATGTTTTACATTTGTGCTGAAAATAGTATTGATAGCACAGGATTATTTTTGTTACTGCTGGGCAGTACTTGCACAGAGTCAAGGCCTTTTCTGCTCCTCACCCCACCCCACCAGTGAGCAGGCTGGGTGTGCAAAAGAAGTTGGGAGGGGACACAGCCAAGACAGCTGACACTGATCAAAGAGATATTCCATAGCATATGATGTCATGCTCAGCATACAAAGCTGGGAGAAAGAAGAAGGAAAGGAGGGACTTCTGGAGTGATAGCATTTGTATTCTCAAGTAACTATTAGGTGTAATGGAGCCCTGTTTTACTGGGAATGGCTGAACACTTTCCTGTCGATAGGAAGTGGTGAATGAATTCGTTGGTTAGCTTTGCTTGTGTGCATGGGTTTTGCTTTGCCTATTAAACCACTACTATCTCAACCCATGAGTTTTCTCCTTTTTGGCCTTTTGATTCTCTCCTATCTTCCACTGTGACAGAGTGAGTGAGAGGTTATGTGGGACTGAGCTGCTGGCTGTTGTTAAATCATACTACCAGCATTTAACCCAGAAGAGGTTATGGTAGTGACTTGCTGATCCGAGAGGAAGAAACAAGATCAGTGTCTTATACATTATTTCTTCCTTTTTTTTTTTTTTTTCCTTTCTGTTTAAGGGTTGTTTACTGGATTGTTTGAGGATAAAGACACAAGATTTAATAATAGCATGTTCCAGTGGCTGTTTAAGGGAGCTTGTAAAAATATATCTTATGTCTTAATGATATCAGATAGGGCTACAGAGTAAAAACATTGTGGAAAATAAGATTATGTAAAAAGTGTATAAAAATTTTTGAGAACATTGTTCCTAAAACCTTTTTTTCAGACTTCTGGCTTTGCTATTCCCGTAGGCAGTGTTAAAACAGTGTTAATAATCCTGAACTAGTTCTGTCCCATTGCATTTTTTTGTTTCACAATGGAAAAAAAAAAGTTATGTGTTAAATAATGAAAGACTAATTCACTTCTCAGTCTTCTTTTATATGTGCAAAACATTTAGTATTTACTTCAATATTTTTAGTGTCAGAGACAAATTTTTTAGAAAGACAATAAATCAATTTCACCTACAAAAGTATCAACCTCCTGTTACCATCTTTTTTTAGGAACTGCATGTTCTACTCATAGGTATTTTTAGAAATTACTCCAATGTCATTCATCCTTAAGAATATGGAACTCATCATCTCAGGGCCAAAGAAAAAACATTTATGTCTGAAATTACCTTCATTTTATTCCCTGTAGGGAATACTTCCCTTCCAGGAAGTATTCAGCAGTATGTAGCTAACATTCCTCATTTTTTTTGTTTGCTTGATTGGTTTTGATTTGTTGGTTGGTGTCCCCTCAATAGTCCGAAAGAGAGGAAAACCACATATACAGACGCATACACACACAGAAAAAATGTAAATATATTGGTTTCATTATCTCTGCTTATAATGAAATAGAAGCTGTAAATGTAGCATATCTTACATCCTGGTCTCTCCCCAGCCACAGAATGATTTGTCAGTGCAAATGTGGTGCACATCTTTGGAACTCAGTCAGGTCTGCTCTGGAAGCCCTGTACTGACCTTGCTAGAGGTTTCCTGTAGAGGTCTCCTGTGCTTCTGCAGCCACAAACCAGGTAAATCTGGTAATGAATAAGGCTGGTTCATCCTCAACAGACCAAAAATTTGCAGCACACTAGCTCAAAGATTCACCAAGAGGAAAGAAAAAAAATATAGGGAAAAACTACTTACTGAAAAAGGAGCTATATCTCTGTAGATAACCCAAGTGAGATAACAGACTATAAATGTTACAATACTAGATATTTGGTATCAGTACAAAGTACCATTACTAGCAACAGTCCCATAATACATCAGTGGATTCTAGCTAAACTTTGTTATCATTTATTTGGATTTTTGATGACATATTGAAATATTCTATTAAAAGAATATAGATATGAATCCACATTATACAAAGGCAAAAAATTCAACTTAACTCAGCATTTCTGAGTGACTATACTGCTGAAATAATTAATCTAGAATTGTAAGAATGCAAGATCATGGTATAGATTGTGCATCTTTTCTAATTTAACTCAGCTATTTTTATCCAATTAAATTAATGGCAATGGGAAGTTGAGGATTAAATAATTCCTTTCTCATATTTGTGCATATAAAGGACACATTGCAAGCAGTTGTCCAGTTGTACATTGATGGAAAAGGAGCACTTTAAAAATCTTATTTATAGGATAGAGGGAATCTATGTACTACTGCTGTTTTCTTTCCCAGATGCTTCAAAGCCAAAGAGCTTTGGCTCTTTGTGACTGGTAGATAAAGGAGTCTCCATGGCTATGATTTTATTTACTCTTTTCCTGACAGGCAGATGGCTGTCAATTGTTTTCTTGATGAGAGACATCTTTAAAAGCTGTAAGTATATATGCTGAGATATTGATGATCTGACTTCAAAGCCATCATTATGTGCCAGTTTATCTTCCTTCTTCTGCTGTTCTTTTTGTTGCCCCACATCCATACAATCTCCCATTCTCTGTCCATATCCATTTAATTACTTATATTGCAAATGTCTGCAATCTAAATTACAAGATAAGATATATTTATGTTTATAATATATATATAATTTATATGTAATTATATCTATAAAGATATGCATTATATATATTTATATATGACACAGTATATTTCTGGTATTTGTAGTGCTTTCCTGGCTATGAAAATCTCCTGGCAGCGAGAACTATGTGGTTGAATTCTTAGGTTTCATCCAAACTAGTAAGCTACACAAGACAAAGACATGGAGTCATGAATTCATCTGCAATCATGCAAACTCTTCAATACTAGCCTTACCAACCCTTGGCTTTGTTTTCACCCATTCCAGCTAATCTGAAGAAAAAAACCGGGCACTGTCCAGAGAATAACATGGTCTGGAGACTTTCCCAATAAGAAGGTGGGAATGCTGTTCTAGATGAGAATCCATATGTACTATATGGATTCCAGCTGTGCCATGAATCTTTCCCTTATATCTGAAGGACACTTATTGCTCATGTCGGTGTACTACCATTGCTGAAGTACAACCCAACACTCAGGTTTTTTCTTTTCCTGAATGAGTGCTCTACTGCGTATTATGACCTTCTGCCTCATAAACTTCAAGTTCAGAATGGTTGTGAGAATTCAAAGGAAGTGCAAGTATCATATTTATGCTCAAAGGCACTGCAGCAGCCCCTATCAAATGTAGTCCACTGATATAAATCAGAGCAACCAAAGAGCTGACTTTAGAAAGGACAAATAAAAATCACAGCTAGGGGCTGATATATGAAAAAGAATCTGTGATCATATAGTTTTGAACATGTTTTGATAAATGTATCTTTACAGTTGATTGGCACCCATTCACAGATGTTAATGTATAAGGAAAAGGTTCAGCAGAATTTTGAAAGTTCTGTGAAAACCACTGTGAGTCAGTTAGAAACAAGAATGTTAAGAACCATTAAAAAAAGCCTTTCCCCCCACCCCACAATTCATATCACAAGTTGGAATTTGAACTATTGAAAAGACAAGACTTTGTGGCAAATGATAACATAACAAGGAACTGTAGCAAAGTGTTCAGACACATCAGTAGATCGATTTTTTGATGGCTGAAACATATACTGTCATATTGGTTCTGGTACACTTTCTAATACTTAAAAGAAACCAGCATTAATGAGTCTTTCAAGTAATAAATAGCTTATGTAGAATTTTCCATACTTGTTGTCTCTTTCATATTATTTTCTTGCTTTATATAACATTCTTAGATATTTTGTTTCCTGTTTATATTTTGTACTGACATTTGAGACTTGCTGTCATGAAAGAAACCATATTGTACTATATCTTATTTAGTTACACATTTTTTAAAACATGAGGTACTATCTTTCATTTGGTATAAATCTTTCTAGCTCTACCAGTATCAAATCTGACCCAGGGTGTAAACACTGATTTTTTTTAATGCTAGAAATGTCTTGTAAATCAAATACAAAGAAGTTTAGATAAAATTTATAACATTGTAAATAAAAGTGATTACACAATTTAGAAAACATTTTTCAGGAATCCTTTGGAGAGCTGGAATATGAGATACAACTCTTACCATTGAGTTTCTGGAATTTGGTGGGTTTATTCATTGTACAATTTCACAAAATACCAAATATAAAGACATAGCTTAGGTGGCCAGAACCTCACTCTATAGAACAGAAATTTTAGGCTATAAACGTTAGGAGAATATCATACTGGATATGATCAACCCACTACACCTTAACAAAAAATAGTTACACTGAGTAAACTATAAGTCCATTATATAAACAGAAAACAAATTTATGCTCTACTATGAGAAAAGCTATTTGTAATAAATAATGTATATTTGAAATACAGGGAAAAAAAGATTTTCAAAAAGCAAAATTACATGTATTTAAAATAATCGTATTACAGTAATCTCTTTCACAAACACCGCCTTGTCATGGGGAAAGATCTTGCGTGCCCTTGTGAGGTTGGGAGCTATGCTGGTGGTGGCATATGCATCCGGTAGGGTCTCCCATGCCAGACAGGTCTCAACTGAAGGGTCAGACAAAGTGTGTCCATGGTCAGGATGGGCTCACTAGCCTTTGGGCAACCATCCTAGGAGAAGGACAACTCTAACTTCAAACCCAGGCAGATGGAGCTCATTTAGCCCTGTAGGGCCATCCATCTAAGAGAAGGACACTCTAATCAAACCTATGACCTGAGGACTTTGCTGTCACTGTCCAAGCTCACTAGGCCCTGGCAGATAAAACTCAGTTGTAAAGGGTGGGGACAGTTCAGGGCATGCTGTACCTCACCCCACTGCTCAGGCCAGAAGGGTTTACCCACACTTGCAAAGCCCTGTAGTGACAGGTGAGGGACGAAACGACAGATGATAAGGTTCACTGGAAGTCGCAGACCCAACCCTGCATGCAGGTGGTTCAGGACATTGGTCGCTTGAGACTGACCTAGGAGATGACAGTCTTGTTCGGCAACATCCTGAATGACCAAGCAGTCAAGAGAGGCCTAGAAGAGGTGGCCTAACCAAAGCTCATCTCCCCCTCCACCTGGTTGGCTAGCCGTGGCCAACTGGCATCTTCTGTTGGAGTCGATTAAAGACAAAGAGACAAAGGCATACCCCTGCCTCCAAAGGTGTGTCTAGATTGACACTCACATGTTGGAATATCAGAACCATGCTTGATACAGCAAACAGTGGGCGTCCTGAGTGCCGTTCTGCACTAATTGCCCACGAACTGTCACAACTCAACATTGATATTGCTGCTCTCAGTGAAGTTCGCCTTCATGAGGAAGGTAGCCTTAAAGAACATGGTGCTGGATGTACTCTCTACTGGTCAGGCAAATCCAAAACCGAAAGTCATCTTTCTGGAGCTGGCTTCATGATTAAAAAATCCATCATCTCTAAACTTGAAAATTTGCAGATAGTTCATTTCGATTGTATTATCACCTTACATCTTCCACTACACAATAAGCAACATGTTGTTCTTTTCAGCATATATGCTCCAACTCTGCAAGCTGACCCTGCAGAAAAACACAAATTTTACTCCAGCCTGTGTTGCCTCGCTCAAGAGGTTCCTATAGATGATAAGATCATAATCCTTAGTGACTTCAGTGCCCGAGTAGGTAAGAACTTTGAAGCCTGGAAAGGAGTACTAGGCAAGAATGGTGTTGGTAGCTGCAATGATAACGGTTGCCTCTTGCTAGAGTTCTGTGCAGAGCATCAGCTTACCATCACCAACACTATCTTCCAGCAGAAACACAGCCAGAAGACATCTCGGATGCATCCTCGATCTAAACATTGGCACCTTAGTGATTATGTCTTAGTGTGCCAGAGTAATGTTCATGATGTCTGTCACACCCGAGTGATGCCTAGTGCAGAATGCCACACAAACCACCTCCTGTGCGTTCCAAACTTAAGTTCCACTTCAAGCCTAAACCTAAGAAAGACAGCATTCTGAGAAAGAGGCTCAATGTTAATAATCTCCAAATAGCTTCAGTGAGAGACAGTTTTCAGGCTAACCTTCAAACTAAGCTTGAAGACCATCTTATAGATTCTTCTGAAACGCTTTGACAACATATTAAAAATAGCATCCTGCAGTCCTCTGTAGAATCCTTTGGGTTCTCCTTAAAGAAAAACAAAGACTGGTTTGAGGATAACAATCAGGAGGTCAAGGAACTGCTGACAAAGAAGAGATCTGCCCATCAAGCACACCTCACTCAGCCACTTTGTCATGTAAGAAAAGCAGCCTTTCGTCTTGCATGTAGTATACTCCAACAGAAACTTTGAGACATGCAGAACAAGTGGTGGCTCAACCTAGCAGAAAAGACTCAATTATGTGCAGATTTGGGTGACCACAGATGATTCTATGAGGCTCTGAAAGCAGTGCACGGTCCCACATTTCAGGTTCAAAGCCCCTTACTTAGTACGGATGGCCAAACGCTTCTTACAGATAAAATCTCCATCCTGAATCATTGGTCTGAACATTTTCAAACACTCTTTTGTGCTAATCATGTAGTCCAAGGAGAAGGAGTCCAACACATTTTACAGCATCTGGTGAAAAATGAATTGGATATAGTCTCTACCATGGGAGAGACTCTTAAGGCTATACAGCAGGTGAAAACTGGCAAGACAGCTGGGGTCGATGGAATCCCACACAAAATCTGGAAGCACAGAGGTCAAGCCCTTCATTCTAAATTTCATGAACTAGTTGTGCACTGTTGGGAACAAGGTAAATTACCATCAGGTTTTCGTGTTGCAATCATCATCACTCTGTATAAGAAGAAAGGTGTAAAGTCAGACTGCTCAAGCTACCAAGGTATAAGGTTCTCCATTGCTGGAAAAATCCTAGCAAGAATACTATTGAACAGTATCGCAGAAGAACTTCTACCTGAAAGTCAGTGTGGTTTCAGAGCTAACAGAAGTACCACAGACATGGTATTTGTTCTCAGACAACTGCAAAAGAAGTGTAGAGAACAGAATAAGGGTCTCTATGTAACTTTCACTGACCTCACCAAAGCTTTTGACACTGTGAGTAGGAAAGGCCTGTGGTTGATCTTGGAACGATTAGGTTGTCCCCTCAAGTTCCTCAAAATTATTATTCTGTTACATGAGGATCAGCAAGGCCAAGTTACATATGGCGATGCACTCTCTGAGCCCTTCCCAATAACCACTGGTGTGAAACAAGGTTGCTTTCTCGCACCAACTTTATTCACAGTCTTCTTCAGCATGATGCTCCAAAGGGCTTCCATAGACCTCAATGAACAAAATGGCATTTATATCAGATATTGTACTGATAGGAGCCTATTCAATCGAAGGTGACTGAAGGTCTACACTAAGACCCTAAATCATCTTGTCTGTGAACTGCTTTTTGGTGATGATGCAGCCCTTGTTGCCCACGCAGAAGCAGCTCTGCAGCGCTTAACATCTTGCTTTGCGGAGGAACTGAGTTTTTGGGGCTAGAAGTCAGCTTGAAGAAGACGGTAGTTCTCTATCAACCTGCAATACAAGAAGATTATCATCATCCCCACATTACCATTGGCGAGTCAGAGTTTATGTCAGTTCAGCAGTTCAGCTCTCTGGGAAGCATTATTTCCTTGGATGCCACGGTCGACAAAGAGATAGACAACAGAATAGAAAAGACATAGAGAGCCTTCGGAAAACTCCATAAAAGAGTCTGGTGCAATAAACACCTGAAGAAAAGTAAAAAGATTAGTGTCTATAGAGCCATTGTACTGTCTACTGTCTTATAAGGGTCTGAATCATGGTTTATCTACCGCCACCACCTGCGACTCCTCAAACACTTTCATCAGCGCTGCCTCCATACAATTCTAAACATTCATTGGATTGACTATGTGTCAAATGATACTGTCCTTGAACAGACAGGGGTCACCAGTATCAAGGCCATATTGCTGAAATTGCAGCTGCGCTGGGCAGGGCACATCTCTAGGATGAAAGATCATTTGCTTCAACCACCCCCACAGGGCATTTGCCACCATCCATGAGTCAGTATAGAGATAAAGTACTGGCCACTTTTCTCGTTCAGCAATGTCCAGGGCCAGCTGGATGGCTTTCACCTCGGCAAATTGACTCGATTCACCCTCTCCTTCAGCAGTTTCTGCAACTTGTCGTCCAGGACTCCATACAGCTGCCTTCCATCTCCGATGCTTTCCCACAATACGGCAAGAGCCATCAGTAAACAAGGCATACTGCTTTTCACTTTCTGACAGTTTATTATATGGTGGGGCCTCTTCAGCACGCACCACCTCCTCCTCTGGTGACATTCCGAAATCTTTGCCCTCTGGCCAGTCCATGATGACTTCTAGAATGCCTGGACGACTGGGATTTCCCATTCGAAAGTATCTAGGTCAGTGGGCCCCTCCAGTATTTTGGAATTTCACTACAAAATCCAGAAGAATTAGTAAAACACTTAAATGAGGTGTGTGGTCATTCTGGCCATACCAGAGATGGACAAATCACGGCAACGTGCTGGGGCTTGGCCTATGCTTACAGGGCCTTGTTCAACACTATCCAGCACCTTCAAAAGGAAAAGAATATCGGCGGATTTGAGGGCAAAGCGACAGTCGCTACTCAAACTTTGGCTGCAATGAACTGCGCAGCTACCCCAGTGGCAAGTACAGCAGCTGCTCAAACTTCAACTGCAACAGACAGCGCGGTTACCCCAGCTCCAAGCACGGTAGCTACACCACCCCCAGCAACAAGTACAGTCGCTACTCAAACCACAGTGATAATCACTGCAGCCAAACCAGAGGACCAATTCGTACCAATATCAGTTGCCCCTGTACGCAAGAGAACAAGCAAAAAGGAGGCAAAAAGGGTGAAGCGAGATGAAGAACCAATGAATTCACCACCCGGTCCAGAATCTGATCAGGAGTCATCATCACATGACGAAGATGAAGAAGAAGAGGTAACTTCTCGACCTCGAACCTCAACCGAGCTGCGGAATATGCGAAAAGATTTTACCCGTCAACCAGGGGAGCACATCATCACCTGGTTACTCCGATGCTGGGACAATGGGGCCGATGGTCACGAACTAGAAGGTACAGAAGCCAAGCAGCTGGGATCACTTGCTAGAGAAGGGGGAATTGACAAAGCAATTGCAAGAGAGAAAAAGTCCCTCAGCCTTTGGAGGAGGCTCTTGGCAGCTGTGAAAGAAAGGTTTCCGTACAAGGACGATGTTACGAGTCGTTCGGCCAAGTGGACTACTATAGACAAAGGCATCCAGTCTCTGAGGGAATCGGCCATCGTAGAGATGCTCTATCACATCAAGCCGAATAACGGGGATACACCTATAGATCCAGATGAAGTTGAATGTACACGACCCATGTGGCAAAAACTTACACGGAATGCACCGTCATCATATGCCCATTCATTGGCAACAGTGACCTGGAATGACATAGTACCACTAACAGTGGATGAAATGGTTCATAAACTCCGAGAGTTCGAAGACAATCTCACTCCTTCCATCATCTCAGCTGTGAAAAAACTGTCCCAGGACCTCGACAAATTGAGGGACGATGTATCTGATTTATCCAGCTCCTCACGTGTACCAACACACGTCTCAGCTATTAACAAAAGACGTCCTATTATTCAAGAGAGGAGACACAGAAGGTATACGCCACGGGGTACCCTATGGTTTTACCTGCTGGATCACGGAGAAGACATGACAAAGTGGGATGGAAAACCTACTTCAGCTTTGGAGGAACGGGTGAGTGAACTGAAGAGGGGAGCAAGGGCCAAGACTGATCGTCCCATGAGAGCTACGGCTTCAGTCTCTGGTGAGCAGTTTCCCAGATGGAGTGGAAGAGCTGATTTTACTCCAGCTCCTGTGATAACGAAGAATAATCCCTTTCAACACGACTTAAGTGTCCAATGCTGTGACGACCATTAGAGGGGCCCTGCCTCCAGCCAGGTGGAGGTAGGGGACAATTGGATTTACTGGACTGTGTGGATCAGATGGCCTGGCACATCAGTCCCACAGAAGTATAAGGCTCTAGTAGATACCGGTGCACAGTGTACCCTGATGCCATCAAGCTGTCAAGGGGTGGAACCCATCTATATTTCTGGAGTAACAGGAGGATCCCAAAAGTTGACTGTGCTGGAGGCTGAAATCAGCCTGACTGGGAGGGAGTGGCAAAAGCACCCTATTGTGACTGGTCCAGAGGCTCCATGCATCCTCGGCATAGACTACCTCAAGAGAGGGTACTTCAAAGACCCAAAAGGGTACCGGTGGGCTTTTGGTATTGCTGCTTTGGAGACTGAGGAAATTGAGCAGCTGTCCACCTTGCCTGGTCTCTCAGAAGATCCCTCTGCTGTGGGGTTGCTGAAAGTTGAAGAACAACAAGTGCCAATTGCGACCACAACAGTGCACCGGCGGCAATATCGCACCAACCGAGACTCCCTGATTCCCATCCATCAGCTGATCCGTAGACTGGAGAGTCAGGGGGTGATCAGCAGGACCCGCTCACCCTTCAATAGCCCCATATGGCCAGTGCGAAAGTCTAATGGAGAATGGAGACTAACAGTAGACTATCGTGGCCTGAATGAAGTCACACCACCATTGAGTGCTGCCGTACCGGACATGCTAGAACTTCAGTATGAACTAGAGTCAAAGGCAGCCAAGTGGTATGCCACGATTGATATTGCCAATGCATTTTTCTCCATTCCTTTGGCAGCAGAGTGCAGGCCACAGTTTGCTTTTACTTGGAGGGGTGTCCAGTTCACTTGGAACCGACTGCCCCAGGGGTGGAAACACAGCCCTACCATTTGCCATGGACTGATCCAGACTGCACTGGAACAGGGGCAAGCTCCAGAACACCTGCAATACATTGATGACATTATTGTGTGGGGCGATACAGCGGAAGAAGTCTTTGAGAAAGGGAGGAAAATAATCCAAATCCTGCTGAAAGCCGGTTTTGCCATAAAACGGAGTAAGGTCAAGGGACCTGCACAGGAGATTCAGTTTTTGGGAATAAAATGGCAAGATGGACGTAGACAGATCCCCACAGATGTGATCAACAAGATAACAGCAATGTCTCCACCAACTAATAAGAAAGAAACGCAAGCTTTCTTGGGTGCAGTGGGGTTCTGGAGAATGCACATCCCAAATTACAGTTCGATTGTAAGCCCTCTCTATCATGTGACCCGGAAGAAGAATGATTTTAAATGGGGCCCTGAGCAGCAACAAGCCTTTGAGCAAATTAAACGCGAGATAGTTCATGCAGTAGCCCTTGGACCAGTCCGGACTGGGCCAGATGTAAAAAATGTGCTGTACACTGCAGCTGGGGAGAACGGTCCTACCTGGAGCCTCTGGCAGAAAGCTCCAGGGGAGACTCGAGGTCGACCCCTCGGCTTTTGGAGTCGGGGATACAAAGGATCTGAGGCCAGCTATACCCCAACTGAGAAAGAGATACTGGCAGCCTATGAAGGGGTTCGAGCTGCTTCGGAAGTGATTGGCACTGAAGCACAGCTCCTCCTGGCACCCCGGCTGCCCGTGCTGGGCTGGATGTTCAAAGGCAGGGTCTCCTCTACACATCATGCAACTGATGCTACATGGAGTAAATGGGCTGCACTAATTACACAACGAACTCGAATAGGAAATCCCAGTCGTCCAGGCATTCTAGAAGTCATCATGGACTGGCCAGAGGGCAAAGATTTCGGAATGTCACCAGAGGAGGAGGTGGTGTGTGCTGAAGAGGCCCCACCATATAATAAACTGTCAGAAAGTGAAAAGCAGTATGCCTTGTTTACTGATGGCTCTTGCCGTATTGTGGGAAAGCATCGGAGATGGAAGGCAGCTGTATGGAGTCCTGGACGACAAGTTGCAGAAACTGCTGAAGGAGAGGGTGAATCGAGTCAATTTGCCGAGGTGAAAGCCATCCAGCTGGCCCTGGACATTGCTGAACGAGAAAAGTGGCCAGTACTTTATCTCTATACTGACTCATGGATGGTGGCAAATGCCCTGTGGGGGTGGTTGAAGCAATGGAAGCAGAACAACTGGCAACGCAGAGGTAAACCCATCTGGGCTGCTGCACTGTGGAAAGATATTGCTGCCCGGGTGCAGAACCTGGTGGTGAAGGTACGTCATGTAGATGCCCATGTACCCAAGAGTCGGGCCACTGAGGAACACCAGAACAACCAACAAGTGGATAAAGCGGCTAAGATTGAAGTGGCTCAGATGGACTTAGATTGGCAACATAAAGGTGAATTATTTCTGGCCCGGTGGGCCCATGACACTTCAGGCCATCAGGGCAGAGATGCAACATACAGATGGGCCCGTGACCGAGGGGTGGACTTAACAATGGACACTATTGCCCAGGTTATTCATGAGTGTGAAACATGTGCTGCAATTAAACAAGCCAAGCGGTTAAAGCCTCTTTGGTATGGAGGACGATGGTTGAAGTATAAATATGGGGAGGCCTGGCAGATTGACTATATCACACTGCCACCAACCCGCCAAGGCAAGCGCCATGTGCTTACCATGGTGGAAGCAACCACCGGGTGGCTGGAAACATACGCTGTGCCCCATGCCACTGCCCGGAACACTATCCTGGGCCTTGAGAAACAGATTTTGTGGCGACACGGCACCCCAGAGAGAATTGAATCAGACAATGGGACTCATTTCCGGAATAACCTTATAGATATTTGGGCCAAAGAGCATGGCATTGAGTGGGTATATCACATCCCCTATCATGCACCAGCCTCTGGGAAAATCGAACGGTACAATGGGCTGTTAAAAACTACACTGAGAGCGATGGGTGGGGGAACTTTCAAGCATTGGGATACACATTTACCAAAGGCCACCTGGTTGGTCAACACCAGAGGATCTGCCAACAGGGCTGGCCCAGCCCAGTCAGAACTTTTACATATTGTAGAGGGGGACAAAGTTCCTGTGGTGCATATGAAGAATTTGCTGGGGAAGACAGTCTGGGTTATTCCTGCTTCAGGTAAAGGCAAACCCACTCGTGGGATTGCTTTTGCTCAGGGACCTGGATATACTTGGTGGGTAATGCGGGAAGATGGGGAAGTCCGATGTATACCTCAAGGGGATTTGATTTTAGGGGAAAACAGCCAGTGAACTCAATTGTATACTGTTGCCTGCTGTGTAATGCTTTTATAGCCCATCAACTAGATGTCTCCAGGTCACCAGTGACTGGCCCTGACTTCCCTCCAGCCATCATCCCAACAGAGAATGAACTTGGAACATCATGGACCGAATGGACTCGGCAGCATTATAGGGATTGGTCCATGCACTAAGAAAATGATTTTTTTCCTCTTGGTCTGTATGTATATGGATGTATATATGTGGGAGAGCGATGGTGTATTGAAAATGTGGGATCTGAGCACGACGTGAATGGTATGGAATAAGGGGTGGATAATGTCCTGGGTTCAGCAGTAGCAGTCATGTTTTTTCCTTTGTGTTAACTGGTGCAGTGCTGTGTTTTGACTTCTAGTTTGAGAGCAGTGTTGGTGAAGCCGATGTTTTCGGTTGTTGCTAAGTGATGTTTACCCTGACCAAGGACTCTGTGAGGCTCATGCTCTGCCAGGGAGGAGGGGAAGCTGTGAGGAGGCAGAGACGGGACGCCTGACCCGGGCTAGCCGGGGAGGTATTCCATACCACAGCACGTCATGCCCGGGGTGGGGGGTAACTGGGAGTTAGCCGGAAGGGCTGGGAGACTGCAGGGTTGGAGGAGGTATCGGTCGGAGCTTGGTCGGGCTTGGGGGGCGAGTTATCGGTCAGCGGGTGGTGAGGTGTTGTATTCTGTTCCCTTGTTATTTCCTTTATCATTATTATCATTGGTGGTAGCAGCAGTGATTTGTGTTATACCTTAGTTACTAAACTGTTCTTATCTCAACCCGTGGGAGTTGCATTCTTTTGATTCTCCTCTCCGTCCCTCCGAGAGCAGGGGGAGGGCAAGAAAGGGGGGGAAGTGAGCGAACGAATTACCTGACTGGGTTTAAACCACGACACAAAGAAATGTGTTAGTCTTAAATATCCAGAAGCAAACATCTCCAGGTCTTTATATACAAGATACTGTTGAGAAAATTGCCCAGGGCTTCTTCTTGCATGTCTATTTTGCCACCTTACCCATTTTAATTGCTGTAGTTCATCTATACTCTTATTTTAACATCACCATAACCAGAGATCACTACTTTGAATCTTTTCATATATGTCATGTCTTTCAGGTCAAATGTCATTATGCCCCTATGTAAATGCATAAATTATACCAGGATGTATAGAAATGGATTTTACAACCAGTGGTAAAAGGTTCTACATATGGGTCAGGGTAATCCCTTGATATCAGTACTGGGGTATGAATAGATCAAGAACAGCCTTGTGGAGAATGAAGTGGGGATCCTGGAGGATGAAATATTGGACATGAGCCAGCAATGTGTGCTCACAGCCAAGAAAACCAATTGTATTTCTAGCTGCATAAAAACCAGCATAGCAAACAGGTCTAGGGAGGTGATTCTGCCCCTCTACTCCACTCTGATGAGACCCCATCTGAAGAACTGCATACAGGTTTGGAGTCTAAAGCACAATACAGACATGAACCTGTCACAGCAGGTCCAGAAGAGGGCCACAGAAATTATCAAAAGGCTAGAACACCTCTCCTATGAAGAAAATCTGAGAAACCTAGGTCTCAGCCTAAAGAAGAGAAGGCTCTGGGAAGGACTTATTGCGGCCTTTCAGTACTTAAAGGAGGCTTATGAAAAAGATGGAGACAGACTTTTTAATAAAGCCTGTAGTGACAGGACAAGGGACAAAGTTTTTAAACTGAAAGAGGGTAGATTGGACACATGGAAGAAATTTTTTGTGATGAGGGTGGTTAGACACTGAAAGAGGTTTCTCAGAGGTGGATGCTCTGTTGTTGGACATTTTCAGGATGGATAGAACTTTGAGCAACTGCATTTAGTGAATGATGTCGCTGCCCTTGGGATCTTTAAGATTCCTTTCATCCCAAACCTATTAGTCTGTGATTCTAATTTCAGGAAAACATATAAAAACAGGTTTTAATTTATTCTAGTATCAAATTTATTGGTTTCAAAATTTATTCCAGTTGCAATATAATTAAATAATGTTAATTTATATTTCTGGTGCATAAGAATGAGTCTTCCAAAATTAAGGTTCCAAAATCCTAATGGCCAATGAAGTGACGGAAAAGCTTTAGGGGGAATAGAATGCTTGCTAAATGTTTGTACCTAGATTTCTTCTATTAATGCAGTTTGTGGAGTGGTTCAGCATGGTGCCATCAACTTAACGGAAGGATTGGCAAGGTGCAGAGAGAAAAAAGCCAAGGAAGCCTGTATTCAGAAGAGCAACTGAACATCTTGGTGGAACTAAATCTACTTGCTTAACTTTGTGACAAGAAATTCAGAGAATTTTACCACTTCGCAGAGAGGGAGGTAAGGAAGAAGGAAGAGAAAAATCCCCACAGGTTCAGCCAGATGTGTATTAAGGCATGATGAGAAAGCAGATGAACAGAGCACTGAAGGTTCCTGTCAAGGTAAAAGAACTTCTACCATTATCAGAATTAATGCCTAATTATTTCTATACCTTATTAACGGTTCTTCAGAGACTGCACCAATATAGTCTGAAGACAATAAAATATGCAAAGCATGATGTTGTAGCTTGACATAGGGGGAACTGTATGGGAAAATCCCATTCAATTTACTTATTACAGTACTCTGTTGGGGAAGAAAGAAAAAAGTATTCTATTGAATAAAACAGAAAGTAAGAAAATAAGAATTGTTTTATTTTACTTTTAAATAAAACAGAAATACTTGTTTAAGCCGTGTTTGGCTTGTTATTCATTTGCTCCATGAAATAAAATACAATAGAAGGATGTCATGACAGCTGGTATGGTAATTAGTCACCTTTTCTTGACTAACTGTATTTACTGAGTTAAGCAGTGCTCTGGCTTAGTTTCCTGGGGGTTCGTGTTTGTTTGCTTGCTTTGGCTTAGGTTATGGTGTGGGTGGTTTTTTTTTTGTTTTCTTTTATTAGATTCACAAATTCCTGTTTAAGCTGAATATATATTTTTTAAAGAAGATTATTTGAATAAATAAAATTAATTGGATTTTTTTTTTTGTTTGTTACTCTATTTCTTTCGATTTCTTGTATTTGTTTGAGATATTCAGTAACCTAATAGTGGCAGAAGCTGAGACACTTAAGGGTGCTTACAGGATATAAACAACCAGATGTCAGCTTGCCACGTCACAGCAATTCTTAACTTATTTAAATTATATCAGCTACAGAAAAATCTAGTCATCCTACACTCACTTCATTTTCTATGAGATAAACGGGCTATTTTCAAATGCATTGCTTTTGACTTTTTATGGTTACCTACGTCATGATAAGATGATGTTCCCTGGAAGTTCCTTTTCTCCCTACTAAGAAAAGAATGCATACAAGAAAGGGTTGATTAGGGAAGAGAAACTGTGTAGAAAGAAACAAGTAGAGAAAAAACTTTCAACAACAACAAAAAAAGTATGATACATGGTAGAAACTAAAAAATCAGTGCTATGTTTGGTTTAGAAAAGCCTGAACTGAACTGAATAATGTTAAGAGTGTCATGATTATCTATTACAGTATTCACACCAAGAAAATACTTTCATTTATTTCACATAATGAGAAGATGTGATTGACTTACTGCCAATGTCATACTGTCTGCTAAATGTATATACATTTATGTATAATTGTAAATGTATATAACAATGTATATTGTTATTTTGTTTTCTGCACGTGTTATTTTCTTTTCACCTCATTAGCTCTTTTTGGTTCAGTCTGGTTTGTCTCAGTCACTGACTAGGAAAACAGAAGAAAGGATAGGATAAGAGAGGAGAGGAGAGGAGAGGAGAGGAGAGGATAAGAGAGAAAAGGAGAGGATAGGAGAGGATAGGATAGATAGGCGCAGAATATCTTCTTGGGTTTATTAAATTTCATCCCAATGTTCCAATGAGTTTAGATCCCTCTGCAAGGATTTGGGTCCCCCAAGAGAATCAATAGCATCCCCAGTTTGGTATCATCAGCAAACTTGCTAGTGGTGAATTCAACTGCATCTAAAGCATTAACAAATATATGGAACAGAACCATCCCTAGAATTGAGCCCTAAGGACCACTGTGGGTGGTCTGTCAGTCATTGACCTCAACTAGCTCAGCCTGGAATTTGTCACTGATAATCAAAACCCAAGAGAAACACAAGTATTAACACATTGATTATTTTCAAACTAAGAGTTATTTCTTAAGATCTGACAGAGGAGGGTCTTTTCTTTATAGGGCTATTGCCTGTAGGTATTGATTTCTTGGTCAGTTACTTACCCCAGACCTAGTATAGTATTTTTTTTAAGATGGCATTTTTTTTCCCTTTTTTTTTTTTTTTTACCTGATGGAATTTGAAAGAGTTGAACCCCTTCTCTCTAGCTTACATATTATACATGTCAGTGCTCTCTTAGTGCCTCACTCTTATTGATGTTTATAGTATCACTTACTTTTGCACTAAGTTGGCTTTAAAGTCAGCTGCTCATTTTATCTTTTCTAAGCTTGGAAGTAGTTAGTATCTTCGAGGACTTTATCTTCAGTCCTTTTGCTCTTACTGTCTCCTGTTCAGGTCGATTATTTTTTCTTTCTTTTTTTCTTTTTCTTTCTTCTTCTTTTTTTTTTAAATCTGTGTCCTCTAGATACCAGGAGAGCTATCCCACACTGAAGTATTGAACTTTGCTTCTTCTAAATTGACTGAATTTTATCTGCAAGCTTCAAGGATTTCTTTTTATTTGAAACAGATCATATAGATATAGGCTCCACCAGAGGTCCATTCCATGCAGTTTGCATCTGTCTAAGGAGCGTGGGGAGACAAAGGGAGCAATAACCACCTTTGTACTGTACCACCAAGCAGCAGGTGAGCAGTGTCAGACCGGAGTGTGTCACTCAGCAATGATTCTTGCCTACTTCTCTCACCCTCATCCATTAGCATTCAAAATCTTTTTGTTATCTCTCATTATGCTACTATCGTGTTCCTAGTAGCCAGCCAATATGAAACATCAATGTAAGAAGTTTTACTCAACTGTCTTCTCACAGCAGTCACAGACAGATTACAAGACCATGTGTTCCACCACCAGCTTTTTTACCAAGGCAGGCTACTATGGGAATTGGTAGAGAAAAAGCAAGGGAAGGATGGGGGCAGAGGAGTACTGAAATGATGCCAGCAATTACCTGTGAGTTGTATTGTGTTTATGTGCTTCATATAGGATCATACTGAACAATCATGTGACTCTGCAGAAAAGACTTTTAGGAATCCATTATCTACAATTCTTGGGGTAGAGATGCCTAGAGACTAGGAAAGCATGGGAAAAAAGCTTTGTCATAAAGCAAGTACTGAAATAACAAGACTGAAAGCATTAAAATTAAAACTAAAATTAAGATTTTGCATATGGAATTGAAGTTTGACATGGTGCTGTATCTTTCTGCCTAGAGGTTGTCATCAGATATGCTGATCCATTCGTCCTCCTCTGGTCTTTGTGACCACACATGCTCCTCAGGGTGCACTGTTTCTATGCTTCAGTCAGGGCTTGAAGGTGTGTTTGAAATAATACCGGAGCTGCTGTGGAAGATCAGTATTAATCCTTCAGTGGGTAATCTGTTCACCTTGAATGTTTTGGTTTGTTTTTTTTTTTTCTTTATTGCTGTAATTAGTTTCTCAGCACAGAACTTCTTTTCCTTTTATCCAGTCTCCATCCCAGGACCAGGCTGATTCCTGGGATAGTCCAGTAACTTAATCTCATTCCACTGTCAGAAATGAACCAATCTGTGGTTTTGCAATTGCAGGAATATATCTCAGGAAATTACTAAGCAGCAAATATAGTAAAGATGCATTTGATTTGTCTTCAGTCAAGAGAAGTACATAAAGTTAAACAATGTGATGTATATATTTCCTTGTTGCATTTTCTTGAAACAGTTTCTGGGACTTTAAAGTTAATATTCTCTGAAACCTATCTAGTGTACTGCAGGTCTTAACTAGATAGAGTATGAGCAGATTTGAATAAGTACATAAGCAAAATGTAACACTAAAATAATCATAATTGAGGACCCAGAAGTGATCTCACCAGGACATAAAAAGCATAGCATTCAAATCAATTAGTGTTATTTCAAAGCAGAAATAATAAACTCAGAGACAGCAATGTAGAGTTTTGTCTAAATTGGGGTCCCCAGAAGAATGTTTATACAGCTGGATACCCTTAAGAAATATCTCTTGAAGTCTTTGATGTAATAGACACTATGAAAACCTGCTCTCCTCATACCCATATAGAAAAAAAAGTGGGTAGTGACTCAAAGAAAATGTTAAATAACACTTTTTTTTTTCAGTAGAGAGATGCAACTCTCAGTATTGGTGACTAAAATTATTATTTCTTCCATAACTGTTTTGGTGAATTTCAACTTATCATTCTGTTGCTCGTGGATCTCATTAGAGATGTTCATGTAACTAGGCTCAGATAACTCATCTGTCTTCATTTTAAGTCAGATATGCTGAAGCCTGTTTCAGTTTGGACAAAAAGTATGCGATTGTCTGAAAAATTCTTACCTATCCCAAGCTCAAGTATTCTTACTTTTAATGAATTTATTAGCTCAGGTTCAGGTCAGCAGTACTGATGTCCTGGGTTCAGCAGTAGCAGTAATTTTTTCTCCTTCTTCATTGTACTTTATGGTAATGATTTGTGACTCAATAGATCATGAAACTGGTCTAGCTTGCTTTCCCAGTGTGGTCACCACCTCTATACTTTGGGAGGTATATAATAGAAGTGTATAGCAATTACACATCTTTTTTCCCCTCCTCGGGTGGTCAGCCTATGAGGAAGACATTCCCACACACCCCTGCAACAAGTACAGCAGCTACTCAAACTCCAACTGCAGCAGGCAGCGCAGCTACTCCAGCTCCAAACACAGCAGCTACACCAGCCCCAGTGACAAGTACAGCATCACTGATTAAGGGTTCTGAAAGTTTTGAATGGCTTTGGGGTACCTTTGAAACCTGCCTGCTGATTGTGATGGGGATCACCATGTTGGTACACAATACAGAGGGTGTTTTACCCATGACCATTTTGTCTGATCTCGAAAGTTAAGTGGAATTGTGTTTGGGTCTTGTCTAGGTTTAGACAACAGTATAGGAGAACCACCAAGAGATTTTCCCTGAGGCTGGACAGTCATAAATGGCAGGGTGTACTTGACAGTATGGGCAATTATCTAGTCAACTGGGCCCCTCCAGTGCTTTGGAAGCATCAGAGACAGAAGGCAGCTGTATGGAGTCCCTAGAGACAAGTTGCAGAAACTGCTGAAGGGGAGGGTGAATTACTTTGAGCCTGGTGGAGCCATGAAACTTCAGGCCATCAGGGCAGAGATGCAACATATAAATGGATTCATGTTCGAGGGGTGGACTTAGCAATGGACACTATTGCCCAGGTTATTCACGAGTGTGAAACATGCTGCAATTAAGCAAGACAAGCAGGTAAAGCCTCTCTGGTATGGAGGATGATGTTTGAAGTAGAAATATGGGGAGACCTGGCAGATTGACTACATCACATTCTCTCTCCTGCTCTGAAAGACTGTTACAAATGATAGAGCCCGACATCATGGACTGGATGGACTCATGAGCTTTCTAGGGATTGGGCCATGCACTAAGGAATGATCTCTCTCTCTCTCTCTCTCTGTGGATGTATATATATGAGATAAGAGTGATGTTATATTGAAAAAATGGGATCTGAGCATGACGTGAATGGTATAGAATAAGGAGTGGATACTGTACAGGGTTCAGCAGTAGCAGTCATTTTTTCTCCTTAGTAGCTGGTGCAGGGCTGTGTTTTTGACTTTTGGCTTGGGAACAGCACTGATAACACCAATGATTTTAGTTGTTGCTAAGTCATGTTTACTCTGACCAAGGGCTTTGTCTCATGCTCTGCCAGGGAGGAGAGGAAGCCGGGACAAAGCAGAGTCAGGACACCTGACCCAAACTAGACAGAGGTATTCCATACCACAGTATGCTCAGCGTGTAGAACTTGGGGAAGTTACCTGGAAGGGCTAGATCACTGGTTGGTTGGGCTGGGTATCAGTCAGCAGGTGGTGAGCAGCTATATTTTCTTCCCTTATTATTTCCCTCCTCATTATTACCATTGGTGGTAGCAGTAGTGGTTTGTGTTATACCTTAGTTACTGGACTGTTCTTATCTCAACCCGTGGGAGTTACATTCTTTCGATTTTCTTCCCCATCCCTCCAGGAGTAGGGTGTGTGGGGAGGGGCTGGGGGTGGAGGCAGGGAGTGAGACAGAGAAAACTTACCCAAGACAGGGCAACATAACACACGAGCCCTGTATGTAAAAACAGGTGCCTCAAAAGCCAAACTACTTATTTTTCAGCTATTAGATGATTTATATTAACCTCAGGTAAAGGTCTAAAATGGATCAAGTGAACTTTCCCCAGAAAGTGGCTACTCCTATTAATTGATAAAAAGTAAGGTAAATCTCAAGTAAGGTAAATCTCATTCACAAAGTATTGTTTGTATTACCTACTTTCCGTGAAATTTATATTTTAGATAAATGGTAGCATTTTTTAACATCTAAAATAGTTTTTAATGTTTTTTGCTGCACCAATACATCAGAAAAAAATAAATGCTAAACAAATACACTTCTATCCCATCCCTGTCACACATGCGTGCACATATTCTAGGTTTTAAATCCAATAAAGAGAAATGCGGCAGTAATTTTTCAGCTTTTATCTTTTGGTAAAGAATCTAAATAAAAATGTGGCTTTGCAGAAAGCTGTGCTGCATTTGGTTAGCTTGCAATAAAAGAGTTTTATAAGATGCCCCATAATTTATCTATATTTAATTATTTTCCCAATTACAATTAAGAAATACATCTCTGGCCACAATGACTGATGATCCCCTAAAGTAATGATCTAAACTATGTTTCTTCTTAAAAACAGGAATCCACTTTGCAGTTGTAACAATAAATAAAACATGGCTCTGGCACTGCTTTGATATTAATCTTCAGTAATTCCTTGTTATTACTTAGGTCATCTTTTCAGATATCTTTTTATATACAGAGTGGACAATAGCTTAAGGAAGTAATTAGAAATGTGCAATAAACGGAACCAAAATCTTACCCATGAAGTCATTCCTATTCTGATAAATGATGCTGGTATATAGAAAGAATTGGCCTAACCTCTACATTAAAATTGTCATTGTGTTCGACAACATTCAGTTTGGATCCAGATTCTGCTTTATATGCTATGGGTATTGCTAAATACATGAGGTTCAGTGAGTTCCTGATTGGTTTGTTCAGTTGCGGAAGATGAAACATGTCCATGTTGCTCATATGGACAGATTTCCTAAAGTAGACAATCTGCATCGCTGCACTTGTTCCTGTGTCTTGTGTTTAGCTCCCAACTTCCTGTATCTTCATTACTACTTTTGTGAGTTGTTCATTTAGGAATATTTAAATAATGTGAAGCTGTCACTGCCTATATCAGTGGTGGTTTTATGAAATGACATTGACAGTATGTGGCTCATGTTCTGGAAGTGTCATGGGGGAAGAAGGTTGCAAAGTCTGCTGGAATAGTGCTGGAGGAGTGTGGAAAGAAAGCAAAAACACTGTCTTTTGTGAACAGTTCCTGGAATAAAGTATCCCCAGAATCATACACTCTGGACATCATCTTGGAGAAAACTAACTAGAATGAGCCAAAACTGGAAGATGGAGAAATCTAAAAATTAAGCAGTGTGTATATTTATGGAATTCAGTTTTTTAACACTGTTTCCCTATCTTATCTCATCAAGCAATGCTTTTTAAATCTGAACAATACCTTTAAGCCAGAATTAACTGATATATACAGAAAACTAAATAGGTTTCTTAGAATTCTTTTTTTTTTTTTCTGTGAAATTTTTATTTTTTTCATAATTAGCTTTCCTAGAAATATTACTCTTTTTACAGAAAAATGGCTTCAGGACATAGCAACACATGATGTATGTCATAACTTCTGTAAAGTACAATTTTACTTCATTGACTGTAGTTTTAAAGGAAAGCCCCAGAGTCTTCTAGTGCTTACCTAAAGGAAGAATAGAAAATGTCTAGCGTACATTTTCCTGTTTGTTAGACAATAAATTCTATCATCTATTTATAAAGTCTGTAGTTTCAGTAAGAAATGTATTTCTAAGCTTTCCTTAGAATAGGCGTAAAACCCAATCTTTACTACTAATAAGAGAAGGCCCACCAAGACCTTTCTCTGGTGATTATAATGGAACTCGAGGTTTTACATATAATGTGCTAGGTCTGAATTACCCAGTTTGGAAATATTCCACAAAAAATAAATCACTAATTTTAGAGAATTAAGCTAAAAGAAAGTATGTAGGTTTGCTATTTATATATATATACACACATATATATACACTTTAAATGATGGGTTTGCTTCTTAAGTATTATTTGGGGTTTTTTACTTTGAGGGTAAGGACATTGGAATTTACTTCTGGGAAAAACAGTAAAGTGCTGTACTGTAAGACTATCAAAATGTCTGTGAACACATAAGCAAATTTATTTTGTACGGGAATCCTTAGTTTTCAAATTTTATGATGAGTACTTTGCAATGCTGTTTTTTCACAGCTGAAATGAGGCTGTCATTGAAGGCATGAAGCTGTCTTCAGTTAACATTAGAACACAAAATCTTATAAATATTATTCTAACACTGAAGAATCTGAAAACATTTAATTTGGAAGCAGACACACCATAAAATTCCACAACCTGCACTCTCAGCTTAACTTCAATGTCTATAGCATCAGCAAAGCAATACAGCAATGTTTACTTTTATGCTATTTAAAGGGTTACCTAAAAAAAAAAAAAAATCAAAGGAGGAAGAAGTTCATATTCTGCTGAACTGATATGCTGAGCAAGCAACACATTGATCAAATAGGGCAGATCCAGGTCAGAAGTTGCTTAACATCTTTTTGGTTTTGATAGCTGATGAGAAGGCAGGAGAAAAAAAAAAATACTGAAACTCACAAGCATACTCAAAATCAAAGCTAATGGGCAAAGAATCTCAGAGAAAAACTGTTTTGAATGAAAATTTAGCAATTTTATTATTTGTTTGATTTTTCATCTGGAGACATATTTTCTATATGTCTTTGGCTGGTCTTATACTATGGTTGGCTACCAGGAAAACTCATATTTTTAACTGTATAAAATGTTTCATAAGATTATATTGAGTATAGTATTATTAGCCAAGTAAGTAGGTTATTAATACAGAACTGCCCTGGTTTAAGCCCAGCCAGCAATTCAGAACCATTCAGCCGCTTGCTCACTCCCCTCCTTCTTCCTTCTTCTGGGAGCAGAGGGATGGGGAGGAGAATCGGAAGAGTGTAATTCCCATGGGTTGAGATAAGAACAGTCCAGTAATTAAGGTATAACACAAACCCACTACCGCTGCCACCAATAATAATAATGATAAGGGAATTAACAAGGGAAGAGAATGCAACCACTCACTACCCACCCAGCCTGATCTGAGAAGTGATCTAGCCCTTCCGGGTAACTGCCCCTAGTTTACATACTGGGCATGATGTGCTGCGGTATGGAATAGCTTTTTGGTTAGTTTGGGTCAGGTGTCTTCTCTCTGCTTCCTCCTGGCTTCCCCTCCTCCCTGGCAGAGCATGAGACTCAGAAAGTCCTTGGGCAGAGTAAACATTACTGAGCAACAACTAAAACCATCAGTGTTATCAGTGTTGTTCTCAGGCTAAAAGTCAAAAACACAGCCCTGCACCAGCTACTAAGAAGGAAAAAAATGACTGCTACTGCTGAACTCGGGACAAGTGCTAAAACATAGAATTACATAGCATACAAATGTAGAGAAATATTGTGGATTATAAATAGATTTTTCATTTATTAAAATTAAAATTTAAAGTATAATTTCAAATGTATGTTCATATTTGCTCTTACAATCCACTTGGTATACTGCAATTGGAGGATCATGGTGCTTTTATAAGGATTGTTTAAATCAGTGTAACTGGGCACAGATTGAAGTCAGATTGAGCTTGCTGAAAAATTTAGCATTGCAAAAAGTGACAGTTGAACAATAACAATGCTGATGCCCTTACTCAGCTATGATTTTTTATAAAAACTTAATTTAGCAAGACAACCCTTTCTAACCATCTTGTCATCAGTCCTTTGAGCCATAAACGTATTTCTAGGTAGTTATGGAGCTCACAAGTATGTATATCTTTTACCACACAATTCTGTTAAATGGTGCAATTCTATACACAAATTACTGTGTTTCTAAATTCACATGAGTCTTGTCAAGTAGGAGCTTGCAGTGTAATTTACATATTATTGAGGATAGTTATTTGATGATAAAAGAAAGAAGTCACAACAGCTTTGAATAGGTATTTAACTAGTAATTAAGAATTATAATAATGAAAAGCAATGCTTATCAGGGTTTATTTGAATCACTGTAATCTTCTGGGTGAAGTATATATTACAGGAAATTTGGTTATTCTTACAAAGGTCTGAATTCTTCTCGGAACTGTTGTTATCTTTTGGCTTTGACCACAAGAATCAGTGGACAGGAACCTTTGTGTAATTACCAGGCCACATCTGAATCAAAGTCACAATCATGATGTGGCTGGTATTGACCCCTGTGCCTGAAGATCTTCATGAAATGTTAGAAAGGAAACTTGAGTTTCTTTAGTTCTCTTAGAAAATCCATGCTTCAGAGCTTCATCCAAAGATTATGATCAGATCCAGGATGTATGGCACAGAGGTTTTAGGCACTTGCATTTGTGGGAGAATAACTGGATTTTGAAACTAAAATTAATTTTGAGACTTTCTGAAACTCTGGATACTTGTAAGTAGAATAGTATAGTAGGTAGAACTGTCTATAATGTACCTCTGATTTAACTCAGATGTTGAGAGTTCCTCTTAAACAAGAGCTGAGTCTTGCTCCTGCACTTCGCAGTTTTGATTCATCAACTGTATAGGTTTACGTGGAGAGTCTGCATATCTGACCTGCTTTAGAAGGTGCTTGTCTAGAGTACTTTTGAAGGCCATTTCTATGGCCCCACTAGAGCTTAAGATATGAACTTTGTACTGAGGAGTAGAATTAAAACAGTGTTAGTGGATTAATCTCAATTGATTAGGTGTGCGTAATGTAAACACGTGTATCAGATACTTAAAATTTTTCAATTTAATATGTTAAAGGGTATAGATTTTACTGGTCTTGACATGAATAAAAATGCATTTCTTTAATTATCTCCTTTATAAAAGCATAGTTTCATTCTTTTTTTGCACAATAAATGCTGATTTTCTCTAATAAAAATGTTAATTTCTCATGCACTGGAATTCTTATGTCTTTTTCTTTTTTGCTTAGTCTAGGAGGAATATAAATAAATACCACCAAGAGGGAAACTTATTGGCTAAATTGGAAGTTAAAGATGATAGACTTTTTTGGAATGCCTGCCATATTGAAAAAAGCATAAATGAGTTAACTTTTTCAGCTCATTTTCTTGCAAATACTGGATTTCTCAACATTTTTTTTGAAGTTTCTCATTATTATAGTTCTGTATGATTTTCTATACCCCAAGTTTCACAATATTAGTATGCTTGACTATTGATAGTGAGGTACACATGTAAGAAAAAAAACAGGTGAAAACACAGACATTATAGGCCAAAAAAAAGGATGATATGGAGACAGCATAACTTTTAATTCAAACAAATAAACAGAATATCCATAGAATTAAATATTGGCAAATAATTATACATTTCTTTGGTGATATTTCCTTTATCTAGTTCACAAGTTTCACATTCCATTATCATTGGCTTTAGATAATGCAAATTAATGAGAAAATAAGAACAATCAGAAGACAGCACGATTTTGAAAGTTTAACCCACTTTTAAATAAATGCTTTTTAAACTATCATGATGTTTGAAAAGGTGATAGCACTTTTAAAATTGTCAGTTTTAACAGAGAATTTAAAAGTTACAGCTAAAGATTCGGTGAATGTCACTGAATTCTGATATGTGATTTTCTACATAATACTGACATATAAAATCATCATATTAAGTGTTAACTGCCTGCAGGTTATCACAGTTTTCACAGTATGGAAAGGCTATGAAGCTGCCCCTGTTTGTCTGTGAAGTGTGTCAACCTTAAGATAACTTAATTATATTTAAAAAAAAAAAAAACAAAACTTAAGATTCTAGACAAGGATACTGCAGATTTAAGTACTTGAAAATAAGTTTTTCAGACAAGCTGTCCTAAATCTTCTATTTCCAAATCTCAGGAAGCTTTTCTATTTCAAGACACCCTTGTTTTTATTCTAGATTAATAGCTTTCTTTAAAGTCACAGAATCATTTTTCTAGAAAGCACAAAAAAATAAAGTTTCAGAGTTACACTGGTAAGCATTTACGCATCTTACTGAATCAAGCTCTTCAATTTTTTCAACATGCCAGATTTATACACTAATTATCGATATAAAAGTTGCCTGAGAATTTAAAATTTACCTTGAAAATAGCCAAGCTTTGGATTCTTTTGGACTCTTGCAATTAGAAGTTAATGATGGGGTCATGTATTTATTTGACATAGTCATTTTTATTCACTAAAAATAAATAAAGTGCTGTTTCTCTGATAACAGGTGACAAGTTCCTTTCTCACATCCTGAAGGGTGTTTCAGGCAGAACCTCCCTGGGTTCTTGTCAGCACACTCTATACTCTCCTTCCCCCAGCTGTATTTAGACTGTCTTATTCTATTTCTGACTGTCCTGGGTTCAGCAGTAGCAGTCATGTTTCTTCTTCTTGGTAGCTGATGCAGTGTTGTGTTTTGACTTTCGGCCTGGGAACAGAACTGATAGAGAGGTCGGGCTTGGGAGGGCAAGTGATCGGTCGGCTGGTGCTGAGGTGTTGTATTCTCTTCCCTTGTTATTTCCTTTATCATTATTATCACTGGTGGTAGCAGTAGTGATTTGTGTTATACCTTAGTTACTAAACTGTTCTTTTCTCAACCCGTGGGAGTTGCATTCTTTTGATTCTCCTCTCCGTCCCTCCGAGAGCAGGGGGAGGGCAAGAAAGGAGGGGGGGGGAAGTGAGCGAACAAATTACCTGACTGGGTTTAAACCACGACACTGACTACCCCTTTCACTTACAACACACATGAACACACCCTACTTTGCTACTCAACAAAATCCAGTGGGGAAAAAATAATAGTCTGTTTAGCTTTAATTACTGAGTTGACTTACATATCTGGTTTTGGTAATTATGTTTCTCTTCTGGTTTGGGGACCATCTATTGTTTCTTTCAATTAATCCAGACAAAAGGCATTCACTAACCTTAATTTTGCTCCCAAAGTACATATAGTGCATTCATAAATGGAGAACAGAAGCTAAATAAACAGCAGTCTTGTTTCCTATTTGCTTCCTTTCTGAATTTCATGCTTTTAATAAAGGAGGTGTGCTATCTTTAGACTTGTAAAGAGTCAGCTGTACATTAGCTTATGGATTCCTGATCACCTGCTGACAATTTTTGTTTTGCCTTATGACTGAATTTTATTAAAAAAAAAAAGTTATAATAAAAAATAGTCAAAAAAGGGTTATTCAACTTTACTTAGAATTATTAATCTGCCTTTAGCACGGGTGGCACATAATGAAATCTAAAATACAGTGGCAAGAACAAGCTATACATTATCAGAGCTTCAGGAAAGTGTTTTCTATGAGTTTGTTACCCCACTAACATGATGCACAAATAGTCATGGCTCATTAACTCTTTTCTGTGTTAATATTGTTACGGAGAAAAGGGGCTTAAAATATGCAATCTTTTAATCATATTGGACAGCTACAGAAGGAAAGAAACCCTTCATTCTGAAAACCTTTTTTTTTTTTTTTTGTAGGGATGGGGCTATTCTCCAAGCAGTGATCTGTGGCAGGCTTGTGACAATAGAAGTAATTACCTCCATCCACTTGTGCTAGGAATGAAGTTGTCATTTGTCTCCATTATGGCTGAATATTGAAGCTGCCTTACACTTTATTCAGCAAATCAAATGCTTTAACATCTGAATGTGAAATGCTACTGAAGAAAAAACCCAAAACCATAAAGAAAAGGAAGTTATTATCACAAAATACAGATAAGAAATAGTGCAGACTCTTCATAAAGGATTCACACAACTGAATGATGCCGGTATATGAGTAGTCTTTACTGGTGGTTTTGTGAATTATTATTTATAATCTGTCTTCAATATGATATATGAATGTAGTCTATTTCACACTAATTTTTTTCTGTATATATCCTCCATCCTTGTGATGGATCCATTGATGCAAACTGCTTGCTGCATACAGACCACTTTTAATTTCCATAATTTTGAGCAAGCATCTTCCTATACTAACATGCAGCAAGGATCATAGAATCATAAAATTATAGAATGGTTTTGGCTAGTAGAAACCTTAAAGATCATCTAGGCCTTTGCAAAAAGTAGGGACATCTTCCAGGTTGCTGAAACCCTCATCCAACCTTGCCCTGATGAGGCCACAGAAGTGATATTTTTATTCCCACCCTGCCCCAGCTCAGTCACAAGAAGCTCTTTTCAGAAAAGTAGCTCTGCTCTAAAAGAAAATATTTTTGAAGAAATGTAACTTTTTCTTGTGCATTACAGCTAGAAAGACATCACGGCGCTGTCTTTGTATGTGTACTTCCTTAAGTGCTGAGTGGGACTACACCCATGAATCTTGGTTCTATATCTATTGGTTTCAGTGGAAGGATTTTCATTTATTTCAGTAGGTATTGAATAAATCTCCTAGCGAGAAACTGACTTATCATGTACAAACGGTAACTCAATACTAACTGCAGTAGTTGTAGTTATTTCAGAGACACACACATTGTAATGGAAAGTTGAAAAGAATCGCTTGTGGAATTAATCATTATTCTAACTTCATGCAAACCTTATAACGGCTAGTATAAGTAGCTAGTTGGATCATAACAGCATATCTGCAGGCTAGCTTGGAAAAGTGTGTGCTATACGCCCTATAAATTCCTTTCATCCGACAGGGACATAACCAGGTAACAATTTTTCTGCTTTCTTGTTCTAACTTCTTTATTAATATATTTTTTTTACAGTTAACCTTTTATTATCTGACAGAATAAAGAAGTTGGCTAGGTGAGAAAATAAAAAAAACAAACTCTCATGGCTTAACCCCAGCCAGCAGCTACAGGCAAAACACAGCCACTCACCCTCAAATGGGTGAGAGAATTGGAATATTAGAAGTGAGAAAACTTGTGGGTTGAGATAAAGGCAGTTTAATAGGTAAAACAAAAACTGCGCACGCAAACAAAGCAAAACAGGGAGGTGTTTAGCCATCCCCAAGAAAGCAGGGATTTATCATGCCTAACAGTTACTTCAGACGATAAAAGATGTAACTCCAAATGTCTCCCCTTTCTTCTTCTTCCCATAACTTTTATTGTTAAGCTTGACATCATATAGTATGTGATATCCCTTGGGTCAGTTGGGGTCAGCTGTCCCAGGTGTGCTCCCTTCCAAACTTCTTTTGCCTATTTGCTAGTGAGGTGGTATAAAGAGCAGAAAAGGCTTTGACTCTGTGTAAACACTGTTCAGCAGTAACTAAAACATCCCTGTGTTATCAACACTGTTTTCAGCATAAATCCAAAGCATAGACCCATACTAGCTTCTGCAGAGAAATTAACTCTACTTCAGCCAAAACCAGCACACAAACAAGCAAACCTAAAGAACATACTCACTACCATGGAGTAAATGTAAAAAATAAGTAAAAAGAATTCACAAGTCAGTGACATTAATAAGTTCCATGGGAAAGCTAGTTAATTTGCCCTCAGATTATCGAGTGGTGACTGTAATCTCAGGGATTTATATTCAGAATAAAAGTACAAGCCTTCCTTTTCTTTGTAAAGTGTACAGGTTAATACCAACGTTGTCTGATTCGAGAAGCCATGTTTCTCTTCATGCACATTAAATAGTATCAAATAACTCAAATGTAGATGTCCAATGTATTAATGTTCCAGCTAGTAGAAAGGAATTCCTCCTGGAAGGATTCAGTTTTCATGGATAACCAGGAAATATTTTGAACAGACGGGTATGGGAATGAATAAATCCTTAATTTCTACAGTTAATTCCGTTTTCTCACAAAATTAGCATACATCAAAATATCTCAGAGTGACCTCATATCCTATCGTATGTGAGACTCTGGAAAGTGCAGAAACAAACTTTGTGAATTTTCTCTTTACAAAAACATCATTCCTGCAAACTTGTAAGAACTTCATCACTTAAAAGAATCTTAAACTTCCTAACTAGGAAAAGTATCTCTCAGTATTACTGTCTCATATACAGAAATAAACAATTCTGTTCTTTGCAGATGAAGTTGTAAGACTTTATGGTATGCCTCTTTTAGAACACACAGTCATCAGAGCATTTATTTCATTGTGTGAATTTATATGTTTAAAGTAACATTAATGGAAGTAAAAAGCAGCTTTTTCTTCTGGAAAAAATAATCACATTATAAAACATGGACCATCACATAGAATCATAGAACAGTTAGGGTTGGAAAGGACCTTAAGATTGTCTAGTTTCAACCCCCTGCCATGGGCAGGTACACCTCACACTAGAGAGTTCAATTGAAAATCAATCCTGTCTTTTTTATGTCTACTTCCTTTGTGTTGGTCTGACCTCACTACTTCTTTCCTTTCTTAATCTGATTTATAATGTAAAGCTGAGATCTAGTTCAACTAAATTTAGGGATGAGTATAAACATCATAGGTAAGAGGTGATGACCTCCTTCTGACAACTTTATTTCCCTTGACAGAAGAAGTTAGTTGCTTCAAGGTGAAATAGGACCCTAAAATAGGTGAAAATTAAGTACTGAAATTAAGTCCGCAATTTAAATTATTTTAACTTTGCTTCTGTATAAATGTGCAGGCACATATTATTTGTATATCTAGAATTAGTCATTTAACTTTTCCTGTTTCACCATTTGGTTTGGTTTGGTTTGGTTTTGTTGTTCTGCTTTGGTTGTATGTTCCCTATAACAAAACTAGTGCTCTAGACCCTTCCGTAAGTACTTATACTGAAATGTTCCTGTGTCTCATCAAACATAAAGCAGAAGAATTTGTTTTTAATATATTTTTAAATAACATCATGACCCAGTTCTGAAAAAAAACACCAAACAGATCTCTAAGCGTTATTATTCACAATGGGACTATTGAAATTATTCTCATTATATGAGCTGTTCTAGCTATTCTAAATCCTTACTTCTAAATCTTCCCTTTTTGATCCTCATGCTCTTGATTATTCCAGAAACCAGACCTCATTGCTCAATATTATTGTCTCTTGAACAATGTTATTCCACAAGTGCTCTTCTTATTATTATCTTGAAAAATGGTGCAAATATTTCCCTGTTTGTACTGTAAATGCTTCAACTAATAGATCTTAAGTCTTTATACATCATTTCATGATGGCGGCATATGTTCATTCAGTAATGAGGTAAAATGTATTTTTGTCTTGCTCTGACATTTCAGATCATGATTTCTTTTTTTGCCAAGAAAAACACAATTTTCTGAAAGAATGTCATTTCACTTTGTAATATTAAATTTAATTTCATTCCTGTCATCAGCCTTGCATCTCCAAAACAGATTAATTAATGAATGCTAGACCAGTAACTAAAATGTTGTTGGCAGTATCTCGATTCCTAAGAGGAAAAAAAAAAAAAGAATAGAATTAATGCAATACTTAATTAATTGTTTCTTAAGATATTGTTGAATATCATGTGATATTTTTCTTAGAGAAGGTCACTTGCTATTCTTCTAGCTCTGTTACAAATTAGCTGATGTAAAGGAATTTTGTTTATGTACCACTGATATTGTATCTAGAAGATATTAATAACAAGTTGCCACCCAAGCATCATATTTATTGGTCTGTAGGTACTTTTTTTTTTTTAAATGTATCCTTATTATAATCATTGAATCTTGTAAAGTATTCAGTGACCTTTGAACAAGAATATGTTTTTGTCTAGGTGGGCTATTAAAACATTATTATATTGCAGAGTTACCAGAGCTTGGAGGCTATTGAGAACAAACAGGAGATTTTAACAGCAGCCGCCTAATATAAAATCAACAGATTTATAGCAGAGGCCTTGAAAGAATAAGCACACCATTTTATTGATCACTAAAGGGATACGATCTCATAAACCTGACAAAAGTAGTTTTAGGGGTAAACAATGAAGAAAGAGTAAATAAATACTAGTAACAAACATCTGATTCTAGCTTACCCGAGCAGTACAGGAAGGAAACTATGTCCACAAACACTACCATCTTAATTCACCTGATGAGAAAATGGAAGGCAGGTGATTTGTCAAGACACTCCCCTTTCCACCCTTCTTCTTGAGCAAAACCAGAAACATCAGCTATAGTATGCCAAGGAGAAAAGGCAAAATGTGTGCAACACAGGGTAGAAAGGATAGATACTAAAAAAGCTGTGTGTGTGTCAGTGCCCACCTAAATAAAGTATATATCAAAATCATAGAATTACAGATTCATAGAATGGTTTGGGTTGGAAGGGACCTTAAGGATCATACAGTTCCATGGGCAGGGACAACTTCCACTAGACCAGGTTGCTTATAGCCTCGCCCAACCTGGCCTTGAACTCTTCCGGGGATGGGACATCCACAACTTCTCTGGGCAACTGTGCCAGTGCCTCACCACCCTTATAGTCTAATCTAAACCTACACTCTTTCAGTTTAAAACCATTCCACCTTCTCCTGCCCCTATAGAGCTGTTGTGGTTTAAGCCCAGCCTGTAACTCAGAACCACACATCCGCCCACTCACTCCCGCCCTTCTATCTCTCCCCATTCCTGGAGGGATGGGGAAGAGAACTGAAAGAATGTAACTCCCACGGGTTGCAGAAAGTCCCTCTCCAGATTTCTTGTAGGCCCTCTGTAGGTATTGGAAGATTGTTATAAGGTCTCCCCTGAGCCTTCTCTTCTCCAGGCTGAACAAGCCTGACTTTCTCAGTCTGTCTTCATAGGAGAGGTGCTCCAGCACATCAATATTTCCTCAGTATTAAAAATACATGGATCTACTTTTGCTTATTTTTATTTAATTTTATCTGAGATATATATTTTAAAGGAATATTAGATTTTTTTCAAGCACAAAGAGGTTTCTTGCTTTTTTTTTTTTTATTTATTTATTTCACAATGTAATTAGAAAAACAGAAATTGGTACACCATTATAATTTCCAAAGAGCTGTAACCCATCAAAGCAAGGCAGTCAACACCAGCACACAACATTCATATTGAGTCATTCCTAAAGAGGAAAAATTGCAACTGAAAATTGCTGCATTGAATGTGTGTTGAAAATATTTTATCTGTAAAAATTATGGATGCAAATACAAATTATGGATAAGTATATATACCATTGACTTGGATGGACTTTCTGCATCATCTGATTAAGTCCTCATTTATCTTTATGCACTGCAGTATTTATCTGTCATAAAGAACTGTCTTTATTCTCTCTCTCTGTCATAAAGAGACATACAGTCTCTTTATGGAATCAGGTAGGGATATCTTAATTCAATAAATTCACAGTAATATACACTTGGTATGGATCCAGTTCAAACCATTTTGAAAAAGACTATTTTTTTATCAGTTTTATGTTATGAAAGTCCTGCAAAGAATTTCGTATTACATATTATTTCATGCCAGAAACACTTCTGTTTCAGAGTACTTGGTTTTACTTTGAGCTAATATAAAGTCACACTTTTGCCCTGCTCACTACATAGGCAATGTTGCTTAACAGGCTAAATTTCTATAGCAAGTTGGAATTACACTGAAAAAATGTTAACTACTTTTTGATGTAACGCCATAGAATTATTTCCATGCCCAGATGGTCTCTTTCTGAAGTTTTCACACTAATTTTTGATACTATCAAATGTAAAAAAGAGTAGACAGTGCTTTGTCTGATTAATAAGAAGTGATCTGCCATTTTTATCAGGCACCACATACATAACTTTAATGAATAAATTATTTCATCTAATATCATGTTGCATATTTAGAAGTCGAGGTTAATGAAGAGACGTATATGCAGATTTATGTTAAGGTTTTAAAGCAGTTGAAGTGTTTTGGTTTAGCATACATAAAGCATTACAGAAGGATGTATAACTGGGTGGAACTAGTAGATAATAATCTGCGGGGACAAAACTGCAACTTCTGTTTTGGAAGCACAGCTTGCTTTCAATGGGGAGAAGGATGCTGATTCTTTCCAGACAGAAGCTGATGAGTGATATACAGAGACTAGATTTTCTTTTAGTTTGGTCAAGGTAAAACTGTTCATAAATACAGGAGAAACTATTAGGGTGATAATGAAAGAAGAGACTGATAGGTGGATGGTTGAATATAACCCTGAAAACCTTGTAATTCAGGAATATAACACTGATTTTTTTCCAGGTTTTTGAAGCTGCAAGTCTAGATTTCTATTCCCACAATGTTTATGAAGATTTTACTACATTCCTTGCTCCTTAATAGTAGAAAACCTGGTAAGTAATAGCTATTGCCTGTCAAATTTTCATATCCAGAATTTTCTGTGTTAATAGGTTTGTGCCCTTGCACAAACAGCTGAATATCAGCTGTGCTGTGCTTTTATATGCAGAGTATATGTAAGTTTAAGGTCTCTGCAGCTGGACTGGCTGAAAAACAACTGCAGTAGAATGGCTGGGGAGAAAAAAAAAAAGTACATTTAAATTTGCAAATCCAAATAGAAGTACAAAAGACTCAAAATAATTGCTAGGGGACTCAGTGCTGACATATGCATTCTTACAAAATTGAACTTAATTATTAATATGATTTTTACATAGAGCTATAACATAGCTTTATAGGCAAGTACTTTAGAAGTACATCATAAGTGATTTCTGTTTCATCTCATTACGTCCTCATTAATTACTTCACTCTGTTGCTTAGTTATAGCATGCTTTATTTCAGTTTGTTTTTCCCCGCATTCAGGAAGATGAAAAAGAAAATGGTGTTTCAGATTTTTAAAAAAAAACAAAAAACAATGAAAAATTTATAATTACAGAATACTAAAACTGCATGCTCTTTCAGCTTTCAGTATTCTTAGAATTACTGTCATTACAAAGTATTGTTTATTTCTGTTAAATACTGGGGTTTTTTTGGTAACCAGAGACACACTTTGTCAGGGACAAATGGAAAAGGCATTAAGAAAAAAAGAAAGATCACATTTTTTTTCCTCAGCATCCCTTCCAATTCACAGAAACAATATTAAACATTGAGGAACTGTCATGAAACGCTACAGTTATTATCACTAATCATCTCTGTAAATCTTTATTACCAGTGCAAATATATGAGACATATATGTATTACTATATCCTCTAACTGTCTTCTATGTGAATATCCTTCCTATTTTAAGCCTTTGAGTGTGAACATCATTTTGGACCAGCCAGTAAGTAGGAAAAGAGCTCTGGGTGCAAGATACTAGGAAATGTCATGGTCCATATATTCATTTATGTGAAACTACTAGGGAACTTTAAGATAGTGATCTTCATGGATTTGGAACAGAGATTACACAAGGTAATAGGAGAAAAAAGATGGAGAAGAAAAACGTGCATACAGTTCAGTAGAAAACAAATATTTTCATTTGACTTCCTAGGAATTGTTACTGGGAAAATAAGTCTGAGTCTAAATTCTGACTATTTTTCTACTCTAGAAAAATAAATAAATGTCTTGTAAGTATTGAAATGGCTTCCAGTGGTTAAATGCCTTTTGTTGAGTTAGAAAACCACATTTTTACCTAATCATATCTGGGCTCTTTCCATATAGACAGACTCAATGCAGTACTGATAATGATTAAGCTAACTGCAATTCCTATCAACTTCAGCTGTGTTAAAACTTCCCTTCAGGTCTCCTCAGTTCAGAAAATAATCATTTTAATTTCCCCGTTGAAGAGGGCTCAAATATTTAAATGAAAGTCTAGTTAAAAAGGTAAGAATGCATATATGAAAAGAATCTGTCGTTTCTGCATCAGCTGATTTTGTAAAATTTTTGTATTTATACTATGGATCACAGAATCACAAGATGGTTGATTTTAGAAAGGGCCTTTAGAGGTCACGTGGTCCAAACCCTCCCTGCTCAAGTAGGGCCGCATAGAGCCAGTTGCCCAGGACCATCTCCAGATGTTTTTTGAATATTTCCAAGGCTGGGGACTCCACAGACTGTCTGGGCAACCTGTGCCAGTGCTCAGTCGCCCCTACAGCAAAAGAACGTTTCCTGAATTTTTTTTACTATGAGGATGACTGATCACTGGAACAGGGTGAATTTAGAGGTTACAATATATATATGTGTGTGTATATGTATACACACAGAGTATAAATGTTTTGTATATATATATAAACATATAATATATATATGACGTATAGGAAGAAGTCATCTATACATAGATGCACAGGTTATTGTGTATACAGAAAAGCTGCATATGAGTCGCAGCAGTGCACAATTTTTTTAAAAGTGCTTTTTTAATTACATATGACTGCAGTATGTTAAAAAAATAAATTCTCTTTTAAATAATCACACTGATGTATTTATTTTCTGAACTAAATAAATACACTTCCACATACTGTTTTCTTTTTACCAGTCTTCTCCAAGCAAAACTAAATTACCACTAATGATATGATATAAACACACTTAATGACATTTTGTTTCCTTGTTTTCTGAAGAGTAAAAGACAAAAAAAAAAATCAATTGCTGGGAGCTACATGAAACTCCTATATTCTACATCTAAATACGAGAATAGCCAAGAGGCTATAAAGCCTACACCCCACTTAGTTATTAATGTTTTGGAAAAGAACATATTTTAGAGAGTCCATCAGAAATAACTATGTCATTCGTTTTGATTAGGCAGAACAAATGATTATTATTCAGTATTAAAATACTGTTGATAAAACACCTTTGAAGTTTCAAACTCTATTTCTGCCCTAAAACTGTGTTGTCTCAGAACTCTCTCAAATATTCAGTCAACTAAAAATTTTAAATCCCATTCTAAAATTGAAAAAATATGTTGACCTTTATATAAACTTCATCCTGCCATCTATACATTTAAAATTAATTTTTAAGGTTTTACTGGTCAATATGAGTAGAAAATAATACTGCTGTTTGCCTACTAATGGTATTATTCCAAGAGATACTTTTATATTTATTTTTATTTGGTTTGTGGGGTTTTTTTTTTGTTTTTTTTTTTTCCTTTCTCTTTTGTCATAGATAACGCAAGTTGAGATTTGCTTCTTTGAGTGTAAAATGAAATGGAACTTTTAGAAACATGATTGACTCAGGATTTTAATACATTACTTTCCCAAAATGGAACACATATAGAGTTACATGTACTCTAAAACCTATGTGAGGGTGTGAGTGAGTGTGTCTCTGTGTGGTGCAGTAAAAATTCCTATAGAATGCAATTTCATCTTTGGCTAGCAAAATACATAGTGTAAGTTGAACATAATATTAACAGTAATTGAGGAAGAAATAGCCTATTTGTTCTGCTTACATCTCCTTGAATTAAAAAAAACATAATTATACAATTATGCTGATAAAGTAATGCTGATAATGGATATGAACATGGTTTGTGTGTGTATGTGTGCATGCATGTCCATATATATAGCTATATATTCATAGTACTTTTGATTAAGTACCATAGAAGATTCTTGATTACTGAAAGGTGAAAGGAAAACCTGACAAAATTTACATACAAATTTAAAAGTAAAAGAAAAAGCCGCATCAAACTAAATAACAACAACAAAAAATGAAAAACAAACAACAAAATTAAATTACCAGTTTAGACTTGGCATTAAAATAAATTACTGGACTGTGCCTGAGGATTTGAAACTTTCATGTTAAATTATAAATTCAATTGTTCATGACTCTGATCCTTGTTTATCTTTTAGGACTCAATGCTTCTCAGACTTTTGCTTTGCAAAGTATCTTTAGCTTTTTATGCATTTAAAGGAGATGTTTAGAGAAAAAAATACATTAACTTTATGGTTATAGAATGTATGCATTCAGGCAAATTTTAAAGGAGTACTAATGATGAAAAAAATTTAGATTTTCTATTTTATTTCATAATAACAATTATACAATTATATAATCTTTGGCTATATTCTACTAAAGCTCTATGGTTTTCTGGAGAGTGGGTACGCTTGTGTTTCATGAATGCGGCAATATGAGTCTGTTGCCAGAGGTGGGGAAGAGATTGAGTTACCAGATGCAATCCATAAATATTTGTGAAGATTGTTGGGAAATACAGCTTAGTGAACACTCAGGTATCCTGCTGGCTCAAACCTGTGCGGTTAGGAGCTACATAGTATGTTGCAAAACATCATATCCTTACTCAGTCCTCAGGTTTTCCATCCAGTATTACACAGTAGAAAGACATTGCTTTTAAAATAAGTTTTAAGTTCTGTAATAGTTTATAAACAAAATAAAACAAAAAACAAAAGGTTCATGTTAAAACAACACAAACTCAAATAACCAAAGAATTTTCCAATGAACTGATGAATTATAATGATGTACTTTTAAAATTCTTTCTTAAATAAGATCTAAGCTTTTTCTCCTAAAAGGTGTAAAAAAGAAAGAACAATTCACACATTCATCTCCCAGTTCCCATTTTTTTAAATATAATGATTATTATGCATAATATATATGAAAACAATTTTTACAGTATCTAAAGAAATATTCTACTTCACTGAAGACATCTAGAATATGAATTCAAATATGTGAATTACTTCAACATAAACAATTCAAACCTACCCTTTAGTTCTATATATTAACAGGTAAGAGAAATTTAAATCTTGATATTATTATTAATTTTGTATCTCCACAGTGACCTAGATTAACATTTAATTACAGATATTAAATTAAACTTTCTATGAGTAAGAAGTCTTATCTCAGATCTTCAACTCAATTTCCTTTCCAAACAGAAATTAGACTTGAACAAAATTCATTATTATGTAAAGTAGAAATGGCTGTATGAACTTTAAGTTTTCTGAGAACCCTCCTAATGGTCTAGATGTGATACTTTCTCATTACTCTTACCTTATATTGAGACTGTAAGACTCACAGAGTCTTTCATATGGGTTCTACACAATAGAAAAGACCAAAACTGAAGCCTAATAAAAATTATGATGAAGACTGCATAAACCAACATACTTTCAAGCCTCACTGTAATGACCTACATTCTTGGTTTTCACATGTCAGTAACTGGAAAGTTCAACATATTTGAACTTATTCAGCAAATATTTATACTACTTCACTGAGGAATTAGAAGTTTGCTTCACTTATAGGAGGTGGCCTTACCTAACAAAGTTTTAACTCAAATGCAAGATTTTGGGGGGAAGCACATAATATCAAACTAGTTTTCAATTTTTTTTCTAAAAGTTTACATCTGAGAGATATTTTGAATATTACGATGAACAACCTTTACATTTCTCCTCCTCTGTTTGTAGTTCATAACATTTCCCTTCTCTGTCTTCCCACTTGCAAGTCCTAAAGAACTCACAAGAGGACTTGTGACTTCTGTCAACAAGAAGAGGTCTTTTTATCCTTCAGCATGTTTTCAGAAGGGAGTAAATTCTGCCAGTGTCACAAAACTAAATGGTTATAGTTGCTAAAAGAATCACTGTCAGAGATATTAGCAAAACTGATTTTAATAGAAATTTATAATTTCTGTGATTCAACAGAATTTAATGTCAAGGTCCACTCTATTACATACAAAAGAGATTGTATCAGAATTGACAGTGTTTTATAAGGATTGGGTTAAAGTGATTTATACAGAATTGAATTAAAATAATGTGTATAGAAACTGAAAATACTAAGGAATAAGAGAGACCCTCATATTGAGTCATGAGGTTCAGATTGACTCCCCTTACCTTCTAAATTTCCTCTCAAAGAGGAACCTCGGCGCATCTGAATTTACTCTTCGTCTTAGACCTGGTCGACACTTTATATGTATTGAAAGAAAAATAGGGAATAAGGAAATCCCTAGTCACAAGGTTCATACTAGGACTCATTGCTTTTCTAAACTTCCTTTCAGAGAGGAGTCTAGGTGTGGCTGGATCTAGACTTATAAAAGATTATATTTTCTACTTCCCACCATCATGTGCTGGCTGGCCACTTCCTGGGATGTAGGGCTTCAGTATGCACAGCAGTTGCTCTGGAAGACAAATACTGTAAATAACAAATGCCTGAGCCCCCTCCTCCTTTACCTTAGCTTTTATCAGTGAGCAATTGTCATATGGCATGGACTATCCTTTGAATCAGCTGTCTGCTTCCAAGATCTTGCCCACTCCCAGCCTACTGGAGAGGGGATTGTTGGAGAGAAAGCCTTGATGCTGTGAAAGCACTGCTCAGCAGTAGCCAAAACACTGTTTTATTATCAAAACCTTTATAGCTGCCAATACAAAGCACAGCACTATGAAGGCAGCTACGGGGAAAAACAACTCCAGCTCAGCCAGACTCAGTACAAGCAGCATGGTGGGCACAAATAAGGCAGGCATGTTCTGGTGCCTGGGAGAAAAGAATAGGTAGTGGATAGGACAAAAAGAGAAGGTGCAAATGACAAACGAAAAAGAACTGGCTAAGGACATGGTAGTCAGTGTCAGCCTTGGCTGCTGTGACCATGACACAACAGAGTTTAACATTATTAGGCAAGCAAAATGCAAACCAGTCCTGGGCAGCAAGAGGACAAGTTTTCTCAGGAAATGAAAAGCTCTCTTCCTTGAGAAATTTCCCTGAAGGAGCCCTTGAGAGCTGGCCTGTCTTCAGGGACAGCCTTCTTGATGCACAAGAACAGCCCATCCTCAATGGCAAGAAAACTAGCAGTAATAGGAAAAGGTCAATTTGGCACAGCAAGGAGTTCCTGAGTCAGCATAAAGGCAAAAAGGAGGAGGGTTCAAGAGGCACACATTACTGAGGAGGGGTATAAACATAACACATGAGCATGCACAAGGGAAATTCAGGAGACCAAAGCTCAGCTGGAGCTGAAATAGGTGACTGGTGTAAAAGGAAATGGGAAGGACTTGAGCAGGCCCATTGGCAGTGAAAGCAAGCCAAGGACAACACCAACCCTCCAACAAATGGGAAAAGAAAGCTGGTGATGGAGGACATGGAGAAGGCTGAGATACTCAGTCCTTCTTTTCCTCACCTTCTACTGGTCTGGTCTGCAGTGCCAGATTTCCATGTCAAGTTGACATGCCTGTGGGAGACAAGTAACACAGTATCACAGTATCACAGTATGTTAGAGATTGGAAGGGACCTCGAAAGATCATCTAGTCCAATCCCCCTGCCGGAGCAGGAACACCTAGATAATGTTACACAGGAATGCGTCCAGGCGGGTTTTGAATGTCTCCAGGGAAGGAGACTCCACAACCTCCCTGGGCAGCCTGTTCCAGTGTTCCGTCACCCTCACTGAGAAGAAGTTTCTTCTCAAGTTTAAGTGGAGCCTCTTGTGTTCCAGTTTGTACCCATTACCCCTTGTCCTATCATTGTTTGCCACTGAGTAGAGCCTGGCTCCATCCTCGTGACACTCCCCCTTTATATATTTATAGATACTTATAAGGTCACCCCTCAGTCTCCTCTTCTCTAAACTATAGAGACCCAGCTCCCTCAGTCTTTCCTCATAAGGGAGATGTTCCACTCCCTAATCATCTTCGTTGCCCTGCGCTGGACTCTCTCCAGCAGCTCCCTGTCCCTCCTGAACTGAGGGGCCCAGAACTGGACACAATATTTCAGATGGGGTCTCACCAGGGCAGAGTAGAGGGGAAGGAGGACCTCTCTCGACCTACTAACCACCGCCCTTCTAATACACCCCAGGATGCCATTGGCCTTCTTAGCCACAAGAGCACAGTGTTGGCCCATGGTCATCCTGTTGTCCACTAGGACCCCCAGGTCCCTCTCCCCTACACTGCTCTCTAACAGGTCGTTCCCCAACCTATACTGGAACCTGGGGTTGTTCCTGCCCAGATGCAGGACTCTACACTTTCCCTTGTTATATTTCATCAAGTTATTCCCTGCCCAACTCTCCAGCCTATCCAGGTCTCGCTGGATGGCAGCACAGCCTTCTGGCGTGTCAGCCACTCCTCCCAGCTTAGTGTCATCAGCAAACTTTCTGATAGTACACTCAATTCCCTCATCTAAATCATTGATGAATATATTAAATAATACCGGTCCCAGTACTGACCCTTGAGGCACTCCACTAGTTACAGGCCTCCAACTAGACTCAGCCCCATAGACTACAACTCTCTGGCTTCTCTCCTTCAGCCAGTTCGCAGTCCACCTCACTACCTGATCATCCAGTCCACACTTCCTCATTTTAGCCGTGAGGATGCTGTGGGAGACTGTGTCAAATGCTTTGCTGAAGTCAAGGTAGACCACATCCACTGCTCTGCCATCATCCATCCACCGTGTTATTTCCTCATAAAAGGCTAAGAGATTGGTCAAACATGATTTCCCCTGGTGAAGCCATGTTGACTGCCCCTCATAACCTTCTTATCCTTGATATGCCTTAAGATGGTACCAAGGATAAGGTGTTCCATCACTTTCCCAGGGATGGAGGTGAGGCTGACCGGTCTATAGTTACCCAGGTCCTCCTTCTTGCCCTTTTTGAAGACTGGAGTGACATTTGCTTTCCTCCAGTCCTCAGGCACCTCTCCCGTTTCCCAAGACTTGGTAAAGATGATGGAGAGTGGTCTAGCAATGACTTCCGCCAGTTCCCTCAGCACCTGCGGGTGCATCCCATCTGGACCCATGGATTTATGGATGTCCAGATTGCTCAACTGGTCTCTAACCCATTCCTCATCGACTAAGGCAAACCGCTCTGTTGACCTGACTTCATCTAAGGTCTCAGGGGTACAGGGCTCTTCAGGACTGCCTGCAGCAGAGTAGACAGAGACAAAGAAGGCATTCAGTAACTCTGCCATCTCTTTATCTTCTGTCACCAGGGCACCCATCTCGTTCATCAGTGGGCCTACATTGCCTCTGGTGTTAGTTTTGTCTGCAATGTATTTGAAAAAGCTCTTTTTGCTGTCCTTGACCCTTCTTGCCAGGTTTAATTCTAAGGATGCCTTAGTCCTCCTAGCTGCCTTCCTACATCCTCTAGCAGCAGCCTTATATTCCTCCCAAGTGGCCAGCCCCTCCTTCCATGACCTGTAAACTCTCCTCTTCCACTTGAGCATACCCAGCAAGTCCCTATTTAGCCACGCAGGTCTCTTGGCCCTCTTCCTTGACTTCCTACGTGTCGGGATGCTCCGATCTTGAGCACGGAAAAAGCAGTCCTTGAATGTCAACCAACTATCTTGGGCCCCTTTACCTTCAAGCAGCCCTGCCCATGGGATTTCCCCTAGCAATTGCTTGAAAAGGCCAAAGTTTGCCCTGCTAAAGTCCAGGGTTGCAATTCTACTTGGTATTCTACTAGTCCTGCCACACAAGATCCTGAACTCCACCATCTCGTGGTCGCTGCAACCAAGGCAGCCCTCAACCCTTACTGCTTCGACCAGATCCTCCTTGTTAGTGAGGATGAGATCCAGCAGCGCTCCTCTCCTGGTCGGCTCACCCACCATTTGCAGGAGGAAGTTACTAGTAGTACTACTACCTTCCTAACACAGGCTTGAATTAGAAGCAGCTCAAGAAAGCTGGAAATTTACAAGTTCACAGTCCCTGAAAGGATTCATCCAAAACTCCTGAAAGAGCTGATTTGTATCATTATGAGGTTGTTCTCTCCCATTCTGCAAGGTAATTGCAACTGTGGAAGGATCCTGAGGACTGGGTAAATGCAAATGCCATTTCTACATTCTAAACAGGCAAGATATGAGTGAACTGCAACCTCCCTGTGGTCTTTGGGAAGATCACTGAGCAAATGCACATGAAGGCAATATTCAGGGACATGAAGAGCAGGAAGGCAATTGAAGACACAAGCATGTATCTAAACCCAAAGGGCAGACTGTGTGGGACTAACCAAACTGTTCTGTATGATGTAATAACTCACACACTGGCTGAGGGCTAAACAGTGGATTTACTTTAAAGAAGTCATTTACTTCCACCTTAAAAAGGCTTTTGATACAGTCTCCTGTAGCTGGTAGGAACCTTGTGAAATACAAGTTCAAAATCCTACACGTCTGGCAAAACAACTTCTTTTCAGTACAGTCTGAGGACTAACTGGCTAGGTAGCATTTCTGCAAAAAACAAGCTGAGGATCTTGATTAACAGCTGGTTGACTAGAAAGTCAGCAGTCTGCCTGTGCAGCACACATTGTTTCAGTGAAAGCATAGGTAGCATGGTAAGGAAATAGGTTATTGCCCTCTCTCAAGGACAGTTTTGGGCTGCTAAGTAAAAAAAAAAAAAAAAACAAAACCAGAAAAAAATAGAAAAAATATTGACATACTGACATAGATCCAGAGATGGCTCTCCATGATGATAAGAACTAGGGCCCATTCTTAAAAAAAAAAAAAAAAAAAAAAAAAGAAGGCTAGTGGAAGGAATATTTTGCTGTCTTCAGCTACTTAATGGAAGGTTATTGAGAAGAAGAGTGACTTTTCTTGGAGTAGTAGGATAAAAGGCAACAAACAAAAATTGCAATCCAAGAAATTTTTCACAGAAAAGAGGTCAAGCATTGGAACAGGTTTCCCTGAGAGCTTGATAGAATCGCCACCCTTGAAGAAATTTACAATGAAAACAAGAGATGACCCTGAGGAGTACACTGGTGCTGTATCTGACTTCAAAGTTGGCCCTGGTTTGGAAGAGTATTTGATCCAGCTAACCTCCAGAGGTCTCTTCCAGCTTAAACTATTTTATGATTTTATTTTTCTCATCTTCCCAGATGAATTCTTTTCAAGATAAATATACTAAAAAATAATTTCCTAATGTACAATTATTATTCCCTCCGGTTTATATTTTTGCCTGAATGAAAATATATCTGGTATTTAAATAGATACTTTTTCAATGTTTTGTTATTTTCGCACGCTTCATGCTAAAAATACAAATGCTGTTAATGGTCAGCTCTACATACCAACAAACAAATTCAGTTTTGCTGTACGATACTTCCTTTCATAATCTGTCTTGTTCGCTTCAATTATTTTTTTCCCATGTTACTTGTTTTTATAAATCACTGACTATAAGTAACTATCTGACTGTTACAGTGGGAAAACTGTTGCTGTAGAAATTGTAGAAATATGCATAAAATGACATGGTGAATTTTCTACCGCAGTATATTTACATACTGTGGCTGAAGACTTAAATATGATAAAACTTATAAGAATATCTTCCTTATTTTTTTAGGCATAAATTCTTTAAGATAATAATCACTGAATAAAAAATGAAACATTTACTAGTAGGTCCATTGGAAAGATGCAGAAGGGAAAAAAACAGTATTAAGAAACAATGCCAAATGCTGAACTTTTCAATAATCAAGATTTCCTTTAATGATTGTTTCCTCTTGATGAAGGATTTTGATCATATATGAAATGAAAATGTTGGCAGGATAAAATTGAGGTGCATTAGCATGCTAGAAGACATAAAGCAGTGTAGATTAGTACTAAACAGATTTCTCTCTTTACCGATTTTTGTTCCTTCATATCAACATGAATGTATTAAACATCTGTCTTCTAATAAGAAACTTTAAGGCTTGAGTCTTATGATATCTACCTTAATTTCTTCCTTTGCCTGACAATTGCTTGACAGCTGAATTTACTTAGCAATTGTCTGTATGATCAATATTAGGAGTACATGCAATAAAGCCTTGTTATTTTTTTTTTTTGCTGTCATGCAAATATTAAGTATAAAAGAAAGAGTGCATAACATACTTCCCTCCCCCTCCTGCTTGCCTTTTTCTTTTTTTTTTTTTTTATGTTTGACAAGTTTATCATGGTTTCTCTTTCTTATTCTCTTTTAAGTGCAGGTCTAATGTTTTTCTTTAGAATTTGGGAAAGTAATTTTTATGTATTATCACTCATATTACTATTCTGTCTGCTCCATAAGATGTATTTAAATGAAAATCTTTCTTTGTCACAGGTATTAAAATGATGTGAATTTTCTAATTAAAATGGAGAAAACATTTTAATGTCTGACTACTTAAAATGATGTCCTTATGAAAGGCAAGAAATAAATACGCAAAAATTTTACATTTTTAGGCAAAGGACTTCATGGCTCAGACTTGAAAAACAAAAAAACAAAACCCCAAAACCACCTCTATTGAAATTTTCAAGTGAATGGCTACTTGGGAACATTTTCTTGACATAACAATGGCTGGATTGAAAAACAACATCTCAAATATCTTAGCCTTTCTGATTTTTTTATTTTATTTGAAATAAAAAAAAAAAAACACAAGTAAATGGGTGCAAGTTAACCCAATGATCATAAAATTACGTTTTTTTTAGAGAATAAAAAAACAACGAAACAAAACCAAAAAACACCCAACAACCAAACAAAAAAAAACAAAAAAAAAATGGTTTGAAGATGAAAGTATGAAAGCAAGTCTACAGAATTTCAGTAACAGGATGTGCAGGTGTTAATGCTTTTGTTTGAAAGAAAAAAAATAAAACAAGCCAATAACCATACCAAAACTAAAAGTAAACCCAACCCAACCCAAACAAGCAAACAAGCAAAACCCTACCAACACCCTATGAAATCCACAGCCTTCTGTTTCTCCACCTTTGCTTCCCATTTTCACTTCACTAATCATGACTGCTACATATTGCCAGAAAATTTTGTTCTGAACAGTATCCAACATTTTTTTTTTGTACAAATATACATATTCCAGATTTTAAAGAATATTTTTCTGAAGTCCCGTAGTTCCTATAATGTCTTTGGAAACAGTGAAGGATATTTATTTCTCAGAAGTACCTATTCAGTTTCCAGAAGTCATATACAATGAAATAATTAGGTCTATGAGATTCATTTTAACACCTATGGACTAAATATGATTTATAATGTGAATTGAGCTTTATGTTATCTAATTAAAAATGAGAACATCTGTGACAGGGTGTTTTCTTAGGCTTATTTTATTGTAATCTAAAAAAAGGAAAATAAAGTTTTTTTAAAAAAAGCAAGGAAAAATTCTTCAATATCTTTCTTTTCACTTCCTTAAGTTCCGTTAACTTTATGTACCCATTTTTTATACCACTATTAAACATTCTTATTTCTTTTTGGAATTGTTTTTTCTCTTATTTTTATATTATTTTTAGCTGCTTTTAATACCTACATTTGTTTAAACTAATATAGTGATTAAGTTAGCAATTTCTAGATTCTTCTAAATTCCAGGGCAGTACTCAAATACAGATCCTCATATCACCTCAGTAGGAATATCACTCCTGAGACTACTCAGGTTTTTTTCTTTTTTCATTCTCTTGATTTCTCACAGCTATACTGAAATGTGAAAATTCACATGCAAATAACTGATATGGCAAAATCTAGATACTACAAAATGATGTTCATTATAGACACCTCACTGCATTTGAAAGATAGCATGACAGACAACCTTTTCTTCAGAAAAGAAAGATAGTATTATTCTTTCTTGTTAAAAAAAATAAATGGTAGAAAGTGTTAGGAAAAATATCTGGACATCAACTATTGACGGATTATGTAGTTATTTAATTTGTTATAAACCAAATATGGATTAGATATATATTAAAAAAAATAATAAAAATCAGTCATGCTCAGAGTCTTTGACAGAATTAAGGCCTTAATAAGAGGCCTCAAAATATTTTGGGTGAATTTAGATGAAAAATAGATTTTCACTGGAAATTAATAAATCCAGTAAATTTATCTGATTCTTGATCCTTTTCACTACTCGATCTTTAGGCTTTTCCACTTAAAACCAGGTCTCAGTAAACCTGACTTCACACAAATGCTATCTCCTTTGCTGTGTTCAACCCCTGTCTGTCTCTCAAGCACACATTTATATAGGCATATGTGCCAACTGGTATTGTCACTGCTAAGCATCACATCAGGGAAAGTGCTGGCAGCAGTAGAAAGTGAAAGGAGGGTTTAAATAAATTCATTGTAGCAGCTGTGAATCATTCTGTTTCTTGTATTCAGACTTGTTCTACAGCTAGTCACAGCACAACCAGGGAGGAAATTATCTTCTGGATACATATTTAATGGAAGGCAGGAAAGATTTTTGTAATTGAAAGAACTATACTAGAATATAGTGCTGGTGCTTTCTCTTTTGTTCAGAAAAATGTAACTTAAATCTATATTTCATCTTTCCATTATCTCTTAGTTGCCTGTATAGTTGCAATTGACAGATGTGGATGACTGGATTTATTTCTGAAGCTTGTCATCAAGTCATGACAGAAGTGTAGATTTCTAGTAACATTAACATTGGGGATATTTTTTTATAAACCAAATTAACATAGATTGCCTTTCTGCTACTAGCTATCTGACATAGGTGTTTAACAGCTGGCCTTAACTAGAATATCCAGAAATATGCCCTGCAAATGGATTGTTTTCTTTCATGATCGATTATTTGTTTATTCCTTAATAGTAATCTGTAATACAGAAGATAAACTTAGAGTAACCCAAGTATAATATTCTTAAGTATCCAGAAACTGAACCATTAAATGATTTATATCTTGTCATATAACATGGTTGAAACCACTGATAAAAGGATATTATTCTCTATTCAGTGCTATGATTTCCAGTACTTTATGTATTATTCTAATTATTTAATTCCTATTAAATTGATAAAATGTAACTAGTATTTTTTTACAGTCATTTAGGTTACTGGAAAAGACAGAAAAAGAGAAGCAAAGTCTAATGATTAGTATCTGATGCCTCTTTAACTTTTCACCATCTCCTAAACTTCATTTACTTTGCTCAAATAAAGATGACCAGCAATATTTGAAATATTATCTCATTTTAAACCACTGTAAATTTCAAGAGATATTGACAGCTTTAAAACAAATTTCATAAATTAGGTTGAAAGGGATTTCTGAACTCCATCTCGTTCTACCTCTTCCCCAAAGCAAGGCCAACTTCAGGGTCAGGTTAAGCCACTCATGGTTTTGTCTGGTTGAGTTTTGAAAATTTCCAAGGATGGAGATTCTGTAACATTCCTGCGTCACATGTTCCAGTGCTTAACCTCTCTCACTGCGGCGATTTTCCCTGTTTGCTAGAAATATCCAGTGTTTGAACTTGTAAAGTTTGCCTCTTCCTTTGCTGTACACCTCTGAAAAGAGGCTGGCTTCATCTTCTCTTTAAGTGGTGCAATATGCTAGGAGGAGGTCAGTGAACCTCTGACCTGGATGTTGGTCAAAGCAACACCAGAAATTATGCGAAAGACTGTCTGGATCTTCTCTGGGACCATGCAGGTAGAAAAGTCTCAATCTCCAGCTATACTGAAGGAGGTATAGGCAGAATCTGTGCTTACCAGCTTGGAAGTAGACTCCTGTGCTGGGTAAGGCTGGAAGCATGTGAGCTCTGGCAACATCTGCTGTTGCACCTGTAGTTCTGCAACTACAGAAGAGCTTCAATGCCCTGACAGTGAATAAGGGGCTAGTAGCCCTGTGCAACAAAGCAGATGATCTATCTGAGTCCGAGCCCTGCAGCAGCACCAGGAAGAATTGAATGATAGAATCAACTAGGTTGGAAGAGACCTTTAAGATCATCAAGTCCAACCATTATCCCAGGACTGCCAAGACCACCACTAAACCATGTTACTGAGGGCCTCATCTATGTGGGTTCTGAACACTTACATGGATGGTGACTCTACCACTTCCCTGGGCAGCCTCTTTCAATACCAGATTGCCCTTCCTGTGAAGATTTTTTTCCTAATACCGATACAAACCTCCCCTGGTGCATATTGAACCTCATATCATTGGTCACAGCCCATCTATTCACCCTGTCCAGATCCCTCTGCAGAACCTTCCTACCCTTCAACTGATCAACACACACTCAGCTTGATGCCACCTGCAAATTTACTGAGGGTGCACTCAATCATCTCATCCAGATCATCAAAGAAGATACTAAACAGCACTGGCCCTAACACCAGGGACGCTAGTAGTGACCAGTCACCAGCTAGGTGTAATGCCATTTACCACCACTCTTAGGGCTCAGCTATCCAACCTGTTTCTTACCCAGCAAAGAATCTTCCTATCCAGGCCATGAGCTGCCAGTTTCTCCAGGAGAACACTGTGGGAAACAGTGTCAGATGCTTTACTCAAATCCAAATACACAATGTTAAGCATAATTTTATTATTTGCTTTTAATTGTGATGATGATCAAACCCTGTAGCAGGCTTCTCAGAGAGGCTGGGAAGTCTCCAACTTGGGAAATATTAACAACCTGACTGGACATAGCCCTGAACAAACCTGCTCTAGCTGGTCCTGCCCACAGTAAGCCAGCTTGCAGGATCTTCAGAGGTCCTTTCCCATGCTAACAGTTGTGGTTCTGTGATAAGTTTCTGTGAAACTTCATTGAAAGTTGAAGTCTCAGTATTACTTTACAAGGCTGAGCCACATCTAAGACAGGGTTTCTTCCAGTTGAATACCAATCTCTGTTTCAGTTGAAGGCACTGTCAAAAGACTAATGACAGAATCAGATGTAACAGTGTACCATATGAGATATAAATATATTACATATTATTTGCATAAAATGCAAGTTAACAAAGCTTTTGTCTTACAGGTTTTCAGTGACTGAAACCAAATTAATCTGGCAAAGCTACACACAATTAATCAGTATAACAGGAAACTTCTGGCAACCAAAGAAATATCTTAATTTTTTAGGTTTTAAACTTTCATAGAAGCTTCATGCTAGCATTAAGACTGTAATTCAATTTGACAATGACATTCAGGAGGACAAGTTTCTACTAATGAGTAGATATATGTTATTATTGATAAAATAATGAAGATGATTTGTTTAATGCAAAAATATCTCTTAAATTACCTATACTAAGGAATATTATTTACTTACAGGCACATTAGGAATGTAGTGCAATGATTCATTATTTTGTACTTCAAAGATTTCTAAAGTAAGGGACAGAAAGTTCTACTTAGTTTGTCAAATATTGTAATTCCATACTGTTGGTAGCCTTCACTTAGCTAAAACATAATCTCTTCCAAAATAAACTCAATGGGGAAGTCTAATTAAAGGAACAGAATACTCCAGTCATCATTCCTGCTTATATTTCTGCATATATTTCTATTCAGAATTACTGCACTGTTAGAGTGTTTTAACTTGGAAAGTAGCAGCAAGTGATAAAGAAAAGGCAATCCCTGTGATAAGTAAAGACTAAAATGATTATCGCAGTCTCTGTCTATTTTCTACTCCAATAGCTGAAGGAAAATCTATACTCCTAGGTCACAAACATAGAATCCATACTTCATGCTGGGAAGCACTGTGTGCTCAGGAACAGCTCAGAAAAGCCATCACATCAAGAAAACTGCAGAAAAAGAAAACAACAATGCAACAAACCTAAGTCTTAAATTAATTTCTTGTGGAGACTGAAATTCTGTGGAAAGTCTTAGTGTGCAAGTTGGCACAATTCATCCAAAGTCAGGTGTTAAAACATCAAATCACAGTACAAAAGAAACTGTGGCTCTTTAGGCACCTGATTCTTTTATCAGTTGTTAGTTTCATTTGCATTAGAAGTTAACAGCAGTAAAGTGTTTAAATACCTTTGAGCATCTCTGTTTGGATAATTAGAGTGCACCACAATTACATTCTTCAAGTGTGCCCTGGGTAACACTGAGCTAATGATTCACAGAATAAATTCAGTCCGTAAATACCTGGACTTCTATTTCATTGCCACAAAACATAGGGCACATCTGTCACATGGGCTTGTTAGGTGAAGGAGATGAGCCAAAGTCATTCTTTATACTGTGCTAAGGCCAAAATTGAAAACCGCTGATGTTGCTGTAACAATTTCTCACACACGCTTTCATGTAGTAATGTTTCTTATGTTTCTCTTTCTTAATGTTCTCTCTTAAAAACAGTTGGCCTAGATAGAACACAGAAGACTAAGTTTCATTTAGGTGCAGTGCCACTGTTTTCCAAAAGAGAAAGCATAACAGGCATAATTTAGTAATATAGTTCAATTTCTGTGTAAACAAAAGATTATTTATATACACATAGACTGCCAACAGAAAAGATATTTGCATCATTTAGGGCTTAATTTACTTTAATTTATTCCAGTGATTATAATGAAATCCTACTTTATGTATGACTTTTTCCAATGTAAGAAATATATAAGACTTTTCAGCTGTTCATGTGCAAAAAAACCAGCTCAAACCTCTCTAGTAAGCATCTTAATAATGACAACCTAGTCATGGACAACATTACAGTTCAGAGAAGAGAAATTAAATTTGTCACAAAATGAACTTGCCTGAGCTGGGTAAGTCAGTCTAAGACTGACACTAATTCAAGAATTTTTTTTCGAATATTATTTTGTAAATTTTCAATAAATCATTTATTTGCTTTATAATGGAAGTCAAAATTAATATCTTAAGTCTTCATCCTCTGCTCTGAACACTGAGATTTTGCATCTCTCTCCAATTAATTTTGTTTATATTTAAATACTTATAATCTGGCTTCATAAGAGTCTACATGGTCTTTCTCATTTCACAGACATGTATTTAACAAAACTTACCAACCAATTGACCGTAGAAGGAACATAATTGCTACTATTTACATTGTTTTGAACATTTCATTACAGTATTTTATTTGATGTTACTTAATCATTCCCCACTCATCTTCCTTTTCTATTTAGATTACTATGTGCTTTGATAGTCTTTTCAATCCTGTCACAACAATACAGCCCATTTATGCATTATCAAAATAAAAGTCCCTAGACATATGAAAGTTTAAGACTTTTCATTTTTCTATTACTGGTTTAAGTGGTTAATGACATACTGTGTTGTTCTGTCTATGCACTGTACTACTGTATCTCAGTTTAATGTGGTAAGAATAAATGCTAAGAATCAACAATAACTAAAACTTTTACTGAAATTTTCTCCTAACAAATAGTATGCACCAGTACCAAGGAAATCTTGGGTCACAGCTACGGTGGGTTGACCTTGGCCAACTGGCAGACACCAGCCCAGGTGCTCTTTCACAAGGGCAGGAGAAGGAAATAAGATGAAAAGGCTCAAGGGAGATCACTTACCAATTACCATCATAGGTAAAGAGACTCAGCTTGGAGAAAATAATTTTTTTATCTAATTAAAATAAATTTGGACACTAAGAAGCAAAGACCTTTCCCCCATGATCATTTGTTCCTGTGCTCAGCTTAACTCCTTCATTCCTGACTCCTCTACCTCCTCCCTACCCTGCTCAGTAGCACAAGGCTGGGGGGTTGTAGTCAGTCTATAACAGTTCCTTTCTGATGCTCTTCCCTCCTCACACTTTGCCGCTGCTCCAACATGGGTCCTCCATGGTCTGCAGTTCCTTCAGGAAATATCTGTTCCACCATCATCTTCTTCATGTGCTGCAGAAGAGCCTTTGCTTCAGCATCTGGATTATCTGGAGCAGCAGCACCACCACTGCCACTTTTCTCTTTTTTCACCTTGGTGATTGCGAAATAGTTCCTAACACTTTCTTTTCTCCCTCCTCTCTCTCAAGCAGCATTTGTCTTTTCTTGAAGTTCACCTGAAGTGATGTCACCATGGTTAAGGAGCTCAGCTAATGTCCTGCTGTGGGTCCATTGGAGCTGACTGGAACAAGCTATGTCCAAAATAACGCAGCTCCATCCTCCCCTCTCAGAAGCCCCACACTAACTCCCTTATTTTGACATTATTCATTTTAAAAAGGGAAATACTATACATTAAATCACATAAAGAACGCAAAAACTGATAAAGCTACTAGCAGCTCTTTATAGACTATTAGGTTTGGCTTAGTTGCTTGGTTTTTGTTTGTTTTTTTTTCCCCAAGTATATTTGGAAAGTCAGCTATCAGACTTTTTTTTTTTTTTTCATTTTGCAACTTTTGAAGGTTAATCAAGCTGTCAGGAAGAAATTGAAAATACATGTGCCTGCACTCAAGAGTACAAATGTGCAATCACAGCAGGAAAAGGAATATGTTTTCCACTTGGTTGCAATGCATTTATCATGAGAGTTCTCAAGGAAAATGATCTGTAACTTAGATGTAGTTTTAAGTAATTTTTAAAAGCATCTTCTCGCACTATGTTGTTAATGTCATTTCAAAACACTGCTTTGTAAGGGTATAAGCTAGGAATGAACTCATAAGGAAGAGAAATATGTAGCTAAATCATATTTCTTTGCTCTGCTTTATCCTTGTCTTATATTGATTCTTAGCACTACACTTTCAGAAAGATGAGATTGTTGCAACTGACAATTGCTTATCTAATTGGGCATGTAATCAAATTGGGTGCAATCGAACTTTTCAACAGGTAACAAGATGACATGGGCTTGGCCTAGTAAAGATGGTTGGTAAGTAAAAAGAAGAAAAAAGCATTTATTCTTAATCCCTTCTCTTCTTGACAGCAAGTTGAGATCAAAATAATTTAAACAACCTTTCATGGTTTTGCATGGATGGCAAAACAAGTTGGTAGTGCTAAAAATGAACTCCTCCCTTTCTTTACTGCCTCTATCACTAGTCTTTTAAAACTATTTTCTTTCTCTAGATTGATCACCTGAACTGTTAATCAATGAGGAAGGCATAAGTCAGCTGTATTGCTGCAGGAGCCACTATTTAAAAGAAGAAACCCTCTAAATTAAAACAGTACACATTTTACTGAGGCAGCAGTGAATGAAGAGCTCCTTAGCACAAGAACAGATATACTAATCAAATCATAGATATATCTAGTTAGGAAGCTGGTTTTGTTAGTGACCTGTACTGGACAGTGAAGTAAAAAGAAGATATTGACACATCCTCATTTTGTACACCCTTTGAAATATCAGTTATGGCTAGCAATTAAGCTTTCAAGTAATACATAACTAATACATATATTTTCCTGGAGTTATTTTCTATGACTAGAGTGGTGTAATCATTTGCATATGGCACCAAAGCCAAGCTCTTAAGTTTGTAGACTAGGGAATTCATGTCCCAGAAAAAAAAAAAAAAAAAAAAGGAAAAAAGGAGAAAAAAACTAACAAGACCAAAGATTATTTTAAGTGGCATACAAATGAAGTCTCTATTTTTGTTTTTATTTTTCTTCAGAGGGCTGACATTCTATTTCAAGAAGACTGATACTATAAAAGGTGCTTTTGGTTGCTCTAAGTCAAGCAGCATTTCAGTGGTTTTCTGGGGGCTATATTAGGCCTTCTGTGTCATATTTGAGTCCTGCCTATGTTTGTACTCTGATTTTCTCAGCATTCTCTCAGTTCCCTCATGTTTGCTATGTCTTCTGCCTCTGACACACTCCCCAGCTCTTCACCCCTCTATCTGTGTCAACCTGCCTTCTGCTTGGTGCTCACTGAGGAGACACATTTCTTCTGGAAAGCTCTAATTACTGCATAAAGCTGACAAACAGACAAGTCAAACAGCTTTCTTTGTTCTCTGATGCTCAGAAACACGTATCCTTATACCACAATTTTTAAACCATAAATTTCTCTCTTGCAGGCACTGAGACCCAGGTGAGCTTAATTTTCATCCTAAACTGAACATTACTGAATTTTTCCTGTGGGCTTCACATTTGTTTGCACTGAGTTTGATTGAGCACCTGAACAAGATGTTGCTAAATTTGAGATGGCAGACTATGCCAGACCTAAAGCTAATAGTACCACACAGGCTGCTGATATCCTCTCCTTCCCCACAGCTGTCAGTAATTCTGACCACTCATCAGATAGGACCAGTATCTTAGGCTGTTCTGAGCTGTTAGGCGCTGCTACATGTGAGTACCAGACTGATGCTAGCTGAATTTGGCCCTAATATTAAACAGTCAAAAGTAAAAATTATTCTGCATTCTTTACTGAAACTAGCTGAATGAGTAAGGGTTAAAAAAGATGAATAGATATGCCAAAGAATCTGTGTCATAAGGTTAACAAAGTAATTAGCTACTTTCATAAAATGTCCCTGAACTTTCACACTGAGGTTTTGTTGGTTTATGCTAAACACATAATTCAGTTCCCAAAATCCAAACTACAGAATCAACTTTGTCACATTTTTACTATCGTCACATTCAGATTTTTATCAATCATCACACTTTTCCACTCCATTTCATATTCTAACACTGATTTTCAATGCAGTCTTTCATCTATAGTCCCACAATTCTTGTCTGCCCCTCATATGAAAGACAGCAATATTTTTCAGCCACAGTATTCTTCTTTTCCCATCTCTATGATCAGATCTCTTCTCTGCAAATCCTCTCTCTGAGGCTTTTTTAGCGTCTCTTCTCTTCCTTAATTTCAGCTTCAGTTTTATTGGTGGAATGAGTAATTCCTAATTCCCTCCTTGTATCTGATCTTCCACTGCATGTCTCTGTGGCTTGAATACTCTGCACAACCTTTTAGTCTATTTTCTTCTCTTTCCAATGGTATTTCAAGTTCTGTATGTTTCCTTCCCGCTCTTCTTCACATGTAATTATTTGTCTGCACTGTAATGTCCTTCTTCAAAACCCCTTCTTCTGTTATTTTTTTCCTTATTTTCTTACAATCATCCCCCCAAAAAGACTATCAGGACATTCTTTGGATAAAGCAATGCAATATTTCATCATCTTTATTTCTCTATGACTCTATCTGTATTCATCTGTATTCAGTATTGCTTTACTTGATACTCTAATATCTCCTCTGGTTTCCATGTCTTGCTCCAGAAATGCATAATTTTCTTGTAGGTCTTCTATCTGTGTACGTAAGGCATTCTATTTGGATGTCACAGTGAGGAGTGCAGCTCCCTGTGGAACAGGAGTAGGTTATCTAACTCCTTTAAGAATAGGGAATATTTCTAAGGTTGCATTTAATGTGGTGGTTTCTGTATCTAACAGAACTGTGTAAGTAGCCAGTAATGAGTTTTCCCAAGATTAATATCATACTTGGGAACCTTGTCACACTTTTCATTCAAATCAGATAGGAGATAATTTGGCTTTACTGGAAACTTGTTGCCACAATCCCCATCTGTACCCTTTATCTGTGAGTCCATTATGTAGTTTAAAAAGGCGCCCCAGTATTACAGGGCCCATAGTCTGATATGTGTATTAATAAACAAAATGCTTCTTCAAGAATAACTATTCATTCCTAGGTAACACACTTCTTTAACATATTGTATAAGGATTGAGCAATTATACTAAATCCTGGAATATGTGCTTGCTAAAATCCTGAAGTAGACACCAGTCCCTGCATCAGAGTTTTGAAGAATTATTCCTTCTTCCAGAAATATTTGTTTGGTCTCATTCCAATCACGAATAATGGTCCTAGCTCCCATTTAGTAACACCACGACACCCACCTAGACACCCAGCCTTTTGCTGCATTTTATTGCCCTCTTCACTAGTTGTTTTACAGTATAGATTGATCACTGTGACCTGTGGTAGCACAAAAGTGCCTTTATTTCTGGCAGGAGTCAGGAGTTGTACAATGGAATTCTGACCAATGGGGTGTAAAAGGGTTGACCTAACAGTCGGGCAACAAAATCGGGGTAAGAGGCTTGTTGCCAGAACTGGTCTCATGAGGTAGGGTGTGAAAGGCCCAGAATTATCCTCCCCACTGTCAGATTTCAGTATATGTATCTTCTCAATGGTTTCACTTTCTGAGACTGAGTGTGTATGATCTTGCTGGGGCTGTTGTAAAGCCAGAGGTCTCAGACTAGTTTCTAATTTCTAAAGTATCTGGCATTTATCAGGACTATGAGATCCAAGGAGCAGTTGCTCTAGCTGTGAAGCCACTGTGAAATATCTTGACATTCCTGATTAACAGCTCTTAGCAAAGTGCTCGCAGTTGCATATTTCTCTGTCAAAAGCTAAATACTTTCCTGCTACTCCTGAATTTCTGCTTTCAGGGCTTCTTACAATTTTCCGTGTTCTACTACCGTTATGTTTTCTTCTACCTTCTCCCAAGTGTCTGCATCCATGAGCTGTGTATTTTACAATCCCACTTCTGAAACTAATAAATGTCACAATCCAAAAGCCAGCCAGACTGGAGATGTATAGAGGTAACAACTATGGGTCTGTAGGATTCCATAATACAGAACTCTATGGAGGCTTTTATCGTCTAAATTTCTCTACTTGATTACAGATTACCATAAATGCCACAAAAAATCACCTCTAGAAAATATATAACCTCAAAAATCATGACCAGATAATACACCTGTTGTCCTGGGTTCAGCAGTAGCAGTCATTTTTTTCCTTCTTGCTAGCTAGTGCAGTGCAGTGTTTTGACCTTCTGCTCAGGAACAGAGCTGATAACAATGATGCTTTGGTTTGGTCAAGGACTTTGTGAGCCTCATGCTCTGCCAGGGAGGAGGGGAAGCCGGCAGGAAGCAGAGACAGGACACCTGACCCAAGCTAGCCAAAGAGGTACTCCATACCACAGCACGTCATGCCCAGGATGTAACTGGGAGTTAGCTGGAAGGGCTGGGAGTCTGCAGGGTTGGAGGAGGTATTGGTCGGAGCTTGGTTGGGCTGGGGGGGCGAGTTATCGGTTGGCTGGTGCTGAGGTGATGTATTCTCTTCCCTTGTTATTTCCTTTATCATTGTTATTATTGGTGGTAGCAGTAGTGATTTGTGTTATACCTTAGTTACTAAACTGTTCTTATCTCAACACATGGGAGTTGCATTCTTTTCGATTCTCCTCTCCGTCCCTCTGGGAGTAGGGGGAGGGAAAGAAGGGGGAGAGTGAGTGAATGAGTTACCTTACCTGACTGTGTTTAAACCACTACACCTGTGATTCATGATGTTGATATAGAATAGAATCATGGAATAGCTAGGGTTGGAAAGGACCTTAAGATCAACAAGTTCCAACACCCCTGCCATGGGCAGGGACACCTCACACTAAACCATCTCACACAAGGCTTTGTCCAGCCTGGCCTTGAGCACCGCCAGGGATGGAGCATTCACAACCTCCCTGGGCAACACATCCCAGTGCCTTACCACCCTAACAGGAAAGAACTTCTTCCTTATATCCAATCTAAACTTCCCCTGTTTAAGTTTTAACCCCTTACTCCTTGTCCTGTCACTACACTCCCTAATGAAGAGTCTCTCCACAGCATCCCTATAGTCCCCCTTCAGATACTGGAAGGCTGCTATGAGGTCTCCACGCAGCCTTCTCTTCTCCAGGCTGAACAGCCCCAACTTTCTCAGCTATATATATATATATATATATATATATATATATATATATATATATATATCTATATATATATATATATATATATCTCTATTCCAAATTACTGTCAGTGATCAACAATATAGTATCGATCAATAACACGGCAGCAGTCAATAACAGCAGCAATCATTCGCATATCAACAATAACGTAGGCATACAGTATTGCAGGCTACTACAAACTTAAAATTAGTGAAACGATTTATAGAAAATGTAACACCAGATATAACAGATTACTTGTATGGGTACATAATATCGATATCAGGTGAATTAGATAGATTTCAGAAAGGGACAAACCGTTTGGAAGCAGAGGACAAACTGATCACAGACGTACACCCAACCACCCCAGAGGTGGGACAACAAACTGAACCAACCCAGGAGTGGGATCAGAGTAGGGACTAATAAAATAATAGACAGTCTGACTTCAAAGATGATCCACATCACAGTGTCTGGAATCAGCCAGGTGTCCCTGGTGAGAGTCCAAGATCTCGTAGAAAGTTCATGCAGTGAGTTCAGCCTGTTTAGGAAAGGAAAAGTACATGCAGCACAGGAAGTTCGCAGAGAGAAGCTACATTTTTACTTTGAAATTAAGTCCTCTTTATATCATAGAGACTTTTAGAGCTTATGGCATCACTACTTTGAACAGCCAATAGATGCTTTTAATGTCTATTTTTCACCCGTAACAGCCAATAGATTATGATGGTTTTGGTTCTTTCAGACCAGTTGTTTTTTTTCCCAGACTATTTCCAGTTTTTCAGATGATAAGCTGCCATTACAGTGTCTTGGGTTTTGCACTTATTGATGGTATTTCAGGATGTCTCCAGTTTCTCGGCACCCAGCTGTATTTCAAAGATGCCAGCTACACTTATCAAGGATGTTTCTGGTTCACAAGCTCACAACTCTTAGACTAGCAGGCAATTTCTCTGTCAGTTTTTTCAGCAGACATTTTCTTCTGTTCAGTAATTTTCCCTTTCTAACTAGGCCACTTTTATGGCAGCTCACATCATCAGTAAAGTCCTCCATCTCCACTGACAATAACTGGAACTTTGACACCTACACTGCAGACATTATATGCAGCTGTTTGTGAACCTGGATCTGGACCTACTTGAAGTAAAACTTTTTCTATGCAGTAGAAGTATTTGAAGTCACTGCCATTCAAACATGAAACAAACAAACAAACAAACAAATTACAATCCCCTTAAAGGTACACACTAGAAGAGCAAATATTTTCATCTAGTTTTTGTAAAGTACTATCTCTGTTATTATGCATTATTACAGTACATACGCTTAGTCTGTCAGTGCACATTATCCCATCACTTCAGAACATTTTAAAATACTTTTACAGTCAGTTCTAAAAGATCTGAGGGCATTATATTATATCCCTGCTCCACACAGGACTACCTAAAACTAAATTATATGGCTAAATGTGTCATCTAGATGCTCCTTGAACAGAAAAAGGGAAACTACTAGTTGTGTTTCTCCAAAGGCTGTAAATTTAACTGAAATCAAATTCTTACGTAACTGTTGCTATGTTCTGCTCACATATTCAAGGTTTGATATTAAGATGAAAGTTTTATATAGATCAGGCTGTCAGTGCCTTTGTGTTGTCCTTGTTCTGTTTCTGCGGTAATGCCTAGGTAGCATGCAGTGTGGCTGACTACACAGAGCCTGCTTGGAATTTTAAGTTGCATCTTAAGGCAGGTGCAGTCATGATGCCTTGGCAGTCCAGTCCTTCCATTGTTTATTTAGATTTCTCCAAATGCATCAAACTTCCCTCACTGACTATACATCAATCTGCTCTAAAAGAAGGAACAAGGAGATAGATACTTCACGTCTAAGAGGTTTCATCTCAACAGGCAATCAGGGTGCAGCCTTGAGGCTCTATGTAAATTTGGAGCTGACTAGATACATGCTTAGTGATCTTTGCCATCTCCTGGTAAGTCTCTGTGGCTAAATGAGAAAAGGTTAAGGAAAAATCTCTGGCCTGCAAAACAGCTAGTATATATAGTTTCTTGTAAAAAGTGATTACAGCTAATCACTATATACCAAATGCATATTAGAGAGGTAACGACAGAGCAGATAGATATTCCACTTTATAATATTTTCATAAATTACAATTTCCAATTATAACACAGTTTATAGATACTAAAAGATATTATGTATTTACTAGGATAGTGACTAAATTATTTCACAGAAAAAAGGCACAAAGACAACAATATCATATTTTTATAAACAAATAGCACACTATTAGGAATTTTCAGGCCCATACACTTTCAAATTAAAGTATGCCTAAAGAAAGAAAAGATCAAATATTTAGATGTTATGTTCCATTAATATATATGCAAATAGTAGAATAAAACTTGAACATTCAATCTATTTCCTTGATATATTAGAAACAAGCTGTATAACACTAGGTAGAACAATATTTAGCAAACATGTGAGACAGAAATGCACACTCTCATCATTACCAGTTTTTTTTTAAGTAATTTCTTTTTTTTCAGTCTTTCATGTAAAATTACCCAGGTGTGTCTTTATTTTTTTTAAAGATATACTTATGACTTTTATGATTGATGCAAACGATTATAGTTATTGCTACTATGGTTATTTGCAAGTGTAATTAATACGTAAATTTAATTCTGAATTATTCATCTTGTTAAATGTGATCTTCTTGATAAGCCATGAGACAATTAGTGTCTTACATGATTGCATTGTTTTCCTGTTTTATATACAGATGTTATTATTTTATTGATTTTTCTTAATGATATAAGTAAACACCCCTAATGAAAATAACAATAATGACTAAAAAAGATCTAAGATACCTTTAGAAGTTAAATACCAACTCTAATAAATGATTTGGTTCTCAAATCTGAAAGAATCTAGTCTAATAAACCTGAATTCTCTAGTATTTTCTTTGCATTAGAGACACTACAGCATACTAAACCACAGAGCAACAACCCCTTACCCCATCATAATTCTAGAAACAGAGCTAAGGAGTTTCCATTTCAGATAGCTATGCTCACTGCCAGGCCACTGAGACAGACTTTTCTCCCATCTGGGATTTTTTGCTGCAGGGGTGGTTTCTGTGAGAAGGCACAAGAAGCTGTCCCCATATAGAACAGAGCTATGGCCAAAGCTGAACCCATCAGAGATGCTGGTGACACCTCTGTGGTAACATATTTAAGAAAAGGGAAAAAATAGGCTGTGCAGCAGCTGGAATCAAAAAGAGTAAGAAAATGTGAGAGACAACTATACAGACACCAAATTCAGTGAAGAAGGTGGGGGAGGACATGCTCCAGGCACTGGAGCAGAGATTCTCCTGCAGCCCATGGAAAAACCCACGGTTACACAGGTTGTCCCGCTGTAGCCCATGGAGGACTACAGTGGAGCAGATGTCCACACTGAGCTGCATCAAGTTGATATGTCCTGAAAACATCTGGAGCCTGTAAAGAGCCCACACTTGAGCAGGTTGTTTGGCAGGACCTGTGACCATGCATGGGACCCACCCCGGAGCAGTCATTACTGAAGGACTTTGCCCTGTGGAAAGGACCCACACAAAAGCCTATGAACATGAACTGGATATATGCATTATATGCATATGTTTTTTTCCTGATAGGCTAACATCTGTGCTTTATTTTTTGAGAAAGTTGGGTAGCTTAATTGTCATTTGTATCAATGTGTCGATTGTCATCAAAATGCTAAGTCACAGAAAAACAAGACATTTAAAAATGTCATAACAGGCTTAACATAATTCATACATTTACAAGAAAAATGTCAAAATTGGGTTTTCTATGAAATAGCTATTCCAGCAGTACCAATAGTGGTGCTGTGATGTCTTACAATCATTCTAAAATATATATATAAAAAAATAAAAAATAAATCTGAACAGCTATGGAATTATCTAAAAAACTTAAAAAAAAAAAAAAAAATTCCCCCTCTCCACCCAAAAAACCAAAACACAATCCTAACCCACGCAAAACACCAAACAACCAAACAACACAGAAAACAAACTTGAGAGTAGCTCGAATACCAGAAAAAAAATCATTATGATATGTTGAAAAGGCATAACAGCATAACAGGTATAATATACATAACTTGTTTTGGATGAGTTTATTGCACACATTCACATCCAAACAAGTCTTCTGTGGTCCTTTTGCAAATGCCTGTCTTAATATGACATTAAATTGTACCCCAGGAATGGCTATTTCTCTAACTAATTATGGAATATTTCAAGAGGGAAGATCAGATGTGAATGTCTTCTCTGATGACATTGAAAACTTGATCCAAAATAATTTTTACTGGAATATTTGGGAATCAAGATGCTTTCTAAGTCTATATAAACTGTGATGACTGTCTTTGAAAATAAGGCAAAAATTGGTGAAAAGCCTCCTTATGTCAAAGAAGGGTAAAAATAAATGGGGAAATGAAAAAGTTAATTTATTGTTATATGTAATAGAGTTTATATAGGTCACTCATATATTTTTATGAAAGAGCCCGTAATAGATACCTTCATCTCTCCATATAACTTCAAATTTTAAGCAAACAATGATGCAGAAAATTGTAGTCTACTCTTCCTGGGAGCACAAGCATTTCAATGGGAAATGCATTAAGTTGCATTCATCTTATTAATTTCAAACACCAAAAAAAAAAAACAAACATATTTAGGTGAATCAAATACTCTATGGGTACTCTACCTGTCACACATTCCTCCTAGGGGCAAACCTGAGCTTCCTTAAACATTGGTGTGTTAAGAATATTTCTCTCAGCTTCTACATACTTCTCCAGAAAGGTCTGGGACCACAGAGAACTATTTTATTATGAGCCTGTCATGCTGGATACATTAGGACCTTTCAAATAACAGTATAAGACTCTAAGTAACTGAGTGTCTAAGACGTCTAAAGTTGCATGACAATTCTCACCATAGGAGCAAATGTTTCAGTAGGGAAGCTTATCTGTGCTTCCAAACATTGTTTTGGTATCTTGTCTAAGAGTTCTAAACAGCTTGCTAAACATGAGATATTTTAATTAAATAGCCAGGGAAAGTGAACCAACATTTTTATTGATTGCTTTTCATTCATAAAATGTGGACTGAGCTCAGTTTTTTCCTACAAAGGCAATTAATGCCATTTGAAAGCCTTCTAGTATTCTTTCTCAGTTATACTTAGTTTTTGATCCTGTGTTACATCTTCTTTTAGAAGAAAATCCTTACCACATAGCATTAGACACTTATATATGCACCAGTGTCTTCATCCTCTTTGCTTCCTTCTTGAATGCATATCAAGGTTGATTGCTAACAAACCTATTTTACACAGAGAAACATATTTTGTTACAATTCTGGTGGATTTCAAGCATAAACATATCTGTGTATGTAAACCCAAACATCAGCAGGTGTGTACATATATACAAAGTAATATCATGAAAGGTCAGAAGCCTCTAAACCTCAAATTTTTAACAAGCCAAACTAAACACGCACCTATCTGATCCATCCTAGGGACACAGACAAAACACCTAAGTTTACAGAATCCCAGAATGACAGTTATTGAGTTTGGAAAGGGACCTCCGTAAGCCAACTGGTCGAACCCCACTGCTTAAGCAGAGCTGCCTAGAGCTATGCCCAGATGGCTTTCAAATATCTCCCAGGATGAAGATTGCACAACCTAGGCAACCTATTCCAGTGTTTGACCATCCTTACCGTTTAAAGAAAAAAAAAAGAAAAAAAAACAAAAGTGTATTTTATATTCTTTGTGTGTGCTCTTTAAGAGAAGAGAACTACACTAACTGTGATTCTGATAGAAAAACAGTAACTGCAAGATATTTATTTATTCCAGTGCTTCAAGCATTAGAGGGCATATGAATCACTAAAAGAGAACAGAAGGAAGGAAAACTACTGACTAAAAAGACTTCTATTTTCTGTGCTACATATTTGAGGGCTAAAATTCCACCACATTGTATACTACATAGGCACTTAAAACTGTAGAAAGTATGTGTGGATGGGAGTGGCTGCACTTCATCCCAGTTTTTCACAGAAATACTTCACAGGATGAGAAGAACTTGATGATTAACTTGCCTAATACACCAAATATATGATATTAAATAATTACATATCCACTGACGCTTCCTGAGTCTAAATCAGGCGAAATTTGACTGCGCACTTCCAAGAAACTGTGCATTATGTAATGGTACCCAGTGTAACAAGACCAGAACAAACTGATTTTTAAAGCTGAAGGAACAAGCTCCTTCACTGTTCACCAAGTAATCAAGCTCTACAGGGAAAACAGCAGTAGACCAAGATCTGTGGTAAAGCTCATGGCTCATGAGTTACGCAGGGCAGTGAAGTAACAGGTCTTCTGGATATATACAGAACTACACACACACACATAATAAACCATGGTTTAGGTATTGATGGGTATATCTACACCACCAAATGAAAGAAATGACAAAATAATCAAGCATTGAATCCTGGTGATGTGTGCAACTTCATCCTTATGGTGCTGTCTCTGTCCTAGCTACTACCTAGCTTTCTGCAAGTCAGGTTTTATACAGTGGGTTAGCCCTGCTCACAGAGGGTGCAAAGCAGTGCTATTTGGCTTCAAGGGCAGGGAACAATGCATGTGCATCTTTTATTAACACTACACTTGTATAATAGATTTGAGACTATACTGCAATAAAACCGCCTAGTCTTGCACATTGTATTTCTTTTGCAGTTGAGTTTTCTGCAAGCAGAGAGTTCTGTGTGTGCATACCCTGATTTGCTCCATTTTGATAATGTTAAATTATTTAGCACAAAATTCTAATGCTTTATTTGGATGTAAGAATTAAGAGTAAAGCCACTAAAGGACTTAATTAAAAAGGCTTTTTCAAGTTACGTCTGATATCTCCTAACAAGACTTCTTCATAAAAATGTCATTGCAAATATCCCCATCTTCTTACAGTGTCACTCTGGAAGGTAAGTCTAGTGGGTGAAGTGCTTTTAACATATGAGGTACAGATTCAGTTTCTTCTTATGTAGCAGGTCAAAAGGGCAGTGCTTTAACTATTAGGTTACAAAGTACCCTATTTTGGGAAAGGTGCAGTGTAAAGATTGCAATTTTTCATCTGTGTCTTTGAAACTATATTATTGTGTACTACTACTACTACTACAAATTCCTAAGTTGGGAAGAAAAAAAAGGAAAAAAGAACTCATAAGGATGATTGTATACAGTAAAGGTTAAACAACTGATACAAAATGACAAAATGCATGGTCCATGGTCCTGTCCAAAGCAGCAAGGACCAAAGAAAACAATCATAGGAGCATAGTAAAAATTTAAAAAAAAAAAAAAAAAAAAAATCACTTCACCCATTGCACTCATTTTTTTGTTCATGACTTTTCTCTTTGACTTAAAGACTATGTAGGTGTTTGGGTTTTGTTTTTTTTTGTTGTTTTTTTTTTTTGTTTGTTTTTTGTTTTCGTTTTTGGTTTTGTTTTGTTTTGTTTTGTTTTACAGAGACAATGCAAGCTGGTGGATTTCCCTTTAATTAATCAGAATAACCTTTTTTATAAGCTAGCGTGGCATATTTTTTCCTAAATTAAATGCTTCTAAAATATTACATTGATATAGCTAAGAATGTATATGTAGAGATGTCAAAATGTGCTGTAAAACTTTCTCTGTGAGACCTCTTGCTGTCCATTCTTTCTAAATGAGTTTTCAGTGGGATCTACTAAATTTAAAAAAAAAATAAATAGAAGAAATATTGCACACTCTATCAGAATGCCATTTAAAAATATCTTTTTCTTGTAGGCAAATAAACCTAATTAAAGACTTGGCTGAAGGAAAATCATGAAATACATGGTACAATAGCAGTAAGATATGTGACATTGCATTAACTATGTTGCATCTTGTCTTTTTCTCTACCTTTTTTATTGGAAAAAAATATGAACCTGTAACTTCACCTCAAAAGACATTCTATATTGCCCATTAAAGCAACTGATCTCTTCTAAGTCATTTGTGCTTGGATTTTTTTTTTCTTTTTTTCCCAAGTATGAAAACCACCAATAGATCTTCACATAAGCATTGATTTCATGGCATTTTTAGGGATTTCTAAGTAGGCCCTCATTATGTGTTAAAATGAATACCATTACCTACATTGTTATTAATAAATATCACCTTTACTTTTTCAACACTATTTCCCACAAAACTCTGTTATCCACATTAGGACATTGTGGGCTGCATGGTTTTAAAACCAACTGGGTAAAAAACGGCTTGCATGATAAGGTGAAGATGGTTGTGGTTAGTGAGTTGTACTCCACCTAGAGTACAATTAAGGGAGGACTACTGAAAAAGTCTATCCTGGAACCTGTCCTGTTTAACACCTTTAGCAATGTCCTGGAGAAAATGACAGAGTTTAAAGATGACACCAAATTGTGGGGAGCTCATGCTGACAGTTCAGAGAGACCTAAAGAGGCTGGAGGAATTGGCCAAAAGGAACCTTATTAAATCAATGCAATGTGCTGCTTCTGGGAAGGAAGACCCTTCTGCAGCAATACAAACAGAGGACTGATGGGCTGGGGAGCAGCCCACTGCCCCTCAGGGACCCTTGGGCCCCCAGAAACCCTTGGGCTTCTCCCCACATGGACCATGGGGTGCTAATTGCTTGTTGCAACAGTCTCTCTTTCTTGTTGAGGTAAACTGAGGTGTCAACATTAGAACTAAATGGATCATTTAAAGGGAGAGCATAACACCACCAAGAAGGGGTAGAGGATAGGAAAAATATGTGTAACAATTCTAACTGTAATATTGATTAAGTAATTTGTGTGGTTATTCTCTTAAATATTAATCAGACTAACAAGAAAGGGTATGCTCCTTTCTGTTACAACAAGCTTCTGAGCATAACAGGGATTTCTGAGAAGGAAGAATGTGATGTTGAGCAGGGACAGTTTTCTTCAATTTTGGGTCCACCTTGGGTCATTATTGCACATTTCAAATTGAAGTACTTGGTTGTTTTTACTTTAATGATCTGCAAATTCCAAGTTAAATTCAAGTTCTATTATGTATACTATGGTTACTGTGCATAGAATGCATAGTATGAATACCTGTTATTTGCATTTATAAAAAAAAAAAATTTTAAAGTAACATGATTTAATAATAATTATAGTTACAATAATTACAAATTTATATAGACATTTTAAAGTAAAATTAGTTTTAAAATTGAGCAAAAAAACAGATTTAGCAAAGAAGTAAAAAAAATGTTACTATATTGAAATTTCTAAATTAACCAGTGTTTCTGACAGGTTTATATATTTTAAGAAGTTAGTAGTCTTACAGAGTATTTATTCTTACAGAGAATTTGAATTCTGTTGAATTCTGTCATCCACTTGTCCTGGGTTCAGCAGTAGCAGTCAGTAGAGATGCTCTATCACGTCAAGCCAAATAACGGGGATACACCTGTAGATCCAGATGAAGTTGAATGTACACGACCCATGTGGCGAAAACTTACACGGAATGCACCATCATCATATGCCCATTCATTATCAACAGTAACCTGGAATGACATAGTACCACTAACAGTGGATGAAATGGTTCATAAACTCCGAGAGTTCGAAGACAACCTCACCCCTTCCATCATCTCAGCTGTGGAAAAACTGTCCCAGGACCTCAAACAATTGAGGGACGATCTATCTGATTTATCCAGCTCCTCACGTGTACCAACACACGTCTCAGCTATTAACAAAAGGCGTCCTATTGTTCAAGAGAGGAGATACAGAAGGTATACGCCACGGGGTACCCCATGGTTTTACCTGCTGGATCAAGGAGAAGACATGACAAAGTGGGATGGAAAACCTACTTCAGCTTTGGAGGAACAGGTGAGTGAACTGAAGAGGGGAGCAAGGGCCAAGACTGATCGTCCCATGAGAGCTACGGCTTCAGTCTCTGGTGAGCAGTTTCCCAGATGGAATGGAAGAGCTGATTTTACTCCAGCTCCTGTGATAACGAAGAATAATCCCTTTCAACACGACTTAAGTGTCCAACGCTGTGACGACCATTAGAGGGGCCCTGCCTCCAGCCAGGTGGAGGTAGGGGACAATCGGATTTACTGGACTGTGTGGATCAGATGGCCTGGCACATCAGTCCCACAGAAGTATAAGGCTCTAGTAGATACCGGTGCACAGTGTACCCTGATGCCATCAAGCTGTCAAGGGGTGGAACCCATCTATATTTCTGGAGTAACAGGAGGATCCCAAGAGTTGACTGTGCTGGAGGCTGAAATCAGCCTGACTGGGAGGGAGTGGCAAAAGCACCCTATTGTGACTGGCCCAGAGGCTCCATGCATCCTCGGCATAGACTACCTCAAGAGAGGGTACTTCAAAGACCCAAAAGGGTACCGGTGGGCTTTTGGTATTGCTGCTTTGGAGACTGAGGAAATTGAGCAGCTGTCCACCTTGCCTGGTCTCTCAGAAGATCCCTCTGCTGTGGGGTTGCTGAAAGTTGAAGAACAACAAGTGCCAATTGTGACCACAACAGTGCACCGGCGGCAATATCGCACCATCTGAGACTCCCTGATTCCCATCCATCAGCTGATCCGTTGACTGGAGAGTCAGGGGGTGATCAGCAGGACCTGCTCACCCTTTAATAGCCCCATATGGCCAGTGCGAAAGTCTAATGGAGAATGGAGACTAACAGTAGACTATCGTGGCCTGAATGAAGTCACACCACCATTGAGTGCTGCCGTACCGGACATGCTAGAACTTCAGTATGAACTAGAGTCAAAGGCAGCCAAGTGGTATGCCACGATTGATATTGCCAATGCATTTTTCTCCATTCCTTTGGCAGCAGAGTGCAGGCCACAGTTTGCTTTTACTTGGAGGGGTGTCCAGTTCACTTGGAACCGACTGCCCCAGGGGTGGAAACACAGCCCTACCATTTGCCACGGACTGATCCAGACTGCACTGGAACAGGGGCAAGTTCCAGAACACCTGCAATACATTGATGACATTATTGTGTGGGGCGATACAGCGGAAGAAGTCTTTGAGAAAGGGAGGAAAATAATCCAAATTCTGCTGAAAGCTGGTTTTGCCATAAAACGGAGTAAGGTCAAGGGACCTGCACAGGAGATTCAATTTTTGGGAATAAAATGGCAAGATGGACGTAGACAGATCCCCACAGATGTGATCAACAAGATAACAGCAATGTCTCCACCAACTAATAAGAAAGAAACGCAAGCTTTCTTGGGTGCAATGGGGTTCTGGAGAATGCACATCCCGAATTACAGTTTGATTGTAAGCCTTCTCTATCATGTGACCCGGAAGAAAAATGATTTTAAATGGGGCCCTGAGCAGCAACAAGCCTTTGAGCAAATTAAACGCGAGATAGTTCATGCAGTAGCCCTTGGACCTGTCCGGACCGGACCAGATGTAAAAAATGTGCTGTACACTGCAGCTGGGGAAAACGGTCCTACCTGGAGCCTCTGGCAGAAAGCTCCAGGGGAGACTCGAGGTCGACCCCCCGGCTTTTGGAGTCGGGGATATAAAGGATCTGAGGCCAGCTATACCCCAACTGAGAAAGAGATACTGGCAGCCTATGAAGGGGTTCGAGCTGCTTCGGAAGTGATTGGCACTGAAGCACAGCTCCTTCTGGCACCCCGGCTGCCCGTGCTGGGCTGGATGTTCAAAGGCAGGGTCTCCTCTACACATCATGCAACTGATGCTACATGGAGTAAATGGGCTGCACTGTGGAAAGATATTGCTGCCAGGGTGCAGAACCTGGTGGTGAAGGTACGTCATGTAGATGCCCATGTACCCAAAAGTCGGGCCACTGAGGAACACCAGAACAACCAACAAGTGGATAAAGCGGCTAAGATTGAAGTGGCTCAGATGGACTTAGATTGGCAACATAAAGGTGAATTATTTTTGGCCCGGTGGGCCCATGGCACTTCAGGCCATCAGGGCAGAGATGCAACATATAGATGGGCCCGTGATCGAGGGGTAGACTTAACAATGGACACTATTGCCCAGGTTATTCATGAGTGTGAAACATGTGCTGCAATTAAACAAGCCAAGCGGTTAAAGCCTCTTTGGGATGGAGGACGATGGTTGAAGTATAAATATGGGGAGGCCTGGCAGATTGACTATATCACACTGCCACCAAACCGCCAAGGCAAGCGCCATGTGCTTACCATGGTGGAAGCAACCACCGGGTGGCTGGAAACACATGCTGTGCCCCACGCCACTGTCCGGAACACTATCCTGGGCCTTGAGAAACAGATTTTGTGGCGACACGGCACCCCAGAGAGAATTGAGTCAGACAATGGGACTCATTTCCGGAATAACCTTATAGATATTTGGGCCAAAGAGCATGGCATTGAGTGGGTATATCACATCCCCTACCATGCACCAGCCTCTGGGAAAATCGAACGGTACAATGGGCTGTTAAAAACTACGCTGAGAGCAATGGGTGGGGGAACTTTCAAGCATTGGGATACACATTTACCAAAGGCCACCTGGTTGGTCAACACCAGAGGATCTGCCAACAGGGCTGGCCCAGCCCAGTCAGAACTTTTACATATTGTAGAGGGGGACAAAGTTCCTGTGGTGCATATGAAGAATTTGCTGGGGAAGACAGTCTGGGTTATTCCTGCTTCAGGTAAAGGCAAACCCACTCATGGGATTGCTTTTGCTCAGGGACCTGGATATACTTGGTGGGTAATGCAGGAAGATGGGGAAGTCCGATGTATACCTCAAGGGGATTTGATTTTAGGGGAAAACAGCCAGTGAACTCAATTGTATGCTGTTGCCTGCTGTGTAATGCTTTTATAGCCCATCAACTAGATGTCTCCAGGTCACCAGCGACTGGCCCTGACTTCCCTCCAGCCATCATCCCAACAGAGAATGAACTTGGAACATCATGGACCGAATGGACTCGGCAGCATTATAGGGATTGGTCCATGCACTAAGAAAATGATCTTTTCCTCTTGGTCTGTATGTATATGGATGTATATATATGGGAGAGCGATGGTGTACTGAAAATGTGGGATCTGAGCACGACGTGAATGGTATGGAATAAGGGGTGGATAATGTCCTGGGTTCAGCAGTAGCAGTCATGTTTGTTTTTTTTTTTCCTTTGTGCTAGCTGGTGCAGTGCTGTGTTTTGACTTCTAGTTTGAGAACAGTGTTGGTGAAGTCAATGTTTTCAGTTGTTGTTAAGTGATGTTTACCCTGACCAAGGACTTTGTGAGGCTCATGCTCTGCCAGGGAGGAGGGGAAGCCGGGAGGAAGCAGAGATGGGGCGCCTGACTCAGGCTAGCCAGGGAGGTATTCCATACCACAGCACGTCATGGCCGGGGTGGGGGGTGACTGGGAGTTACCCGGAAGGACACGGGCTTCCGGGTGGAACTCGTCTTCTTGGCCGGTGGTATCGTATTCTCTTCCCTTGTTATTTTCCCTTATCATTGTTGTAGTTGATAGTTGCGGTGGTGATTTGTGTACATTGGTTGCTGGACTGTTCTTGTCTCAACCCGTAGGAGTTGCACTCTTTCGATCCTCCTCCCTGTTCCTCTGGGAGTGGGGGAGAACCCCGGGGGGGGGGGACGACACGGACCTTGATTGTTGTCAGCTCGGCACCACTCACTGGGAGTGAGTGAACAAGTTACCTGACTGGGTTTAAACCACGACACACTAAAAGTGTAAAATTTCAATGTGCTGCCTGTATTACAAACACAGTATGCACTATGAGACATAATTTGTTTTAAAAGTGCACCATAAACATCAGACTACAATGTTCCAAATGAAAGCATCTTAATATTAAACATCTTACTATTAAAAACATCTTAAAATTAAACAAAAATTGCCAATGTTCCGAACATCAGATTTTTTCCTTTGAAATTATGACCAGATTGTAAAAAATTTAGGAGACCTTTGATGCTAGCAGTGGCATACAGGTTCTGGCTTTATTTATAATCACTGTTCCATGTTACTAAAAGAATAGGAAAAATAATGGAAAATGGGGTTTGACAGCAGGCAATAGAATCAACAGATTAAATTTCTATAAAAGATTAAATAGACTGCAACTATAATTATGTTAAGTCCTAGTGTTTCTTCTGGATGCAACCTCAAACTTAGAAGACAATGCTCACACATTGGAACAGGCTTCCCAAAGAGGTGATTGACGTCTCAGGTCGTTCAGTGTTTAAAACACATTTGGACAATGCCCTTCATGACCTGCTTTAACTTTTAGTCAGTCCTGAAGTAATCAGGCAGTTGAATGAGATGATTATTGTAGGTCTCTTCCAACCAATCACTGCTCATGGACAGCCTAGGTATTGGTCAGCAGGAGGTGGGCAGTTGTATTGTGCACCACTTGTGTTTTCTGAATTTTCTGGGCATTGTTGTTGTTTCCTACTATTATTATCAGTGTTGTTGTTGGCATTATTTCCATTATCATGAAATTTTACTCCATTTCAATTATTAAGTTGTTTGCATATCTCAACCTGTAGGTTTTACATTCTTACTATTATTCTCTATGTATACATTGCATGTATACATAAAGCACGGCAACGTACACATAAAATGTATACATACACCTTATTTCAGGTTTACAAGGCATAACTAATAATGGAAGTTCCTGATCACATGGAGGAACTGAGCTTATCTCAAGAAATACTTACTAAAATCAACACTATAATACATTATTTATGTGACTGTCTGCCAAAACTGCTTATTCCTATTTAACCGAAGAACTCTAAAAAATAGGAACACTAAAAAAGCTGGGGAAAGTTGAAAAAAATTTTTTTTTAGTAAAGATCAGAAACAAGTCAGGTCTCTTGGTAAGAGATATATGTAGAATTTATAAGGTTTTCTTTTTAGTATATCAAAAATTGATCACAGATATTGACTACTGTATTGTTATTTTTAAAAGAAAGGGAAAAGTGTCATGAAGTCTAGGGTCTCCTTTCAACAGAATGAGTTCCTACAGGTTCTATATGCTTTTTGAACTTAGAACAAACAGAGTCATGTTTATTGGGAAAGGGAAGAATGCACTTTCTGCATTACTGAGTGATGATTTAATTTGTATTCACCTTCTGCACGCAGAGGCATGTACATGCCTCTAGAATACTTTTCCATTCACCATACTGTCTGCATGTCACTGTAACACATACTTTATTCAAGAGTAAGGTAATTCGGTCTTCACAGCCTGCTGCACCCCTGAGATCCCTTACATTTCTTTATCAGGCTGTGATATCTCTTTTTGCTGCATCAGATCACTCTCCTGATACCTACTTAGAGCAGTGGCTTAAACAGCTGAAAAGTGGTTTGGGAAGGTGTCCTCTTGGATTTTTCTACTAACTACCAGCAAAGGCCACATGACAAGAATCTGAGTACATGTCTTCTCTTTCAGGTCAAAGTCAAACGACTGAGCTTCAATCACCTTCATAACCACCTCCATAAAGTTACTGAAGAACATACATCAATCAAAGCCCACAGTGGTCTGAAAAACTACCGCATTTCAAACGTATGATTATCAGAGTGTTATTGTGTAATCTTCAAACATGTCAAATATTAATAAAAAGTGTCTTATTTCTTTAGTATAGAACCTTGAGAAATGGATTTGATGAATTTTGAAATGCTACATAAAAACATCTTGGCTGATAATCATTTAACATTATGTATAAATTCCAGTTGTCAAAAACCAGACAACTTGCACAATTTGAGCATAATATTTCATGTTCGGCATGGTCTTCCAGCTGCTGGTTGAGAAGCATGTGAGTGTCCCATTGGTCCAGTATTGTATCTGTAACGTGCCTTAGAGCACATGAAGTGTGAATAGATGTTCATGTTTAAGCAACTGTATCACATCCTAGATGCTTACAATAATCATTTCTGAAGTGCAATTCACTTGACCCAATTTAGATATGTGCCTTCAGATTCAATTAAATAGTTTTGAAATAACAGGATCTCATCATGAAGGAAACTCAAATGACTATTACTATTGTCGCTACACTACAGTTAATAAAGTCTAGAGAGCTTTTCAGCTGATCAGATTAGTGTCTGCTTTAGAATGTGACAATTGAAGTCTCAGTTCAGTAGCCTTTATGTAGACTTCTAGTGCTCTCTAAGATGCCATAGAATATCTGAAACACACTCACAATTTTCTGTAGTGCCATCTTGACAGGAGAGATGGAGTCCCCTAGAGAGTGCAAAAAGACTTGTCTACTTTTTACCATGAGCTGTTGGAATAAGTCACGTATTTCTTCTCAGGTTTTGTTAGTTACAAAGAAGTCATGAGTAAGATTGCTATTATTTTTTGTAAATTTTTATCTATGTTAAGAAATACAGAGAATCCCAAAGGAACAGTGATAAGTGTTAACCTATCAAAGTGATAAGTGAAATTCACTTAAGACATTTTTCTCTTGGCTGTATCATATTGTCCATTTTTATTCCATAATGTTTCTCAAAAAAAACCATCAAACCCTATAGTTATTCATTCCTTTGTGCCCCCTTTGTCCTTGATAAGCACTAAAGATTCAGGTACTGCTTCAATTACTTCTTTAAATACTTTAGAGCAAACAACAAATCAACTTAGATACGTATAAATTTGCATAATGTTCTTCCATTTAGTTCTTCATACTATACTTCAGTACTGATCTATTAACTCCGTTAAATATTACAGTTAACAATGTTCAAAGATTGGCTTTACGTCCTCTAATTGTATCCATATAAATACATTCAAAAAAGACAGAAGTGTCTTTTGCCAGCTTGAGCTCCAGTTGAGCTTTTGCTTTCCTAACTGGATCATTGCATGCCCAAGTAATATTTTTGTCCATCTAGTCTCATATGGTTCTTTTTTCTCATGTGTTTTTGATTTCCTAATAGCTTGCTATTTAACATGGTTGGTATGGTGGGTTGATCTTTGAAGGATGCCTGGTGCCCACTAAGCCACCCTGTCACTCACCCTCCTCAGCTGACAGGGGAGAGAAAATAGAACAAAGGTTAATGAATCAAGATATGGGCAGGGACAGATAAATCACCAGTTACTATCACAGGTGAAACAGACTTAGGAAATGAATGTATTATTAATCAAATTAGTGAAGTATGATGAGATATAAAAACAAATCTTAAAACACCTTCCCTCTACCCCTCCTTTCTTCACCAGGCTCAACTTCAGTCCTGATTTCTCTATCTATTCCCTCTCCAAGTAGCACAAGTGGATGGTGGTCAGCTCGTTACACGTTGTCTGTCATTCCTTTCTTCTCACACACTTCCCTGGCTCTAGCATGGGGTCCGTCCCAAGTGAAACAGTCCTCCATGAATTTCTCCAACATGAGTCCTTCCCATGGGTTGTAGTTCTTCAAGAACTGATCCAGTGTGGATCCCTTCCACGGCTCTGTCAGACATAGGGGAAGCTTCTAGCAACTTCTCACAGAAGCCACCACTGTAGCCTCTTCTTCCCCCCACTACCAGAAACTTGCCCTGCAAACCCAATACAGTTGATTTATTAGTATGCCTGTTCCTTTTTTCCATTTAGTGAGGTGGATCATACTTGTGCTTTGAGAATGCTGTTTCTGAAAATCTTACAGCACTCCTCAGGTCCTTTTTGTCCTCTAATACATGCTCCCTTTGTGTTACTCCTAATTGTTCCCTGAACAATCTGAAATCTACTCTTCTGAAGTCTGTTGTCTTCACTCCTTTTCTTGTCTTTCTCACATTCCTCAAGATCTTAGCCTCTAAAAGTTTTGGACCACTGCAGTCAAAGTTGCTGTTGACTCCAGAAGGGCATCAATCCTTGTTGCCATATTCAGAAACTGTTAAAAAGTTGTCTTTGACACAGTCCAGAAGTCTCCTAGATAAAAACCATTCACTCACTCTGTTCTCTTACGCAACCTCTTCCATCCTTTCTGGCTTTCTGTAAATGGATCTGTTCCTTTAACTGTTTTATTTTTACTCTGAAATGTGCTTATAAGAATTTTCCTTTTAGATTTTTCCTTTTTTTTTTTTTGTCCCTGTAACAGATTTCATGGTTATATCATTCTGATAAAATCCTTACATGCTTGACCTATTCCTTTATAGCAATCTTCAGTCATGTACTTATTTTCAGTTTCATATGATTCCTTTTTAATACTTTTTAAAGTGGTAGAATCATAGAATCATAGAATCATTGGGGTTGGAAAGGACCTTAAGATCATCTAGTTCCAACCCTCCTGCCGTGGGCAGGGACACCTTACGCTAAATCATATCACCCAAGGCCTTGTCCAACCTGGCCTTGAACACTGCCAGGGATGGAGCATTCACAACCTCCCTGGGCAACCTATTCCAGGGCCTCACCACCCTAACAGGAAAGAATTTCCTTCTTATATACAACCTAAACTTCCCCTGTTTGAGTTTTAACCCATTATTCCTTTTCCTGTCACCACAGTCTCCAATGAAGAGTCCCTCTCCAGCATCCCTGTAGGCCCCCTTCAGATACTAGAAGGCTGTTATGAGGTCTCCATGCAGCCTTCTTTTCTCCAGGCTGAACAGCCCCAACTTCCTCAGCCTGTCTTCATACGGGAGGTGCTCCAGTCCTCTGATCATCCTCGTGGCCCTTCTCTGGACTTGTTCCAACAGTTCCATGTCCTTTTTATATTGAGGAGACCAGAACTTCACACAATACTCCAGGTGAGGTCTCATAAGAGCAGAGTAGAGGGGCAGGCTCCTTTTGATGCAGCCCAGAATACGGTTGGCTTTCTGGGCTGTAAGCCGGCTCATGTTCATTTTCTCATCAACCAGCACCCCCAAGTCCTTCTCTGCAGGGCTGCTCTGAATCTCTTCTCTGCCCAACCTGTAGCTGTGCCTGGGATTGCTCTGATCAAGGTGTAGGACCTTGCACTTGGCATGGTTAAACTTCATGAGGTTGGCATCAGACCACCTCACAAGTGTGTCAAGGTCCCTCTGGATGGCATTCCTTCCCTCCATTACAGAGCTCATCATACAGCCATTATATTATTTCAGTATGCCTCCTAGCTTTTTTCAGCAGTAGGATATTTTGCCACTAGTTAATTCATTTTATTTTGCTGCTCCCACCTATGCTTTCCTGCACAGTAATACTTTTTAATCATTTTTTTTATGATTACTTTTACTTCTATTGCCTTCTAACTTTAGATGTTCAATAATTTGACTCTGAAGAGGCAAGGAAAAAAAAAATAAGAAAGAAAGAAATCTAAGGTAGCTTCTTCCCTAAAACTTTCTTTTGTTTTATGAATCAAGGTATTTTTTCCAGGAACATTTATACTGCCTGTTCTGGAAGATATATTTTCCAGCACTTAGCCAAATATTTGAATCTCTCACTACCAGTATGTCATATATTTTGAATACATGTATTATAAAAAAAAAAAAAAAAGTGAATGTCTTTTACATTTTTTTTATTTCAAAAGATAAAAACAGAGCATAATAAAGGTGGTATTTACCTGTACTGAGTCAAATAAAGCAAGATCTGGATATATTACATTCTTTCTATCATGGAAGGGTGTTGTGGTTTAAACCCAGCCGCTAACTCAGAACCATGCAGCCACTTGCTCACTCCCACCCTTCTTCCCCCCGCCCCACTCCCAAAGGGATGGGGAGGAGAATCAAAAGAATGTAAATCCCATGGGCTGAAATAAGAACAGTCCAATAACTAAGGTCCCATACAAAACCACTGCTAATACAACTAATAATAATAATAATAAGGGAACAGTATAATGACCAGTCTATAAAACTCTGGAAAAATCATACTGAAGCAAAACAAAAAGGTATACCAAGTTTTTTCTACAGTGCATGAGACCAGAATCAAAATCGCATGTCTATATGAAAAAATGATTTGAAAATAACCTTTTTTATCATCATGTCTAGTCTATCACATCTTGCATATTTGTAGAACTAAATATTTGTGTATCCACTAGTTTCATATAAATTAAATATGTGCTCTCCCAGAACAGTGAATGACGCAAAATAAATGTGTTCTTGCTTGTAATGCAGCCCAACCAACAACCACATGTAACGTTTCTTTCTTTGAGAAAAATCAAGTAAACTGCAGATTGAGTAAAATCTAGTCATTATTACACCGCAGTTTAAACCTGTTGTGGATACTGCTGTTTATTAATAATAAAAACAATAACAGAAATAAAATAATAGCTTTTACATTACTTTTGTTGATATTACTCTTACTGTCATTTCTGGTTAATTGTATCTGTTAAGATTAGAAGATCTTGATCTACCTTTACAGATATACATAAAGATTTAGACTATTGAGATATTCTCACATTTTAATACATGCAAAATGTATTTCAGGCATAATCTATATCCTCACGTCTGATGCAGCAGAAACAGAAGTCCAGGATCATTCAGTTGTGGAAGCCTATAGTTAATAAAACTTTTTCTGGTTAGACTGAAAGTTTCCTTGACACATGAACTTACATGTCCAGTCTGAGCCCTCTAAAGTCCTTAGTTCAAGTGTTTAGCAGTAAAGCTGCAACAAAATGTCAATGGTAACTGGAGTTCAAGAAGAAAATACCAAAGTCACAGAAAGATGTAATTTAATTCACATGTTGCTAGCAAGATTAACACTACACTGACATGGTACAAAAGCATATTTCCTAAAAGTATTGAGTTAAACGCAGCTGCAACATACACTTGCACTGTCAAAGTACAGTAATGGTGTTTCTACCAGCCTCTTTGAACATTGGTTTAAAACACATACAGAGTGGGACACATGGATTCTCATTCTTTTGTGACTGAAAGTAATAGAAGCTGTGGTTTCTATTCCCTAGGTGAGTTCACTAACCATTAAACTAACAGTAGGAATGAACAGGAAGAGGAAATCTATTCAGTGCCCCAATTCACTGGCTGAAGTGGGTCCCTTATGAAAAGAAAAGAAAAAAGTGCAGGACATTGCAAGTGTAATGGCTGTTTTTTTTTTCTCAAGCAATGCAAACACTACCTACTTCATATTGTTGATGAGAAGACAAGAATGGTGAATAATAAGTTTACTGGGCACTTCAGAACACACACACACACACAAAAGAGTTAAAGAAGAGGATGTAGTATTATAGTCACATACATCAGTAAATATTTTGAATTGCAGTCAGTAAAGCAAAAACAAGATGCAATTACAGTTGGACTTGCAATCCAAATGTCTGTTAAACGTCGAGCATAATAAATAGGTATTAAATTTGTTCATACTGCTTTATTGTTCCATTTTAGGGTTTTTTTTGAGTACAACGTTGAATGTCATTAAGTGGTACATGACATTTTTACTGCCCCTAATTTGGATTCATTGGAAGAATAATTTTTAAATGCCAGAATTATAAACTGTGGTTCACAGGCACTATTATTATTACTATTACTATTATTATTATTGTTGTTGTTATTATTATGCTTAATCCACATGATTCTGGTTTAGATTTAAAAAAAAAAATCTGATATTTTTGCAGACTGATATTTCTATCAAATTTTTTTTTTTTTTTTAAGCTGCCTGTATTCTTCAAATAGATTTTATGAATGAGAATAATTTAATCTTGGAGGAGTTTTCATTCTAGTAATTTAAAATCATTAGCTAATGCATTTTCTGGACTAGCCAAGACACAGATAAACATTTAGCAAGATACATTCATTACCACTTCCAGCCCATATTACTTGCTAAAGCATAGGGCTTTTTGCAATTTAATGTATTATGTTGTTATGCTAATTATTTTGGGGAAAAAAAAGAAAATGAAGATACTCAAACAATAGAAGGTAGATTTAGATTTTATCAGTGGAGTCCTATTCTACTATTCTAAATATGAGTTATTTTCCCTATTTATTTATCAAGGTGCTTCTTTAGGAGAATTGTTTTATATTTAATAATAACTGGCAAAAGTGCATTATTTCATTTACTGTAATGTAAAGTAACAAATGTTTCTTATGATCTGAGCTCATTTCTAATAATTTTCAAACAATATCTTTCAGCAAAGTTATTACAAAAATAACATAAAAATTAAAACTGTGGCCAATGGAGACAAAGATGTCAAGTGCTGTTGCTGAAAAGTACTGGGAAGCTTGGATGTTTCTTTAAAGCAAATGGTGTAAATAAAAAAATAGTTTTTATTTTTTTTAAAGAAAGTTTATTTTTTTCATATCTCCAAAAAAAAAAGCTTTCTTGAAATCCTTTCACTCTAAGGACAATAGTAGTCTCAAGTGACACGTTCTACATTATGAATTGATGCCTCGACTTGCTAATAATAAATAGAAACTAGAGAAGAAGTTGGGATCTCTTCAAATTTTACTTTGTACTCACAACTGAGAAAAAATTCTCTGTGGAATACAAGTGAGAGCTGAAAAGAATAGGTAGGTTGTTTTAATATTGTATCCCTTTAGGCTTCAAGTGAACTTCAGGAAAACATTTACCTGCTGTTATTTGTTCTACGCTGAAGAGACTGTCAATTTTATTGCTTACAGAACAAACAAATACTTATGGAATCACAATGTTCTGCAATTTCTGATTCATACTAAGCTTTCTTTGTATGTACTGTTTCTTAACTGTTTATTATGAAGTCTGTACTTGTCACATGCATCTTCTTTTCACTGATCTTGTTTTCATCCTTGTCTTTGTGAAAAGCCATCTAGAGTTTTGTTACTTCATTTGATTTTCTTTTCATGCTGACTGCAATAAAACAGATTTCATATTCAGGCAACAAAATCCATGATTTAACTGAAGCTGCAAGACTTCAAATAGCAACTGAACTTAGCCCTCAATATTACTAGTCTTTTTCAGGAGACTACCTCTCACATACCCACACTGAAGTTAGGCATATTGGGCTCCCACTCATGAGGTCTAAATGCAGACATTTAGAAAATATTATGTATTCACCATACAAGTCAGGTTTCAGAATCGTGTTTGACCTTTACTCTAGACATATGTAAATTTTTATTCGCTGTGGTGGAGACAAGATGCAATTCTCCTGAGTCTGGGCTAACAACTTAAGAACCATTTTAAGTGATGTTTGACTTGTGCTCAGCTAACATTGTTATTCATACTCCTGTAAGAGTTTGGCAACTGAGCTATATAGAAATTATTAACCACTACATAAGGAGTGGACTTTTTTCTTTTCAAGATTATGACTTTAAGCAAGAAGCAAGTAAGTCAATAAACCACGAATATATCTGGCTCATTTAATCTACATGCACTTGTATTATGTTGTGGTTTTACTCCAATTTTGTGTGCAATAATTATTCATTAAAAATATTTCTATTATTTTTAAATCTTATAGATTTGACGACCTTCTGCTGCTTTAACTACTGTGTATTTTAGATTACAATATAATTTGCATTTCATAAAATAAAACAAAACAAAATACTGCAGTTTTCTTCTTATTATTATTTCTTTGTAAGTAGTTCTGTTCTCATTTATCCCAGAAATCTAAACTAAACTTGTCAATTTTTATTTCCTTCTGAAACAATTCTAAATGGGAAAAAAAAAAAAAATAGTGTTCTTAGAAACATTTTCTACTTCTTAAACTAACTGCAGGACATAAATAGTCCCCAAAGTCTGTACCTACTAAATTTGAGATGCCAGATGGTTAGGATAGCAAGGTGTAAATTCATGTATGACCCAACAATTCACTTAATTTATGGATTTTAACTAGTTTTTTATTTGGTGCATAGAGACACAATTATATTCTGCTTCCTCTAGTCTCTCACTGAATATCATGTTTTAACCTAAATTATTAAACTGCATTAATTCAAGTCTAAGAAGTATTGATTAAATCCACTAATTTCTTCTCCCTCAGAAAAAGACTGAACCACAGACTCTTACAAGCCTTTACTGGTATGTTGATACTGTTATATTTATGTAAACAAAAATCATAAAAGACAAGAAAGAGGTGGGAGCTTATTTTGTCATAAAGGAAAATAGATAAATATTTGATCACTCCAGTAATTATATATATTCATAATGAAACTGTTCACAGTCACAAAGATGAAAACACTACCTCAGCCCAGAAAGAACATCAGTCTTTATTTCAATCTCAGCTCATAAATGATTTGCACATAACAAACAAGACTGTAACTTTCAATTGCTTTTCAACTGTTTTGTTTCTAATAAAATATCCAGCAGTGACCAGATTTTTTAAGAACATTTTACACATACATGGAAATCCAGAAAATTAAACATAAACAGTTGTAAAACAATTTTGTTTAAAAAAAAAATAGTAAAAGCAATTTTGTTTGACTAACCATATACTTGACATTCATAAACAGAGCTTGTGTCAATGGCCACTTCTAGTAAGCACAAACCTATAGTGCTTGAATCATGACTGTAGAATGTTATACTGTATTCAGTTTTGAATGCAAATTAAAATGTGATCCAAGTTAGGAAAAGTGGTCCTCTAATTATTTGGGGTCTCCTGATGCTATAAGACATTTGAGTGTTCATGGTGAAGAGATTGTTCTTTCCTTTGGGAGAGGTAGGAGATGGTAGAGGAGTCCTCAACTGTAGGTGATTAATTATCTGGGTAATCTAGACTCATTATAGTTTCAATTTACCTCTGCTAAGACTTTTTGTCATTGTATAATACCTTTGTTTTTTTTTAGCTGGGTGAGATTTTATTTGCTTTCTAATAACAGAATTAAGTTGATATTAAATTTTTACTAGCCTATGCAAATAATTTAAGAACAACCTTTTGCTATCAGTCTCAATAATGTCACATTTAAATTAAATCTTTTTTCTATTTTTTTTCTTAATCAAACCTTACCTTTAATAAATTTGTAGGTAATGGTTTTAAAGTACTTTATTTCTAGAATTAATGTAGTCAGAAGGCACCTTACGACGTAAATCTGCATGAAGTTTTCCATCGATGTGATGGATAAGGATATGGTTATTTCCTTAAAAAAGTTGTGCTGGAGGTTTATGTTTCATCACAGTGTCATTATAAGGATATTTTCCTGTTCTTCTCTGTCCTGGTTTCAGCAGTAGCAGTCATTTTTTCTCCTTCTTAGTAGCTGGTGCAATGCTCTGGTTTTGACTTTCGGCCTGGGAACAGCACTGATAACACTGACGTTTTTAGTTACTGCTCAAATGTTTAGTCTGACCAAAGACTTTCTGAGTCTCATGCTCTGCCAGGGAGGAGGAGACGCTGGGAGGAAGCAGAGACAGGACACCTGACCCAAACTAGCCAAAGAGGTATTCCATACCACAGCACCTCATGCCCAGGATGTAAACTGAGAGTTACTCAGAAGAGCTAGTTCACTGCTCAGTGGGGCTGGGTATCGGTGGGTGGTGAGCATTTGTATCTCTTCCCTTGTTATTTCTCTTATCATTATTATTATTGGTGGCAGCAGTAGTGGTTTGTGTTATACTTTAGTTACCTGTGTGCTCTTAACCTGTGGGAGTTACATTCTTTCGATTGTCCTCCCCATCCCTCTGGGACCAGGGTGGGGGGGGAAAAGCAGGGGGAGTGAATAAGAGGACTGCATGGGTCTGAGTTACTGACTGCAGTTGAACTACAACACCTTCATACATGTACTTTGATTGGTAATGTTTCTTGACAGCACTGATAACGCTGATGCTTTTAGTTGTTGCTCATTAATGTTTACTCTGACCAAGGACTTTCTGAGTCTCACACTCTGCCAGGGAGGAGGGGAAGCCAGAAGGAAGCAGACAGAACACCTCACCCAAATTAACCAAAGAAGTATTCCATACCACAGCATGACATGCCCAGTATGTAAACTGGGGGCAGTCACCTGGAAGGGCTAGATCACTGGTTGGTCGGGCTGGGTATCGATCGGCGGGTGGTGAGAGGTTGTATGCTCTCCCCTCATTATTTCCCTTATCATTATTAATATTGGTGGCAGCAGTAGTGGTTTGTGTTATACCTTAGTTACTGGACTGCTCTTATCTCAACCTATGGGAGTTACATTCTTTTGATTCTCCTCCCCATCCCTCTGGGAGTAGGGGGAGGAAGGGGGTAGAGTGAGCAAATGGCTGCGTGGTACTGAATTACCGGCTGGGCTTAAACCACAACACACCATAAACTCAAGCAAGGAGGAAAAAAGAAGATCTCAGTTATACAAAGAAAATATAAATCAGATCTTACTCACATTTAGTAACAGACTTAAACATCTCTCAGTTAAGGCACATAAGAAGAGGGGCACGGGGAGGGTGGGGGAGAAGGCACAGGAGGGATGGGCAGGAATGAAGAGAATCATAGATTTATAGAATCAACAAGGTTGGAAAAGACCTTTAAGTTCATCAGGTCCAACCTTTATCCCAGGACTGCCAAGTCCACCACTAAACCATGTCACTGAGGGCCCCATCTACATGTTTTTCAAACACTTCCAGGAACAATGATCCCACCACTTCTCTGGGCAGTCTGTTCCAATGCCTGACTACCTTTTTGGTGAAGATATTTTTCCTAATATCCAGTCTAAGAGGAAAACAGGTCTTTTTTCAGTGGTGCCCAGTGACAGGATCAGAGGTAATGGGCACAAACTGAAGCACAGGAGGTTTCCTGTGAACATTGGGAAGCACTTTTCACTGAGAGTGACTAAACACTGGAATAGGTTACCCAGGTAGTCTCCATTCTTGGAGGTCTCTTCCAACCTCAGTCATCCTCTGATTCTGTGATACAGTTCTGTGTTATTTCTGGCAGAGATAATAGCTTTCATTTTAGTCTTATCAACCTAAGTTTTCAAAAACGTACAAACTCTATTTATAAACCACAAACTACCATAGTAACTAAGCATAATATTTCTTAAGCATTTTTATAAAACTAATACAAATCTTCAAACAAAGATAGTGACACAGTGTTTTAATTCAGCAGTAAAATGGGACTCTGAGCTTAAATACAAGGAGAAATCCCATAAATTTTCTAAATGCCTGTTCTATAAGAGCTGTATTCTAACATAAACATTGACAAACATTTTCATCTATTTGAAGAGACAAGTAAGAGAGGCTTTTTTTCTGCATCCTTAAAGAAGACTCTTTTTGGAAACTTCAGGGAGGGGAAGAGTTTGATAATCACTGATCATACCTACTTGAAAATAGGGAAAATTTAACCAAGTGTAAAACAAATATATCTTAATCAGCAACAATGCTGCCACTTAACTTCATGAGAATATTTGTAAGGCCTCCAATTATGTGGTTTAGAAAGGGGATTTTACAACAAAAACAAATATATAGAAAGTGCACTTCTGGGCATCCAAATGAAAAGAAAAAAAAAATCAAAAGTATCTCCAGGACAAGCAAAATTCAGCACTGGAAGATACCGGTATTTGGTCTTTGTGTTTTCCTGAGGCATTTTGCTTCAGTAATGAGACCACTAATTTATTTTGTGTGACTTCAGAGAGTAAAATGTTCACTTTCTTCACCAATAAATTGATTCATGAAGTCAGAAGAGCTCCTAACGATATGAATTTCAGAGTTATCACATTTGTTAAAGGCTTTAGCATTTTCATTGAAAAAAACCCAACAACCTGTTTAAAGTCTTACAGCTGTCTTACATATAAAGAAATTTGCTGCAGATGAAGCCTGTTGTCTAAGAATCATGTGCACCAGAAACACCCTTCATCACCTTTCCAACCTTCAGTTTGTTCACCCCCTCCCACTGTTGCTCTAGTGGTGGCCATGCAGCCTGGTATGGGCAGGGCACGTCTCCCTCAGGGGCCTCGGCAGCCTTAGCTGGTTGGGGTTGGTTGAAGCAGGTTTGAAGGGATTTTGGGGAGGAATCTGCTGCCCTCCCCTGCTGAGACCCCAGAAGACAGCCGATGGGGGCTTGGGGCAGTGCACTGCAAGATATTTACATTTATGCTTATATGATGGCCTGCATCAATACCTCTAGGCTGCTTTGGTCTTTTTCAGTATCCTTTTTTTCCAATTTCTATTTCATTGGAACTGTTTTGTTCTGGTAGGGAGAAGAGTGAGTCAGATAAATTGGCATTTTCTGATGTAAATCTGTTTAGTTAAAAATATCTCTGCCTACACTGCTAAACACATGTACGCTATGCAAAATACATAAGCATGGAATTTAAGTGTATAATTGAGTACACTCTTGTTAGCTAGGGATTGCTTAATTAAAGTCAAGCATTAATTACATTCCTTCCAGATGATTCAAAGGGCCCTCATCATCGCTGACTCTTATTAATCCCAATCTAAACAAGTTGTGCAGTGCTTCAAGTCTGTTACTCGTTTCTCTGCTCCTTGTTCGATATGCTGTAAAGGCTGTGTTTGTTCCATATTTGCTGCTATACATTTAAGAAGAAAAAACTTCTTCCTATATATTTTATGAATATTTAAATGAATGTATTCATACATTTCACCTGACTACTACCTATGTAAGTATATAAGGTCAGAGCATATGTATTGTGATATATTGTCATGACAGAAATTACAACAGATGTAAAAGAGGTTTTTCTCAATGTCAGTATTTATGAAAGTGGAAATTGGGTAGTGCACACCAGGACTGGAGAATACTGCAGAGCCAGCAGAGGTATCCCAAATTGCAAATACAGATGTGCCTATGAATATGACAAGGGAATAACAGGAAGAGCAGAATACAGATTAGAAGGCCTCTGGGATCCAGCCTTGTGGCAGAAGACAGAGAAAAGGTAATCTATATGTTATAATTGGTCTTCCTGCCAGGGATGAGCAAGCAAGACTAATGAAGCTGTGTTGAGCTGCAAGTTTTGAGAACTACAAATTTGGCTGCTATGAGTTATGAGGTCTTTAAAATATGTATTTCATTTACACACACTGTTAGAACACATACAAACACAAAGGATAGGAAATAGCCTGACAAGTTGCAATCACATCTAACATCACTTCTGAATATGTGAAGTTTTAATTAACATAATGTTTTACATAATTGAATAATATACACATACATGACTGTCCAACGTGTGCTCTAAAAAGATCTTATAAAACCACTGAATCACAGAAATTCCAGGAAAATATGAGGAAATCCTAAGAACCACATGTTCATTAAGACAGCCTAATTCTAATGAGTAAAAAATTAAAAGCATTCAATATTTAGCGAAAATACAGGCTTGTGACACCTATAAATTAAAATTCCATTAGCTAACATATAATTGAGGTTAGTTTACTTTGAACTCAAATGTAAGCTTGCTGAAATATTATAAGCAACAACTGTATTTAAATATTTTGTAATACTGTGATGGAATAGGCAGACACAGTTCATAGGCATGTTACATAAATATGTGAACAATGTGACCAACAAAGAGGCACATATAAACATGTAGTTGCACTCAGGTAGCATGAGAAAACAAATAACAAGGACTGAAAGAGGAGAAGTTGCTAGAGGAAGGGCAAAGAACAAGAAAAGCACAAGGCTGGCTTTGAGCTTAGGGCTTGGGCTGAGTACAGAAGAAGCATACCTGGGGAAACTTAAAATAAGACAAGTATCACCAGGAGCAGATGAGCTTTCTGGGAAAGAGGCTAGGAACAAATCCAAGAATGAAAGAACAAAGATGGAGAGGAAACAAGATGAGTTCACTTCTGTACTGACTTCTCTCACCAAAGAGCTCTCAAATGTGATCATCATGACCTCTACAGCTGAGGACTACTACAGACAGTAGCCTCAGTGTTGACTTTATGACATGGTACTATATACTCACTTCTAATTGAGGCTATCATAGTTAGATTTTACCACTTTTGTGTATATGGTAATGGTGACTAGTAATTTGTAAAAGCTAACCATTTGCATCAAGTGTACTGTAGGTCAATTAACTGAGTAAAACTGGGTTTTAAACTTTACAACAGGCCTGATCTTTAAGTCTTCTAAACACTCCCTTCATAGCAAACTCTTATTCTCTAATGGCATATACACACGTACACGCATTTTCCTCTGGTCAAAACTGTATCTGTTTTCCTGTTTTCATCATAATCACAAGTGTTCTTCTTCTAAAGAAGCATAAGAAAAACAAACAAACAAAAAACCTCAAACAAAACAAGAAAAAAAAAACTAACCCCAAAACACAAGTATATAATAAGACTTCAAAGCTCTACCAGTTAAATAGCTTCATGGGTAATGTGAATAAACACATTGCTTTATTTTCCAACACACAATTCAGTATAGTTTCTCTTTACACTGTCTGTTCACTGCTTGGATGAAAAGTCCTTTATAATGTGAGTCATAATCTTCACCAAACTATTTCAGCAGTCTGGATTATCCCAAGAACTCGATTTCTTTTGACTGCATGCTGTCTGCTATCAGTGTGACAGCATCTCAGGAGTGACCAAGGTGGTAGCATATTTTCTGTTTGTTTTTTTCTTTTTTGCTTTTTCAGTGCCTTACTACTCCATTTGTAATTATATTTTTGTTATTATTTTACCTCAATTTGGGTTTTATAAAAAGCAACTGTTCAGGCTCAACAAAGATTGGTTATTAAATTTTACTATTTTAAAGCAACGTCATTAACCACTGAAGTATTACCTATTGTGCTTAATGAGACTTGAGACAAAGATTAATGAAGTCAGTAGTAAATTTAGTATTAACTACAATGGTGTAGAATATATACTGGATTTTGAGTATATCTTTATTTTTATTTTAAATAAACATTTAGTATTTTAAGTATCTTTAATAGGAGCAGTAAGTCCTACAATCATTAACATTGTTATTTGGGAAAATATAATTTTTTTTTGTGAAAAGTATGTGAGTAATGTTTCTGAGCTGCATTCTCTACAGAATAGGAACATTAAATCTTACTTTGACATCGAAGCATAACATCTTTAAGACAGCATGTAAATACCAATACCTTTAAAAAACAAACAAACAAAAAATCCTCTGAAAAATGTCAAGCTGCTTTAATAGATTTCCTTCTAAGCATCTTGGTGAAAACTGGCAAAAATAGAACAAGATTATATGAATAAAAAGAGAAAAAGTAAGATAGATCTTTACTCCTAAAATAATTGACTGTAACACTATCATAAGTGAAAGAAATTTCCAGGTTTTGGTCCAAGAGCTTATTGGAACTTCTACTGTTTTTTTCTTATTTTGGTTCAGCTTGATTTGATTTGACTTGTTTTCTCCTCCCCAAAGTATACCTTTATTGGAAATTTAAAGCTCTCAAGCCTGATCACCTTGACCTCCATGCCTAAGAAACACAGAAGGCCATAGTGGTCAGTGCTAATTGTAGAGTAGCAACTACCCAGCATTAAATACTCAGAGATAAAGTAGGATATGATTATTGTGTTGAAGTTTAGGATTTCATTTTAAGGTTTAAACTAGACTTTTTCTTCAGTTTTTTTAAACACTTCTAGCACAGAGAAATCTAACTTCCTAACTGATAGATATTTTTTTAGTTGTAACATTTGTTGATACTCCAGTTTTACTTATAATAACCTAATGATGTACAAGCAAAATAGTAGAATAGTACTAGTAAAAGTTTTGAAATGGAAAGTAATATTAGTAGGTTGGTGCTAGTATTCTTATTAACAACAAAAAAAAAGATTTTGGAAAAATGTCAGGCCTTAACTGGTAGAGATTTAAAATCTTTATTCTATTCTTTTGTTGGATTTTTGTTTATTTGTTTGTTTTTCTTATGTATAACTGAGTTTAACATTCTGTTATGCTTGTTGAGCAGCAAAATAAAAGCCAAATGTTTACTTATATGTATGCAATTTGAGTAATAACTGTTCATATGTTCACCTCATTCAAAAGCATATAAAATAATGTAGGAAAAGAGAAAAAAGAAAAAAAAAGAAAGACGTAAAGGGCCCAAGAAAATAATTAATAAATGCTCTCAATAGGAATAAAATATGTCTACCAGAAGGAACTATAAACTCCTCGTCCTAATGAAAAATTCTGTGTCTTATAGCATAGCAAAAACCTACTTTGGACATAAAAATCTCTCTTTTGTTGGCCTTCTCTTTTGCATAACTCTAAGTAGATTCAATTCTTGGTCTTTCTGGAAACCTTAGTTGTTATCAGATAATACCACTTAATACATGGCTGGGACATTTTCTGTAAAGACTTTTAAAGACCAGTTTGTACCTGCTGTGGATTCCTAGTTTACAAGTAATTTTCTAAGGGTGAAAATGTCAGGTGCAGTGCCACAGAGTGAATAGGCAGTAAAAACCATGGGTTAGGGAAAAAAAGGACAGTGGAGAAGAGGACATAGCAGTGACAGTAGTTTGGGCTTTCTTTGCTTCTATTTTTACTGATAATATTTGCCTCCATGCTTCCCAGGTTGCAGTACCTATTGCCACAATCTGAGAAAGTCAAACACTAAGTTTGAATGAAAATACTAATTTAAAGTGAACAGTTGACACACTGGAGTGCAAGGCTGTCATTCAGAAGAACATGGAAAAGCTGGAGAAATGGGCTGGCAGAAAAGTTCAATGAAAGTTTAATAAAAGGAAATGTAATGCTTTTATTTGACTTTTACTAAGTCTGTTCTGCTGAAAACCATAAATGAATTTACACCAGGAAGGGAGTAACCACATACAGAGCACAGGATGGATGCCAACTGAATGGAAAGCACCTTTGCAGAAAAGGATCTGAAAGTGCTGGCAGACAGCAAGCTGAGTGAGCCAGCAGTATGGTAAAGGCCAAATGCATGCTACTGTAGTGGTCTTAGCTGTATTAGAAAGAATTATCCAACAAAAACAGAGAAGTACATTTTTTCTATAGGGAAGATGGAACAAAGATGTTCTCTGAGATGCAGTGAAAAGATCAGAGGCAGCAGATACAAGTTGTGGTGAGGGAAGTTTTGAACAGATTTAAGTGAAAATTTGTTCAAAAGGAAAGTGAGCATATCCAGAGAAGCTGTGGAACTTGCATCTTTGAATATATTCTGAACTTGAGTGGACAGAGTGCTGAGCGACCTGATGCACGTTTTATGCTTGCCTTGGTTTGCATGAATCATTCAACCAGATGACCTCCAGCTATGATTCAAAAAAAAAAAAAACAAAAACCAGACAAAAAAAAAAAAACTAAAATAAATTCTGAATTAAAGTTTCTTTGTTGTCGGTAAAAAATTCTAAATCATTGCATTTTTCAAAAAACAGAATATTCACTTGTAACAGTATTTCTTTCCTGTTATATCAAATAGCTCACACATTCCTCTGTGTTAGTTGAATCATGATTGATCTCCTTAATAGACTAGATACCAGTCTTAAAATGTGAGAAGTTCTCAGATGCTATTCTTTTTAATGTATTTATTTGTTGTGGTTTAAGCCCTGTCTGCGACTCAGCCACACAGCACGTTCCTTCACTCCCCCCACTTCCTCCCTCAGCTCCTGGAGGCATGGGGAGGAGAATCAAAAGAATGTAACTCCCATGGTCTGAGATAAGAACAGTCCAGTAACTAAGGTATAACACAAACCACTGCTGCTGCCACCCATAATAATGATAAGGGAAATAACAAGGAGAGAGAATACAACTGCTCACCACCCAGTGACTGATACCCAGTCCAACCGAGCAGTGAACTAGCCCTTCCGGGTAACTGCCCCCAGTTTACATACTGGGCATGATGTGCTGTGGTATGGAATATCTCTGGTTAGTTTGGGTCAGGTGTGCTGTCTTTGCTCCCTCCTGGCTTCCCCTCCTCCCTGGCAATGCATGAGACTCACAAAGTACTTGCTTAGCAACAGCTAAAAACATCAGTGTTATCAGCTCTGTTCCCAGGCCGAAAGTCAGAACCAGTTACTAAGAAGGATGAAAATGGCTGCTACTGCTGAACCCAGGTCATTATTTCAGGGCAATGTTGAGTTATAGACAGTCTTTGGTCTTTGTCTTAACTATATTTGAGCTACCACTTAGAAGACACAACTCATCATCAAAAACATATATTGCTGGTTGAAATACATGCTCTACATGGCATTCAGAGATGCTTTCTGCTAGCAGAATCAATGGTAAAATGGTAATGGCAATTAGCTTTTTCTTGTTTCCTGTTCAAATTGATTAATATTCTTCATATTGCAAGTATTCCTGAAACTAACTGAACTAAAATATATTTAATAAAAAATTAATCTTTTAAAATATTCCATTTACATTAAAATAGATGAAATTATTACTGAAAAAAAAAAAAGAAAAAAGGAAAAATAGGAAAGGTCCTAATAAGAGAAGTTTAATTGAGATGAGTTTTTCTTCTATCAATAAGTCCAAATTTGTATCCCTACAAATAGTAATATCTTTTAAGGTTAGACAGGAGATTGCAGTGGCTTAAACAACTATTTTACAAACCAAAATTTCAGGGTCACTCTGTTAATTGAATTTTCATTCTAAAAACATCAGGTATAATTTAATGTGATGTTTAAAAACATATATAAAAAAATACAATTCTGAAAATCTTTTACTATTTTAATATGGCTAGTGTTGGGGATGAAGAAGCAGCAATAGTGCTACAACAACAAAAAAAACACAACAAAAAAACAAGCTTGTGATCAATATACTTCTTAATTTTCCCTTCCTCACTTTTATTAATATAAATTATTATCCAAGGTTCTTTTCTTAGAAAAAGTTGTATGAGAAAATTTGCGTATTATATAAAGACACACAGAAGTAAGCACATTATGTATAATTTTCAGCATATATGTATCTACATGCTCCTGGCGTGCAGTTAGTCTTCATGAAGTCTATAAATATTGTTTCTACAGTATCAATCAATCCTAATAAAATTTAATTAATTATATAATTATAGATAATAATTGACATTATTTGACAATTTCTGTGGTTGTATGGTTGGAAAAAGGCTGGCATGATATTGGATGCCTGATTTACCATCTGCATTGAAAAGGCAGGAAAAAGTGTTCAGAATAGTACAATTAAAAAAAAAACTGATATCATCTAAACAAGAAGGAAAAGAAGTACTAAATGTTTTTCATCTTTTTATACATATGAAAGCAGTACAGACTTCGTTATGTACAGAATAATTTTGGAGATATTTCCATAAAGATAAACTGATACAGCTGTCATTTTCTAACCAATATATTATACAGTGTAATATTCTGATTGCATTTTGTAAGTGTGAAGCTGTTTTTCAATAAACCCATCAAATTTTGTGATAAATCTGGATATAAAATATTGGCAGTGTTTAGAGGTTATTTTGAAATAGGCTTATGTAAAACAATGGTTGGTGACGAATATTTGTGATCTTAAATATTATCAATTTTTTTTTAAATAGTAATTTAATAACTATTCCCTATTTGCAAATTGTTTGTAACACTGTTTAAATAGAGACATATGTGCACAAGGACGCTTACTGTTGCTCTTTATTCTCTTTGTTGCAGTGGTTTTTATTTACTTCACTATGCTTTTCTGTTTCATCATCTTGGGAGCTATAACAAGTGAGGGACATAGGAGAAATACACATTACCATTCTCCATAAAATGTTCTACTGGACCAGATCCTTCAAGAATTAATAACACTTAATAAAATAATTTGCACACACTCTTGAGTTAATTAAATTCTAAGAAGGAATAAATTTCATTATAGATGAAGAAGAAATGCTTGAATATTCTATTGCCAGAGTTCCTGATGGCCACTTTCTGGATGCTTTGACATCTATAAGCATTTTATTGCTATTGCCATTTGTCTGACTGCTGTCTCCATTACAGGACATACTGATATGTCTGAAACTAGTCTGACCTAGGTTTCATTATTGTGTTCACTCTTGTGTTTCTTCCTAAACTTCTGCTTATTTTAGCAAACATCTGAGAATCATAGAACAGTTTGGGTTGAAGGTACCTTTAAAGATCATGTAGTCCAAGCCTTTGCCACGGGCAGGGACACTTTTCACTAGATCTGGTTCAAAACCCCTTCCCACACTTCCGATTACAGGGTATCCACAAATTCTCTGGACAACATTTTCCACTGTCTCACCACCCTCACAGTCAAGAACTTCCTCCTCATATCCAATCTAAATCTACACACTTTTAGTTTGAAACGCTTTGTCCTATCACAACAGGCCCTGGTAAAAATTGTATCTGCACCTGCCTTTAAGTCCTTTAAGTAATGAAGGGCCATAACAAGGTGTTTCTAGAACCCTTTTTTCCCCAGGCTGAACAACCCCAATTCTCTCAGCCTTTTTTCACAGGAGAGGTAGTCCAGCCTTCAGATCATTTCTGTGGTCCTCCTTTGGGCTTACTCTAACACATATATGGCTTTCTTGTGCTCAAATCCCAGAGTTGAACGCAGTACTCCCAGCGGGGTCTCACAACAGAGGTACAGAATCACATCAGTTGACCTGCTGACCACTCTTCTTTTTGTCCAGATAAGAATATGATTTGCTTTTTGGTCTGCAGGTGCACATTGCTGGCTCTGGTTTTTGATCCACCAGTATCCCAAAGTCTTCTGCAAGGATGCTGTCAATGTGTTCATCACCTTGTAAGTGCTGCCACTGGTGATTGCCGTGATTCAGATGCAGAACCTTTACTTGACTTTGTTGAATTTCATGAGGCTTACAGAAGCCTACTTTTCAAGCCTGTCAAGGTACCTCTGGATGACATACCTTCCCCCAAGCGCCTCAAATGCACCACTCATCTTGGTGTCATTGACAAACTTGCTGAGGGTGCATCCCATCCCACTGGCTGTGTCATTGCTTAAGATACTGAATAGTATTGGTCCCAGTATGGACCTTTGAGGGATGCTACTCTTATATTTGTGAAAAGAGATTAAAACTCATATTTTTTTCATGTTATTAGGCAGGGTATCATGTCATTTTGAGTCAGCTAATACATTCTCTCAGGTTAAGAAAATAACATACCCATAAATAAGAGTCTAATTTAACCAGGTTATGTGGGATTGTTGTTTGAAAAGTGGATTCATGCCTGGCAATTCCTGCCTCTCACAACAAAGCTGGTTCCATTGGTATATAATTTTTCAACCGGAGCTTCAAGGAGAACATCTTTCAAATCTGGCCTGCTGGCACATGCTCGTTCAGTAACTTGCAGTCATGATTTGAATAAGTTTCTTTTTTATAAGATGAGGGAGGTGGGAAAGGGAATCTATTAATGGATTCTTTTCTGTTATTTCCTAATTTTAATTTTCTCTGAGAAATCACAAATTCAAGATAAATTACAGTCTGGTTTGCAATTTGTGTTTTCTTTTCTGATACTTGATACCCAGCCATTCAGTAGTATCTGCCCTACTAAAATATGATCCACATAATGAAGAAGGGTTATTTGGTTTTCCTTACCTTGCCACTGCTCCAATTCCTTGGCCAAAATTGTTCCATAGATGGTTGGGTCATTTTTGAATCACTGTGATAACGCAGTCCAGTGGAGTTAAATTCTTTTTCTAGGAGATGGGTCCTCCCATGCAAAGGCAAAAATATTTTTACTGTTTTCCTCCAGAGGTATGCAAAAGAAAGCTTCTTTTAAACGTAAAACAGAAAAAAATATTAATTTGATTCACTAATAATTGTTAACTATGTATATGAGTTAGGAATCACTGGTAAATGTCCATTACTAGCTTCTTTACTGCTCTCAAATCTTGAACCAGTCTCTTGTTATGTGGCTTTTTCACTGGAAGAATGGGAGTATTATATTCATATTGACATTCACTTAAAAGCTGATATTTAAGGAAATTACTCACTATTGGCTCCAAATGTTTTTTGGCTTCCTTGCTGATAGAGTATTGTTTCTTTCTTACTGTCTGAACTCCCAATCTTAATTTAGTTTTTACCGGTTCAGTATTTCTCGCTTTTCCATGTTTTCTTCAGTTGTCTATACAAAGTGTAACCGCATTCTTCATTTCCTCTGGAACGTTTTCAAATTTCTCCTCTTTGTTTTCTGTAATAAATATATTTGAGGTCCCCAAGCATTAGCTTTATGTAAATGAACTTGGACTTTTCAGTTTTCAAAGTTAATTTGTGCTCCTAATTGATTTAATAAATCCTGCCTTAGAAGAGGCATCAGGCACTCTCATAAGTACAAGGATTCCTCCAATTTTGCATTTCAATGGTTTTAGGAACGATTTAACCTCTTTGCCCTGACTTCAACAAAAGACAGAAAAATTATTTAAGGGTGCTTTACAAGTATTCATAACTATATTTTGCTTCCATGTCTACTAAAACCTTAAGTGTATCATTCACCAGATTTCATTCAGATTTAGTCCCCATCATAAGTAAATCAGCTTCAGTAGATATTTTCTGAAGCTGGCTGATTCTTTTACCTTTTGGCCTCTCATTTTTGCAGTGTTCTTCCCCTTTCTGGATATGAATAAATTGAGATTACAGAATCTTACATGTTTTCTCTGATGTGTAACAAATGCATGAGATACACACACCAATGCTGACTCTATGTAGCTGAATAATTTCAGAAACAGTGTTCATTTAGAATTCTTATTCAAACATATTTAAAAACATCCACAAAAAATGCAATTATATTAACAGAAAAAGAATGGGTGTTATTGTAGGCATAAAAATACCTATTATTTTTTACTATTTGCTCCACATACTATATTATACTTCTAGATTTTAAGACGTTAATATGATGACTGAGGATTTACATGTGAGAGAAAGTGCAGAGGATATTCTGATTATATCCACCACATCCATTTTTATGATCTAATAAGGACACTTTTTACCATGGTGAAGCAAATTAGATTTTTGGTTTATATTAAAAGTTGTCAGGATGGCCTACATTCATGGTATTTGGAGCCTTTTCTCGTTATTATTTTACAAATAGCTTCATCTCTATGGAGTCTTCCATGTTGAAACAAGGGGGCACAAAATCACAAAATGGAATATAGAAACTTTTAGAATTAGTTTTAAGTAATGTTAAGTTTGATGGCTTTGTAACAGTAGCAATGGAAAATTACTGAGGTGCATGATACATAGAGGAAAAAAAATAGAGTACAGCTAGAGAACATACTGAGAATTCTCACAAGATAAATTGTTATAGTTGTGACATAGTTTAAGAAATACAGTCTAGAAGAACAAGACACAGGGATAAGGAGTATCTGGGAACTGCAGGTGTCCAGGGTGGGCTACAGTTAAGCTAACTGATAAGTAGGAGGATCGGAGGATTATTATGTCTCTGGTGCTAACGAACCAATTAAACTGGTATGAACATCTGCTGCGCATGTTTCAAAGGCTGCCAGAAGTGATGAAGATTGTTGGAAGAAGTAAACAACACTCAGAGACCACCACCACAATTCTGTACACATGTGGGGAACTTTCTGGAAAATTATATAATCCATACGTAGCCTCATGAATATGTATGTATGCCCAGTGGCTATAAAAGGATGGTTTGTGTGGCAATGGGGAGACACATGTTAGGAGGAGCTATCCCCTGTGTCTACCGGCACCGCAATAAAGAATACCTGCTTGTCATCTTGAAAACTTTGTTGTCAAGTTTGTTCCTGGAGATTTCTCTGAATCAATGTTGATATTATGTCTCTGCAAAGTAGTATCTGTAGATACTGCTGGCCACTTCTTCCAGCACAGGCTGGCCACCTGTGTTGGAATGAGTGTGCATTTTGGTCAGTATAAAAGCCCAAGCCTCATATGATGTGGGGGAGGCAGAGCCTCTGAGGGGATGCCCGCTAAGGTTGAGCCTGCCACCTCGCACTGCAATGATGCTTCTCGGAGCTGGTTTGCTGTTAGTCTCCACAGGGTCCTTGTGCCAATTCTGTACGTGGGACTGTAGTGGGAGTAATAATGGCTTTTGCAGGGACTAAAAAAAAAAAAAAAAAAAAAAAAGGGGGGGAGAGAGAGAGTAATGTTACATTTAACTTTAACCTGTCTAACCTGTCTACTTCTGAAGAACTGATAACCTGGGGGAGGGGATATATTTGTGTCCTCCTGCCTACAGGTCCATGGTGACTGCCTGCAAAGTTTGTCAAGCCTTCCCATGAGCTGGACAGACGAATGGAAAAACCTGATGCCTCAGCTACAGGAGCTGACCATGAATACCCCAAGCAGAATGAGATGGAGGAAGAGAAAGAACAAATAACTGCAAAACATCACTTGGGGGCAACTGAAAAGTAACATCCTGCATACGTGTGCTTGTAAAATAGATATTATTAGAGGTTGTGATTTTGTGTATAAAACAACCTGTATTTACTAGCTAGTTGCTAATAAGAAACTGCACCTTGTATAGATTTGACACTTGTAAAAGAGATGTTAGAGTATGGAAATTTGCAGTAGCTGCTAGAAAATGCTAAGGCAAAAGCGAGAAAAAATTTAATACAATGGTAGTGTTATAAAGCAGGTGATGGAACAAATTAAGAGGGTGGGAGAATTCCACTGGCAAGAAATTTCTTTGGCTAGTCCTTCACTGCCATCAGCATCTTCAACATGCTGCTGCACCCTGTAATAGTTACTCTGCTAATGTAAATGTGTGTGTGCCTTGCTGTAGTAGCGACTTGTTACTGGATAAAACAAAAGGGGGAAGATGTGGAGACAGTGTTCTCACAGGAGAATGCATAAGTGGTACATAAAGTTTGAATAGTCCTGAAAGATACAGCAAGGCCATGGGAGGCCGGAAGAAGCTTAAGCAAGCAAGATAAGAGGCTGGAATTCAGCAAGTTAATGAGAACTGTGGACTGTTGGCAAGTTTTCAAGGTTGAGTTCTCACACCTGTGTTTAACCAATTATATGTAAGTCACTAAGGGTCTTCAAAACATGTATCCAATCGTAATATGCCAAATCACTGTAAGTGCTTCACCTCAACTAAGCAGAGTGGGTTGCTGAGTTGCTAAGCAGGCAATTCTACATCGAAGGCAATTCCTGATTTGTTTTAATGTTGACTCTGTAAGACATGCAACACTGCAGAACCTTTTGTTGTTGGAACAGGGACATGGATGTGAAGAGTTTGATGGAATGTGTTGTATGAGTCTCTCTGATTATGCTAATTCGATGTGTGCACAGCTGAGAACCCTGGCTCAGCTTACCCAGCAATAGTAAATGAGCAATATCCTAAGAATAACTAGATGGTTGTCTTCACGGGGCATTACAGGTTGAGTCAAACACTGCTGTTTAAAGTATTGCACTTATGTATCATTGTTAGGTTAATCATCGTAGCTATTAGACTTGCTTATAGTTGTGTGATAAAACAGATGAACAGAATAACCCATAATGCCTTGCTTGCACAAAGAAAAAGGGGGGAATTGTTGCAGAATGACTCTAAGAGCAGAACCATAGAGTTCTGGAGGACTGTGCGAGCAAGGCAGGGGGTGGCCCCCACAGGTGCCCGGAGACCGGACCTGGGAGGAGAATGTGGAGGAAGCTGTGTGGGGCTAACCAATACTGTTGTGCCAAGAAGGAGTGGCTGAATACCACTCCTATATATGTGTGAACTGCGTCACAAATAAAGGAGAAGTTGCTTATCACCCATATTGGGTTGGCCTGTCTGCTTCTCCTCGCTGCTTACACTATGTGAACTTCAAAAACTTTTCAAATTAATATCCCTTACACTTTAAGGTTGCTAAACTTCCTTAAATCACCACAAGTGTTCAAGACAGTTTTGTTTTACGCAATTAATGCATGTCTATTCAAACAGACATTTGACTGACAACAGCCTTATATTTATATTTCTTGCTTATAGTTTCTTCTATATTGTCTCTTAGTGTGTACTTAGAACATACTTTATTTCAGAGTTAAGCAAGCTGTGAAATATCAGAAAACTAACTCTTCAGAATTCAATCTTATAATGGAATCTTGACTAAGCTTTTTTTTCAATATTATCTGTATTTTCCAGTAAAACATTTCAGAGAATGGCATGTGTTATATGTATTTGAAAAAACATATTTTCATTAAACAGAAGGCTGCTGACCAAGTGTTAGATAATTTTAAGAGTTCTGGAACAAATGAGCACTCCCCTTAGGATGCACAGAAGCTCCATCTGGAAGTATAAATTTCTATATAGACCTGAATATAACTTCAGAAGCATCCTGAGATGCTTCTAGGAAGATGAATCTCGTGTTGCTTTCACATGGACATAAACTGAAAACAACCTTTGTAAATTTTTCCTCTCTTGCAGGCCAGGAGTCTTGTTTAGCCAGAGCAAATTATGACAAACTGCTCAACTGTCAAAACTGTCTTTCCTCTAATCTAATCCTGTATTCTTATAATTCCTGACATAATAAATCAAATTTTAAGGAGGCATTAGAAAAGAATAAGAAGAAACTGCCACCAAAGGAGAATTCAGAAACTTCACCCTTAAAATATATCTATGTATATGCGTACAAATACGTACTTATTTGTATATATGCATAACTTGTTTATTATAGGATGGCGCAATTTTTATACCTGAACTTCTTTAAGCAGGTTCTTCTTCAGTGTAAGGAAAGGTGAAGCAGAGATTTTGAGAGAACTAATGGAAGATCTTACAGAAACATAAACTAAACACAGAATAAGATGTTGACAAAATTACACATGAAACAATCTGAAAGGATAATAGAATAAAATGCATTATTTTCTAATTTTTTTTCTAGTTATATTTGCTTAGTTAACAGTATAATCTCTAAATCCCCATACTAAATGGTAGCTGCAACAGCACATTGATTTTTGAATTTGAGCATATTCCCTCATACGTCGTGTGCAGCTTGTTAGAATTGGTTGCTGCTGAAGGAAAAAATATACTGTCATCAATCCAAAACTTAATTTCAGCTTGATTTATGTTATATTCCAGAAAGGATCAAAAAATAAATTGTGTTTTGTAGTACAATGGGTACATCAAAATGTAGAAGTGTGACTATATCTGAATTTCTCAGAGTGCATTGCACTGTTTGTTGTTTTTTTTTTTCCAGTAAAACTAAAATACTTCTAAATCTAAGGTTCAGCCACAGGGAAATTTATTATTTCCCTGTGCATAAGGACTACTTTTATTTGAAGCAATACTCTCCCATTCAGGACTGCATGGCCACTCCAGCTTTATGGTTTTGAAAAGCTGTTAATCAGAGAGAGAAAAAAAAAAAAAAGAAGGAAAAAAGGTTTCTTCTGATTGACAGGCAATTTAGTTCAGAGAAGATCTGGTAAACTAAGTGTTGAACTGACCAGTATGGATGCTGAAGTCCAGATTAGCTGAAAATCTGTGTTACTACTTTTGTAAGTGACAAAATACATTTTTTTCAAACTCTTTCTGCCTCTCTGTTTTTAATTTTTTTACCAGAACAATGTGTAGGGAAAAAAAAATTACTTAGACATTGGTTTCCTAGGCTGACAGAAATGGTACCTCACAAAAGAATAGTCTTTGTGACTGGAAAACTTGTGAAATGACCAAGCCCTTTTTGCAACTAATTCTGTGGCTTCAAGTAATTGCTCTGATTTTAAGAATAGTGGTTTCGAATCTAGGTTTCATTTGAAAACTTAGATGTCATATTATATACATTTCATATTATATATGTAATATATGTGATACTATATATATTGTGTGATTTGTTTCCTTCTAAATTCAGTGACCAACAGTGTAGGTGCACAAAGAAGATTTCTTCTGCAGTCAGTGGAAATAATTCTAAGAAGAAGGAGAATTCTGGCAAGAATATTAAGATGAGCTGGGATAGATTACAGAAGTGCTCATTTCTTTCTATGAATTTTAAAGCAACAACAGGTCTACATATGATCAGATAAGTTTCTCTAAGTTTCTACCATATTGAAACAAATATATATGCTTAAAATGATGAAAAGAGTATTTGATTCAACATGGTATAAATACAGGCAGTTCTTTTCACTTTAAACAATTCTGAGTACGTCACAACTTTTGTAATTTCATGCATTACCTGAAAGTGCACTACTTTTAATGTCCAAATTCAGACTTCATTCTAAAAGCTTTTTCAACAGCAATTTCAAATATATTTTGAGACATATTCTGATTTAAGCTATTTATTTGTTATCTTCAGTTAAATCTTAAAATTCAAGGTATGTTAAATTGTGAAATGCCCTAGAAAACTTGATTCTTATTAAAGACTGCAGTGTAAATTCTGTAAGCATGAGAACACAAAATCCTTTGATTAGTGGCTCAAGGTAATTCTCCTACTCTTCAATATTTCCTTCTGTGGAGCCCACTCAGGTAGAGTTGGTGGGCCACATTACATCTGTGGCAATAGTTTTACTCCATTACTAATAAAATGCCCTTTCAATTTTTAACCACATTTTGGATCACAAGTAACTTGTAATTTGTGTGAGATAAATACTCAGTAAAAAGCTGAAACCGTGTTTTTTTTTTTACTATTCTTCATGTGTTTTCTGAGTTTTCTGTTCCAAGTACACATTTTCATTCTACTAGCTACAGTACTGTTATGGTAGTACTCAGTGAAACATGAGCCAGACAGCATCCATTAATCACATCATCTAGTCTCTGTCTTATGAACATGATATAGTAAACCAAAGCAAAAATAAAAAAAAAAAAGTCCCCATCATGGAGAAAATATAAAAAATATTCACTTTTTCCTTGAATACCTTTCCCCACTCTTTATTTTATTTGATGAGAGACTAAAGATATTTAGAATAATATAGTGCCTTAAGAATGTTCATAGCCTCAAAATAAACTGTAGTGTTTGCGAAATGTATGGAATCTTTTTCGTTAAGATGATTCAAGTAGCTCAGAAGTTATTTGTTTGCTTAGCTTTTTATGATTTTATTTTCCTTACTTGAATGGAGATATTAAATATCTGAAATTCACTTAACGTAAGGAAATATAAAGGCAGTATAAAAAAAAGAAATGAAAGCATAAATTTATTTGAGTGCAAAAAAAAAAACCTTTGATGTAACTGGTTCTTTGTAAGAAAAAATAGCAGCAATGAACACGACAGCAACTCAAATTAAACATAAAATGCAAATTTATTTTGAGAAAAAGTGTGAAAAGCCTTAGTGTACTAAGGCTTCAAAATTAGTATTACATTACTTCAAAAGATTTTGGCTTATCATGCTTGCCAACTGTATTGTACTCTATAATAGCTACAGTTTCCTGTTTTGTACTGCATACACAAAAGCTATTTTATGCACACTGTTTTTACTCTCACGTCTTGTTGTTTGATGAAAATCCCAGAATGTGGAAAAAAAAAAAAATCAAGTGAAGAGTAGTAGGCCAACAAACACAAAACTGTGCCACCAAGCGTATTGTATCTGAGCAAATGTTCTATGTGTATGTGTTCTATTTACAGTTAAGTAAACTTATGAGCAGTATCAGCCTACTCTGTCCAGCCTCTAAATGAACACTTGATTCTTCCTGAAGTCAGAAATGTTGCAAATCTTAAGTGATTTCTCAAAGTGTCAAAATCAGTGAACAAGACAATAGAAAAGAATTATAAAAAAAAAATTCATTATCTTCAGGCACACAGAAGGACATATAAAAATCAAGTCAAAAGGGTCCAGACATTCACTGATTTTAAATTATCTGCAAGAACTCAAGTAACAGCTCTATGCACTACTTTAGCATATATATCTATGTAGGCAGTTAGGCTCTGAGAACTTTAAAATAAATTAAAAAATCTGAAAATACATTACCGTTTGATTTGATGATACATGCTCACATGGAATATTATGCGTAACTACCTTAGGATATTCTAGAAAAAGAAAAGATACAACTAAAAGCATACAGTATTACTACAATTATTCCATCTATGGAAGTCTAAAGTAATTAAAATTCTTGCTTAGAGATGAAAATTCAGACACATTATATGATAGCAATATGTTTTATTTAGTTATCCTAATTTAGGTGAAAAATAGTAAATTAAAAGGACAAAAAAAAAATATATCTGAACAGAGGAAACTGGCAGTGTTTTTATTTAATTAATCTTATTTTTAACTTCACAGCAAAAATTTAACTCCTTACTATTCATAAACTCCAAATATTGTGGGGTGCAAACATTGGATGAAGCAGAAAAAATCTGCTTGGATGTATATCAACATGGACAAGCATTCTTTATACAGTCATACTAAGAGAAGAAAACAAAAAATATTCAATACTTGTCATCTCCTTCCTCCTAAAGTCTGGGAAATTCTCCTTATGGACAAATCTGTGAAGATATTTTTACACATACAAATTTTTTAAGTATCTGAATATTCCTTATGTAAACAATAGAATTTATTTTAAACTTTTTTCTTTTGTTTAATCAGTAGAAATTTCCCTGTACATTTCAAGAAATAGAAGATTTAGCATATAAGAAGTTCCTGAATATTTTGATAGTAGGGTTTGTTAACAGTGATTGTGAAAAACAAGTTAAAGGAAGAAATGGAGAAACCTGAAAAATGTCTTATCTGCCATATTAATTCCTTGGAAGATGTAAGGATCTCTAAACACAGAATTTGGGGATCTGGTGATTTTGATTGTTTAGCTACAGTTTGAGCTGTGGTTAGAGGAGTGGTCACAGGAGTGGTTAGATTTTTCTTTTAAATGACACTGCTTTGACCTAAGTTTGCAATTATCAAAGTAAATAATAAATTACTATTAAGTAAAATAATAAACTAGTTACAACATTGTGGAGGGAAAAAAGTCAGCATTAGGTTTTCCATAGAAGGGATGGGCAGAGCAGGTGAGGTTGAAGAGTTTCACCATATGTAAGGAGGAGGATTAAACATGCAGTCCTTACACTTCAGGATGATGTGTTTGAGAGCCTCTGGTTGAGGATTAGTAGACAGAAAACAGCAGATTTCATTGGATGATAGCACTGACGTGTTATTCCGTTCCATAGGCAGTTAGAAGAAACCTCCAGATTGCAGTTAGAAGAAACCTCCAGATTTATAGTCTTGTCCTTATGGGAAATTTCAACTTCTCAGGTATCACACTGGGAATACCACACTGCCGTGACAAGTAAGTCGGAGAAATTCCTGAAGTATGCTGAAGACAATTTCATGTCAAAAATACTTCATGAGCCAAGAAGAAAAAATGCCCTCCTAGATTTGCTATTTGTAAATAGAGAAGGACTCATGGGAGATGTGATGATAAGTAGCTATCTTCGCCACAGGAATCAAAAAAAGTGTGGAATTTAGAATTTTCAGTGTAATGAGAAAAAGGTCATCAGAATTGCTATCCTGAGTTTCTAGAGAGGAAACTTTAAGCTACTCAGGGAGCTAGCTCACAGTGTTACCTGAGAATCTTTTTTTTTTTTAAGGTCTTAGGGATCCATGAAGGTAGGTCACTTTTTAAGCATCACATTTAGAAACACAGGAGCAGGCAATCCCATTGCTCCAAAAGTCAAACAGCAGCGCAGAACACCAGCTTGGTTGAACAGGGAACTCCTCTTGCAACTCATGTGGGAAAAATATGTGATATCTAGAAGAGACATCTGCTTTGCAGGAATATCACAGAACTGCAGTTTGCATGTGTAGCGAGAAAATACGAAAAGCCAAAGCTCAATGAAAATTGAAACTAGCCACTGTTGTGTCAGTCAAACAAAAAAAAAGATATTTTAAAGTATGTTAATAATAAGAGGTCTAAGGGAAATAGTGGAATGATACTTGATGGAGATGTTCACCTGATTAGTAGGGATGAAGAAAAACTGGAGGCATTCAGTGGGGTTTTTTTTCAGTAGTCTTTAATATTAAGGATAGATCTTGTGCTGCCTGGTCCCCTGAGTTGGAGAACCATGACTAGGGGAGCCGTGGTTGTCCATTTGTGGACACTGAAATTGTAATGCACCAGTTATATCAGCTGAATGCTCACAGGTCTATGGGGCCTGATGCAATTCATCCCAGAGTATAGTCACATATAGTTTATCTGAATACACATCCTTCCTACTCTCTCCCCACCCCACCAGGGAGGAGTGAGCAATCAGCTAGGAGGTGTTTAGCTATCTACTGGGGTTAAAACATAACACTGAATTCTAGAAAGGCTTTTAATACTGTCCCTCACAACATCCTACTAGACAAGCTGTCCAGCTGTGAGATGGTGAGCATGTTGGGTGAAGAACTGGCTGAAAAGCAGAGCTCAAAGGGCTGTAGTGAATGTGGGTAAATCTGACAGGTAGCCAGTCACCATAAGCGTTCCTCAGGGCTCAGGGTTCTGTTCAAAATTTCTATCAACGATCTGGATGCAGGAGTTAAATGCTCCTTTAGCAAGTCTGTTGATGATACGAAACTGGAAGGTGCTGTTGGCTCTTGATGGACAAGAGTGTCTTTGCAAGGGGATCTGAATTGATTGGAGCTTTGGTAAAACATCAGTAGCATGAAACTTATGAAAATGCCAGGTGCTGATATTTTTTCCTATTTGAGTAATTCAGAAGCATAGTATTTTGCTTAATGTAAGAAAAGGCAGTGTGATGAATGAAATATTCTAAAAAAGACTGTGCACATAATAAAAGGCTGATGAGTATTTTATAATTTGGTATGAAAATTTGTCCTCTAACCTTTACTGTTGCATTGGATGCAGTGGGTAAAGAACTTGACATTTTTCCTTCATTGAAGTTCGTGTGATTGCTTCCTACCATTTCTCCAGCCTGTTGAGGTAACTCTGAATAGCAACACACCCATCTGATGTATCAACCTTCCCTCCCCATTTCTGTATGGCTTGCAAATTTGCAGAGGTTGCGCTCCCCCCTGCTAAGGCCATTAATGAACATGTTAAATACAACTGGCCTCAATGGTATACCCGCAGGTTAAACCACTAGTGACTGGCCTTCAGCTGGACTTTGTACCACTGATCACAACCCTTTGAAACTGTCAATTCAGCGACGTTTTAATCCACCTCGCTGTCTACTTGTTTAGTCTGTTTTCATTTTTTCTAAGTGACTGTTATGGGAGACAGTGTCAAAAGTTTAAGATAAACAGCATCCACTGCTTTCACCTCATCCACTGAGCCTGTCATAGAAAGCAATCATGCTAGTGAAGTCTGATCTCCCATCTGCAAATCATGCTGATTACCCCAATAAACTTCTTATTCTTAATACTTTGGGGGATTGCTTTGAAGTGCATTCACTCCATCACCTTCACAGGGATAGAGGCAAGTCTGATCAACATGTAGTTCCCTCAAGGGTCCTTCTTGCCCTTATTGAAAATTGGAGCAACATTTTGTTTCTTCTAGCCCTCAGGAGTCTCTCCTAGTCACCATGACCTTTCAAAGATAATCAAAAGTGGCCTTGCAATGACATTGGCCAACCCCCTCAGCAATTGTGGGTACATCCCATCAGGTCCCATGGCCTTGTGTATGTATAATTTGTTTAAATGATCCCAACCTGAATTGCTTCCACTGGCGGTAAATGTTAATTGCTCTAGACTTTCCCACAGGTTTCAAGGGCCTGGGATTTCTGAAGCTGAGTACTTGATTGCTAAGTCAAGGGCGAGGTAAAAAGGGCATTAAGCATCTTCTCCATATACCTTAATGGCATGTCCCTATTCCCATTTAGCAGTGTGACTGCCTTTTCTTCATTCTTTTTGCTGTTTATTTCCTAATGCACTTGTAGACTTTCTTGTCACCCTTCACAACCTTCACACAATTCAAGTCCAGGTGGGTTTTGTCTTTCCTAATGCTGTCATTAGGAGCACTCAGACAGTGTCTATATATTCCTCCTGGGTGACTTGACTGCATCCACGTCTTCAATGCTTTCTTTTTATGTTTGAGTTTAGTCAGGAGCTACCTATACATCAACACAGGCCTTGTGCAATCTGCTCAGCTTTCTGCATGTTGGTAGGAACCTCTTGAGCTTGGAGGATTTGATTTTCTAAAACCAACCTTTACCTTATGGTCCTCCCAAACACATCCCCAAATAAGCCAAGATATGCTCTCCCAAAGTCCAAGGTTGTGGTACAACTATTTGCTTTCCCTGTTTGTCTGCTACTTCGCTTAATTTAGGATCCTGATCTCCTGCTCACTGCAGCCATGTTGATACAGGATGTTGATACAGTTCATTAGTGACTATTAAAATATTATGAGTATTTTTCTTTTTTTTTTTTAATATAAGGATGTTCTTCTAGGAGAAAAAACAGTTAATGGTTATTTGGAGGTTACAGTTGTGAGGATTTAAAATCTTTCATGTGAACTTAATTATTTATAATGAAGTACACCTCAAAGCTAGTTTTGTGTCCCACAGAGCTGTCAAATCACTTTATGAATGCATTACATCACTGACCTTCACAGTGTTTTGAATTCTCCATAGGTTTACCTTTTTGCAGTCCTTTATCCTCTTCCTCTAATTTCCATCTGAAAAGTCCTTATCTGTTCCATCTCTCATCCTAGTGACATTTATTTTCTAGGAGCAGTAATGTCATTTTATTATGGTGACTTTTCTAGTTGACCCTTGATGAGGTGGTATAACCATGATTATATGTAGTTTTCAAGATGCAAGCACTTACAGGATGTATATGTCACATGGATGTATATGTGCTTTTTAGTTTATTTGTTCCAGTCCTTTTCCTAGAGGTTCTTACTCTTCTGTTTTCCTTTGGCCATGACTAACTCCTCATTCATCTGAAGCTTGATGTAGCAACATGTTTTCTGAGGAGCAGTAATCATGTTTGAAAAAGGCTGACAGGGAGAAGGCATTCATCTTGAGAAAAGGAAAAAATGTCTTCCCTTTTCTTTTTATATGCTTTTTATATTTCTTGTTTTGTGTTTGTTTTTTGTTTTGATTAATGCTGGCTTACTCCACTGTATTTAAATAATTGTAGAAGCTGAGAAAAAGCGCTTTTCTTTAATAGATTATTTATTATCTTTCTTACTTTGTATTATTCTTTCTCAACATGTAGTACCATATGTCGTGGTTTAAGTGCAGCCATAAAATTCTGTCTCACTCCCCCTCTTCCCCCCTCCTGCTCCCAGAGGGATGGGGAGGAGAATCGAAAGAATGGAACTCCCATGGATTGAGAGAAGAGCAGTCCAGTAACTAAGGTATAACACAAACCACTACTGCTACCACCAATAATAACGAAAATAACAAGGGAAAAGAATACAAACACTCACCACCCGCCAACCGATACCCAGCCCAACCGAGCAGTGAACTAGCCCATCCGGGTAACTGCCCCCAGTTCTACATCCTGGGCATGACGTACTGTGTTATGGAATGCCTCTTTGGCTAGTTTGGATCAGGCGTCCTGTCTCTGCTTCCTCCCGGCTTCCCCTCCTCCCTGGCAGAGCATGAGACTCAGAAAGCCCTTGGTCAGAATAAATATTCTGAGCAGCAACTACAAACATCAGTTTTATCAGCGCTCTTCCGAGGCTGAAAGTCAAAACCACAGCCCTGCACCAGCTACTGAGAAGGAGAAAAATGACTGCTACTGCTGAACCCAGTACAGTATCCACCTCTTATTCCATACCGTTCACATCATGCTCAGATCCCACATTATATACATATATATACATCCACAGAGAGAGAGAGAGAGAGATCGATCATTCCCTAGTGCATGGACCAATCCCTAGAAAGCTCATGAGTCCATCCAGTCCATGATGTCGGGCTCTATCATTTGTAACAGTCTTTCAGAGCAGGAGAGAGAATGTGATGTAGTCAATCTGCCAGGCCTCCCCATATTTCTACTTCAAACATCATCTTCCACACCAGAGAGGCTTTACCTGCTTGTCTTGCTTAATTGCAGCATGTTTCACACTCGTGAATAACCTGGGCAATAGTGTCCATTGCTAAGTCCACCCCTCGATCATGAGTCCATCTATATGATGCATCTCTGCCCTGGTGGCCTGAAGTGTCATGGGCCCACCAGGCTCAAAATAATTCACCCTCCCCTTCAGCAGTTTCTGCAACTTGTCCCTGGGGACTCCATAGAGCTGCCTTCCATCTCTGACACTTCCAAAGCACTGGAGGGGCTCAGTTGACTAGATACTTGCCCATGCTGTCCCACACACCCTGCCACTCATGACTGTCCAGCCTCAGAAAATCTCTTGGTGGTTCTCCTATACTGTCGTCTAATCCTAGACAAGACCCAAACCTGACTCCACTTAACTTTTGAGATCAAACGTAATGGTCGTTGATAAAACATTCTATATGTGTGCCAGCATTAATCCCCATCACAATCAGCAGGCAGGTCTCAAAGGTACCTAAACGCCATTCAAAACATTTAGAACTCTCAAATGATGCTGCTGTACTTGTCACTGGGGCTGGTGTAGCTGCTGTGTTTGGAGCTGGAGTAGCTGTGCTGTCTGCTGCAGTTGGAGTTTGAGTAGCCGCTGTACGTGTTGCAGGGGTGTGTGGGAATGTCACCCTCATAGACTGACCACCTGCGGAGGGGAAAAAAGAAATAGTAATTGCTATACATTCCCATTATATACCTCCCAAAGTATAGAGGTGGTGACCACACTGGGAAAGCAAGCCAGATCAATTTCATGATCAATGACTCTATTGAATTACAAGTCATTACCATAAAGTACAGTGAAACAAGAACCTTAGCCCAAGGCTCTCAGCCGATAATCACTAACACAGCAAAAACTGGCTGTAAGTAAGGTACGACATGCTGAAACTCCGAGATCAAGAGCAGCAACTTTGAGAGCCAATAAATCAGCATTGTGACAAGTGACTATTAATCCAAAATAATAAATGCTTGTCACAAAAACGATTAAACACACTCTGGTCAGATCTGTCGTTATCTCAACCCTTCGAGCTCCACATTGGGTGTCAAAAAGAACTGTCGTGGTTTAAACCCAGCTGTAAATCAGAACCATACAGTCTCTGTCTCACTTCCCCCCTTTCCCACTCAGTTCCAGGAGGGATGGAGTGGAGAATCGAAAGAATGTAATTCCCACTGGTTGTGATAAGAGCAGTCCAGCAACTACGGTATAACATAAACCACTAGTGCTACCACCAAGTCCTTGGTCAGAGTAAACATTCTGAGGAGCAACTAAAAACACCAGTGTTATCAAGTGCTGTTCCTCAGCTGAAAGTGAAAACTACAGCACTGCACCAGCTACTAAGAAGGAGAAAAAAATGACTGCTACTGCTGAAGCCAGGACACCATAATAGTATCTGCTGCTTTTGCTTCCACTTGTGGAGTATAATGCATGATTAAGCAGCTGCTGATGCCAATTAGTGTAAATATGAAAAAGAAATGTGGCAACTGAGTTGCATTTTACAAAGGATTGTTGCATTACCTGAAGCTTGTTACTTCTATAAACACCTTTGAAATGGTCTTAAGTATGAAAGCTGGATTTCTAGGTTTAAAGGAATTAGATATCCTCATGCCTCATGAATAATATGGACATTTTAATTAGGAAATTGGTGAGCAACAGTATCAATCTTTAAAGATATATCAGTTTCTACTTAATTCTTTAAAAAACCCAAACACAACAAAAAAAACAAACAAAAAAAAAAAACAAACCAACCAACCAAAAAAAAACAACTCTACACTCCCTCTACTTTTTAATTGAAAAGACAAGTTGAAGATCTTGACATATCCTGTCTGAAGTGACAGCATAACTAAATTGGTGATAATCCTTTTTTCTTTTTTTTTTTCTTTTTTTTCTGGTTGTTAATGGTGATGTCACAAAGAAGCTGAGCTGTTCACTTTTGTAGCAAATGTAGAGATAGGAAACTAAAAGGAAACAAAAAAACTCTTTTTTTTTTTTTTTTCTCCTAGTTTAAGTAATGAGGATGTTTACAGTCCCTGAAGAAAGTTCCTGGTAGAAAATGATTGTGTGGTCCTCAGATGTTTTGTGTGTTTTTACAGCATGTACCATTTCATACTACTCTATCAGGAAAATATGGGATCCAAAAATAGATGGAAGAAAATTTTGAAGCACTTCATTCCTTAAGTGTTTATTTTTTAAGGACTCACTAAGGCATAGCTCCTTTATGCACTTGTTAACTACTGACAGTTTTTCACTGTGGTTGCAAAGGAGTTCAGCTTTTTAATACCTCATGACAGTGAGTATTTAGCAATAATGAAGGCACATCTGAAAGTATTTTTTTGGTTGTTACTCAGGACTCAGCAATGTATTTTTGAGTGCTAATAGATAAATTTATGCTGGTTTTTATTTGACATAAAAGTGTTACAATGCAATTGAAACCAACAAAGTGCAACTGAAGCTTGTACAGGTTATTTAAGAAGGTCAATTCTTGTCTTTACATACCCTTAATCAATAAAAGATGTAATCAACAGTACTAACCAATTCTTGGTTAGGGGGGTTGTGTTTATTTATTTTTTTTGTGCTTTGCCTGATGACGTTAAAACCATAAATACACATGCTGTTAGGAATTAAAACATTATTATTACTATTAATATTATTATTATTATTATCCGCTGACTGCTTGACTATTTTTTCCTGAGGTTGTATCTTTATTATCTGTAGAATATTTTTTTTTCATGAGTGGGAAAAAAAAAATCCTTTTGTAGCTACTACTGAAATGCTCAAAGAAAACATAAACAAATGTCAGGAAACACACACTGTTGTCATGCATAACCAAAGCAACAATTAATGTAAATTTTTTTAAAACAGTATGTAAAAAGCTCTTACCATGAGCACAGGAGATGACATTTCTCAGCATCTGAACCTGAGTATGCTAAATGAGTATATATAGATTCTGAGAAACTTTTCATGGGAGATGAATTTTATTTGAAGTTGCTAAGACAAAAGCAGTTCATCGAAATACTCAGTTGCAAAACACTGAGCTAATTTTTTTCTATTAAATTCAGCAATACTGAACAATTTTACTGCTGGTTTGGGAAAAAAACCACACTTATTTGGAGACATTATTTACAGAAACAAAAAATAAGCCAACTGTCTCCATCATTGCATCTGATTTTGAAAATTTTCATGTATTTCACATATTGCAGTACAGTGTCTATTATTATCTAAAAGTACTTGTAACTGTACTTCAGATTCTTTATGGAAGCTGCAACGTTTGGCTGTGAGGTCTGAAGGAGCTTTACCACAGTAAAATAGCACATAGGACAATTACAGTGGAAAAAAATCTTTAATATCATTGCATACATTTAAATTTCTTCAGAGATACACATGATCAGTAGCAAGAGAATTCCCATAAAAAGCTGTGAAGCCACTACTTCACTTTCAGGTAAACCCCTCATTAAAACGTTACTATGCTGAGGCTCATAGAAAGCTAATCACTGTGGTGGCAAACTCAAATAACTGTGATTACTGTTGTTACCTTGTTTAATATACCCATAATTTATTCAATTAATTCTGCACTTTGTCTCACTAATCTAGTCTGGTTGATCTCTTAGAAGCTTTTGGGGACTGTGATTACCATTTTCTGGAAATTCAGTCAAAAGAACAAAAGAATTATCTTCAAAAGACTTGGTAATTTGCAAACTTTTCCCCTTTCTGATTTTTTTTTTTTATGAGACCAAGAATAAGTATTAACTTAATTTTTCAGTGTTCACAAAATCAGAAAGAAACGATGAATTTCTTATAATTTTCTATTCATATTACATATTGCCCTACTTGCTATCTCTCATAATTATTTTGTGAAATTTATGAATCCAATACGACATAATGTAAAAAAAACAAGCATTTTGAAATACTTAAAGCTACCCTGAGAAATGCCTTTTTTTCCTCAGATAAAAATGAGAGTATCCTGGATAAAATAACATGGTAAAAGACTTGTCTGTGCTGTGCTGAATTTATGTAAAAATACCAGAAAATTCTCTAGAAAAATAGAAATAGCCAGCAATACTAAAAGGATAAAAACCTGCGAGTTTGCATCATTTACACAAATCAAATAAGGTCTCTTCTCTAGAAGCCTGATTATAACAATCTTTGAAATATTTTGTGTTGTAATCAGAATATTAAGGAGAATATTGAAATACTTAGATTCAAGGGTGGACTCTTGTCGAAAAGCTCGTGCATGTGCATCTGTGAATACAGCTTGGTTTCAAGGCTGTATTCACTTCTCAGACTGCAATAGATGTTAAATCCAATAAATTATATAATTTGACGGTACAATTCTTAAGGATATATGAAGCTTCTTTTGTATATTAAGAACTAAAATAGCAGGTTTTTTTCAGTGAAGACTGACAAATAGTGCTGTAAATGGTAAACTGTACAGAAAATCTACAATTTTCACATGTTTTTCTAACAATCTGGGACATTAGGGTATAGGAAACTAGATTTGTCTTTTTTTGTTATTTTCATTTTTATATAAGAATCAATTTCCAATTATTAAAAAAAAAAAGCAATAGTACTGTCACTGTTACAAAAAAAAGATGAGTTACATACTTATCCATCACAGAAGAATTTTGACTCTCAGTCTAGTATTTATTTGGTTTGTTGAATGATTCTACTGTTTTACACTTCAGTTTTGAACAACTGCTGCTATTTATATATATATTCATAATATAAACTAAACAGAGAGACACTTTCCTACAATGAGTTCAGAATATTACTAAGGTGGCTAAAAAAAAAAGTTAAATAAATTTCAGGCACTAGGCCTGCTTTGGGTTTAAAATAAATACAACATTAAAAGCCAAATACAGAGGAGAACAATTATGTTGATTTTTAACTTGATTCTGTAAATCAGAGTGACATTAAGTAGAGACTTAGAGAACTTCAAGAACTGTGTAAACACCTGAAAGTAAAAAAAAAGAAAATAAAAAAATAAAAGGAGCAAGCCAGAAGAGGATGAAAATAGCATTTTAAGTTGACATGCAAGCTACAATATTATGAAGATGTAGGAATACATTTAGCAGGAAGCAATTAAGAAGTAATTTATGACAACTCCTGTCTGTATGTATATAAACTATCTAATAGACCATTAAGCAAAACAATCTACAAAGCCATTTTTAATTGGCAAATTGAGCTGTCAGAATTTAATACTTCAGGAGCACTTGCTGAATTTAGTGAAATTAGTTTTCTGAGAAGACAAAAATACACACAAAAACTGAAGTTAACTACATATAAATGTTTTAATTTCTTTTAAAAAGAATAGCCAGATTTCTAGGTCTGACTTTGGAAAATTTGAAATTTAGATTTTGAAATTATCAACATAAAACTGTCTATAGTATAAAGTATAAAGGCAAGAATGTGAATGCTAATATTCTAGAAATAATGCAGTCAGCCAAAAGAAGACCCACATAGCATGCTAGATCGTTATGTACTCATTATATTCATAAAGGAAATGGAAAGATGGAAAGGTGTTCTTTCAAAATTAAGACTATTAGTTGCAAAGCAGGAAGTCTAGATTATACATTTTCTTTCTTTCCTTATTTTTTTTTTCTGTGTTTTTTCTTAAATAGAGGAATGCTCAGAATCATAATTAGCCTTTAGTTACTAAAGGGGAAATGAAAAATAGCAATTAAAAATACTCAATTTGAGAATACTGCTCTGTTTTCAGACAAAAATACTATCTCTTCTTTACTTTCAAGAGTGATCTTCAGCAGGAGCCTTAGCAGTTTGGGTTCATTCTCATGTTAATTAAAAATAACATTTTCTGTGGCATACATTGCTGCGTACATGTAGCTATACATGTTATATACATGCTTTGTGCTATACACTGAAAAAAAAATAATTACACTAGCTCATTAATTAAATTAGGTTTACCAGCTCACTAAGGATAAAAATCCTATATCAGCATGTAGACAGAGAATCTGTGAATCTTTATAAGGGCTTTTCTCTTTGTATGCATCAGGGTTGGGGGCGAGGAGGAATTTTTGTTGGTTTGGGTTTTTTTTCAAAGTAAAACTAATGATTAACCAAACATAACAAAGGACAATAAGCCTAGATTTTAAAACTGTATCAAAAATAAGTAAAAAAAAAAAAACAGAATAAAATTCATAAGTGTTCAAATTTTAGGATTTTTTCTTAATGGGATTTTATAATGCGATATACTTGATTTCTAAGTACACTTTTTCTCACAACAAGCTAAAGAGTAAACTCTCAGTAATAGTACTGTGCTACAAGAATGAATAGGACAGACTACTTTGTCACATTAAGACTTAAATATTTTAATCAAAATGACGTTTACCAGAAGCTGGAAAGTCTTTCATCTGACTTAATTCCTTTTAATAAGTTTTCAGATGCAAATCTTAGGAGTATTTGGAAATCCTCAATATTAACATTTTAATTATTATTTTAAATTCCAACAACCATTTTTGTCCCTACAATGGGAAAGGCAAATATATTTCTCTAAGATACTGATGCAAGAGTAGGGGCAGGTAAAGCTCTGTTATAGCTAAGAGAGAAGGTATTATGGATGATATTGCAGAATGCAGATCAGGGAAATACAAAAACCAACTACATAAGAGACTTCAGGCTTTAGAGCATGCTTAATAAGTTTACTCAGATAAGATAAAGTATCAGTGATTGTGGAGTTTTTGATATGGACATTTTACCAATTATCAAGTTATTGAGACAGTGTTTGTTCTGAACAAAACCCCCAAAAAAACAACCTTTAATAATGAAGTTATGAAAAACTGCGAAAGATGTGTCAGATGCTATATGGATAGATGCATTTAAAAAACTAATCCAGGTTGTTAATTAGAACAAATATGAAACATTCATGACGCTTCCTTCAGCTTACCAGCAGCTGCATGGTACTTATTTGCCAGCTAATCTTAAACGACAATAGTTTTTAATTCTGATTAGCTTTTTTTTTTTTTTTTCCATTTCAAGACAAAGTAACTTTCATAATTTTGTATGGTCAAATTCTGAGCACATCAAAGACAATTCAGTAAAGTAATTAAATGGCTGATTGAGTTTTGAGGTCACAGATGAAAATCAATTTGGCCTCAATATGGTCTTTACCATTTTATTTTCTATTTTCACTACTTTGCAGTCAGAAACCTGCTCACGGATGTCAGCTGTTACTCAAGAAATCAATAGGAGTGAAGTGTCAGAGATGTAGCAAGTCAGGCTGTGAAGTTGTTCTGAGAAGACTCTTACTCATAGCCTTTATATCTGAACCTTTGCAAACCTGCTTGGCATGCATTATCAGAGGCAGTTCATTCAATTATAAAAGCAATTATCCTGAATCTTTTGAGTTGTATATTCCTAAAGAAAATGAGAACTAAGTGAAGATAAAGAGATTTTTGGGATTTCTATGTAATAGAACCACACTCAGGATTAAAAAAAAGCACCAAAACCAACAACAACAACATATCCACACCAAAACAAAAAAAAACAAAAACCCAACAACCAAATCCCAGTAATCTGGCAGTGAATATGGCATGTAACAATATAGAAAAAATGTTGCACAAGTAAGTGTTGCACAGAAAAAGATTAATTTAGCTTTCTCACCCTAATTTTGCATCCAGGCTTTAATTCCTGGTTGTCCTGTTAGTCTGCTCTCACGTGAATCTGACTTCTTTTTGGCTGGAAAGCCTGTTCCTGGTCTCCTTATTCCTCCCTCTGCATGCTTGAATCATCTTTCTTGCACTCCAGAAGGTTCCCCTAGGTCAGCAACCCTAGCCGATATCAAAAAAGGCTGACTTCCATTTTCTTCAATAAGCTCGATTTGATTCAACAGACAGCAGTCAAGACAAGTAAAACAGTCATCATTCCCTGTTACTCAGCCACGTCCTTTAAAAAAGCAAAATGCAACATATAACATAGAGCTAGCAATGGCTAGCTGAAAATAAAATAAAATAAAACAACAACAAAAAAACCCTCCAAAACCAAAGACACAAGAAAAAACCTCACCAAACCACCCACATATAAAAATGATTGTACAATAAAACAACAAACAGTTCTTAAAAAAAATAAATTACACTAATTGAGCTCTTTCAAATGCCAAGCCCCTCTTATTTGTTTTTTGCTTTTTTCAACATTAATCATGCTTCAGCATCTTGTGCTATTTTCACAATATAACCTGGCTAGTTTTCTGGGACTTCTGATTTTTCTGTAGGCTTGAAACTCTTCAGCAGACTTCCCAATGCACACAAAGCTTTCAAGAAACAAAATTGGTCTACGACGGAATTGCTTCAAACAGATGCTTGTAGTTTCACTTGGTGTTGACATGTAAGCTTAAGCAACTCCACTGGACTGATTGAATCTTGCTTTGAAGTGAGAAGTTTATTTGAACCTTAAGCTTAAAGAAAAACTCATGGAATACAAACCAAGATGAACTAAAACTGCAGAAAGGGCACATACAAAAGTTCTTCAAATCAAACTACAATTTTAGTTTGGTTTTGTTTATAACTTAATTTCAATCCTCTTCTCAGTTACTTATTAAGTGTTTTCAGTTATTGGAAAGCAATCTTAAATTTAATATTACTTTCTGTCATTCCTTGAAAATATTTTAAAGGACATTTTAAAATGATACATCACAAATAAGGTACCTGGAAGATAGAAGATCTCTTATGCAAATAGCATATGGATATTGTTAGAGGAAAATAGTAATATTACCAGAGGAAAACATATCATGCCTGACAGAGATGAGGCTGCCACGCCTCCATGTCCCCAGGTCCAACCAGCAGCAAGACTGAAGCAGGCACATTCATACGGAGCACATATATACACCAGATACATACATGCCAATACAGAGATAACTGGCAGACACACAGAACACTCACGGCAACACAGACACCACCAAGAGCCTCATGTTGCTCCCTTCTCTGCTTTACTGGTCCCCATAGCCAAACCCTACTCTGCTTTTACCCTTAAGGCACACAGACACTGTCACAGAGTTAGCTAGGACTCCCATAGAACTGGGAGTACCCCAGGAGAATATTACTTGGGCTCCCCCTCCTGCCGTTGTCTTTCTGAGCTCCTCTGTGAGTGTGTAGATGAGCTTGTATCATATGACATAACATGTTGATTCAAAGGTGACTCATTTCATCTTGGAAGCTTTAGTCTAAGAGGTTCCTCTAATGTAATGGAAAATTTCTCATATGCTGACATTAAATTCTTCAGATCTATCCTGACTTTCACATAAAGTGAACAGTTAAAAAAAAACTGAATTCAGCTGCATTATTGCTTTGAATTGCTCCCACGTTTTCCTTCTTTTTCATAAGGCTTTATTCTGACTGAATACTGCTTTCTTTTTGTTTATACATATCTACTAACATATATGTATTTCATTGCTTTTCAGATTAAATCAAGTTTACAATGCCAAAATCCTTCATTGAAAGGTATAGTCTATACAGTGCCAAAATCCTTCACTAACCAGTTGTGAAATTATTTTATTAATAATTTTGCAATAGAAATTTAATTTTGTATGAAGAAACAGTTTTTGGTTTATTTTTTGGGTTTTTGTTTTTTTTTTTCATTAAAGGACTCTTAACTACAAATTAGTCACAGCAGGGTGTCTGCTTTTACAACTCATTAAAATTTGCTGAAGTCACTTCCTGGAGTTTTGCCTAATCTGTTTCTTAGGAATTACACACCTAGAAATTTCTCATTTGCTATAACATACAAAGCAGTGATAAACCATTAGCATTGAAAGATACTAATATGTGTTATCTTCTGTTGCATGTCACCTGCAGTTAAAGATATTCCTACCATTTAATTGTTTATTTGAAATATATTTGCATCCATTTCTATTCTCTACATGCGTATTTCATATTCTTTAATCTTTCTGTGAATGTGTAAGATATTATAGCAATAGTTTATGCCTTTAAAATTCATGGGGTTTGCAGTTTTCCAGTTTTTTAATTAAAGCATGTTCCTTCAAGCTGGTACAAACTTAGAAATACAACATTTTACTCAGAGTTTGTAAGAATCCCTAAAGTTTAAGGTAATTCATAATCACTTCTTTGGCATATTTTCACACCAGACATACTGCTCTATAAAATAAATTTTATCTATCAATCAAAAGACTTATTTTTAGCACGGTGATGTCAGGAATTTGCTCATTAATTATCAATTATTTTAATTCTGTTCTCACAATGGAACATTGTCTTGCTTTTACTTCCAGCACATGCATTGAAGTTTTTTTACAGGTATCTGACTTCTATCATGTATAGATACATTATTTGTTCTAGAAAATGTACATATAGATACCCTAAAAACATACTTATTGAACACATGAAAATATTTTTTCTATAAATTCTATTTCTACATTCATATTCATTACATATCCCAAATTTCTAAGTATGTATTGAGTTATAAAATGTAAAGCCAACCCACAATCTCACCTATTTTAAGCACTGACTTCTCCAAGAAGAATTTAATTGGTTTAAAGTAGTTCTTAAAGTGGCTTAATTTCCATTTTCAGGCTTATTCACTTACACATTTTTCTTAACTCTTTCACCTTTGTTTCACAGACAATGACAAACCTCTTATTTTCATTATTTTTTTCAAAATCCTTTGGTGGTTATCACACAAATTCATATTCCGGGTAATTCCATTAAGATTACTTCAGATTTTTTTTCTAAACTTTTCACACACATTGAAGACTAATTTTTGTCAGTCTTAAATTTTACTTCACCTAAATAGCAAATATATATATATGTATTAGTAGATAGGCGTAGATAAATAAGCAGTGTTTAGTCAGAATAAATCCTCATGAAAACAAGCAAAGAAATTGGTGAGAACAATTCAAAACCCCTAATCTATCATTTAGGTATATGAAAAACTCTTAGAAAATGTATTCAGAAAATGTATGTCTTTTTAGCATTCTGAAAAGCCACATAAAAGCACTATTAGGCTAATAATGAAATAATTATCAGCTGAATTAAGGTTGTGTCATGCTTTTCATCCCATAGCCATATGGCATATCTCCTCAATTTGAAACCTGAAAGGAGAATCATTAAATAATGACAATCCACAGTGGAAGATGACCCTGACTATATCTTTGTCTCCTCAGAGCTTCTCTTTCCCAGCTGTTCCAGCTTTAAGCAGCCTTAGCAGAAGGGAACTTCTCAGAGAAGAAAATGTACACAACTGAGCTATCTTCCTGACACCACAATAAATGTATCCATGACTGATGTATCAAAATCCTGGAATTATCTAATCATATACTTCAGATGTAGCATACTTTGTGTAGTATGTCAAATGCCAAACACACTCTGTGATGAAACCATGCAATCATTAATCACATAGCTCATCTGTAGATACTCTACCTATGTATGCTGGGGGGTTATAAAATATTCTGTGTGGCTTACAGTTGCTCTTCCCAAAGCTTTCTCATAAATCCTTAACTGGCTTGCATAAGTTCTGTTTCATATCTGCCAGCCCCAAGCTGATGTCTTGGATTATCACAAGGCACCTCCAAAAGCATTAGAAGTTATTTTTACACAATTGATTCCAAAATTGGATTCTTAAAGACAGCTGAGTTTATTCATCCCTGTTACCAGAGGACAAAACCACTCATATGACATCCATTCTGTCTCTGACATCTCAGTGCTGATTCTCAAGAGAAACCTTACAAACCAATTTTCTGAGAGACAAACCAAGAAACTAAACTACATGCATGGGTTTCAAGGCATATAACAATTTTCATCAAAACCTTTAGTCTTTGCATGCTTCACAGGAAAAGATTTTCACCTCACCATCTCTAAGGGATTTATTACCTTTGTACTTGGTAAGCCCTTCTCTGTTTCACACCTTTTTTTTTCCCAGTTTTTCTAATCTATGTATCTAAACATAAACTATTATTGACAGCACCAATATTTAGTTTTGAAAACAGGTTCTTCTGTTTCATGTATAAAAAAGATTTTTCTACTTGAAAACTCATCTGTTTGTTAAATCAAATTGGTCTAATAAAGCTGTTACATCTCTGTGCAAACTTAGTCTGGATATGTCTTAAGATCAAAGCCATGGCAATGCTATTATTCCATGAAAACGAATTTACAGGTATGCAGTATGAAAGTCACACATGTATAAACTGTAGAAGTCATATTTAAGAAACCTGAAAATTCATAGTCATAAGATGATTTAAATATGTCTTTGAATCACCATTTTTTTATGGGCTTTCAGTTAGCTTGCTTTGATCTTTTTCCATCCAGGCAATGCGCAAATAATGACATTATATTACCACTGAGGCAAACAATAAATAAATAAATACATTAAAAGATTTGCAAATCCAATACTAGTCCATCTACTAGTTTGTTACAACACCAGGAAATCGTATTAATTGATCTGTCTTAAGGAAAATTCCCCTCTTGGTGCAGTTTTGGTTTGTTTTTTTGGTTTCAGGGGAGTTTTTTGAGACTGTAAAACATACCACAAACCTGAGCTGTGATAGACTCCTTCATAGAGAAGGTCAATGTGGTTTTGGATTGGCTTGTCTAAGTGACATGAAACTACAAGGAATTCAATGTTATTAAAATGAATTTGTATCATTAAAAATATGTAGATTGCTCAGCCCATATTTTCTACAGCCTCCCTTACAAATGCCTGACTCAAGTACAAATTCTTCAAACCCAGTCAAAATATTACACCATTTTGTGAAAATTTGACACATTTGCGGAACCAAATGCTCAATTAAAGGTCTCCCTCTTTATTAAAATAACATTGCAACATATTTAGTTAAGGTTGGCAGAAGTCACTTGGGAGAACCCAGATTTCCATCTGGAAGCAGCACTGAAATATCTGTGTGTCTAAAATTAGCCTGTTCTGACAATCCAATTAAAAAACATGAAGGCTGTAGTCATGACATTGCACACAGATATGCTAAGCTAAAAAAAAAAGAGCAGGTTTTAAAACTCAAATCTGAAGTATTAAAGAATTTAATTATGCTAAGTATTCAAAATCTGAAAAAGAAAATAATACTTTTAAAATCCATCGTTGGACAGAATATAAAGTCAGAAAGAGTTCAGAAAAGGCCAGCAGGACTTCAGAAAAGGTCAGCAGGACTAGGGAAGTGATTGTCCCTCTGTACTAAGAACTGGTGTAACCGCATACTATGAATGAATACTATGTTCAGTTTTGGGCCACTTACTACAAAAAAACAAGCTGTATTCCCCACTCTGTTTTATGGAACTCTAAGAGACATCCTGAAAACTTACAGACTGCAGGTTGTTAGGTATTCCTACCCCTCTGCATTGACTTCTGTGAATGATTTTTGAATGGGCAGCACTGCTACTGCCAGCCAGGTGCCAAGCTACTCAGTGCTATCTGCTCTCTTCCTGTGCTGAATGGACAAGCAGAGGCAGCACCTTTCAAAAATTCTAAGAGGAAGAGTCACTTTCACATCAGAGGACCTCGTGAAGAGTGGCTCACCATCACTGACATGACCACATCTCCAAAAGTGGAGGAAAACTGTAGTCAAGAGTTGGTGAAAAATTAAAATAAATAGTGGTGATTTTAATGGATCTATTTATTAGTTTGATCATCAAAAAATTAATTTTGGTATCAGAGTCTGGAACTTTGATCCACAGATGACTCCAGTGAAAGTGAAATAATCATGTTAATTTCTTTTCCTCATAGCTCATGTCCTAAGCACACATTCTAAATGAGTCAGATGAGTCAGTTATGTAAAACATACTTGTTTTCTTAAGATACTTAATCAAAACCCACCTTAAGCAAAAATGCAAGTTAACACCTAAGATAATTCTTCAAATTACAGTAAATCCATTATGTATCGGATCAACACCTATAGATTCACTAGAAGAAACATTCTAGTTCTAATCTGTATACTATTTCTTTTTTGTAAAATGAGGGTAAATGTTGCTAAGAATATGTGTAAAGAACATGTAATGGGAAATGCTTGAAGGTTTTCTAACCCTGCCATTATAATTATTGCTATTACAAATCAATGCTGTTTTTCGCATTTCATGTCTTTGAGATGTTACTTACATATGCCCATGCAGGAAAACCTTCATCATCTTTCATTTCCCAAATATTTGGGAGAGAAAAAGAATACGAAAATACATCTGGTGAAAGAAATTTAGTCACATATGGTTTATACTGTCACTCTTGGAGGGACCTTTTGTAAAAAGATTTTTAGAAACTGCTTTAACCATAGTTAAGTTAATCTGTTATTTAGGAAATCTGTAGAGGGTTTCCTGAAAAGAAATTTTTCTTTGGTAAGATGTGTTAGAAAACAGTATTTCTTAAAAATACATCAATATAATTTATAAAAAACAAACACATCCACAAAACACTGGTTTTGTACAAGGAAAATGTGGCATTCTAAGCTACTTACTGTGAGGCTGGGTAACTATTTTTGACCATAATGCCACAAATTGCATCCTGGAAATCCTGGTACAGTCCTTGTGATTAACACATGGGAGTACAGGCTTGAAACCCTAACCTGCAAGTTTGATGCAGAACTACTGAAAAGTGCTAGAAATTTCAGAGTATGTGTAAATGAATATATCAGAATACCTAACTATATTACACCATATGGCTCCACTTGAAGTACCTGTGTCCACACACACGAGTATGAGTCATTGTTCTGAAAGAACTGGTTCATTACAAAACCTGCAGTTGACTAAAGAATCATGGTGGCCCCTATTTAGCACACATTCTATATACCAAAAGACTTACTGTTACTTATATATGTTAACACTGTCAGATAAGACTAGCATTTCTTTCCTCCATTCTTCTTCACATTACTGTAATATCCTGGCACTTCAGAACTGGTATGTTCAAAAATATTTTGATGCCTACAGAGGAAAATAAACTGTGAGATTTCTAAAAAGCTCTCAGTGGGGGGACATTTCAAGCTTTATCATCTTGTTTAGAATACAAATAAATTTGTCAATCACAAAATTTCCTAAGAAGTAGATTTTATCTCAAATATTTGGATTTAGGGAGGGGGTAAGATATGAAAATTAATGATAGAAACAGATAATCATTGTGAAGATAAGAAAGGAAACAGTTCCCAGTGCAGTTCATTCTAAAAAGATGGCCTACTATAGAAAGGATACAAAAGAATATAAATGTTTTTTCAGTCTTTCTTTTTTCACTCTCTGAATTTAGCCATAGTCCATTTTCCTTTCTGCATCCATATTTTTGCATAAAATTACTTTAATTTTTTTGTAATTTCATTGCCATTCTCTCTGGTTTCCTTTCTTTTCAGTTCTCAAACTTCTTATTCTTAACAGGTATATTGAACTGTCAGAACTGGTAAGAGCAGATATATTAATATATATATGCTTGTACACATATATGTGTATATACATAAAATTGCAGAATTCTAAAAACCTTTAAATTAATCTCGCAGATTTAAAGCCTTAACAGGAAGGTGACTATCCCTGAAAAAAATTTTATAGAATCATAAAACTTGACAACTACTTTTATTTTGCTTGTCTAAAAATTATGTAGTCTTTGCAGAAGAAACAGAATAATAAAACAGATTAAATATATTCTTCATAATGTAAGTATGTACCCTACAAGCTCTTTTTTTTTTAGTAGAAAAAAACATTACTCCAAATTTTGAGATCTCAAGTGTTGTGAACATCTTAATGTAGGTATTCATCTATACGAGTGAGAAGAGCCTGGAGTCCATACCTGTGAAAATGTGGTTCTTAAGATGAAAGATCTATTTCACAGCAGCTGAAATAGATGAGGAATACCTCTAAGTACTAACTGAATAACCACAATGAAATTTGACATGGTTACATTGATTCATGCAAGAGAAAATTTGTGTACGATACATATAAATCAGAATCTATAACAGAATATATAAATCTGTATCTAGATTGTATTTATTAATTTATAGAATTGAAGCAATATCCATACCATCTACAACATATAGGTGTAACCAAATTAAAGAATACAAAGCATGTTGTTATATAACAAACTGCAAAAATGCCTTCTGACAGAACAATTCAAAAAAATCTGAATTACTGTGGAAAAATATTATCCCAGTTCAGAATTATTTTTTTTAAGACAATAAATAAGCCAGTACAAAACAGCTACAGAACTTATTTTTCTGTATCATTGTAACCTATAGATGACCAGTGTCCTATTGCTTTTTAATTTTAACAATAGAGCCTGTGTATTCCTTCTTTCAGAGACTACCTTTATTTACAAGCATTTTATACTTGCAAGCTGTAGGTTTGTTTTTTTTTTTTCCACAGGAACAAAATCTGTACAGTACCCTGGGGATCAGTACAAGAGATGCTTAACTAGGCTGCTGTTTCCTGAAATTTTCCATGGTATTCTATAGTGAGTCATCTCTTTATTCTTTTAAACAGTTTTCTGTTTTACACAGAAAGTCTTTTCAAAGCACAGGATTTTTTATTTTTTTTTAACAAAATCTTCTCTCTTTTGATGATCTAATACAGAGAATAAGGTATAATTAAAAGTGCAGAAGAAACAGAGATTCCCAAATACAACTGTTGTAAGAACTGCTGCCTTATAAAGATCACTTATAGGAGTTCACAGCAACTTTTTAACTTCAGTAATAACCTGGACCTCACTAAAAGTCATATTACATTTTTTGCAATAATTACATGGATTCTCCATTTTAATGTTCCATAAACTATTGTCCTTTTGCATTTGAAATATATCATGACATTATTTGTTTCAGTCTCAGTAAAGTTCAAAATAATCCAGTAAGACAGTCTTTGCCCTATTACTGGCTGCTATTTTAAATACATCAAAATGTTGACATGTCATTTGTAACTAAAACTGTTATTAAAAAAAAAGAAAAGGAAGATTTGTGGCTGAAAAAAAAAAAGAAGTTATTTAAGAAAAAATGTTATTTATTTGATAGAAAACTCATCTTCCCACTCACAGAGAGTGCAGAGGCACAGGGCAGGCAGAGGAACACAAAAAACAGGAATAAGCACCACCCTGACCCAGGGGTCAGCTGAGAGGCACATGTGTGTCTGGGTGTCTGTCTCGGTGTCTGCTCATCAGCACCTGAGATAGGGGAAGAGCAAAGATCCTGGACCAGCTGATGAATGGACTGTACGTGGAATCCCAGTTACTAGAGGGATCCAAAGTGTCTGTGTGTCTGTGTGTTGGTGCGTGTTTACATCCGTCACTGGAGCGGGACTGCAGCACAGGGGCTCTGAGCAGCTGCCAGCAGCTAGGGAGACTGGAATCCAGGGGCAACTACTGGGCAGATGGAGTGTCTGAGCTAGAGGGACCCATGATGCACAGCTGTATATATACACATACATATTTTCTACTAGCTAGCCTTTATCCTAGCCAGCCACAAAGGGGAACAGGATGAGGTTGTATGTTCTGTTTTCATGGGAGTTCTCTGTGTGTCTGTCTGATCGGTGTGGCCAGCAGTGTATTTTGTTATGCATGTGTTTTACATGTTTATCTCTGTGTGTGCCAACTGGGAATACATGCTCAGCCTCCCTTCTGGTTTGATATGGGCATGTGGAGCCAAAGCAGGCTTTTGTCCATTAGGCGATTGGATTTGACAGCTCCCGAATGCAAGAATGTAGACTGACATGATGGTCTCAAATAATATTTCATTTCAGGTTAAGTCTGAAGGATTCGTTTGTATATCTGACCTTATTTTGGTGTTCTCAAAATATTTTATTTGTAACTGTAGCCTTCTGATTTGTTCTTATTACAATTATGTTGAAGTCAAATTCATTTGTATAATTATTGCATTAAATTTGTTTTCTAAATCTGGAGATGTTTATTTTGAAGGAAACAAAATGGAGTTGCCAGAAGGAAAACAGTGTATCAGGAATACATAACAGAAAACTGTTCCAGAACAAAATGTAGTCTTCTGTGCTGCAGTATTTTAACAATTTATTCCCAAATTTATTTAACAATTTATTCACAAGACTTTTCTGGCTGTGTAGTAAACATGCCTTCTTTTCTAAACAAAAAAAGGCTGTGAAAGCATGTTTAAGTAATGGACTTCTTGTTATATACTTGCTGCTCACTCCCTGCCTCTGTCTTAGGCTGTTCCAACAATCATCTGTTCAACTTACAAACCAAGGGGCTATTTCACTGTAGGGTAGGTGTTATGAATGAGATGGTACCAAATGTGCTTCTTTTCCTCTCCCAGGCACTTTAACATCCTTTATATAATCAAACTGCACTTCAGTCTTGCAGGAGATTCTGTACTATGAAAATCACAGTGTGTTATGAACTCACACTCAGTGTGTTACGTACTCTGGTACAGTGAATAAAAGTCCTTTCACTATTCCAGACACTTTGAGCTTAAAGAATAAAAAAACCCACTTGTGAAACATTATTTAAGTCTTAGGTTAACAAGGACCTGGTGGCAATTACAGAGGGATGGTGGGACAGCTCACATGACTGGAATGTGGTTATGGATGGCTATGTCCTTTTTAGGAAAGATAGATCAGCAAAGTGAGGTGGTGGAGTTGCTCTTTATGTGAAAGAGTGACTAGAATGTATTGAGTTCTGTCCAGGGACAGATGAGGACCAAGTGGAAAGTCTGTGGGTGCAAATTAAGGGACAGGCTGGTACGGGTGGCACAACTGTGGGAGTCTATTATAGACCTCCTGATCAGGACAAAGGAGTTGATGAGGCTTTCTACAGGGAATTGAAAGCAGCCTCACAATGACATGCCTTGGTCCTTATGGGGGATTTTAACTACACCGATGTTTGCTGGAAGACTTACACAGCCAGTCATTCACAGTTGTCCTGGGTTCAGCAGTAGCAGTCATGTTTCTCCTCCTTGGTAGCTGGTGCAGTGCAGTGTTTTGACTTTAGGCCTGGGAACAGAGCTGATAACAAGGATGTTTTGGTTTGGCCAAGGGCTTTGTGAGCCTCATGCTCTGCCAGGGAGGAGGGGAAGCCAGGAGGAAGCAGTGACAGGAACCACTTGGCCATGAAGGAGACATCAGACATCAGCTTATCTAAACATTTTGGGCTTTTAAGCATTACACAGCAGGCAACAGCATACAATTGAGTTCTCAACTATGGAACAGGAATTTGGGAAGGCATCAGGTGCCGGCAGTTTACCAGGCACTGCACTTCATCCTGGCTGAGGCACGTGCTGTGTGGCACAATATCCTTGCCTTGCTGCTGCCATCAGCGCCATCCCTCTCCTGAGGCCCAAGCCATCACCTCCTGCTTCCTCAAGAACTTGGATGAGAGAGTTCTTGTGGTGTCCCCTGGCACTGCTATGGGCTATGGCGGTGACAGTGGCATTTTGGGAATGGGCTCCCTTCCACCTGCCTGAAATCAAGTCCTTCCCCACCACTGCATGGTGTGCAGAGTGGGGACTTGCATGTGAGGGCACAGCTTCTTTAATTTTTAATGCTTTAGTTTAGATTAGTTGGAGAGCAAGCATTCTGGTCTCAATGCATTAACCACTTCCGTGGCCTGAATTGTACCTTCAGAGCTGCCGTTTCCCCAGCCTGGCTCCTTGTAAGCCACTGTCACCTGATCATTGGTGGTAATAGTAGTGGCTTGTGTTATACCTTAGTTACTGGACTGTTCTTATCTCAACCCACGGGAGTTACATTCCTTCAATTCTCTTTCCCATCCCTCTGGGAGTGGGGGGAGGAAAAAGAGAGGAGAGTGAGCAAGCTGCTCCGTGGTTCTGAGTTACCAGCTGGGCTAAAGCAATGATAAATACCAGTGTAACTGTCCATGTTTATAAGACTTCAGCAAAGTTTGTCTTCCATAATGTCATGCTGGTACAGATATACAGGACAGAGAGAAAACCAGACACCTTTTGCAGGGGAAATCTTGCTCAAAAGCAGTCCACTGTGCAAGATTAACCTTCCTGAGCTGCAACAATAATGAGCAGAATATATCTTCCTTGAAAAAACACCCTCATTAAAGAGATGCTAGAGTTACAGCTTCAACATTTATTGTAAATAATCTTTGTCCAAAGCTTGCTAAATCAAGTTTTGCCATAAGTCAAACATTTTTGCCTTAAATCTAATGAATACATCTTACGTATTTAGATGTGCAGCCAAACATATTTTCCATGTTGGTTAGATATAATGGCAGTTACTGTAACTGTATGAACAACCCAGCATTACCTCATACTTTATGAACTCTAATGAACATTATGGCGTTGTTCCCAGCTTGGTTTTGCTTATAATTATTTTTTCTTAATGAACTTGCATATGTGGATACAATCAAAAAGCCTACTTAGTGGAAAAGTTTAATTCTGTTGATTTAAAAGAATCTTAAAAGCAGCTCAGGCAGATATGCAATCTTTGCTGTAACTGTAGCCATTTTCTACTAAGTTTGTTGTTTTTTCAGCTGGCTGTTTTTTTTTCATTCTGTCCTTTTTCATTCCTGCTTGCCATTTGGAAAATAGCCAGTAGATTTATTAGCAAAGTAGGCTTATCACTAGTAATGTTTTTTGCATTCATTTTCACAGATGAAGCCAAGCCTAAAATAGATGATATTTCATGGTATTACTTCATATCTCACTAGTGCTTACACCCAAATAATGTAACTCAAAAGAAGTTTCAGAAATTTCAGAATGCCTATTTCATCACATAGCCCACAGACAACCTGGTTTTCACTGGAAATGAAAATTTATCACCATTAGTTTCCTTTTCCTTTTTTTTTTTTTTCTGAATGTTACTACTATGAAAGACATTTAAAAGTGTACAAGCTATGGATGTTTCTGCAAAATACATGTTAGATGCATTTTAACAGTTTTTATCCTGTCTCCCTATAATAACACAGCATTGAACTTGAGAATCAACCCCATTCTTACTCTAAAAATCCTTATTTTGGCATTTCTTGTTTTACATATGCCTGGAAGTGACTTCCATAACTAAGTCTCTTGGTTTTTTTTGTGTTTTTTTTTGTTTATAAACAACTTTAAACTGTGGCAGATATTGGATAATAAGTAGCAGTTCAATAGACTAAATTAAATTTAAATTCAATGATATATTGTAATTTCTTATGTGAAAAACAAGCATATAGATTTAGTACTGAAGAAGGCTTAAAAAAAACCCTTTCCTTTAAAAAAATAATTAATTTAGAATTACTTCGAGGGGTAAATTCTTCAAGAACAATAGATAAACTGCATATGTTATTTCAAAACTCTTTAACATTGTGCTTTGTTGTTTGTTTTTTTTTCTGATTACATGAATATCTGTCAAAATACAAGTGAGGTATTTTACACTGCAGTTACACAAATGCAATTGTGATTGACTTATTAAACATAAAAATATGTTTAACAAGTGAGGCCTTGGGTGATATGATTTAGCGTAAGATGTCCCTGCCCACAGCAGGGGGGTTGGAACTAGATGATCTTAAGGTACTTTCCAACCCTAACGATTCTATGATTCTAAAATGTAATTAATCAAATATTAACATTTAATTGCACTTTAATATGGAACTCTTGTGCATAGCTAAACAAATCTGATTATTAAACAGAAGTGTACAATAACTGGAGAGCCTTCAGTGTATGAATGCATGAAAATCTTTTAAAAGGCTATGGAGTCTCTCATGCTGCTAGACTGTCACTTTTAGTGAATAACTTTTGTGGAATCAAGCTGACTACTGAAGACTATGTGTAAGGTCTCTTTATGTATAATAATGTGTAATAATATGTATAAATAGCATATGAAACAATATATATAATTTTTGGTGAGTGGAGCCCATTCAGAAAGACATAAAGAATTAGAGACTTTCATTATCTCTCCCAGGCCTTGGCTAGTTCAAAATGGGATTTCTTTTCTAAGCTGTTAGAGGGCTCTAGTATATTTGATGAACAGTGACCCAGATGAGAATTTCCCCTTCCATTTTTTTCAGGGGAAATAAAGCACACTGGTGTGCTCACTTCATCAGTTCATTCCAGAGCTGGTATTCTGGATTTCATTTGGCAGGTTCTTGAAACCTTCCTAAACTTGCAGAAGACAGTTTTGTGATGTTGATGAGTCAGGTACATCTTCCTTCAGCTGGAATGTCACTGACCCCCAACAGCCCTGTGCACATTTTTGGTGTGCAACCTAATGCAGCTTATCCCAGTTGTGTGTAGTAATCAACAGGCAGTCATGGGTTGCTTACTGGGGTTTATCATGGAGGAGAAAGAAAAGAGTTATTCATGGTGCTTTTCATCACTTCTTGCCCATCCCTTGACACCTAAAGCCTGTAAACTCTATCTTTAATATGATTGCTGTAAAAAGAAACTGACTGCAATGCAAAGGTGACTGGCTAGAACCCCCAGGCATGGTCTGTGGGAGACTGATGACAATTTAATAGAATCATGGAAAAGTGAATAAATGAATATCTGACTGGGTGGCATAGGACTGAACAGATAATATGGTTGGCAGTAAATAAAGTAAAATATAAGCTCCTATTTGTCGTGGTTTAAACCCAGTCAGGTAACTTGTTCACTCATTCCCAGTGAGTGGTGCCGAGCTGACAACAATCGAGGTCCGTGTCCGTCCGTTCCCCCCCCCCCCCCCCCCCCGGGGGCTCTCCCCTTCCCCCTCCCGGAGGAATGGGAGGAGGATCGAGAGAGTGCAACTCCTACGGGTTGAGACAAGAACAGTCCAGCAACAAATCACCACCGCTACTATCAACTACAACAATGATAAGGGAAAATAACAAGGGAAGAGAATACGATACCACCGGCCAAGAAAATGAGTTCCACCCGGAAGCCCGTGTCCTTCTGGGTAACTCCCAGTTACCCCTCACCCCGGGCATGACGTGCTGTGGTATGGAATACCTCCCCGGCTAGCCCGGGTCAGGCGCCCCGTCCCTGCTTCCTCACAGCTTCCCCTCCTCCCTGGCAGAGCATGAGCCTCACAGAGTCCTTGGTCAGGGTAAACATCACTTAGCAACAACTGAAAACATCGGCTTCACCAACACTGTTCTCAAGCTGGAAGCCAAAACACAGCACTGCACCAGCTAACACAAAGGAAAAACATGACTGCTACTGCCGAACCCAGGACACTATTAAATAATTTGCCCCTTTTGCCCCTTCAGCTAACATTAGTCACTGCTTGCTCAGATATATCTTACAAAGAAATTCAATGACTTTAAAAAATGAGCCTCTGGGAGCTTTTTCTATCATGGATTAATTAACGTTTCTCAACAAGATGTTTTACAATCAGTTTAGAACTTCTGTTATATAATTTTCTTTAGAAAAAAACACAGGAAATTTACGTAATATTTATGGAACAAATTGCTGAATTTGAGTAGACCAAATCTTGTATGCTTTTGAATATTGCTACTTCATTCTGATAAGGCAATAAATTTGTTCTGAAGTAGGGTTATTCTGCTAGATTTCCCAGTTAGCATACAAATTTAGAACAGCAATTTACAAATGGGCACTTCTAGAATGAATACAGAGAGTGGAAGTAATCATCTGGTATTTAATATAATTTTGTCTGATAGTTGACTTTATTGTCTGCTTGAATAAAAAGGTGCAGAATCTCCTGTAATTGCAGACTAACTAATCTAGGAAGATTGGATGCTAATGAAGCACACTTCAAAATTTTTCTGTATTAGTTTAGCAGATTTTTTTCCTTGTTTATTCTGCAACATATAGTTCTCCACTGCCTCCAGGGTTATTATGAGACTACAGATGATAGTGTCTTTTATTGACTCCTGTAGACTGCTTTGTATCTTGACAGGATTGTTGCACCTCTTAAACAGTATTGTTAATTAAGGAAAAAAAAGGAAACAAGACTTGATTCTTTCTCTTTTATCTTCTTATTAAAGTGCATTTTAATCTAGTACATATTATTCCCCTTTCTGTTTCAGTCTGGGCTATTGGATAAAAAAAAAAAAAAGCACATATATTATTTTCTGATGTCTTTACCATGATTGTTAAATCAGTATTTTAAACATTTTATCCATTCTTATGACTGTTGTGTGTACGCCACTCAAAGAGATTTAGCAGTAAGGTTGTATTACATTTGAAAGGAGATTTTTTTTTTCTACAGGAGGTACATTTTTGAAAGCCTTGTATACTCATAATAAATGCATATTTTTAATTCAAAAATGATTATTCAGTTGCGTTTTTTTCTGTTCCATTACCTTTATGTTTGTTATTATCCTGTCATTTATACAAACAGAGTGGAAAAGAAGCAGCAGAGTAATAAGTATGGAAAAGCATAGAGAAGTTAGATAATAATGAAAAAAAAAAAGCGTGCAAGCTAAGGAAAATGGAGAGAAGATTAAATCGGTGACAGGTTATAATCAAGGAAAGGGAGAAAAAGGTTGTGTATACTTAGATTTACATTTGGAATCCTAGAAGAGTAAGAGAGCAAATCCACCGTTTCCACTGAACATTTTGTAGTCTGATGGTTAACAGAAATCAGAATCAGTTTGCCAACTGTAGTATGTAAATGGAAAGGTGGAAAATGTGATTTTTTTTGGTAATAAGAAGAGGACTACATTTATGGAGAATTTTCTGCAGCTAAAGATGGAATCTTTACTAAAGTATGGTATACTCAGTCACACAAGTTTGAATAAACTCAAGATTTTCAGACAGTTCCAAATTTTACCTAACATGACTTTAATGGAAGCAGAATCTAAACAGCTAAGACCCTCTCAATGCAAGGAAAAAATTATCTATTCTGAAATATTCCAAGACACCTGTCTTTTGCTTATAACACTTTGTTTCTGACAAATGCAGATAGATAGACAGATAAGTAGCATCTCACAGTGCTGATTGGTGACAGGGTTCTCATTCACTTTAGATTTGTAGGGCTTTGTAAGGCTTTGTGGTACCAACACTGAGACAGGAGTAGTGTTTTACCAAAAGAGCAGACTGTGACCCCTACTAAAGTGATCTCAGAAGAGCAAGCACTTGTAATTTTCTTAAATAGCGGCTAGGAAGTTTCTATCAGACGGTTACCTGTTTGTGACTGTGGTGGGTTGACCTCAGCTGGCAGTTAAGACCTCACCCAATTGCTTTCCCACTCTGCCCCAGTGTGATGGAAGAGAGAGCTGGAAAGGGAAAAATGAAAAAATGCACAGGTTGAGATAAAGGCAGTTTAATAAGTGAAGGAGAAAAAAAAAAACAAAACAAAAAACCTCTAAACCAAAAAACAACCAATAACCAAAAATCAAACCGAAAACAGAACAGAAAAAGACCCCAACTTATGCTAAAGCTCACTACCTCCCACCATCAGACTGATGCTCAACCAGGCCCTGAGCAACAGCTACTTTGGAAAAACTCGCTCCCCTCAGGTTTTATTGCTGATCATGATGTTGTATGGCATTGGATATCCCTTTGGTCAGGTGGGGACACCTGTCCCAGTTGTGTCCCCTTCCTGCCTCTCTTCATTCTCAGCCTCCTCACTGGCAGGGCAGAGTGGGAAACAGGAAAGGTCTTGATGCTGTGCAAGCACTGCACAGCAATAGCCAAAACTATTTTGGCTCCAGATCTAAACCAGAGCCCCATAGGAGCTGCTGTAAAGAAAATTAACTCCATTCCAGCCTGACCCAGTGCAGTGATAAAACCCATAACCACAAAATAAAATACTTGATGCCAAAGGCCAGTGGTGCTACTTCCTACAGGAAGTTCACAATATGCTAACTTGAAGCTGATATACTCAATAAATTTCCTTTAGAAATTAATTTTCTGTTTGTCAAGAACTCACTGCATGGGAATAAGCCGTGTGACTGTAGGTGTGAAACCAACTACTTTCTGAGAACTTGCTCAGTGGAGAATGCTTAATGGTCTTAAAAAGTTATACGTACTAAAAAAACAGCAAACCATTATGGTGAAAAGAACTCATTGAAATTGTGGACAGATATATAAAGAAACAAAAACTGGTTTAGGGCTATTTTGTTATTCTAATGAATTTTCTTGTTCACGACTAGCAAAAAGAGATTTTTTTTTTTTTCCAAGCATTTAAACATATATTTCACAAAAAAAAACAAAAGGTTATAAAAAATAAACTGCTAATTCTGTATAACCTGATTTGTCCAACCTATTCTTTATAAAACAGTAACAAAACAAACAAACAAAAAAAAGGTATGGAAAGGATGATATTTTGAAAGGAAATGTACTGTGACAATAGCTAAACAGCCACTCATAATAAAGATCAAAGAAATGTAAGGTGGCTGCTATTGGAAAAAGAACACCCAGAATTTGAAAATATCTCCTTACCCACTGATCCTTTTGTTATCAATTTCAGATGTTTATTTGAGTAACATCTTTAATACATGAGTTCTGTGCTGGAACAGCTTTCTAATACAAGTTGTTTACTCACAGATATCTTGACATAAAGGAGTAGAATTCCTCTAAATTAGAATTCCTCTAAAAAAATGGAAATTGGGTTCTTTAACATTATGCCCCATGTAATGGTCACCCAGGAGTATGTCATGTGGTTTGCATTTATTTTAGAATACTATTCTCTGACATGCTAGTCATTCTCAGATAAGAGCAGGTTCTGAAGGATAATGTTACCCTCAATTAATTCCCTGAATCTAAGTATCTGTCTAAAATTCTGCATCTTATGTAGCATAGTAGTTCATTTATATGGGAAATAATTCTCTCTACTCTATAAGTACAGTATTTGTACTCATCAGTTACCTACAATAATCTTTTAAATTAATGGAATAATTAACATTAACCCATTGTTTCAAGCTCTTTGAGAACTAGTAGGTGGTGGTTTTGAAGATATTTTTTCACCTGCAACAGATGCACTTATATTTATTTCCATGCCCTTTTATCGATGGCTGAAATGTTGAATAAAATATATATAAGGAATGTCCTTGGGCTAGACCTTTGCAGCCATCAGGTGCTGTAAGAATAAGAATAATATGCCTGTTTTAAAATGCTAAACAGTCAGGAAACATTTATTTGGACTAGAATTAAAACATATCTATTGTTAGAATGTTAAATTGAAGTTTTATCTTGAGTCAGCTAACATTCCACATGTGTGTATTCAGGAGTTAGAGATCGTTGTTATAAGGATGTTTAGTGGTCACTGAGTTTTGTTCCCTGCCATAACCCAGAGCCATGCAAATATTGTGCATCATGTGGCTCCAGAGATGCCAAAGCTACAAAGCACAGCCTTTGTCTATTTTCTGTTTCAAAATTTTGTGACTTCAAGTTATTTAAGTTTTTTTTACAAAAGATAAGAAGCCTAAAACTGTCTATCACAGGAAGCGGGGAGGGGAATGCTAGCAAGACATTTACTGTGTGAAAATAGAATATTCTGTGCCTGTCTGACTTCATGGAAAATTCATTCTGGTAATAAAAATGGTAATCTAGTGATCTCAGACATGTAAGCAAAACCAACCGCCTTAGCATTTCACAAGCATTTTACAAAACTGTTATGATGACATATGTAATCTATCCAACATTGTTTTAATTTCTGAGGCCAACATTGCATGCTTCAGCGCACAACGTACAGCCCAGCATTCCCATAATTTTCTCTATGGACTAACAGAGAAAGCAAAAACTATTTTTTGCCCTTACGTGGCTTTTGCTTCACTGGCCTGAAACATAGAATTAATACAATATAAATATTTTGAAAAAAAGGTGGAAAACTCTCAAGATTATTACACGTTAGACTACTAATGGCTAAGAAGTCCTAATTTCCTATCTAAATCCATGTATGATTAAATTCATACAATCATAGAATGGTTTGGAGTGGAAAGGACCTTAAAGGAAGTCTAGTTCCAACCCCCCTGCCATGGCCAGGGACACCTTCCACTAGACCAGGTTTCTCAAAGCCCCATCCAACCTGGCCTTGAACACATATTAGAATAAGGTATCCACATCTCTGGGCAACCTGCCTCATCACCCTCATCCTAAAAAGTTTCTTCCATATGTCTAATCTAAATCTACCCTCTTTTAGTTTAGAAACATTAACCCTTAACCTATCCCTACAGGCCTTTGTTATAAGTCTCCTCTGTCTTTCTTACATTTGAAAAGCTGCAACCAGATATCCCCAGAGTCTTCTATCCTCCAGGCTGAACAACCCTAAGTCTCTCAGTCTTTCTTCACAGAAGAGATGTTATAGTCCTCTGATTATTTCTGCACCTGCTTTAAGAGGTCCATGTTTTCCTATGCTGAGGGCTCCAGAGATGGACTCAGTACTCCAGGTGGGGTCTCACAAAAGCAGAGTAGTGGAGGAGAATCACCTCCCTTGACCTGCTGGGCACGCTTCTTTTTTATACAGCCTAGGATATAACTGACCTTCTGGCCTACAAATGTATATTGCTGGCTCCAATTTTTGATCCACCAGTATCCCCAAGTCTTCCTCGCAGTGCTGCTCTCAATCCATGCATCCTCCAGTCTGTAGACTGATACATGGGATTGCCCCAACCGAGGTGCAATTGCATTTAGCCTTGCTGAATTCATAAGGTTTGCATAAGCATACCTCTCAAGCTCACAAACATTCTTCTCGATGGTATCCCTTCCCTGAAGCACATCAGCTGCACCACTCAGCTTGTCATCATCTGCAAACCGGCTGAGGGTTCCCTGAATCCCACTGTGTCATCGATAAAAATATTAAATAGTACTGGCCCCAGCATGGACTCGAGGGTCACCACTCATTACTGGTTTCCACTTGAATATTGAGCCACTGACTGCAACTCTTGGGACATGGCCATACAGCTGATTCCTTACCAAACAGCCCATTCATCAAACTCATATCTCTCCAATTTAACAGCAAGACTGTTTAGGGGTATCATTTCAACTATTTCGTTTAGAACTACATCCTGGGTTCAGCTGTAGCAGCTATTTTTCTCCTTCTTAATAGTTGGTGCTAATGAGAGGGAAAAGGTAGAGGACTTGGGAGTAAAGTTGAGCCTGGGAAGAAGAGAGGGGTGGGAGAAAGATGTTTTCAAAATTTGGTTTTATTTCCCATTATCCTTCTCTGATTTGATTGGCAATAAATTAAACTAATTTCCCCAAGTGCTATCATTGCCATACTTGCCCATGACGGTAATGATGGTGAGTGATCTTTCCCTGTCCTTGTCCCTGTCTGTGGGACTCAGTTATGTCATTTTCTGTGATGCCTCAGAAAATATGCCACAAAGTTTAACCTTCTGTTCAAACTGGCCAACTGAACAAGGGCTGTTGCGGCCACAGAGACCGTGCATTAAGGGGCTAAAGGAGTCTTAGTGGGACAAGGCGTTATTTGGAGATTCATCAAGAGCAACCCACCAAACCTCAATGCCAGCCGAAAATGCCCTCTCCCCCTCACAAAGACAATAGGCATAAAATGGCTGACGCGGAATGACTCAGTGAAATTGTAACTGTAAAAGAACGTCACTCAAGAACCCGTGTGTGCACCCACCACCAACTGCTGAGGACCATTAACAGATCCACAGGATGCCGCAGGATCCAGGGTTGTGACTACCTCTACTTTTAACCTCTTTTTTTTTTCTCTCTTTCTCTTCTTCTATCTTCTTCTCTCTCTCTCTCTGTACGTTAGATAACTACCCTCAGGGTTGTAACTAATAAAAAATTACAGGTTTAAGTTACTGTTACTGTGCCTCAATTTTGCTTTGTGAGAATTCAGAGATCTCAAATCTATTTCTTTATCAGTGTCGTGGTTTAAACCCAGTCAGGTAACTTGTTCACTCGCTCCCAGTGAGTGGTGCCGAGCTGACAACAATTGAGGTCCGTCCCCCCCCCCCCCCCCCCGGGGCTCTCCCCTTCCCCGCTCCCAGAGGAACGGGGAGGAGGATCGAAAGAGTGCAACTCCTACGGGTTGAGACAAGAACAGTCCAGCAACCAATGTACAACACAAATCACCCCCGCTACTATCAACTACAACAATGATAAGGGAAAATAACAAGGGAAGAGAATACGATACCACCAGCCAAGAAAAATGAGTTCCACCCAGAAGCCCGTGTCCTTCCGGGTAACTTCCAGTTACCCCCCACCCCGGCCACGACGTGCTGTGGTATGGAATACCTCCCTGGCTAGCCCGGGTCAGGCGCCCCATCTCTGCTTCCTCCCGGCTTCCCCTCCTCCCTGGCAGAGCATGAGCCTCACAAAGTCCTTGGTCAGGGTAAACATCACTTAGCAACAACCGAAAACATCGGTTTCACCAACACTGTTCTCAGGCTGGAAGTCAAAGCACAGCACTGCACCAGCTACCACAAAGGAAAAAACATGACTGCTACTGCTGAACCCAGGACAATCAGTCAGGATTCTTAGGGAGGGGTTTACTCTATTCACAAGTGGATAGAGCACACCAGTAAAATTATAGGTGGGCTCCACTTGGGGCTGACTGCATTGTATTAACTGTGGCTTGCTGTCAAGGGCCAGGGGCCAGGCAACCATTGAAGCCTTGCACTAGCAAAAATTAAGTTGACCCCTGACACTGTCCCACAAGCCTTTTGTTATATTTTGTTTCCCCTGTTTAGCTGGGAAGGAGTGATAGAGCAGCTTTGGTGGGCACGTCTCTAGCTGTGGTCAACCCACCACAGCAAGTCAAAGAAATAGGGACATCTGTAATTTCTAAGTAAGTTTAAGTGTTTATCAGTACCTTTGTTGTTATTGAGCTTATTTAAATCACCTTCCTACTTCTAAATATTTTTGTCACATTCTTATAGTCTAAAAATATATACTTATCTTCATTTAAACTGTATTTCCATCTTCTGCAAGGTGGTTTGAAATTGAAGGTACAGATAAATGTGCTATCAGAATGTACCCAGCATTTGATGGATCTCTTTGCACTTTGGTCCTATTTGGAAAAGAATAATTAATTCAATACCACATTTCTCTCCTGCCACCCCCAAAATCCATTCCTCATTCCCATGCTCTTTTTACCATTTAGCTTCTCTCCTATCTCTTTACTTTGCTTTCACAAATATACTGGAGAGTTTGACATTTATACTAAAATGTTAGCCTAAGGATGGTAAGCTACACTGCCTGGGTTAGCACATCTGTATTTAATTTTCCAAATGTTGAATCATTTATTTTGGGCAGTAACTCTTACAAACATTGTAACCAATTTTTCTTATTTAGGATTTTCAGAATGTCATGTGGTCACAGTCGTTGCTTGTAATAGGCAAACTGCGCATATATGAAACAAGATCTATTGTGGTTTAAGACAAAGACTGTTGTCAAGTGCTGATGCAGAGCACTACACCCCAGAAGGGAGAGGAGGAAGCATTTGGCTGCTGGCATACATCTCCAGCAAGAGCTTCCAACTGCTGAGCTGTTGCACAAAGGAATTAATGATAGGCTTTCAGAAGAGCCAATATTGTCTCATGGAGCCAGCCGTTCTTTTCTGATAAATGTTGGGGTGAGATTTGGCATCACTGGCACATTCCCATCTCCTTTTTGAACTAGTACTTGACAATACGTAGTAAATACTCTGCTGCTTACCTACAAGCATACTAAGTTCTAAGCAATCCTTATGTGGTGCACACGAGGTCTTAAATAATTTCAGAAGCAATTTTACCCTTAATAAGTATGATCAAAATGCTGTGTAACAATAAAAAAGAAACTTATCTAAACCACCATTCAGTACAACTTAGCTCACTAGCTGTCCTGGGTTCAGCAGTAGCAGTCATTTTTTCTCCTTCTAACACTAGCAGTCCCTGAATTTCAGTAGTGACTACTGCTTAAAGTCAACATTCAGTCAACTCACCACTTCTTGATTTTGTGTATAAACAGAGCAACACTTCTTTGCTAGCTTACAATAGCAAAATCATATAAAGGGATGGGGTTAATGTGTACTTTTCAAACATAATGATAAATAGTAAAATATACATTATACTTAAATTCATTTTTTGGGTGACTACCTTTCACATAAGGATATAATTAACTGCTGCATAACAGGATTTTGATGACAATTCCTGCTTTTCAAATGAATTATAGAGAAAGTTTGTTTAGAAAAATGGAGGTTTAGATACTATTTGGACAATCTCTTATTAAATTCTATTTGTCTTCATACCTGGTCTATGCTTTATGTAGACAATGATCTCCGTGGGATATCAATATACTATGTACTGTAATTCAAAAATGCTAACCATAAAAATGAAGGGAAAAGATTATTTCCTTTATGATTCCAAAACCAGGGTCTTCTGTGTCTACATAGTAAATTCTTTTCTTTTTTTCATATAAAAAAAAATATTCGGTTTAATTTATGCAGCTTTCATTTCTGAGGATCTTCAGAAATTTCTGAAGGTTTCTTCCTTACATGGAACAGGAACAGGAAATATCCTATCCTCAGAACAAAATTTGGTTCCTGTCCCCAGTTCATAAAGCTGGCAAAATGCATACATTTTTAAATTTAAGCTTCTATTTGCTGTTTCCTTAACAGGTGCTAGGGTAATTATGATTAAGGTCTTTTTACTGGTGGGATAGTTATTCATGAGGAGTAGTTAAAAGCGGAAACAATGGGGTCCATAAGATCATCTTTCCCAAGCCTCATGAAGAAAAGGGAAAAAAAAAACCCAAACAAAAAAACCCCAAACCAATCAACAAAGAAACCACCATAGATGAATCCTGTAGAGGATGGCAATTTTGAATACAAATTCAGGGGTGCTTTAAGTGCAATTTTCTAACATAAGCTTCCATAGGGTCAATATACTGTAATAAATGCAGTCTTACTTGGGACAAAAGCTGGCACAGAAATTCCTTTAAATCTCCACAACAAGGGAACAGTATATGACATACAGTGATAGTTATCAATTTCAATTCTTTCAGGTGAAATTTATCATACATTTGTGCACAAAAAATAATACAGTAATTCTATCACACCATATTGTTAGCTACACTGATATACTTTTCTGATCTTTTATTTCATTTTAATGGCTCCACATATATCTATTTCCTCATGCAAGAAGCTATCCTTCACGATCTTTTTTTTTTCTGAGAGAGAATGAATTGCATAGTTTACACATGGGGCAGTTTAGCACCATTTAGGGCTGCTGTATATTATGCATATTTTATAGCATGAAGCCAGGGATAATTAATAAGATAATAAAATAGGAAAACAGTATTTGATTTCACTGTGAATATTTGAAATCGGATTTTTAATTACTATTTCCTTTGGGAGATTAAAATATTAAAGCTATGCAAGTCACGCAGCCTATTCTTATGTTAGTACTATGCATAAACATCTCAATATTGATTTTATTTCCCAGCATCTTTCATATAAGCTACCCATTAGCCATAGGCAGATGCTGATCATCTGGCCCAAATAAGATACTGACAAGGTGGTATCAAGATGCTCAGAATGTTTGTCCAGAGTTCTCTTTCTAGCTAGGGAAAGCAACCTGGATCGTTCTGGCCCTGGAAGCAAATTTGACATGTATGGTCAGAGCCACAAGTTTAGGTTATTTTTCTGATTTAGATTGTGGTGATCAACTGCAAGACAGGATTGGCTTGCAAGGATCCTCCTACAGCCCCAGTCACCTGATTTGCATACTTTACTATCCCTTTTCCCATCTCTTGACCTTACCTTCTGTTGCTACATATCTCTCATTCTCTGCCCTTTATTCCCAAATAAATGACCCTGTCATTCCATCTTTGCTATCTCCATATCCAAATTTGGTTCATCTGATGCTGTTGCCTGAACCCTCTCTTTCATATGTAGTATCATGATGGGGTTATTGAGCACTGGCTGTGAAGGATTCTGCTCTCCTGAACATCCACAGTGCTCCCATTCAGCTGCCTGTGATGTTTGGTCCTTTATCTCAAACCTCTCTGTTAGCCATCTGCACATTACCTCAGAGTGCTATCTGTAATGTTTGTGTCTCGTTCTCTTACAACATCCAGCAATTTCTCATCTCATGCCTTACAGTATCTTATGTCCTGCTTAGTTAGCTTAATCTCAGGTGAGTGCCTAGTCAGTGCCCCAGCCATTTGCCTGAAACACTAGCATAAACATCCCCATTAGGGAATCAAGGAAAAAAACAAAACAAAACAAACCAGATATTGTATTGCATAACTGTATTTTAAAAGAGATGAGTTTTGCCTTAAAAAAATACCTTAAAATTACATCTAACAGCAAATATTACAATGCAAACTAAAATAATAAGCAAGAATTTTTCAGTACTGCAGAAGAGATTTTAATGTTCACAGTCTTTTACTGTTGATAAGAAAAAATATTTATTCAGCTTTAATAAATTTACAAGTTTGTCGTGGCTTCAGCAGTAGCAGTCATTTTTTCTCCTTCTTAGTAGCTGGTGCAGTAATCTGTTTTTGACTTTCGGCCTGGGAACAGCGCTGGTAACACTGACGTTTTTTAGTCGCTGCTCAGTAATGTTTGGTCTGATCAAGGACTTTCTGAGTCTCATGCTCTGCCAGGGAGGAGGGGAAGCCAGGAGGAAGCAGAGGCAGGACACCTGACCCAAATTAACCAAAGAGGTATTCTTTACCACAGCATGTCATGCCCACTATATAAACTGGGGCGAGATCACTGCTCGGTCAGGCTGGGTATCGGTTGGCAGGTGGTGAGCAGTTTTATTCTCTTCCCTGGTTATTTCCCTTATCATTATTATTATTGGTGTTAGCAGTAGTGTTGTTTTGTTATACTTTAGTTACTGGACTGTTCTTATGTCAACCCATGAGAGTTACATTCTTTGGATTCTCCTCCCCATCACTCCTGGAGCGGGGGTAGGAGGAAAGAGGGGATTGAGAGAGAGACTGTGTGGCTGACTGAGTTTAAACCGCGATAAAGTTGTAATATTTGGACTTATTTTAATAAATATAGGGACTAGGTTTTGTCTCACTCAGTATTTACTACATCTTTTGCATTCCATTTCACAAGCTAAAGATTGAGAATCTTTTTCTTGGTTTAGAACAGACTGAGGACAAATCAAGGGGGGAAGGTTCTGAGGTATACAGCTTTCATTCATTAGTCAAGTAAAATTCATATTAGGTTTAATGAATAAAATATAAACCAGCTGTTTCTGCAATTTCCAATTAAAATAGTATAAGAACAACAAAGAGATACAACACTAATACATACAAAGAAAAATATACTGTTTGATTTGGTGATGCTTCTGTAGAACATTATAAATACTAACATGAGACATATGTTTTGTTTTTTTTTTTTCTACAGTGAGACAAGGGGGCACAAAAATCACAAAATGGAATATGGAAACCTTTAGAATTAGTTTTAAGTAATGTTAAGTTTGATGGCTTTGTAACAGTAGCAATGGAAAATTACTGAGGTGCATGATACATAGAGGAAAAAAATAGAGTACAGCTAGAGAACATACTGAGAATTCTCACAAGATAAATTGTTATAGTTGTGACATAGTTTAAGAAATACAGTCTAGAAGAACAAGACACAGGGATAAGGAGTATCTGGGAACCGCAGGTGTCCAGGGTGGGCTACAGTTAAACTAACTGATAAGTAGGAGGATCGGAGGATTATTATGTCTCTGGTGCTAACGAACCAATTAAACTGGTATGAACATCTGCTGCGCATGCTTCAAAGGCTGCCAGAAGTGATGAAGATTGTTGGAAGAAGTAAACGACCCTCAGAGACCACCACCACAATTCTGTACACATGCGGGGAACTTTCTGGAAAATTATGTAATCCATACGTAGCCTCATGAATATGTATGTATGCCCAGTGGCTATAAAAGGACGGCTTGTGTGTCAATGGAGAGACACACGTTAGGAGGAGCTATCCCCTGTGTCTACCGACACCGCAATAAAGAATACCTGCTTGTCATCTTGAAAACTTTGTTGTCAAGTTTGTTCCTGGAGTTTTCTCTGAATAATAGTATATGGGGGGGGGGGGGGGAAAGTGTGGAAATTAAATTTTATGGCAAATAAATAATCTATTTAATTGGCTAAAAAGCCTACCAAACACTGAATGGTCTGTGCACAAACATGCATTTATTTTTCCATTAAATTAGATGTTGCAGTGTTATATTTTTTCATTACTGCAAAGCCATCATAATAAAAGAAGACAAAATAAAGGTCTCGGTGAGGCATCCCTGGTGTGTACAGTCACTGAAGAAATTAAAACCTTTTAAGCCCTTAATATTTAACAGCACATTGTACTGAAATCTGAACATTATTTTTGCCCATGTCTCGTCTTCACTTTGTCTGCTTTCCCTGTTCCTCACAGTTCAAAATCCTGACCAATTTTGTATGAAACAGTTAAAATAAACCAAACCAGGTTTTAGAATATAGGCTAGATTTGAAATAAAATTGACATAATTAGATGGTAGAATAGCTTTTTTCAGACTATACTGCATCGCTTAAGGATATCCAAATTGGCTGTAGATGAGTAAGACATATATTCTACTTAAATGAAAATACATAGTTCTGTGACTATATTTAATTACCTCAGTAATGGTTCAGAAAATTAATTAAATGAAAAGGATTAAAATTAGAGAAATAAACAGATCTTCTTAAATGGTTGAGTTCTGTCACTTTAACTCAGAAAATGTGTCCTTGGCAATCATCACAAGCATGCTATACATATCTGACATGCACTTTCTCAATTATTTCAGGAATACAAACTTCACAAAAGATTATAAAATTTCTTAATTAATTTCTGTATTTTTAAATTTTGAATTTTATATTTACAAATATACTTATATATTCAATTATGCATAAATAGTAAAAATGAGCTATTCAGCAGCAGCAAACAATATTTTGCATGGAAAAAGTGGCTGATGTAATGAAAATCTGAAATACTGTTTTATAACATAAGCTTACTGCCAGTGCTGCTGTTCTAAAATTGGGTTCTTTCTCCCAACATGGATGAAGCCAGTAAACACACAGGGTCAAGTTGTTTATTTATTTAAAGTCTGCAGAGATAGGTGCTAGGAGGTAATTCCTCAGTGCTAGCACAATAATACTTCTCAAATCACAATTATTTACACACCAAAAATTAACTTATTTAATCTTCTAATGCATATGTATTGTTATTATCTTATATGATTGACTAAAACATACTTACCTAGCATGTAGATTATACACATGCTCACTATAATTTTTAGGATTTTTCACTTCCTTTTTCATTTGAGGAAGTGATACACCTAGGGTAGGTGGTCTACAGTTAATGGTTGTGATCTCCCCCTGCCAAAATTACCTTTCCCCTAGTTCCATCTGGTTTTGGCAGCCCTAAACAGTACTTCATGGGTGGCTGTCCTAAACAAAAACATTATCACTTCTATGATCACCATCTAAGACAGATATAAATTTCTACCTATTGTTAAAATTGGAAGAAGTTCACAAAAAAATTTAGCAAAGTTAATGTTAACTTTTAAGTTCTGGCATCAGATTAAGTTCTGACACCAGTGCCAATAATGTTCTCGATTATGCTATAATAAAACAACTTCCTCACTCTTTATTAGGTACTTGTTTTGTGTTGCACGTGAACCTGCAACTGTGAACCGGATGTGGACACAATTTATTTTTCCACATCAAGGTTTTCATTATTCTCACTTTTGGCAGAAAGAAATCCTGCAGTGTTTAAGAGATTAAAGTCTTAAGAAAATTAAAAAAAAAAAAACCTCTTAAGTCTCTTTTAGTCTTCCATTCTGTGGGGTTTTGTTCAATATGTTTTGTGTTGTTTTTTTTTTTACATAACAGAGAAAGAGGAATATTCTTGTGCTATTTTCTTGCTTCTTTAACTAACATTTAAGAGAAGACTGCTTGGAGACCTCATAGCAGCCTTCCAGTATCTGAAGGGGAAATGCAAGGTTGCTGGAGAGGGCTTCTTCGTCAGGGACTGTAGTGATAGGACAAGGGGTAACAGGTTCAAACTTAAACAGGGGAAGTTCAGGTTAGGTATAAGGAAAAAGTTCTTTGACAGTAGTGAGGCACTGGAACAGGTTGTCCAAGGAAGCTGTGAATGTTCCATCCCTGGCAGTGTTCAAGGCCAGGTTGGACAGAGGCTGGGTGACAACGTGGTTTAACGTGTGGTGTCCCTGCCCATGGTGGGGGGGGGGGGTTGGAACTAGATGAGCATAAGGTCCTTTCCAACCCAAACTATTCTATGATTCTATGATTCTGTTATCTGTTAAAAAATGCCAATGATTTTTTATTTCAATAACATCCAGTAATAAATACGTATTATAAAATGTTTTGTGAGTTATGGCTTCCGTTGTTAGAAGAGGCAGAAAATTTTCTGTAGCCTAAAATTAAACTTCGAGCTTTTTGATTTTCGTGCCATTTAGGAAAGTGATATTAAGAGCATCCTGTTCTAACATACTTATTAAGTATTAGAGGCACCCTGTTCTTCCATCATCATCCTTATCTACAGTAAGGTATAGAAGATTCCTTGAATCTTTCACTATAAAGCCTGTTTATTAACATTCAGCCATGCTTTTGGTAGTTTTCTGAATCTACTTCATATATTTTTACAGATAACTCAAAGTACTGGGAGATGGGAATATAATTTTCTGTGTGACATTTTGGCCAGCTGTATAAACTAATGTAATTTTTGATGTGATTTGCTTTAAAAGGTGAAGCTCAAACATTGTAAGGCAATGCAGTAACTCATGTCTCTATATAGTATAATGTATTTTTCTGTTCACAAAAAGCATAGCACAGCTGCTTAAATAAATTAGCAAATTTGCTGGGTGAAGTAGTTTTGCGAATTATCATTCAGTAATACTGCCAAAGACAGTATATTGATGCTAATGAACCAATAATCTGTATAAGTAAGGTAAATTGCCTGAACTAAATTCTATGCTAATTTATATTCTGTGACAAATCAAAGAAATCATAAATTATTTGTATTGTCTGTTCCAACTGTCGTGTCTTATTGAGAGCATTATTAATACTTATTTTAGGTCAATTAATTCCTAATCTTTTGGATAATTTATCCTAACTGATAATCTCAAATTTTCTTTTCAAGCAAATACTTTGTTTTACAATAAAACCTACTTCAGCAAAATAGGAAAAAAAAACCAAAAAAACAAAACAAACCAAAACAAAAACAAATCCACAGGACTCATTATTTTACTCTGTATGTAAAATAAAATATTGCAGGTAAATTTCCCTATTGCCTTTAAGTAAATCAGTTTGCAATAACTGGGAATATAGAAAAACTCTTCTGAAATAGGCTGGCAGCCCAGGCACCAGTACACCAGAGTCCAACCATCAGGAAAGCAACTTGGCAGAAAAGGATCTAGAGGTTTTGGTGGACAACGCATTGACCATTAGGTATCAATGAGCAGTTGCAGCAAAGGTGTCCAACAGTATCCTGTGCTACATTAAGAAAAATATCATCAGCAGGACAAGGAAGATGATTTTTACCTTCTACCCAGCACTGGTGATGCCAGATCTGGGCTCCTGGATGCAGGTCTGTGCTTCCCAGTGCAAGGGAGACCTGGATTTACTGGAGTAAGTAGAACAAAGCGCCATGAAGATGATTTAGGTCTTACAATATCTGTCATGTGAGGAGAGGCTGAAAGAGTGATGGTTGTTCAGCCCAAAGAAGAGAAGACTCACTGTGAATGTATCAGTGTTTAGAAATACATGGGGGTGGGGAGAAGACAGAGCCAGACTCTCCTCAGTGGTGTCCAGTTATAAGAGGAAATGGGAGCAAACTGAAATACAGGAAATACCACTTCAACATAAAAAATTTTTCCATCATGAGGGCAACTAAGCACTGGAGGATGTTGAATGGAGTGTTGTGGTGGAGTTTCCATCCCTGGAGATATTCAGTTGCTGACTGGACACAGGTTGTAGCAACTTGCCTTAGCTCACTGTGCTTTCAGCAGAGAGGTTGGTCTAGATGGTTTCCACAGTTTTCTCCCAATAACAATGATTGTGTTATTCTGTTAAATCATTCTGCACTAAAAATAATAAATTGAAGAGCAGAGGACAAGTTTAATTTTAATGTTTTTAATTGATCCATTAATTTATTGGTGTAACTTTAATGTAAATTTTGAAATACATACATGGAAACAGGCATCCAAAAGTCAGACTTTCAGGAAACGTTAGAGCAAATTAAAGGAAGCATGACTCTTGTCTTTCATACCCCTTTCCACGCTTATTGCTGTTCTTTGTTGAACTTGTTGTTTAATGCATCACTGGTTTAATTAATCTCATTCAGCTTTATTTACTTAAAAGGTATTTGTAAGCTAGATTTTGAATCTACAGTTCATTTGTCATTTATCATGACTTGCAGGCACCTTCACAAAGCAATTTATTCAATCTAAGTAAAATGTCTAAATTAGTCAAGAAGTGCCTATCTTTTTTCCATCAATAGACTACAAATCCTAGACAACCATTAATAATAGACCTGTAAATTTTATGTGGATGGTATCAAGTGAGATGAGCACAGAACATGTCACTGATAACTCAGTAAAGATTACCCTACTTTAATATGTATGCAGATGTAGATGTGCTGTCAGAAAGATTCTGTGGCATCTTCAATTACACCTGTCTGTGAGACTGAAGTGAGTGTCAAAAGAAACAAACATTCATTAACTGTATTCACAGTATTTATGAACTTGGAACATTCAGACCACTTTTAAGTTACTCTGTCCTATTTCCCTCCAAGCAATCTTGTTATTTCTGAAGCTTAAGGGACAACTGTTCATGTTGCTTCTGCACACATCAGTCTAAGAAAGACTTGACAGACAATAATTACACCGAACTTAAAAAAAGTATATTTATATTGCTTAAACTGAAGCATCACAACATAAAAAAAAACAACCCCCACCCCTCAAAAAACTAAACCAACAACCAAACCAGACTGACAACCACAAGTTTTCTAGACAGTTAACCTCATTTTAAGAGGTTGATGGCAACTTCAGTTTTTAATAGTCTGAAACAAATTAAATGTTTTCATTATCATTTCACACATAAGGACTAGGTTTGATGAAGTTGATGATCAGAAGCCAGTACACCAATCTCATTACATTGTTTCTAATGAGCTTAAAAAAGCTTCCAATTTCAATTAAGCATTATCTCAATGACAGGTTTCATAGAGAAAAGAATTTTTTTTTTCACTTGCTCTTCTGCTCATTCATAGCTTTACTATATTGTTCTTTTATATTTAATTGATATAATGTCATGGCTTAAGCCCAGCTGGCAATCCAGAACCAAGCAGCAGCTTGCTCACTCCCCCCTGCTTCCTACCACCACTTCCAGAGGGATGGGGAGGAGAATAAAAAGAATGTAACTCCCATAGGTTGAGATAAGAGCAGTCCAGTAACTAAGGTATAACACAAACCACTATTGTACCACCATAATAATAATGACAAGGGAAATAATGAGGGGAGAGAATATAACTGCTCACCACCTGCCGACAGATACCCAGCCTGACCGAGCAGTGATATTTCCCTTCTGGGTAACTGCCCCCCATTTTATATAGCGGGCATAATGTGCTGTGGTATGGAATACCTCTTTGGCTAGTTTGGGTCAGGTATCGTCTCTGCTTCCTCCAGGCTTCCCCTCCTCCCTGCCAGAGCATGAGACTCAGAAAGTCCTTGGTCAGAGTAAACATTACTGAGAAACAACTAAGAACATTGGTGTTATCAGCGTTGTTCCCAGGCTGGAAGTCAAAAACAAAGTACTGCACCAGCCACCAAGACTGAGAAAAATCACTGCTACTGCTGAACCCAGGAATTATAAATAGCCCAAACCTACATTTTTGAAACATATATATGTTATTTGAAATAGTTAATTTTTTTAACTAAAAAATATTTGTATCATCAGTTCCACAACCTCTCTTGAAATAATGGCACAATATTTTTGAGCACATTCAATGTGCAGTAATTTGTTTCAAAATTTATTCAAACAGATCAAAGGCAGCTTAAGGTTTCAAATTTTGGCATAATCTGAAACCTGAGCTTCCTTTTCAAATGGTTGCATTTGAAAAAGAGAAAAGTATTCTAAGGCTATGCTTTGATTCTAACCTTTAGCTCCTTCCTGTTCTTTCTGTCATTCCTAATTTACAATGGGAATTTGTCAGTCCAAGAGTTCAACTTCTTGCCTTTGTGAAAAAATAGATGTATGGGAGGAAAAAAAAATAAGAATAATGGTATTAGTTCCACCATAAAACTTTCTGTTATCACAAATATATCTGGACTGTCACTGCATGCATAATCTATGGAAAAAGGGGGGAGCTGCTTAGCATATTTTTAAAGGAACTGAAGTCTATATTGTTTTCATCATGTTTTGAAGAGTTAGGAAGAATTCATTGTCAGAATGGGGAAATATTTGGGTAAAATAAGCCCTTCATTCTGTAGACAAAGTGCAGTTGTGATAGAAACTGCATTTGTCAGGAAATATTAGGATTTGTTAACCTTGAACCCAAATAAAAGTAGACTAAATGTGTGCACAACAACAGTATATAAGCACAGTGTAATACTCTAATAACCCAGTGAGTCACAACATCTACTCATGTTACACAAGTATTTGTGCAATGCTGCCACCCAAAGAGCAAAGATATGTTTAGATGTACATAACAAGGATACGAGCAACAAAGTGTTGTGAAAGGATAAGACAAACACAAGGGACTGCAAACAGAGAGAACGCCCTGCCAAGCATTCAAATAATATAACTGGAAACTCAAAACAAATGAGATAAGCAGTATTAGCAGTAGGTGTAATCATTCTTTTGGGAGAGGGACAAGGAAAATCATTAGGTGTAAGCGGGGCAAACTGGAGAAGTTAGAGGACAGCTCACTTCACTTCTGGCTTCCCTCATCAAAGAACTCTCAAGGATGATCACCATGTTTTTCACAAAGAAGAACCATCCAGGAGTGCTTCCATCAAAGTTGGAAGCATCAGCTCTGTGTTATTGTGTACTCACAGTTAATACAGAATACAAATGTCAAGGGTTAATGGTTTTGTCTATGTGGTGGTAACAGCTAGTAATGTGGAAAAACTCTTGGAAAGGAATGTGCTATAAATTAATTTAATAGAGCTTTATTTCAAGGTTTAAGACTGATTTTTCAGTGTTCAAATCACTTCCATCACCCTGATTTATAAGTCCCTAAATGATATATAAATAAATTTGATTGCAACAAATCTGATTAATAACCATTAAAATGATTTTTTGTTCTGTCAGTTACATTATGTTCTTTTTTTTGATCAAATGAGCATACACCACAAATATTCATGTTTCCACAACAGTTGCTTATATATTTAAGTTATTTAAGATAAAATACAAAGTCTGAATTATGTATAGTTTGAGATTACAGATGAAGGAAAGAACAGATCAAAGTTTTGTATTACCCAGGGAATGTGACATGGGACATAAATTATTTATTCACTTAATTTCTGTTGCCATTAACTGGAATCCGTTCATAGTCAGGATTGGTAAAACAAAGTGCATTGATGTATTTTTTGTACTTTTTTTTCCTTCTCAGAATATTCTCTACACTTTTTTATTCTACAAATACATGTTATAGAATGGCACGTGCTGTTTCAAAGGCACACAGGCATTCTGTTCAGAAATTTCTTCCTCAAAATGTAGGCTTTTTCCTACATCTGAATAGTAGGTAGACCTAATTGAAGAACTTTCAAGTATGAAAACCTGCTAGGACTACTTAATAACAAACAAAACACTGTTAGTGAATGAAATTAATTTTTGTACAAAACATTTTATGAAATCTCCTTCTGTGTGGAAGACCTTGTTTTGAAGACTTTTTAGAGTCAATATAGTTCGTGAGGTTAGTGACAGGTCTCATAGTACCTGCGATGTTTATTAGTCATTCTACAGAAGTTGTAAAATTACCCTTTTTACCTTGCAGTTTAGGAAAATTTGCCCTTTTTACCTTGCAGAATTGGAAAAATCAAATGTGTTGTTAGCAAACCTATAGTTTCATGGGTCATATGATGTATGTTGTTACCTCAGCATTTATTCTGGATATATTTATATGTATTATATACTGGTCTGGTTTTGTTTGGGATACAGTTAATTTTCTTCCTAGCATCTGGTGCAGCGCTGTGCTTTGGTTTTAGTATGAGTATAATGCTGATAACATGCCAGTGTTTTAGTTGTTGCTAAATAGCACTTACCCTGATCAAGGACTTTTCAGTCTCATGCTCTGCCAGTGAGGAGGGGCACAGGAAGCCGGGAGGAAGCAGAAAAAGGACACCTGACCTAAACTAGCCAAGGGGGTACTCCATACCACAGCATGTCATCCCCAGTACATAAACAAGCAGGAGGTACTCAGAAGGCCAGAAGAGACCAGTCACTGCTCAGATTGAGCTGGGTGTTGGTCAGCAGGTGCTGAGCAATCATATAGTGCATCACTGCTGTTTGTTGGGTCTTTTTTTTTTTCTTTTCTGATTTTATATCTCTATCCTTATTTCCCTTAGTAGTAGCAGTAGTATTAGTATTATATTGCACTTTATTTTAATTATTAAACTGTTCTTATCTCAGCCCACAGGTTTAACATTCTTTAGATTCTTTATTACTGCTGTTCCAGATTATTTAAAATAGAACATTGGCCACTTTCTGCTCCAAGGGGAAAAAATGCTAGAGTGTAGGGCTGAAACCATGATGATGGGGCTAAGAAGAGCTTGTGCTAAGAAAAAAGAACTCCCAACCCATTAGAAAACTGGTGAGAAGAAAATGTGAAAACCATTTCATACTATCTTCCGGCCTGCCGTGATGGTGATTTTAAATGAATGTAAAAGTTTTTGTTTATTAAACTATTAAATTTTCCCCATCCAAAATGTTCTTTTTTACTTCTCTCTCTGAAAACTAGATGGGAAACTAGTTTTTTTTCTTGTACTGTAACAAGTATCATTTCTTAAATAGGAAGTAAATTTATCAGAGCATTGCATCAAATGTAAATGAGCAAATCTGTGTAGCTATTTAAGAAATATGGAAATTAAGAAATTTAGTGCTCCATATGTTACAAGAGATCTCTAACTCACCCGAAAATATACCTTTTCTCAATGGTATACAACAGTAGCTTAAATACAGGTAATAACCTCTTCAGTATGTTTTTGCTCCTGGAAAATCAGTTGGTTTTGAGTATTTAAAATTATCCACTCAAAATTGCTTCAGCAACTCCAAAATACAAGAAGAGACTTTCTTTACTTTTGTTTAATCTAGCAGCATGACATGGACCTGCCTGTGGCATACACCTTTTCATTGAGTGCTATGATGTTATGGCACATATAGACAGATTTCCAAGTATTATACTGATTCTGAGGATATTCTAAACCCTGTTTAAGAGACAGGACTTTTTATTCAATGCTTTTCCACCTATAAGTTGACTGAGACACTGAAGACCGCAGGTAGCTCTCAGTTAGATACATATTCCTAAGTGAAAGAAGTTTAGAAAAGGCCATTCTATTTTCATGAAATTTTATGCCCTTTGATTAATATTTGCATCTCCATTTGAAATATTTTTGCTCAAACACTGAATCATGAGACTGTCTTGCCATACAAGTTAATAAATCAGTCATAAAAGGTCACTTCTGTGTATAGATTTCACACCTGCAGTGGAATTTCTCTGGTAAATTTACTCTGCAGGACCAACATACTACAGTGACAGTTCAAATTTATACAATATCTCAATAGAAATTTTAAAATAAATTACAGCCTGTAGTATAAACTTTGATGGCTCTTCCAAAGAAGACATCCTTTCTTAAAGGCTATAGTTGAAGGCTTCAGAAAGAATTACAGTGGAAACAATGGAACTGGATGTGAGTATCAAAACATAGACTATTATGTATTAGCTCATTTATTCTGGTTGTATGTAGAAAGGTTGAACTCAGTCATGTATGAACTCAGAATTCAAGGCCTGGTTTAGTTTTACTGCGCTAAAAATGTGTTTATTTGGATACAAATGTCATGAAGATATCATTAGGCTGTATAAAGAGTAAAGAGATTAAGGGGTTTGGATATAAATTGAATAAAAATAGTTAGACCATATGAATTATAATATATTAGCTCACTGAATATGCGATGATTAACAGATTCTTGCTGTAATGTCAAACTCCATCCTTGTAGCATTTTGGTTTTGTATTCTTATAAGTAGTGCCTAGAATCTTACTGTACAAAATAACCTCAATAAAAGAAAATATTGCATAAAGAAACAAAAACAATCTGTAATCCTTGATCAATAGCTATCAAGGTAATTTTGCAAAGTAGGACTACTTAAGAGTTAAAGTATGAAGTAAAGCAATTTAATGGAAAGGGAAACAACATTAAAAAAAATACAATGTAATCAATCATGGTGTGATAGATAATAACCACCAAATAATAATTAATGAAAATAATATGCAATATGCATAATACAGTAATTTCAGGAAAACATTAGATTATGCAACCGTATTTTAACATACACATATATGTATGTTACTGAAATTCTGAACCAGTTATTTATCAGAAACATTGTGCTCTAGGGAGGAATGCAAAAGTTAAGAAAGGCCATAGGGACATAATTTAGTACATTTAAATGCCGGATATGAATATAGCCTTTTGACACAGGATAATATCTTGAAAAACATTTAGGGAAAAAGTGTTATCAAATATTTAGATATCATACTATGTAGTTGTCACAGAAAACGCTTCCCTTAATAAGATAAGGTTGTTTGCCTCTACCTTTTACTACTTTTTGTTGTTGTTGTTTTGTTTTTGTTGTGTGGTGTGTGTTTTGGTTTGATTTTGGTTTTGTTTTTTTCTTTTTGGTTCTTTTCATGAGAAAGTCTGCTGTTTTCTTTCCTTTCGGGCTGAATAGAACATAGCTTAGAAGAACAGTCTTTTCCTCAATTGATGTGTATTGTATAAAACCCAGCAAATATCAGCTGAGAGCTGTGGCTTTTATCTTGGGTTTTAAAGTTCATTATAAATTAAAATTTATACAAAGGCATTCCTTTCTTACATGAATTGAAGACACTATTTAATTTAAATGAAGTCAGTGCTATAGCACAGAATGTCAGTGTTGTTGGATTCCCACCCCCCTCCAGCCCTTCTGAGGCAGTCTTCTTGATTTGAAGTGAAACAGGTAGAAATCAGCCACTTTAAAAACAGCCCACAACTATATATAACATTATTAACTATATATAACATTTTATTATTATACATACTCAGATTAAATGGGTGTTTCAAAAAATTAATAAACAATAAAATGCAATGGCTTTAAAAGAGTTGGCTGTGCAAAAACATGCTTTCTCACAGGAATTACTCTAGGATATCTGATATATGACCATGTGGTTGGCAGATACAAAAGTTGTAGACCTACACTCTTCCAGAAAGGTACACAAGAGTTCAGAAAGACTGCTCCATAGGTGATATTTGCATACAGAAATACTCACATACAGCATAATACAGTTGCTTAAGGGTATTTAGTCCATTTCAGTCCATGATTTTGGGTGTCCAGGCATCTGTACATGGTTGGCAGATATGACATAGGATTTACAGGGGGACAATACTCCTTTACATTGTCAGCTGGAGTTCACAGAAAGCTATTTCACAGTCTGAATGACACTAGATGCCTACTTAGAAGTAATTGGATCCTGTGCCTGCAAGAAGACACCTACATTTAGGCATGCCCGTGTTGAACTGAGTCCTGTCTCAGATAATGAAATAAAAACTAAATCTGTACTCTGCGTTACAAGTAGTGACTAAGCAAAGACAGAAGTAGAGATATTTTTACACTTTGATTCTGGAATGACTATTGTTCAAGTTATTGAGTGTAAGGAGGCATAATAATGTATATTTCATGTCATAAGTGTTTATAAAACAGTTAACACCAAGTAATAGTTTATATGTCACATTTGCATGTAATACGACATTCATATTTTTCCCCAGTCTCGCCAGGATGCGGGGGGAAGAAGAGTGAGAGTGAGTGAGTGGCTGCATGTTCTGAGTTACCAGCTGGGTTTAAACCACAACAGGGAGATAAAGTAACTGTTATTCTAAGTATGAAATTGAAGTAAGTAACCAGGTTAAGAAAGTGTGAATTTGATTGGTGCAATAGCTGCATGGTCTGTTTAAGTCGTGGACTAAACCACTAACAACAGACGAAATGCCCTGACAATCATCAATCATATGCTAGCTCTACCTTTTTAATACAACTTTATTTATTCTTCTTTATTTCCTTGCCTAAAAATGGTATGAATAGCAGATATGTAAAATATAATAAATTTAGTATATATAATACAATGTATTTATGCATAATGATTTATATTTTGTCATAAAAGTAGTTATAATAATTCCCAACTGCAGCTAAGAACAATGCAATTAGAGAAGGATACTGCTCCTTTGATGTGAAGGTGTCTGACAGATATCTCAGGGGATTATTGTGCTACCCATTTCTAAGCAACTTTTGTCTCTAAAGCCAAGGGTGAATTCTGCTTAAAGATGGAATGCAGAGTATGTATCTAAGCTGTGTAAAGATCATATAATTAGGCTTCCATTGTTGCCTGTTTTAATTCAGTTAATGTTAGATGCTCTGTGATTTTGTTGTTACTGAAGGAAAACAAGCTGCTGGTTTTTTGTGATGTAGTGTAATATATATTACGTATTGAATTATTTTAATAAATAGTAACTAATTAGAATCGATCTACTTTCAAAATTTTTAAAACTTCTGACAAGTCGGGGTTTTCATATGAGCAAACATTGTACAGAGATATTGGTTATATAGGAAGCATATATAGGAAGCATTATAGGAAGCATTTTTTATATACACGTGTATGTGCTGATATATATCTGGTTCAATGTCAGGTTGCAAAAAATCTTTAAGGTCATTGAGTACAACCATTATCCCAGACCATCACTAAACCATGTCACTGAGAGCCTCATCTGCATGTATTTTGAACACTTCTGGAGATGGTGACTCCACCACTACCCCAGGTCCTTTATTGTTCAGCAGTTTTCCAGCCACACTTCCCCAAGCCTGTAGCATAGCATGGGGTTGTTGTGACCCAGATGCAGGACTCGGCACTTTCTCTTCCTTTGTATTATTCAGTAAGTCTCAAGCGTCTGTCTGCAGCAAATATTCTCTTTCTTCTGCAATTTCTGTTATGACACATGCCCCAGAAATACTAGTACAAAAAAGTCAGAGAGCAAAATATGACCGTATGCTGTACTTGGTCCTATGTACAGTGATTACTTTCTAGGTATTTTTTGTTTGTTTTTTTTTTTTTAATGAGATGAGGAAAAGGCTGAGAACTTAGAGCAACAAAGGTAAAAATAGAGGTGGGATACGTAAAAAAAAGGAGTGAGCAGAAGAGTCAGTGTCACCTCTCTAGGCACTTACAGATTCCTTCGTGGTACATAGGAGACAGGTTCAAATACTTTCCATTCTTGTTCACTAGAGACATATTTTTCTTCACCAAAATAAATTTAGTTAGCTACGAGTGTGCACAATGAAAATATCTAAAACTTTTAGAAGAAACAGGGAGAAGTAAAGCAACAGTCACTCAAGAATGCTGGTATCAAAAAAAACTATTGAATTATTCAGGGTTCCTTCTCCTAACTGACAGCATTTTGTGTTGCAAACTGAAACACTAAATTTGGCATGTAAACTTCTCATGGGAGTTATTAATTAAATCAGTTATGTAAGGTAACATATAGCTCCCGATTTGTATATTGGGCACTTTCATATTCTTGATGTATTTATTTTCCTACCACTTCATGGAATAGCTACATTTTATTACACACATTGACAGGCAGTTAAACTGAGGCCACAGTGGGAAAGGAAGTGGCTGGGGCTCAGATTTTTAGCTAGCTTGTTATCTAAACAGTAAGAAAGCTCGTAGCACAAAGCAAACAAATGTATCAGGCATTTATAGAAATCCCACTCATGTCTACCTGTGTCTTTACATGCTCAATTATCTTTGAAAACTTGGTCTTACATGCCTAGACCAGTGTAATATAAGGAGTTTACAGAGCAGCTGGAGGTTAAATGCAATTTTGCTAAGTATTAGATGAGTTCCTTAACCACTAGAAACTACTTTGTTGGGGAAGGATCTAAGCATTGAAGTAATATAGAAACACTGAATATACAGGCATGGTGCTGGGAATGCCAATACCCAAATAGCAGTCGGCGGAGGTTTCTGAGGACTGGAAGAAAGCAAATGTCACTTTGGCAGGAAGAAGGTTCTGAAGAGCTAAGGCCAGTCAGCCTTACCTGGATCTCTGGGAAAATGATGGAGCAATAATCTTGGAAAGCATACCCAAAGATATGAAGGACACTTGAGACTTACTGAATAATATAATTATCTGTCATATAAACTTTTAAGTAAACAGTTATTCACACACACAAAAAAAAGTTACTATTAGCTATTAGTTCTGACAGTATTAATTTTTTTGAAACCTGACACTTGTCTAGAATTGTTTTGGGTGCACTCTTTGGAGAAAAAATAATATTAGATAGTTTTGCTACGTGGTCTATCTTGTGACTAGTATGATTCAGCCATCCTAAAGTAAACATCTCCAGTATCTTTTCTGAATTAATCTTGAAGAACATGTTAGCTTACCTTCTTTTTCCAGATGATAAATAGCCTGTGAAGCTTGAAATATAGTTGCATTTTACTTTTTTTTTTTAATCAACAATTTCTGCATACTATTTAGACTAATATACAGAAGAAAGAATTTGTAAGGACAGGTATTATTGCTATCTTTAGTTTCTGGTGGCTCTGCTGTAGACAAGGGACCTTGGGATTACAAAACTGCATAAAGTCCACTTTTTTCTATAACCTCAGAAAACAGCTGCTACCATAAAATTTCAGGAAGGGAAGGGAAGAGAAACATGGAAGTCTTTCAGAAAATGTCCCCCCCAATTCCAGCCATTTTCTGTTGAAGTCAACACTTTTACCCTTTGCATACTGTACTCTGTTTGCCTACTCTCCACTGCAATGACTAACTTCAGAAATAACCAAAGTCATAATATGAGGAATAATGAATTCACAAAAGTTTTCCTTTTTTTTAAACATCTCTGGATAGTGAATATTGCCCTCCAGTTCTCATCTCACCAGTTTGCATTATTTCCTGGACTAAACTACACTATAGCTTTATATAGCTATTACTATTAATAGTAATTATTAATAATTAGGTGCTCCAAAGAACTATATACATATATATATATATTTGTATAGTTACATATAGCTATATGCATGTGAATACAGTTATACATATGCACACATATATAGGCGTGAATGAGGGCCACAAGGATGGTAAGAGGGCTGGAGCGCCTCTCATATGAAGGCAGGCTGAGAAAACTGAGTCTGTTCAGTGTGGAGACCTCATAGTAGCCTTGCAATATCTGAAGGGGGCCTACAAGGATGCTGGAGAGGGACTCTTCATTAGGGACTGTAGCGATAGGAAAAGAGGTAATGAGTTTAAACTTAAACAGGGGAAGTTCAGTTTAGATAGAAGGAAGAAGTCCTGTGAGTTCTGTTACTATGAGGGTGGTGAGGTAGTGGAAAAGATTGCTCAAAGGAGTGGTAAATGCTCCATTCTTGGCAGTGTTCAAAGACAGGTTGTCCAGGGCCTTGGGCAACATGGCCTAGTGTGAGGCATCCCTGATAATGGCTGGGGATTGGAACTTACTTTAAGATTAACATGAATGACAGGCTGACCAAGGCTGATAATGCTCTGTAGAGTTCTTCCTGACATATGTCCAAATTTTATTATGTTACAGCAAACGTTCTGTCATATTTTTATACATCATTTTATCTGAATACCCTTTCTTCAGCAACCTTCAGTTCTAAGTTTTAATGTTATGTAAAAAGTTTCAGAAAATTCAAGACAGCTTTTATGTTCTCTTATTCCCCTCAACCCCCACCCCGGGAATTACTTTAATGCTTTAATTGCAGAAAGATGTTCCAGATATGGTAAGTAAGTACAAGCCATATCTAAAATTTCTAAAAAAAACCCCAAGAACTTGTGTAACATAATATGTCAAAAAATATTTTCTTTTGAGTATGATATATATTCAGGATGTCTTTTCATCCTGTATTTAGCATTACAAACTTAGAAGCAATCTCAAAGCTGCAAAACTGTGAAAAGATTGACAGTCTATAACATAAGCATATTAAGCTACAAGTTTGGTCTGCCACAAATACTGGTGTAGATTCTGATGCTGACATTGATGAGTTCTATGTATTGACAGCAAAAGATGAAAGACTGAAACACAGGCACAAGGAATCCTCTAGATGTGAGTCCCTTGGCACCAGACTGTTTGACAGCCCTAAGTATCTTGACTAGAAAATGAATGTCTAAGAATGTCTATATGGGTTTGAATTTTGTACTATAGTTTGTCAAAACTGTTATGTCTTGTTAAGGAAGTATGAGAAATTCACTTCTTGGGAAAAGATTGTTATTACCAACATAGCACAACTTGAAAAATGTTGAAAACATCTTACTTAATCATATAAACTTTGCATTTTGTTTCCTAAATAAATCAGAAGTGAGGTTAGACTATTGCTTAATTTTGGATGGCCTAATTAGGGGAACTACATAGAAAATGGGTAGACATGAGGACTGTGATCTAATGTACAAATGTAAGTGTCACAAATCCTGCACCTTTTACCAGCTTGCCCAGAAACTGGTTCTTTAGCAGAAATTTCTCCATGTCTGGATAGTTACATTTATTTCCCCATGACAAATTTCTGAACTTTACCATAAAAGTCATGCCTTTGAAAACCTAATTTAAATACATACCACATAATAGTCAGATAATATTTACTATTGTAACTCAGGTAAGAATGTGTAAAAAAGCGCGTTCCATAGAGTAAATGAATGTATGTCATGCAATTTGTTTTTAATGTCAGTATAAGGCTAGTTAGAATAGACTTCTTGTTTTCTAAGTATGTTTTGGCACTTCTTCTTGTCCTGGGTTCAGCAGTAGCAGTCATGTTTCTCCTTTGTGTTAACTGGTGCAGTGCTGTGTTTTGACTTCCAGCCTGAGAACAGTGTTGGTGAAACCGATGTTTTCGGTTGTTGCTAAGTGATGTTTACCCTGACCAAGGACTTTGTGAGGCTCATGCTCTGCCAGGGAGGAGGGGAAGCCGTGAGGAAGCAGAGACGGGGCGCCTGACCCAGGCTAGCCAAAGAGGTATTCCATACCACAGCACGTCATGCTCGGGGTGGGGGATAACTGGGAGTTACCTGGAAGGACACGGGCTTCCAGGTGGGACTACTCGTTTCTTGGACGATGGTATCATGTTCTCTTCCCTTGTTATTTTCTCTTATCATTGTTGTCGTTGGTAGTAGCGGTGGTGATTTGTATTGTACACTGGTTGCTGGACCGTTCTTTTCCCAACCCGTAGGAGTTGCACTCTTTCAATCCTCCTCCCTGTTCCTCAGGGAGCGGGGAAGGGGAGAGCCCGGGGGGGGGGGTAAAGGGGGGAATCGGGGGAGGGGGGGGGTGTGATGTGGCTTGATTGCTGTTCAGCCCGGCACCACTCACCGGGAGTGAACAAGTTGCCTGGCTGGGTTTGAACCACGACACTCCTATAAATGAGATAATGATCTTTTCCTTTATTTTTTGGAAACAAATAGCAACCATAAACAGAATAACCTTAATAAAATTAAAATCTCTACTCTCATAAGCCTGCTTCTTTGTTTTTCCTTTGTATGATAATCATGTTAATGATATAGTAAAATTTACATGTTCTACATATAATCTATTATACATATAATATATTCCTCGTATAATCTAGTCATGCAGAAGTGTAAAAACATTACAGTTGTAAGAACTACAAATTTAGAGCTAACTAACATTAAAAGTAAATGCTCAGCTTCGACTACTTAGGTTCTTAAATGAATATCCTTTTAATTGAACAAAGGAGACAGTCATAGTTCCTGCAATTCAATTAACAGAAATAAACTTTATTATATTTATTTAAAGATAGTCCAAGATTGAGACACTGACCCTATTGAAAATGTTTTATGAATATAAAAAAAAAAAAGGAGATAACAGAACAAGAAACTTCTCACTTCATAGTTCTTCCTCTAATTAAATAAGAGTTGTGTCACAGATGACTGATACTTATTTATTGACTTAATCTAAGCAAGAGTAAGTAACAGTGCTGGGGAAACTAGTCTAGATATTCAAAACTACATTGTGCAAACCATTCAAATTATACTAACTAGAATCCATTTACTATTGCAGTGTTAGAGTCATTATCTGGCATCTGTTGTGAGATGTTTCAAACAACTACAGAAAGTCTATTCAAAACCCACTTAATATTTATATTAAGTTTATAGATATATGGATATGTCTGTTTGTGTGTAAATATTTGCTTGCATGTGTTCCTGTGAGACATGCTCATCACCGATTGAAAGTGCAAATAGGAAAGCAGCAGCCAGGTCTTTTAGCCTGGGACAGACATCCTGGGTCCCTAGGTACACTGGAATGAGCTCCAGAAGCTGGACGGAGGAATTTTGCTCCTAATGCCTCTTAGCAGTCATAAAAAAAGCATATTTAAAGACAAAGCACATCCTATTTCTCTCAGTTTTCAGCCATTTTGAACCAAGGAACAAAAAAATTTACCTATGGCAGAGCCCATAACTCCCTCATCCTCATTCTAGGAGGATGTATTAGCCACTTGACTATTTCTAATTTCCGAGCAACAATAAGTACTTTTCAAAATAAATGTAAAACAGGATTTATATTTTTCTCCACTGAGTAGAAACTGTAGTGTTCTAGCACAATGACAGATGGCAAAGTCAGTCTGTGTACTCCTACCATAAATTGCAATAACAAAGGCAAAGTAAAAATCAGAACCTATTACAAATTAGCCATTATTTTATCAATCTTGTTTCAATCTGCCTGTTCAAGTTGCAAGTGGATAAATATGGAACAATCTATAAAAGGGCACTTATGCAAGAAAAACATTGTGTGATGAATTAGACTCTTCCTGTACAGCATCCAGCTGATTGCAAAACAAGGATGCAATTTCATGCCTTTATAAGTAACATTTAAAAAAAGGTGCAATTTGAATTTCACACTTGTCAACAGTGATCATGATCTAGCTTAGCCTTTTCTTGGGTGAAAATACTTTGCCACTGGATTCCTAAGTTTATTATAGATTTTGTCCTTCTGACATTAACTTCTGTTTTGACAGTCACTCCTGATTAACTTCAGCCCATCAAAAAATACTAAAGATAGCCCCACCAATTTACCAGAACATTTATTTTCAGTTTATGTTCTGTCTGGCAAAGCAGCAATAATACTTAAATTTTCCTTTATAAGGAAGAAATCTTGAAACCTTACTCATGACAATCCTTGAGTTACACCACTCAGTTCAGTTGGACGACTTGCCACCCTATCTTTTCTCAGCCTGAGTTAAAGTATTTAAGGTATTATAATATATGATCTGACTACTGTTTTACTTGCAGGACTATATGCATTGTCCAGATGTTTAAATACCCATTTAGATTCCATGCAAACCCTGTCAAAACAATGTTACCTTAAGAGGCTGAGAAGGAACTAATTGCCTCAACAAAAATATGCAATATTGTTTGAGACCATGACAAATACAAGACATCTATGATGTATTAGTACATAAGACACAATTAATGGGATTCTTTTCCACAGCTACAGCCAAAACTTAGGTGGGGAACCACAAGATACAAAGTGAAGCGATTCTGAAGATAATGTCCTGTATAAGGAAAGTGTGATTTATATTCTGCATTTATAAAAATATAATTTCATTTGATTGTTTAAAAGTAATACTCATAAAATCAGACGTTTTCATGACCTTTGTCACTTTTTTTAGTAACTGAGTTGTCTGTAGATGCTGTCAATATTTGGAAAACAAAACAAAGCAAAACAAGAGCTCCAAGTGACAAAATCTAATTCCAGAAGAATTAAAATTCATTCCATTTTAATACTCTGTTTTCAGCAGTATTTTCAGACTTTATAGTTTTAAATCTGTCAAATGCTTAACATTTGATTTTGCAATATCATAGTCTCTTAATTGAAATTTGGAGTAGAATGTTTGACAGTAGTCTAAATGTGTTATGTCAACATTACTAAACCTAACAACCAATTTGTTATTTTAAAAGAAAGAGTAGCAAATTACTTGACAAACATTTATTACCTCAGGAAAAAAAAAAAAAAAAGTTCATTTCTTTATTAATTTAGCACTTGGTGCTGTTAGATCCTAAAGACAATTTCTCTCCCAGCAAGAAAGGACACTACATTGACACTTGGCTTTTCCTGTTTTTCCAAAGCCACTGCTCTCTAGCCCTTTCTTTGGAGCAAAGAAGTAAGATAGTTTTTTTTAATGGCAACTAGATGTCAATGTCAGCTTTAAAGTTTGTTTTTTTTTTAATTTTTTTTTAAATAGACTCAGTATGGTATTTTATTTTTTATGATTGACTTTTCCAGAAAATGAGTTCTTCAGGTCACCTCCTGCTTCTAATGTTTGCAAATGCAATGTAAATAAGTATATGTGAATAGCAGTTCAAAGAACATTATAAACCACCATTTTTGAGTGGTAGATATGAATGCCTAATAGATATAAAAGGTCATTATGGAATTTAATAATTTCTCCTTTAAATTTGCAACTGTGTAATTTTATAATACAAACACAAGATCTTTTTTCCTCTTTTTAAAAATTATATAAATCAATATGAAATTCAATTTCCACTATTTTAGCTGCACTCTGGTTTCACAATAATTTGCTCATACTGACAAATACCTATAGTTGAGTGTCACATTTAGTTCTAAGCATTTCCAGTCTTTATACGATTTCAGCTTTCCTGTTTTTGACAGTATAAAAACACCCCAGACTATATGGTGTCTGTAGGAGACTGCAAGGATCGTTTATTTACTTACGTATTTACTAAGCATTTATCAGAGGGATCGAACTGATCTTGTTAATCCAAATGAAAAGTTACAGGAGAAGAGGAGAGAACAAGATAAAATGGGACTTTGGCATGTTCTGTTTAAGAAGACATAGGAGGGAAAGCTGTCACAGAGCATGAAATCAAAATAAAAATATTACAATTAGACTTAATCATTTTTTTATTTCTTATAAAGCACATTTCTTCTAAGAGCAGAATGCAGAATGGTTCACAAACCAATTTGCAAATTCAGAAAAAAATTAGAAACCATTTTTAACTGGAAAAAATTATACGTTGGGTGACAGATCCAGGTTGGACTAGATGACCCTTGAAGGTCCCTTCCAACACAAACTAGTCTATGATTCTGCCTATTCTGTGATAGAATGTGAAAATAATGGAAAATATTTAATGACTTTTTAAAAAATTTGGAGGTTTTTGCTTTGCAAATTTTAAAATATTCTCACAATAAAATTTATTAAAACATCTTTATTAATTTCATACACTGACTTTATCAGAATAAAAGGATTAAATAACATAAAACCAAAAATAAATGAATATACATGACAAATACATACATAACAAATAAACATGAACACATTTCTCACTCTGTATTGAAATCTGAAATTCGCATAGCAAAATAATCTATAATCTGCCTTTAATTTATCCAACCTAAAAAAAAAAAAAATGAATAATATACACTTTCTGTTCTTTTGTTGTATGAAGATGAGTGTCTTCTTTAATCTGAATTTCTGAAATGAAATCCATGACAGATTTATAGAAAAAAACATGTTTATATTAATATGATTTGAAAGTATGCATTGCACGAACAGATAACACCCATTTGGAGAAATCAGAATGAATGGTAGATAACACACATCTGGCATGCAGAACAGGCTGATACTGACAATGAGAAGAGGAATTCGTCTGCTGAAACAGACTAGTCTTGATTAAAAAAAAAAAAAACGTATTAACACTAGCCATATGTAAGAGCACCTGGTAAATAAAGAAGATACTCCCTTCAGTTCCAGCTTCCTTTGTCAAAGATCTCATGCTTGGCCATCTCAATCTCAGAAGCCAAGACCCATCAACAATTCTAACAAAAATTCCTCATGGTATGCCTACATATACCATACCTAACTATACTAGGATTGAGTAATATATTTGATTATAGTAGTTATTAACAGACAGGTTCAACTACTGGAACCTAAGTAAATGCTTTCTTGAAGCATTGAGATTTAACTTGTGTGTCAAATATATGAGGAAGAAATTCTTTCCTGTTAGAGTGGTGAGGCACTGGAATGGGTTGCCCAGGGAGGTTGTGAATGCTCCATCCCTGGCAATGCTCAAGGCCAGGTTTTACGAAACCTTGGGTAGCATGGTTTAGTATGAAGTGTCCCTGCCCATGGCAGGGGGGTTGGAAGTAGACAGTCTTAAGGTCCTTTCAACCCTAACTATTCTATGATTCTATGATTCTATTTGAATACTTCAGTTACAGCAGTCCACTCTTTCCCAGTAATAGGGCAACTCCAGATTTCAGTATTCTCTTCTTAAATGGTTATATGCATTTCAAATTAACAGAGAGCTAAAGACGCTCATAAGCAAACATAGGTTTTTAATTCCCTCTTGATCCTCCATATAAAATTTAATCATAATGCATTCAATGTTATGCTCATATCTCATGTGAAAAATCTTAATATGAGTGAAAAAAAATTAAAACATTTTAAAAGACATTTATTTAGATTATGTGGATATTAAAAATGTATGTCTTCCAATGACATCTGATATAATACTGTAACTGCTGTTCAGCAGAAACTTGCAAAAATTTTAACAGCTAAATTATTTTATTTTTTTTATCTAATACTTTCAAATCATGAAAGAAACAAATGATTGGCATGGCTACCCTGATAATGAATATTTAATTCCTATTGTATTTATTATGCATTGGTAACAGCCTGCTGTTGCTGGTTTGGAAACATAAACTAGCTTTTTCTTTCTTCCCCCCCCCCCCCAGGAATCTGGGATCCCAGCATCACATGAATAAATCAGTAGAGTGAACAACAGCTCTGAAACAGTCTGGCAATATTGTGAGTTTTGGCACCCATAAACCACTAGCCTTTCTATCATGAATAATTTCAAAATTTGAAGTGTCTCTACAGTAAAGGCACAGAATTTTACAAATTTATCCAAGCAGTCTGGCTTTTCACAACATACCCAGGAAAGGGAGAACGTTGGCAGTTCTCTTCAGGAGTTAACCTTTTACTTTCAAAGTTCTCTTTTTCTGCTTTGCACAGCAGGCAGGTCTTCTGGCCAGCCAGTACTTCTGATTCAACAATTCCCTAACAGACAGACTGCAGCTCAGCTTAATCAAGAGATGATATATTATAGCTGAGTAAACACGAAAGAAAGCCCAACAAGAATACACTAGTAATACCTCATCTTTATTAAAATTATGTTAATTTAGGACTTATGTGTTTGGTTTGGGTTAAGTATTTTACATCAGAATCATAGTTTTTGCATTGACAAAGCCCTTCATATTTCCTCGCAAATATCAGTACAAATTTAGTACCTTTGCACCCATGGTTTGAATTTTTATGCCATAATTAAAAAACACATAAATGAAATGTACTGCACACCACTTCTAACGATAAAATAGCATTTCAGCTCCAAGTGAAGGAATATAATGCTGTGACAGAAATTCATTTACACTTGAATATTTCTCTGAATAGAAGGAAGGTCTTATTGCAATTAAATTCCATCTGGTTATCACACTATCATATAAATTTTGTTTCATATTTCTATGTATTTTCTAAGCAAACATGCATGGAAGAAGGGGATTAGTTACCTTGTTGGAACAATGAAGGTCAGTAGATACCAACGAATCCTGACTGACATGATCTTAGCAGATCTTCCCATTTCTTCTATACCAAATAAGAATGATACTCCTTAGAGCACAAAATATGCAGAGGTAGACTGGTCAGAGTAGAAACTGACTAATAAAAAGGTGCTCTGGATTGCAACATTTAAGAATCAATGGCAGAAAGACTGAACAGTACTGAGATATTTGTATTAAAGTATATTCTTTGTAGAGCAAGAAATAGAAGAATGTTCAGCTTTTAGTGTACATATGTACCACACTTCATATGCCATGTTAAAGTAACCCTTTAGATAAGGCTAATGGATTATGGATTGCTTTTTTAAATGTGTAATGTACTAATTGTTCAAAAGTATAGCATGGCATTGGATGGTTAACTAAGCATAACCATTTGAGTTGTTTGTAAGCTGGTCGTGAGATAAGCATGTGTATGGACGATGTATGGATTAAAAATCACATTTCTATGCACTGCATTAGCAAAGGTTGTATAGTAACCATAAATTCTCTCCTGCTGACCACTGGGGCACTTAAAGAAAAAGGTCAATAGAGCTTATTGCAGCTCAGTATATAGATTTATACACCAGCTAGGGAATTGAAGATTAATCTAAGGGCAGAGTTTAGAACATTGATAGATAAAGCTGTTTCAGACTTGAAAGTAATCCTTTACTGGACTGATACTCACTAACAGTGCACATCAAAATTTGCTGTTTAACCACTATCAAGCATTACCAGCATATTTTAGTACTTAAAAAGCTTGTCCTAAACTAGCTGTAAGTATACAGTACTTTGAAACTCATATTTTAATTAGCACTGATGGCTATAGCCCACTATTATTCTTAGTTAACCAAGATCAACGAGATCTTGGGATCTCGTTCCAGGGAAGCTGGAATGCCTTCTTTATTCTCCGCCTTTCTTGTTTCAATGCTGATGCTTTATACTCTTGTCACCATGGCCAAAGAGAAAGGAATGATATCATCAGGTCATGGCATATTATTCAAAGGTAATATTCCCAAGGGAACAGAACTTGTTATGGTTTTGCTTATTCTTCAGGATAATTCTTGTTCTATCAGTCGCGCTGTTGGTAGCCTCTCTTCTCTGCAAGATTCCTTTGCTTTCAACAGATATCTTCACTCCTACTATTGTCAGGTAATTGGAACTCACATTCAAAAGGTACCATGGATGTGGAGAGTTGTAGAGAGAAAGGTGGACTCAGGCTACATTTTTTATACTACACGTGGAACCATTTCTCAGACTCTTGCATTGGTGCTATGGCCAGGCTGGATCCAGGTAAATACTTTAGGCAAGGTTTGGCAGGCCCCAAATTTGAACTCTGATGTGTTCTGTTTTCCGTAACTGAGGTCCAGGTATGCAGAGAGGTGTAAGCAGGATGTTTTGACTTGCTACTAGTCTAAGGAATATGCCATGTCATGTGGTAAAATGCCATCTGTCCCCCACCCTTGCCCATTCCTTCAGTGGATCCAATAAGGAAGGGCAGCAGGTGTACCCCCTCTCCCCATGAGACAGAAGATTGTAATTCCCTCTGCACCCCAGGATCTGTCAGCTCTTTAGACTTCTTTGTACATATTCTGCACGCTGACATTTTCTTCCCTTACTCTAAAATCACATAAAACTTCTGAGTGTGACCTTTCTGTGCAGTAGCTGGGAACTCCCATTTATTTTATTTGTAATCCAGTTGTTTTACTTCTTTTTGCAGAGAAGATTTAATAGAAGAAAGCTGCAATGAGACCTCATACTACTCTGAAGTTTTGCTTTAATAAGGTACACGTCTCCGATTTCTTAGCACAATTTACAATTATATTGTAAGCAATTAAAGTAAAACCTCACTTGTCATAATAAATGAGCATAGTATATTTTGTGTGGCAACCTTGATGGTTAATTGCATTTGTGTCCTTAGCTATTTGCAAAAAAAAAAAACAACCCCAAACAGTAGTCTGTGATGAGTGTTGTCAGTATTACTATGAAATAGAAAATTTTTATTCTTCCGGACCCTTTTGCTAAGGGTAGTCAGAGTTTCATTTTATTATACTGTCTTTCAAGAAACAATTAGCAAGTTCCAATTCTACACATTTCAAATGAAACATTATGGAAAACTGCAATGAATTTTGAAAACATCTCTTGATTACTTTTCTCTGGACTTCCATAACACCAAGTTTTATAATATAAAAATCCAGCCTGATTGCCTTCAAGCACAAAATAAGCTGTGTATAAAGAAAGAGTAATGAATGTAATTTATCTCAACTTTAGCAAGATTTTTCACCATGTTTCTTTTATTTAAGTTGGTACATTACAGTCTGGATGTGCAGATGATTAGACAAGTAAAAACTGTTGTGGCCAATGTGTCATGCTCTGCCAGGAGGCTGGTAACAAGAGTACTGCAGGGGTATGTACTGGGACGTCTTGAGTTTAACATCTTTACCAGTGACACTGGTGAAGAGGAGGTGACACTGTGCACTTTTATCAAGTTCACATGTGGCACCAAATTGTGAGAGGTGCAGCAGATACACTGGAACACATGGCAGCCATAGAAAGTGACCTTGACAGGGCAGAGGAACAGCTGGGACCTCATGAAACCCTAAAAATGATGAAGTCCTGACCTGGGGAGGAAAGCAAACCCAGGACACCATTTTTTCCCTAGTTCAGAGTAAAGACTGAGGTGTGACCTCACTGCTCTCTACAGGAGAGGAGGGGAAGTGGAGATGGAGATGCTCATCTATTCTCCTTGATAACCAGTGGCAGGATGTGTGAGAATGACTCAAAGCTGCATCAGGGGAGGTTGAAAGTTGATATTAGAAAATATTTCTTTACTTAAGGGGCTGTCAAATGCTGGAACAGGTGTCCTAGAAGATGTAGTTTATGCCCCATGCCTGAATGTGTTTAAGAAGCATTTGGACAATGCCCTAAATAACATGCTTTAACTTTTGGTCAACCCTGAAGCTGTCAAGCAGTTGGACTAGATGATTGTCAAACTTTGAATTTGTTCCTTCTAAAACCTTTAGTTTCATGGACATAATTTGTTTAGACTTTCATGTTATTCTTAATGAATTTGGAGAAACATTAATAACATCCAGGTCCTAGTTCAGCAAGAGCAAGGAAAAATAAAATCAATATAAAATATTAGTAATGAATACAAACTTAAAATGATTTATGATACAAAACTGATTATTTTATTCAGTATGTATCTTATTACACTGTCAGGACTGCAGATATGCTCCTTTCATCTTTAGAAGGTTTAGCAGGGTTTTTTTAAATTATTTTCCCAAGACCTTAGAAACACATTACTGGAAGTAGAGGACTTCTATGACCATAGACTCCACACTTTTCTTTGTTTTGCATTTTGCTAATTATTTTAGATAGATCTATTAGATAAATGATCAAATCTTTAAGAAACAATGTACATGTTCAGCTAAGCAGTTTTTTGTTCCTCTGACAATGGTGGAAATAAATAGAAAGGACAAATTCTTTCCAGATGTCTTACTACCTCAATCTCCTTTCCTTCATATGTTAGTCATTATTATAGCAACAGCAGCAGAATCAGTCCCACCTAAGTTGGGGTGCAAATAGTCAAGGGATGTGGTTTTCAGATGGCCAGTTTGCTTACTGGTCTGTAACCATTCCCTAACTCTTTCAGGAAAATGTGGTGGCTGGACTAATGAATCCTGCAGGCCACCTTTTAAGACTATATTGTGAATCTTACTGCATTCATAGAACAAATGGGACATTTAATGATCATCTGCTCCAAACCTCCTGTCAAGGCAGGGACATCTTCTATTAGACCAGTTTGCCCAAAGCCCCATCCAACCTGTCCTTGAACACTTCCAGGGATGGAGCATCCATAACTTCTCTGGGCAACCTGTTCCAGTGTCTCACCACTCTCATAATAAAAATTTCTTCCTTATATCTAATCTAAACCTTCCCTCTTTCACTTTAAAAACATTACCTCTTGCCCTATGATAGGCACTGGTAAAAAGACATTCTCCGTCTTTCTTGAAATTCCCCTTCAGGCAGTGATTAAAAGACATTCACCATCTTTCTTGCAATTTCCCTTTAAGCACTGAAAGGCCTCCCTAGAATCTTCTCTTTGCTGTGCTGAGCAACTAAATTGATAAGCCTTTCTCCATAGGGAAAGGCTCTGATCATTTTTTTGGCCTTCCTCCTGCACCTGCTTTAACAGGCCCATGTCTTTTTTGCACTGGGGACCCCAAGGCTGGATGCAGTACTCGAGGAAGGGTCCCAGGACAGCAGAGTAGAGGAAGAGAATCACCTTGATCAACCTGCTGGCCACACTTCTTTTACACCCCATGATAAGACTGTCTTGCTGACCTACAACTGCACATCGATGGGTCATGTCCATCCAAGGTCACCTCCATCCCTGGGAAAGTGATGGAACACCTTATCCTTGGTACCATCTTAAGGCATATCAAGGATAAGAAGGTTATGAGGGGCAGTCAACATGGCTTCACCAGGGGGAAATCATGTTTGACCAATCTCTTAGCCTTTTATGAGGAAATAACACAGTGGATGGATGATGGCAGAGCGGTGGGTGTGGTCTACCTTGACCTCAGCAAAGCATTTGACACAGTCTCCCACAGCATCCTCATGGCTAAATTGAGGAAGTGTGGTCTGGATGATCAGGTAGTGAGGTGGACTGCGAACTGGCTGAAGGAGAGAAGCCAGAGAGTTGTAGTCTATGGGGCTGAGTCTGGTTGGAGGCCTGTAACTAGTGGAGTGCCTCAAGGGTCAGTACTGGGACCGGTATTATTTAATATATTCATCAATGATTTAGATGGGGGAATTGAGTGTACTATCAGCAAGTTTGCTGATGACACTAAGCTGGGAGCTGGGAGGAGTGGCTGACACGCCAGAAGGCTGTGCTGCCATCCAGCGAGACCTGGACAGGCTGGAGAGTTGGGCAGGGAGTAACTTGATGAAATATAACAAGGGAAAGTGTAGAGTCCTGCATCTGGGCAGGAACAACCCCAGGTTCCAGTATAGGTTGGGGAACAACCTGTTAGAGAGCAGTGTAGGGGAGAGGGACCTGGGGGTCCTAGTGGACAACAGGATGACCATGAGCCAACACTGTGCCCTTGTGGCTAAGAAGGCCAATGGCATCCTGGGGTGTATTAGAAGGGCGGTGGTTAGTAGGTCGAGAGAGGTCCTCCTTCCCCTCTACTCTGCCCTGGTGAGACCACATCTGAAATATTGTGTCCAGTTCTGGGCCCCTCAGTTCAGGAGGGACAGGGAGCTGCTGGAGAGAGTCCAGCGCAGGGCAACGAAGATGATTAGGGGAGTGGAGCATCTCCCTTATGAGGAAAGACTGAGGGAGCTGGGTCTCTATAGTTTGGAGAAGAGGAGACTGAGGGGTGACCTTATAAGTGTCTATAAACATATAAAGGGGGAGTGTCACGAGGATGGAGCCAGGCTCTACTCAGTAGCAAACAATGATAGGACAAGGGGTAATGGGTACAAACTGGAACACAAGAGATTCCACTTAAACTTGAGAAGAAACTTCTTCTCAGTGAGGGTGACGGAACACTGGAACAGGCTGCCCAGGGAGGTTGTGGAGTCTCCTTCCCTGGAGACATTCAAAACCCGCCTGGACACATTCCTGTGTAACATTATCTAGGTGTTCCTGCTCTGGCAGGGGGATTGGACTAGATGATCTTTCGAGGTCCCTTCCAATCTCTAACATACTGTGATACTGTGATGACCAGCTTTTCATACAACAGTACCCCCACATTCCTCTCCACAGGCCTGCTCTCAACCCATTCATCCCCCACCCTGGTGACTCAATGGCACTGGTGACTGCCCCTACGTAGGGGAGCACCTTTCATTTGGCTTTTTGAAACTTTGTAAGGTTTGCACAGGCTGAATCCTCAAGCTTGTCAGTCCCTCTGGATGGCATCCCTTTCCTCAAGCAGATAAGTGCACCACTCAGTTTATTGTCACCCTCATTATGTATTCCTCTGTAACTGAAATTTCTGTATCTGTTTGAGGTATTAATGTAATAAGATTATACTTCCTGAAGTTTTCTATAGTTATTGGTAGATTTAAATATTGTTTATAGTGAGTTAACTGTTGCAGAATTATTATTAATTCATTTTCTGAATCAATACTGCATTTTATAAATAATAGTGGCCATTCTAATGAATGCCATATGTCTCATTGCTGCATTTTTGCCATCCTGTTTTGTGTTATATTTTTCTCTTATTTTCTGATCTATGGCAATACTTTTTATGTTTTACATTGCTTGTTTTCTTTTTTTAAATCAACACAACCCTGCAAAGACCTATTAAAGGGCTTTTGAATGGTCAGATATATTTTATCATCTGTTTATTCTCCATCCAAAATTTATAGGACACATCCAAATAACTCTAGAAGACTGAAAGGAAATATATGACTGTCAACCATCATTTTGCTCAGTTCTTTAATTCCATTTCAATTGCTTCTCTAATTCCTGGAGGCAAGATTAACATCATTTGCGTTAAAAACATAAAGACTTGTCACTCAACTCTATGGGGACAAACAAATTCTTAGGGGGATCCATAGCAGAATAGTGGAGGCACCCAGTTTTGGTTACAATTAGGCAAATACTATCTTTCTTTTTAAACAGAATTTAAAGATCAGCATAGCATTGAATTTTGTTATCAGAATAGCATAGGGTTTTTATTAACAGAATCAGTGTACCACAATTTTATAAATGGCACAGCACACAATTTTATTGCCCAGTTTAATTTAGAGTTATCTTACTAATAGCCTACTGTTAACTGATTTGTCTAATCCCATTTTGAACCTACTGGTATAGTCTCCTGTGACAGCATGAATACAGAAGTTCATTAGCTGTTCTGTAAAGTGATATTTTCTTTAGTATATTTAAAATCTGTTGTCAATTTATTTGCCACACTCATGAGTTTTTAAAGCTTGACAAAATCCCTTAGCTTTCTCCTGTCTAAAGTGAATCCTAATCATTTTAATTTCTTATTCTAAAGGCTCCATCTCCTATATCATTTTAGTTGCTGCTCTCTGTACCTTTTCTGACCACTGCATCCTTCCTAAAATCCAAAGACCAGAACTGTGCAGTTCTTAAGGTGTCAACACAACAAGATTTTATACAGCATCAACATGATGACCTCTATTGTATTCTCTTTGCCTTTCATGATGTTGTCAAGCATGTTTTTTTTAGCTTTTCTTGGGGGGGGGGGGCAGATTTTGAACATTAAGCCAATAGTTTTAGAGGGCTAACAACAATGACTCGAGGGTCTGCTTATCTGTAAGTGCTAGCGTTTTTAGCATTGCATATATATATATATATATATATATGTGTGTGGTTAAGATGGTATTTATTCCCTTAAACTATTACCTTGAGGTCTTCTTTCACAACTTTTCAGGCATGTTCAGTTATGGTGATCTTTAGTTTCTGAAATAGTTCTTATGCAGTTGGGGGGGGGGGGGGGAAGGTGTTTTTTTTTTAACTTTTGGACTGTCTCTCCACAACTGATTTAACACATTAAGGAAAGGGATATTTTGCAATGTTTTGTTTGTTGTTTTTTTTTTTTTTTTTGCAGTAATACATAGAATTATCCACTTCTATCAAACTATTACACAGTTAGTGTCTAGGAACCCTCCTAACATTCCCAAATGATTACTTCAAAAGTAGGGTTTTTTTTTAAGGAAACATCCTAAACCACTAATTTTTCCTTTACTTATCTACACCTGTGATCCATAGCTATTTGCTGTCTTTTTTGTCCTTCATAGTTTGATTCTTGGAACATAATTCTCAGTTATGAAATCTGGCTTTGAGCTTAAGCAGTTGTTATCCAAGAGACAATGTTGAGAAAGAATACTTAATCTTGCTTCCTTTGTAGATAGTAATTTGACCTGGAACTCTGCCAAGACTAAATGAAAGAAAATCAAAAGCTAATCACTTAAATCTAATGAGACTGCTACCCTTACTTGTCTTCTGCAATCTTCATTTTTTCCCTTTGTAGCTAATGAATAGATTATATAGTGCTACCAGCATCTTTGTATGCATTATATATTTTATTCTATTACAAAAGTCTCAAAAGCATTTTCATCCTTCTTCTGTACATTTGTTCCTTTCTGTATACATCTATGTAAACAGTAGCACAGTTCTGCTTCCTGACTTTAGATAACATTGAACAGACTTTGCAAAGAAGCAAAAGTATGGTTTTAACAGCTTTATCTTATTTGCTTACTTCCTGATCTTTTTTGTTTGTTTCAGATTTTAATATGTATTATTGATTAATACTTTGTAGGCAATATAGCCCATATAGCTATTACTGCAGCCTAAATTGTAAGAATTATTTTTTCTTCAGTAAATAATAATAATATGAAAACTGATACATACTGCAGGGGTTTACATTCAGTGTTTCTCTACAAACTTACCATGCATATGTAGTTTTTCAGGGAAAACTTTTACTAGTCTATCTTTGGAAACCTAGAGATAGTGAAACTACAGTACCAATTAGTACGTATTCAAGAAGGTGCTGCACGGGGGACCTTTGTACTAGAAATAGAGATGCACTTCATGAAACTAGTGACCTTTTTCTGTAGATGAGTTAATTCTTTCAGCAGATAAGATGAGCAATGAAAGACCCAGTAAAAAATGGCAACAATCTGCTCTTATCCGTATAACCAACAGTCCCTGAGGCAATGCTCACATGATATTAGCAAAGGCCTGAGACTGCTCCTGAAAGCAGCATGATTGCAAACGCTCTAGAGGTGGAAAGAAAAATTGATCCGTGTGGATGGGAGCCATACCATGCTACTTCCTCTCTGGGTTAAAGATTAGACCATGAACATTTTGATTTAAGGGTGCCCTGATAAAGTTCATAGCCACCTACATTTCTGACAAAGAAAATATATATAGTACAAAATCCTTATGTCCTGAAATTTGGTATTCGTAAGAAAAAATCAAGAAGAATTTGTGAACCAAGTGTACAGCTACATTTCCCTAACTTGGCTGTCTTCTCATAACAAGTTCAGGAATGTGTGAATAGTTTAGGAAAAATGCATAATTTATATAAGCCAGTGTATGGGAATCTTTGTTTACTCTTAAGTAGAGTGAGGGAGTATTTTTCTTCTCCTTTGATTTGGCATATGTCCACACATTCTTAATATCACAGTCAGGTGAGCTTAAACCACCCATGTTCATGTTTATATATAATCTAAACTTTACTTCTTGAGATCTTTAAAATCTATTCTTTTATAAGACAAATGAAAATTTGTATGATGCATTTTATTGCAATATTTATACAAGTTTTTTTATCGGAAATGCAACTGGTATTGAAAGCTCCTATTTAAATTACTAACAACAGCTGGGACCACTCTACCCAATTACTTTGTAAGTAATTTTAATTATTTTCTTCTAGCTGGGCTCTAGAAGTGAGAGTCTATGGTTTTGTTGTTTTTTTTTTCTTTCCTCTAGTATGACATTGATATTTATGTGCTTGTCATATTTAGTTTTATTTTTGAGTTGACATATACAAAATGATATGTGATATTTGTCCCCCTTTTATATACTTTTTATATTTGCATGTGTAAGACAGAATGAAAGAAGAAAAAAAAAAAAGCATATTAGACTTCAAGGTTTAAGAATCATGTGCCTTACAGTATCCCATGTACCTTAGTCAGTATCCAGAATAGTTTTTACAACTTGTTTATTCAAGTTCCAGGGTAAGGCACAAATTCTCCAGTATTAAAAAAAAATCATCTAGACAGATGAATTCCAACTTCAACTTTAGTATGACCTACCTTTTTCTGCATTAATTTTATCTACTATTTTCTATGTCAGCATTTTAGTCAGCTATGCTGTTTCTCTTTCATCTCAATTTTTAGACAGATTTTAGTTTATTGATTTTCTTCTTTAGCCTCAAACCAAAACTCTTCTTCTCCTGAAAGCTATTTGATGTTGTAGACATATCTCCCAGTGCCTCCCCTTCCTTTCTCTTCCCTTAATGGAAAGTTTATTTAGTTCATTTTAGTTATATTTAGTTATTTATTTTATGTCCTCTGTTAAGTCTCTTGCCTGGTCAGAGATTTAAAAAATGGCAATTCTACTCTGTTCCTCAGGTAACTTCTCCCTTAGTAAAAGAAGGTTTTCCCTTGTAGAATTATGAGATAATTGGGCTTTTGGAGTGCTAAGTTTTGTTTCAGAGATTTCTTACAGCCTCAGAGAGATTCTCAGATTCTTTTTTGTTTTACTCCTACCTGCTCCATTTAGTGTGTCTCTTTTTGCATATATCCAATTAGCTCATTCCACTGACTACATGAAACTGTGAACAAATTTTTATGCATATTATAACTATTTTGATTGCTTTTTTAACTGTGGTAGTTTTATAAATTGTATGTTTTAATTTTTTTTTTTTTCATTTCATTATGAAATTTCTTCACATATTGCCTACCAAGGGATTTTTTCATTACTGTTAGCACCAAGTTCTAGCCATTTACCTCTACAATGTAGCATTTCATCTAGTATTTGTATGTCTGGTTTTGCCACTGCAGTGTCTCATTTACCTATGTTCAGCTTGATATGGGAGTATATGCCATTTATCTTTTTACAGCAATTGCTGCACTTTATATTGAGGATTATCTTTGATTATTTAAATATATAGTTTTACTCCTATTTTTTCCACATTAACTATGTCCCTAAAAAACTTAGATTCATTGTGTGACTCAATTTATGGCATTGAACAGCCCAAATATATAGTAATACAAAACCTTTTACTTTCTAAAACAGGTGGCCAAAAGGAAATTTTCTACTGGGAATGATGTCAAGCCGTGATCATAATTCTTGGACCATACCCAGGAATTTCTGGGAGACACTGGTAGCCATCACAGACCAAAAGCATAAGTGGGGCCATTTTAGCAACTAATAGTAGAATTGACTGAATTCCAGTCTCTGGAAATACTTTTTCCACTATGTAATGGAACAGCATGAACATGGTCATTATATGCATTTTTTTTGCTTTATAACTGAATGGTTTATTTCTGATTTTTGTGGCTTAGTTTGGGGGGATTTCGAGGGTTGTATTTTTTCTTTCATTTGTTTTGTGGGGTTTCTTTGAGGGTTGTGTTGTTTGTTTTGTTTTTTAATTATTATTAACAGATATTCCTTAGCCTTTTTTGGTAGCCCCAGGATATGTAACTCCACATTTCAGTTGATTGATTAGTCTGTGAAGTGTCAGTTTTAATTCTACACTGCATGTTTACCCTGCACACTATGTGACATAAATATTGTCAATTGTTAGTTCTCTATTATGCCCAGAATTCCAATATGTTGTTCATATTTCAGCAGGTTAATGGGTTAGGGAAACTTACTTCAGTATGATTTTCAAAGCCCACATTGGAGTTTAAGTTCAGCCATAAATCATGCAGTCACTCTCTCATTCCCCCCCCCTTCCTTCCCCTGCTCCCAGAGGGATGGGGAAGAGAATCGAAAAAAATGTAATTGCCATGGGTTCAGATAAGATCAGTCCAGTAACTAAGGCTTTTTTAACACAAACCACTGCTGCTACCACCAATAATAATAATGATAAGAGAAATAACAAGGGAAGAGAATACAAGCGCTCACCACCCGCCGACCAATAATACCCAGACCAACCCCGGCAGTGATCTCTCAGTTTACATCCTGGGCATGACGTGCTGTGGTATGGAATACCTCTTTGGCTAGTTTGGGTCAGGTGTCCTGTCTCTGCTTCCTCCCGTCTTCCCCTCCTCCCTGACAGAGCATGAAACTCAGAAAGTCCTTGGTCAGACTAAACATTTGAGCAGTAACTAAAAACATTGGTGTTATCAACGCTATTCCCAGGCTGAAAGGCAAAAACACAGTGTTGCACCAGCTACTGCTGAACTCCGGATAGCTCATATCCGGCTTCACTAAATATAAGTGGCTAAATTAAGTCTAATGTAATTAAGAGCCTGAAATCCCATAATATCCTATTGAGATATAAAATTCTGGAGTATGATACTGCTGCAGTGAAGCTAAGAATTTCAGATTACAGGGAAAATTCCTATTATATAAAATAGAAACTTGAATTTTAAGTAAATGTCAGGAATAAAACTGTCTTTGAGATTTGCCTTGTAAATCTATTGAACCTGTTGTATATGTACATGCATAGTAAGGGAGGAAACAAAGCTGACCTGTGTAAAAAATAGTAACAGGCCTGGGACAGAAGTTCTTCTCTTTGAGAGTTGCTCTATTTGACATCACCTATTATGTTTCAAGCCAGCCTCAGTAGGGTCTAGTGAAGCAAAGCAAAAACTTAGATCAGTAACTATCTTTCCCAATCCATCAAATTATTCCCACAGCTTTCAATTGTCTCACATCTTTGATAAAGTATGTAAATTGTTGTCTCAGTCCTGAAAATCTGCAAGTCTGATCCCCATATATGACTCTGCTAGGAAAAGAGAATAGTCCATCTTCCTCAACTCTACTCACCCACTGCAAAACTGGAGAGGAATAAGGCAGTCCAGCTAGGAGAGAGGTCAGTGTATGAGGTTCACAGTGACGTTGGGCAAACTCCTCTGTCCAGAATCTGTCTGGATTCTATATCAAAGACCCAGTTCTCTTAAATAAACAGAAAAAAGCATATGACTAGGGGTTTGGGTTGTTTTAATCTATTTAATATGCACATAATTTTCAAAACCTAAGGTGCAACTAATTAAATCATCTGTTTCAGATAATATCCTGAGGAATTCAGCAATCAAGACCACTTTTAAAGTGTCGATAATTTCATTATGCATGCCAAATAAATGCTTCATCAAAAGTGTAGAAGAATTACAACAGAACTCTTCCGTACTTAAGATAATATCGTAAGGGTAAGAGCACATGCTGGGAAAATCAGGTTTTGTTTAATATGTGAGCATTTCTATGAAGTCAACTAAAAAATTAGACACAGAAAAGAGAGAACTGGATTTGTATTATACCTTAGTTACTAAACTGTTCTTATCTCAACCCGTGGGAGTTGCATTCTTTTGATTCTCCTCTCCGTCCCTCCGAGAGCAGGGGGAGGGCAAGAAAGGGGGGGAAGTGAGCGAACGAATTACCTGACAGGGTTTAAACCACGACATACACACAGAAGACGAACTTGAGGTTTCTGACTATTTAAATAAAAGTTGGGGTTTGTCATGGTTTAAACAAAGCCATAAATCACACAGTTGCTCTCTCACTCCCCCCCTTTTTTGGCCTCACCTTGCTCCTGGAGGGATAGGAAGGAGACTCAAAAGAATGCAACTCTCATGGGTTGAGATAAGAGCAGTTTAGTAACTAAGGTATAATACAAATCACTACTGGTACCACCGATGATAATAATGATAAAGGAAACAACAAGGGAAGAGAATACAACACCTCAGCATCAGCCGACTGACAACTTGCCCCCCGAGCTCGACCAAGCACCAACCGATACCTCGTCCTACCCTGCAGTCCTCTAACCCTTCCGGGTAACTCTCCTTTACGTCCTGGGCATGACGTGCTGTGGTACAGAATACCTCTTTGATCAGTTTGGGTCAGGTATCCTGTGTCTGCTTCCTCCTGGCTTCCCCTCCTCCCTGGCAGAGCATGAGGCTCAGAAGGTCCTTGGCCAGGCAAAACATTTGAGCAGTAACTAAAAACATCGGTGCTATCAGCACCCTTTTTGCCTTTGCCTGGCTGAAAGGCAAAAACACAGCACTGCACCAGCTACCAAGAAGGAGAAAAAATGACTGCTACTGCTGAACCCAGGACAGGTTTGTTGCTAATATTTTTCTCATTCATTCATTAATTCACTCATTTATATAATACAGATATTTATATTTTGTATCACTTAAACATTCATATGATATATCTGATGAATAGAGGAGACTGCTAACTGTGTTTCAGCCACACTACCTTCTGGCTGACTGTTAAAAGTACTAGCTTAACAGATCATCTGTAGAGAGCACCATGCCCATCAGTCATCCTTAGAAAAATTAAATTTAAGTAAAAAGATATAACTGATAGAAAAGCAGGCTGCATCCCTGAAAGAACTTCCCCTCTCTCTATTAGGTGTGATAATTTTTGGATACACCAGCAAATATCAGAAAACAACCACCAAAACCAAAATCTGAAAAAAAGCGCCCCACTACTGTGTTCCCTTATTTTATGCTTTTAAGAAAAATATGTTAAAGGTAATGTAATAGCAGCAGTAAGTGAAAAGTAGCTAAAAGAGAACAAAATCTGAAATCTTTTCTTTGCAAGAGGAGAGCTTCCTAGCAGCTGCACTTGCTATAACAAAGGACTGTAACAAATAACAATAGCTTTGCTGTGTTTTTCTTCTGTTAAGTACTGAAGTGTCAGAAAGCTTGAAAGAGTGTTTAGCAAGTCTTGACAATTTAGTATGCTTAAAAAAAAGAAAGCTGACAGAAACAAGTAAATCTTTGTGGTATAGTTGCTTTGTGCTTGCTGTTAAAAGCAGCATATCAAGGGGTACATACAAGGGCACTGTAAATAACATGGAGGACTCTAGTTCTCAGTCATAGCATCCAGCTACATTTTAAGTATTATAACTGGTTCTGAAAGATAGAAGTGTGACACTTCTTAAGCTGCTGGTACTCTTCTGCCAAGTGCAAGGAAAGTAGAATGAACAAGAAAACAACACTAAAAATTGCTATTCAATTTTTTTTTTTTTTTGTCATCCTGTGAAGTATTTTCCAGCATTATAGCAAAATGGAAGTATTTAAGTAGTTCTAAACTGAGAAGTATTTCAAAATTATTTATTGTAAATAAAGACTAAGGAATCTGAATATCTATCTAGAGATATTTTACTGAAAAAAATGTGATTTAGATTATTCCTTTAAAGCCTATTTTCAATGAATTGATTTTTCTGATTGAACAAGTAGAACAATATTTTTAAAGATTCAGAACTGCATTTTTTTAATGTGAAACTTATTATCTTTTCTGTCCAGTCACTTAGAGTTTAGCCTGACTACCAGCTTCTTGCCTATTATTTTGCCACTATGGACAGAATTTATACCCAGAGTTTTGGGAATCAAATAAAAATAAGCCTGAAAATGAAAAAAGCTGAATTTTAATACTATGGCTAAAATTAATTTCTGGCAAAAAAAATGGAAAATATTTTTACGTGCCTATATACACCTTAAAGTACATTAGGATGTATTTGCAAACATGTTATAGATACAAATCCACATACTAAATGTGTATTTTAATTTATTACCCTATAGGCCTTTTATAGGAGCTGCTCTGGAAGAATATACCAGGAAAAGACGTTATGATTCTCGGTAATGCTAACACTATTACACCAAACTTACCTTAAGAAGATCCAAAATGGTGTAAACCCATCTCGCCAGATTTGTGTTAAATGTCACCTGTAAGTATGAGAATCAGACATACCAGCCCCCATCATTTCTGTGCAAATCTGTATACAAGATCAGGCTAGATTATTACTAAGGAAGAAACTAAACTAAACAAAAAACCTGTCTTTAAAATGAACATGTTGTCTCATATTTCTCAGTTAAGCATCTGATGTTTAAATGAGGGTTACAGGAATAAGAGTAAGAGAGATTGTTCAAATTCTTTCCTCATTTGCTTTAACTGGAGAAAGATTTTGCTTACTTAGACCCTTGGAAATCTTACAGCAAGTCCAAATGGAGGCAGGCGGAAAAAGGATCACTATCAGAAACAAATACTAAATTCTGACAAAAATTTATTAATACATAATTTTTTAATTATTCATTTGTATTCGTTGCTAACCAACTACATCCTGTGCTTTGTTGACAAGTCAGAAATACCTTCCCAGCATAAAGGATTCCAGAGTGAAAACTGTTCCTGTGGTCTTCAGAGCTCTACAAACCTCAGCAAATAGAAAACCCTGGATTCATGACTAAGTGATCTATTCAGAGGAAAGGTCACCATGATGCAGATCCCAAGGACAAATATAGTAATAAAAAAACCCAAGAGCTTTAAAGCAGCAAGGGTTTTTTTTTTTGCTTATACAAATAAATAAATAAATAAACCAACCAACCAACCAACCAACCAACCAGAAAAACAAACCACCACATCCCGCCTAAAAAAAACTGACAAACAAACAAAGAAACAAAACAACACAACAACAAAAACCCCAAAGAACAGAACCTTTCAAGTTCACTGTGCATTCTGGCCTATATTTTATAATTTTCACAGGTACTGCATTGTCCAAAGGAATGTAACCGAGCATTAAGTTACTAAGCTATGGGACAAGAGAAATGTAGCTATTGAGCAGTTTCTCTATTAACAGAAAAAAATATTATAATCACAGATGGCTGAACAATTACTAGAATTTGGCAGGCATACTAAAAAGTAAGCATAGGATTTGCCTAACTCACTGGTCTGTCATGTCTGATTTATTGCCTCCAGCGATGGAAATTTCTTGATTCCTCAAAGCAAGAGTGCAAAATAAATTAATATGATGCACCTACACAAATCAACAACATTGTACTCACTATTGTCCTCTTGGATGAGTGGTTTTATATAAGGAATGGGAATTTATTGCTGCAGTTTGAGCATGCTGTTATAACCAGGAGCCAAAATACCAGCAGATTACAGCTCCTTCTATTGCCTTCTCTGGGAGATCAGCAGGGCTGTTGCACAAATACAGAGCCAGCAGTAAAATGGGGATAATTTAGCTCTGAATACAAAACATGCAGGAAATATTTTTAAAGCTCTATGCTTGTTCTCTTGGCTGCATTTCTAAAGTAACTAGTTGGTTGTGGCAGATTGCATCTGCCTGTTCCTCCTCACACTAAGGAATGTGATTCTTGTAATTTTAGACAGAAGTGGCTAGTATAGTCACTTTATTCTTTCTCCCCACATAGCTGACCTCTTACAACTCTCATTCATCACAACCATGAAGATGAAGCTTGGATCGAGGATCTGTTTTCGATAACCAGCACTGAAGCAGAAAGGAACATTTCATACTACAGAAAATCAGAGCTACAGCATTAAAATGAAACTTAGAATTTAACATAATAGTGGTTAGAGTTGAAGCAATTTTGGAGCACATGACTGATGGTAACTACATTACATGCAGTCACTGTGGTAATGAGTGATGGTTTTCTGCACTGAGACTATAAGCAGCAGAAAATCCTCTTACCCTCTGAACCAAGAAAACATGGCTCCTGTAGCAACTGCTGTTTATTGGGAAAAAAGAGAGCATGCCATTAGCTCCACTAAAACAGTTTGATTATGCTTTGGTGAGAATCAGAACAAGCCATATATTTAGCTGGCCAAAGAGCTGCAAATGTGTAGGGCCAGTGCTCACTTGCATACATATAGAATGAGATTTATAAATGTCAACTGGTGAGTACTATGAGTTGAAGTCATAAAAGGGGCTGTTTCCAGGATCCACACAAATTTAATCTCCTAGCAACAGGAGTTTTCAGGATTAAAAAATAAATATTTCATTGGAGTACTGATTTTTTTGAAGCTGCCGATGAGCTAATTTGCCTGAAATGCTTATTATTAGAGATGTGGGAATAAATTTAGAACTTTTAGTCATTGTCAAAGTTACAGAATTTAGTTAAATTGCTGCAAAAAAATATTTAATGTGTAATTTCTTTACTTGTTTCTATAAGATAATTTGTTTCATACACCTATAAGGAAAAAAGTCAATGTGGTACACATTAACATTATGATTGTGTTTACTGCCTTATCCCTAGACATTCAATTTCTGAGTAAATTTAGAAATATTCTAAGGGTTTTTTTAGTAGCAACTTAGCCTGCCAATACTACATCAAGGTTAAAGATTCTAAACCAGTTTTTAACAGTAAAGAATAATATATCCACTATTATATTTAGTTTATTTATACATACAGTTTTTTATACTTATATAAAATATATTTGCATATATATAATTAGCATATTTTTGTACATAATTATATGGAGGTTTTTTTTTTGTTTTATTTAGTCTATAGCATATTCCCACTTACAAGTAGATGTGAGAAAAAACAATAGTCTGATATCTTGTAACCATATTGCACGTTGAAGTGAAAAATTTCTTCTCTGAGAAGGCAAATAAAATTTGAAAATAGAGCTGAATAGACACATTACTGAATGCTTTTCTCATCTTAGGCAAAGAACATTTTCTGATTATCAGGGTTTCTTGTAGCACTCATGGCACTAAAAAGCCAATGCAGAAATCTTTGTCTTTTAGAATCTTTGAGACTTAATTGAAGGTTTATCAAATGGCAGAGACTTGGAAAGGAAATGTGAGAGCCTTCTCAGCCATAAACACGATGTACCTGGCTGAACCAATAAAGAAAAACAGTACGCTGTTTTCCACTGTGACACTCCAAGTCAGGCACATCGTAACACATATCACATACTGCATCGCATCACATCACCATGGACAAACTCTACAAGGCAGACATGCACAACTTAAGAGGATGACATGATCATTTATTGGCTAATACAAACAATAAATATCTAAGAATAATCAGCTACTAGTTTAAGAGTTAAAGTTGTTATCAGTCAATAAAACACTGATGCACCTTTGCTAGCCAGGCAAATATGAGGCAGGTGGAGAAAGGCTGATGTCAAGCATCAGCTAATTGCAACAAGCAAGAGACATTATTGAGTTCCTGTTTCCTTGCTTTATTTTTTTCTATTTGGGACTTTTGCTTTATTTCTGAAGCGCTAGCTTCAAAAACTGTCATTAAGAGCTCCTTCTTGCATAGGCTCTGTGTATTGTATTTGCTTGCACAAAATCCAGTGTTTATTCTTCATATTTTATTAAGGTCATTAATCTTTTATAGCTATCACCCAGGCATGAAATAAGGTAAAACAATGGATTTCAATAGTTGCAGTTATACCTTAAACAAAATGCAGATGAAAACCATGTGATTCTTTCTACTGGTTTGAATAGATAAAGATCAGACCATCACCAACAGTTGTGTTTATATGTAATGAATTGTCCTAGTTTTGCTCTTCTGGAACTGAAAAGATTAAATTTAAGTAATTCTAGTCCAAAACACATAACAATCATGAATTTGAATTAAGTAAATACAATTAAATCACTTTTACCTGAATTAGGTCTACTAAGTCTTTGCTACCAGGTTTATCACAGGGGAAGTCATCTCAGCCTACATGCTTTAACTGAAATCAGGACAAGTGCAGTTTATTCATCTGTCCATTATGACAAATAATTAGCTGCCCATCAATGAATTGTAGATTCAGGATTACTGGCAGCACTCCAATAGATGAAACACAATCCTAGACCTCAGGAAGTGTTAATAAATTACACTTTTTTTAACACCCTTAAATATTGAACATTCTTCACTAACTAATCCCAAATATTCTACTCTCCCCTGCTCCCTCTCTGCCCATGTGCTTTGCAGATGCACTCATATCTATTTCTTGCATATAAAGTGGCACCATAAACCCCAGTCCATGTCTCTGAAGACTGGATTCAGGTACTATTTTTACTAGTTACAGGGTACAGAAAGCTTTGATTTTAGATTCAGCCTACAATAGGATTAAAAAAATGATATATTTTCTCCAAAATGCAGAACATTTTTCCACAAGTATCAAGTGCATATACCCTAGACAGTCAATGTAATTTGAATATAAGTTTAAATTAAAGTTTTAATATATTTCAATCTCACTATGAAAAAAGTGTCAAATTGTGTCTGTAGCAGTTTCTGAGAAGCAAACAGTTCACAAATACATGGAAATAGAGTAGATGTTGAAGAAAGAGTAACAGATGACCTGGTACTAAAATGAAAAATGCTCTCTCTTTATGCACGCTTTGACCTGCTTTATGTAGCCAAAATAAGCATAAAATCTTTTCTTGACATGAAAAGGTATCTGTTATTGAATTTATGTAACAATTATTTAGACTGTGAGTCATAAAGTAGGTCCTCATAGCAGTCTGAGAAAGCTCATTTTTTCTTGAACTCCTATGGAAATAAATTATAGAGTTGATTTCCACAGAAAATACTATGTTTGCATGTATTTCTAATATAGATAATAATATAGATTTATTTTTAGAAGCCTGAAAATATTTAGCTGAAAAACTTCTGTAATTGAACCAGCAGCTCAAGCACAGGCTGTAAAAATTAAAATCTTTAGGTGAATTTGGAGGGAGAAAAGAACAGAAGGCACAGGTAAAAGGCAGGAGGAAAAACAAACAAAAAAAAATGGAGGAGGGACACTTAATGGGACTTTACTGTGTGCAACTTCAAATAAACTGTAGTAAGGTATATGGTTCTAAAAATTTGTGGTTACTCCATTGTTGAAGAGGTGTTAAGAGTAGTATACTGAATCCTGTGCTATTGATGCATTTTTATATAACTAAGGTTTTCATAAATAATATTTGACAATCTTTAAATTTTAAAATATGCACTTTCTTGTAGAAAATCTCATGTTTTCCATCTATAAAAGCTACCTTACTTCAAATGGGTAAGATCTAAAAAGTTACAAAACCAAACTAAGATAGCTTTTCAGGTGTTCTATGCATCAAAATACTACAATTTTGAGATTAGAAACCTATCACTGCTCCCCTGCAAATTCTCTTTTTTAATTGGCATTAAGACAACTAATTTTTATGCTACAGGACCACAGAAGAGTAAAGTTTAGAAAGTAGATTTTGATTAAATATTAGGAAGAAATTGTTTACTGTGAAGATGATGAGACACTGGACAGAGAGTTTGTGGATGCCCCATTCCTGGCAGTATTCAAGCTAGTCACTTCTCTGACAACATTTATAAGGCTTCCTTCTCTCTCCAACTTATTTGCAATGCAACAAGCAGGCAGTTTCCTTCTTCTCTTCCCCCTCAGACCTTAACAGCTCCCCCCACCTTAGATTCTCTGACATCTACATTCTTTTTACTATACTCTAGACAATGGCTGCAAAGACAGCAGTCTTGCTTCAGAGAAAAGGAAATCACAGTCAACTGCCAGTCAAATCTTGCAGCTAATACACAAAAAAAATTTCAAAAAAGAATATACTGATTCCACTAAATACTTTCCAGTCTTCTGTAATGGGAAATTGTAGATAATAATTGGAAATATAGAAACACAGAATCATTTAGGTTGGGAAACAGCATCTTTTGAGTTATTTTAGATGCCTATCATATGACCTTTAGGCATTTCTTTCCCAGGTTGAAGGATTGTAATCAGTGTGTGATCAGTAAACTACTCCGTGTTTTCAATAATAATACTTATTACTCTTCCTTTCAGGTTTTACTATTCTGTCTTTACTGCAAGATACAGTGAACAGTGCATATAATATTTCAATAACTTGTAAGTTTGATTTAGCACTTTAGGTGTTTAAAGAAACTTTTTTCTTCCTTTGAAAAAGAACTTTATCTGCTGTTTTATTTCAGAATGGCTTAGTATTGTACCATTCCTCCGGAGGTTTCAGGAATATTTTTGGGTTTGATTATCCAACATTTTAAAATTTTATAACCTCATTGTGCCTTCCTCCCTGAAAAAATTCAAACCTATACACTTCCTTCATTATGAAGGAAAACATTTTATCTTTTTGTTTTCTCTCTCCTAACCTATTATTAAATACTTATTATTAAATTATAACAGTACTCCCTTTATGGAAGAGTTTAGTACATTTACTAGACAGTGGTGAAGTACTTTTTAAAGTCTTTTGTGGTGGAGTTTATCAGTAGATACTTGAAAAGCAAAGTGTATTTTGTAGACTGCCTGTCCAAGTGCTTCAAATATTTGTATGTTTTTCAGAAGCATGAATATCTGCTATAAAATGTATATTCCAAAAGTATATTAACTCATGTGTCCATTTATTCTGTTCTTCACTTCTGTTGTTTCAGTTTATCTATTACAAAATTCAAATTTGCAGGTTCATGGTTGGTTTTGGTTTTGTTTGTTTGTTGATTTTTCTTTTTATGTTGGTTTGATCGTTTTGTTGGTTTTAAGAATTAAATCCTTTATAATGGGCTTTAATGTTTCATATATTATTGTCCCATATTTGTTGGTTGATAAAGCTCCATCATTCTTTCCCTATAGAAAAAATGGAATGCAATTCAGAGATACTGTGTAAAGCACAGTATTCTAGTTAACTTTCTTACATTTTTCCTGTGATCCGCTTTCTGCTCCTTGAAACCCGGTCCTCTCACCTTCAGTAATACTGAGTAATATCTTATCCTATAAGAAGTAGTAATGTTTATGGGTAAACCACTACTCATTCTGATTGCAACCACCTTAAATTATTTTAAGCAGTAAGAAAAAATGCGGACTTCTTTATTGTTTTCTTATTTAGACTGTTTTAGTTTTTATGTAAACTTATTCTCTTATAGATATATTTCTATCTGGGTACATATTTCCAACCTTCAGTTTGGAAAATGGACAAGACTCAGAACAGTGATGATACACTTATAATGCTCAATCTCAATATATATAAATTATATTAATTGTATTTATCATCTTATATTACACTGCATTGCATTATGTATTAAAAGATACATTTTAAAAATTCATGTTTACTCATTTGTAGTTACATTTATAAACTTACACGTACATAAATTAATATCTATATTAAAGTCAACAGCAATCTTGTGACATAATGTTCTCATTCCTTGTTGAATTTTAGCTTAACAAGAAAGTAACTCTTAATTGTAGAGAATATTTTGATAGTGGGTCCTTTGCTACAGGTAGAGCGAAATCTGAGGTAAAAGTCACTTTTGAGCAAACACAGTGTACAATTTCACAGAATATTTTAAGGTCATGTACATTTTTAAGACCATAAATATAATATGAAGGTTTTCAATACTGGTTAGACCTACAGATAGAGAGTTTAGATGATGAGGAAAATTCAGAAAGATATGACAGAGAAACATATAAAAGAAATTTATTTAGAAATATGCTGAACCCATCTTTTTTAACCTTTTGATAGTATTTACTTTAGATTAAGATGCATTTGTTTAATGTTTGTCAAATACACTAGGAAACAGTTTTATCAATTGTCTCCTCAAAAAGTGCTAATATTCTAATATTTTAGCACTAATTATGACTTTTGTTTGATAGTCTGAAAGGATTTTTTTTTTCCCAAGACATTATTTTAGCTGTTTATGGTATAGTGACCATTTTTTGTCTCCCACTTATTAGATCTATAGTTCTGGCAAAAAATATCCTGAAAATGTTGTTGTACAAACTAATAAACACATCCCTACAAAATAGGAACTGTGATGTTAACAATAGTCATCTCTTCTGTTGAAACTGCAAGGAACTTGGAGAACAGAAGCTAACACAACTGTCTGCACTAATGAATTTCAGTAATTTCATAAGTACAGACTTCCATTATTAGCTAGAATGCTAATACAGGAGATCATGTTAACTTTAAAATTACTTTCCTGAAGTGCCGCAGAAAATATATGGACTCAGTCAGAGATCAATATGATCAGACAAAAAGCTGTTTATTACAAAGTCTTAACCCCTTAAATACTATTTCTTATGTGCACTTACAGTGATTTGGCATATTATGATTGGATACATGTCCTGAAGACCCTTTGCAACTAGCATATAATTGGTTAAGCGCAGGTGTGGGAACTTGACCTCGAAAGCTTGCCAACAGTCCACAGTTCTCATTAACTCAGTGAATTCTAGCTGCTTCTTATCTTGCTTGCTTAAGCTTCCTTGGGCCTCTCATGGTCTTGCTGTATCTTTCAGGATTATTCAGAGTTTATGTACCAATTATCCATTCTCCTGTGAGAACACTGTCTCCACACTGAAGATCTCCTGAAATATGTTGAATAAGAAAAGAAAGCAACCATGTTTCTAGGTGGAAGAGACGAAGACTTTATTTTTTGCAGCACAGATAATGTTTGTCAATTAAGCTCTTGTTACAGGAATGTTATAGACGTTACAGTAAATGTGTCTTTTGCAGATTAAATCGATGAAATCTATTATACTATTTTGATTGGGAAAGTCTTCAAAGATGTTTGACTTTCTCATCTTCTCACACAGAACTAAAAGGCTTAATTATCTGAAATGGATTCTAGGAGGTTATTGCAGAAGCAAATAATGAAATTGCAAACTAAAACGTTTGTAGCTATTGCAAAAGCATTATCAAGGGGTTTTGTTTTTTGTTGTTTGGTTGATTTTTTTTTTTCCCCCTTGTCCTGGAAATAATGTAAAGATAAACTCACAGAAGAAATTTTTTCCCTTCCTCATCCCCATCTAGACCAACTGTCTCCAAACTGGGGTGCAGGCATGGGGTGCAGAGTATGATTCAATTGAGTTTAGGAAGAAAATATAAGAACTTCAGTAGTACTCTCATGAAGTTTTCACTGATGGGGTGGATCAAAAAAGTTTGGAGACTGCTGATCTAGACTGTCACCTGTGTTATGATTAAGTTTTTATTGCCCGACATTAAAAAAAGAAAACAAAAAAAAAAGTCAATAACTAGGCCAATTTCAGTCTGGTGGAAACAGACAAGATAAGCACCCAAACACATAATTTCTCACCTGTTGCGCTGCCAGAACTGCAAACACATCTTTGAATAGACCGATACTGTGTTTCAAATTTTTTTAAATTAGATCCCTGTGATCTTAAAGCTTCTAAAAAAGCCTCTGAAAATCAGTCAGATTTTTCTATGACGTTTAAGTTGACATTCAGAGCCTTCAAAGGAGGCTTTAATCATTTTGAATGATTGATTAATTGGTTAGCTCTTCATTTATTTATTTATTTATTTTACTGGCTTGTCTTTCCACCCTTTGCTTTAAAATCAGAATGAGATATATTGAGTAAATAAGAGGGGAGGATTCATATCATTCATTCATACCAATAAGTTGGTGAAAAGGCATTAATGGCAGAATTGGTGATCACCAGGCAGAATATCACAGTTCCAAGAAACAAAAAAGCAGTAAATCCTACCTGTGCTGTGTTTTTTTTTTTTTTGTCAGAGAAATGAGCCATCCATTTACCAAAAAATGAGATTAGAAACCAAATAAACTCTCACTCTGTTTACCTTAGTTGCCACACCTTTCTGCAGTGTCAAAGTAATTAAATTTGATTTTCTAATTGTCTCTTTTGGGCCGGGTAAAGAATACCTCATTGGGTCAACAGTCAGGTGTGTTTGGCACACTAAATCAAGATGATACTATTCCTTATTAAAGAAAGTTATCATATTTTATCAAGCAAATTACTAAGTATTATTTATATTCCTTCAACGTGCTCCGTAAGAGATGAAATAACAAAGATGGTCCTTGAGATTTAGCTTTGTCATTTTCTGCCCATTTTTGAAAAACGTGCTATTACAGTATCACATCTGAAGTAGCACTCAACATATTGCAACTCAATAATTAAAAACTGTACAACACAAAACTTAGAAGTTACAAAATTAGATAGTTCATTAATTTTAAAACAAATACTGCATTAAGTAATTTCAGTATATATTTTAATATAATAAATAGATAATATTGTTTTGCAAATTCTTTAACCTAGAAATTTCCCATGCTAGGCCATTTTCTTTATTTGTGGAAGTGAAAACTTTTGCACAGTTTTATAAATTGTAGCAAATGTACTCATTATGAACACATGAGCATATTTTCTCCCTCAGAGCATGAGTTCTGTTGCCTTTTAATAATTTAAATCATATTAAATATAGATAAATGTGAGATGTGATCTGATTTAGACCACTAGTTTTGCACCCTCATCTGTGACCTGAGTGTGTGTTAGTGCTTGTCATCTTTCTGCAGCCATTTCAATTGGAAATAACGCTGGGAAAACAGACTGTTTCACTTTGGACTCTTCAGAATACTATGGGCAAAAATGATTTTCCATGCCTACATTGTGATTAGTGTTTATTATAAGCTGAAATGCGCGTAATATGTTTTCTCTCTTTCTCTTTTTACCATTTTAAGTAACTGGTAAATGCATCAGAAGAGGCAGGTGCTGGTCCCCACTTTCTGATCTCTGAGTACATCTCTGCAGCACTAATTTTCCATATAAGATGGCATAAAATCAGCCCTAAATAGCCTTGTCACAACATTTCTATTTTCATAGAAGCCTGTTGAATTTTGAAGGTACTTTGTGAAAGATACAATATTTTCTTCTTGTAAGTTTCATTCTTATTTATCTTGTAAAAAAATATCAGGTTCCAACTTGAAAAAAAAAGTAGAAAAAACAACCAAATAAACAAACCAAACAAATCCCAAACCAACCAACCAACCAAAAATAAACAAACAAAATCCCCCAAAGCAAACAACAACAAAAACAACAACAACAAAAAAATGTGGTATACTGATCTGAGATATTACATGTCTGCCTCATGTTTCCATCTTATATAGGCCAAATGCAATTCATCATCACAGAGCACTTTTCACCATAATGCATATGATTTTTTTTTTTTAAGGTGAACTTAAGTGCTTGTTTACCTTTTCATCATGCTGTTAAGTAGTTAACACAGCAGTTGCTTAATGATGACAAGAGTTTAAAGGAAGCAGATACCCCTTTCCATAGCTGACATGATTTTGATGTCTTTTTTAGTCTAACCTGAAAATTAGTAAATCTTAAAATGTAATATGGACTTTCAAGGACTTCTGATCCTTCTCACTGGATTCAGTCTTGTTTGCATTATATGCTACTGGTAGAGTGTAGTATTTTGCTTCACGATTTATTTATTAGTTGTTGATCTATGTCAAGAGAAATGGAACAGCACTGCATTACTAAGGATTCTTCCCTATACTCTGCTGAATCATGTTACTGACTCTTCACCTGATCATCATGTGCTGAGACAAACTATTCAGTCAAACACATCTTAATTAATGAGATCAGATTATAGTATGATTCCTCTTGCCTGATACCTGTCTTGTGTTATTTTTGCCTTCACTTCTTTCCAGTTGCAAAGCAAATGGAGCAAGCTGGAAACTGGAAACCTCAAGAAATTTATGTGATTTCAACTATGCATTTAGTATTCACGTGAGTGGCACGAAGCTGACAGACAGTGCTAAGAAGCCAGAAAGTCTTGACAAATCACATTCCTCTGTAAAATGGGAGTGTAACTTTTCAAAACAACTGGTAATGTATTAATTTGCTTAAAGAAAAAATATTTTGGCTGTTATATGTTTGACTGTGACTAAAGGGTTATCTCCAAATTTGAGAATTAAAAAAAAAAAGGAACCGAGAAGAAAGGTTTAAAAAGAAAAAAAAAAAAAAAAATCTGTGTCTTAAAAAAAATGTGTTTATTGCACAGAGGTTTAGAAAGCATTATTTTTTTTCTGACAAGGATAATGCAGAAGAACTTGACTTCTTAGTTCATCCATCATTCCTTCCTTGGACATTGATTGATGTTCACATCTGCTGACCTATTTACTGTGCAAATATCAGCTGTGTTTCTGAACCGCTACATACTGCCTAGGCTACAAATTCTTTGCACCATTTTCTCTATCATCTGTAAAGAGCAGTTAGATTTGGAAACTGTAATACAGTGATTTCATAGTTACAGATGAAAAAATATTATTTTATATTCTTATTTTGTTTTATTAATTCACTAGTGGATCGTCATCATCTTGCAGTTAAAGATTTTATGTTGGCAGAGTGATCTTGATCTCATCAGAAGATGGTTTAGAGATTCATGAAATTAATCTAATTGAAGAAATTAATCTAATTGAAATACAAACACCTTCAAAGGGGAAAAAAAAACCACCTTTCAATATTCTTTTTTTGTTTATGTTTTGTAAACTATATATACTATGTACATATACACATTTCCAAGGTCAAACCAAGGAATTATAGGCTATTTATTGTTACAAAATAAAAGTTATGCATATTGCTGATGATTAAAAATGCTGATCTTGAAAAATAAACATAAGAAAGAGTTATCTGGTGTGATGAGAGGGCTAGGACCCTATAGAAAATCCTGGCAATGGCAGTAGGGAAATTAACACTCCTTGAACATGTTAATCTTTCTGAATTGCCCATAGCTGGAGCCTGCGTGACCATCTTAGATGCCTAAATCCAGGATGGCTAAATTTAGACTATTTGTTAATAGCACACGTACATTTCTTTCTGATTTGTTTAAAATAGTTGCATTAATATTTAAAGCAGACAGAAGTAAGGGAGCACATCATAATGTTTTTATTATACAATAAGCAAATGGTAGCAACAACAGAAGTAATTTCAATCCTATTCAGTGAAGTAGAAGTTCTGATCTGTAAATGTAAGTAAAAAAAATAGAAGCTACTAGAGGAGTGTGATTAGAAGGTGTATCTTCATCATATTAAATACTTAAGCATCAGTTCAGTAAAGTAGGATGTACTGTCAGCCTTAAAGTCAAGACATCCTTCCAGAACAATAATAACATAGTGGTTGATTAACAATGGAATAATTTTCTGGTGAGTAGGTGAGAACAAGGAGTCAAAGATGAAGCAGAATGTGAATTGAAAACATACAAGTCAGTTTTATAGAGAAAGAAGCTGAGAAGATGAAGGTGAATGACAAAAAAACACAGGGAAATTCTGTGTGTAGAAAATAGAGAATGGTGTTGAATGCTGAGTAGAGATATGAGTAAAGTATAATCAGGATCACTGTTAAAAGGAGACTGCTGAAATCTTGTTATTCTTTTGAACCTGAACACCATCCTGAAAGGCATTTTATTTCAGTCTAAGCTCCATGCTTTGCATATATAAATCAGAAATTTAGTGAAATATCACACAGTGAAGAGGCAAGAAAATTGAGGGAGAGTGAACAATCAGCTGTCATGATAGTGAACGTTTTCTTCAATATTAATCGTGATAGAAAATATTTCACCTTGACACTATAGATGATTATCCATACATTGCATATCTTTTTGAAAGTGGGCAAGTCAGATGCAATATTTACTACTATGAAAAAAGTTTTGCGTAATATTCCACATTCTCTTAGTGTTGTCTTTGAACAAATTTTCACAGGTTATTCTAATTTTTTTTTTTCCTAAGTATTTTAAAATGTAATTATATTTAGCATGTTGCATTCTTAAGCATTTACAGCCATATATATTTTTCTCTTTCTGAAGGTTAGAATTTGGAAAAAAAATAATCCACTTCTGTAACTGGTAGATGAGAGAACCAAATGCTACAGTTATGAGTAAGACAGTTGAAGACAGATAACATTTCAAAGTGTACTTGAAGCAAATGCAAAGCTGGAAAGAAACTTCAAAGGATTACTTTTCTCCTTACTAACATTTTTCCTGTAGTGAAAAAAAAAAAATCTGTAATTATGACTTTGACATATAGAAATTTACAAGCTTTGGCTTAGTCATACCCATTATTTCTAAAATTAGACAAGAGTAAAATTTTTATTATTAAGAAATCAGTATGACACTATTTCAACATGAAGTTCATTCAGTGACTTAGTGTGGAAATGTTACAAAGCCATTTAGCTGTTTCATCACAGTATAAAGGCAAAAGCAAAAATAAATCATGGACAGTGCATGCCACTGCCAATCACAATCTAATGCCAGCAGAATGAGGAACACGCACAAACACTTGCGAAGGCAAAATGTTTACTTGAATCAAACCAAAATCCGATTTTTTCCTGTTTGAAAAGGTGTGAGTTATACACTCTTGTTTTGTTTTGTTTTTTTTTCCTATTACATCTAAGTACTATTTTTTGCACTGCCTTATTTTATTCATTGATGGGAATAATTGGTAAATGATGGGAATTTGGTAAATATTTAATTACACAGAACTGAAGTTATTTCCAGCAAATGTAAATTTAAAAAAAAAAAAACAAAACAAACAAACAATAATGTTAATAGTCACCTACAGATAATATAAATAACAACGGAAAAAAATCAGACAAAATAAACATTCTGCATTGCAGCCAAATCTAGTAATGACAGCATCAATACTTTTATGGTCATGATTAAAAAATAATCAAATATAGTGGATATAACAACTTTACTGAGGTGTTTATCTTGTAAATTTTTTAGCACCGAATTGTTTTTAACAACAAAGCATTCAGCATTATAATCTTTGTTGGGGTATGAATCTTTTGCCATTTAAGTTGATGATATTCAATCAATAGAGTCTAGTAAAGTATCTAAATTGCATTCCACAGATTTGTCAGGGGGAAACAAAGTCAGATACAGAATTTATGCTTCTTAACAATTTTTTTTTTTTTTTTAAACAATACCTAACCAAGTTTCTTATCTATTTCAATCCTGGTAACATATCTCCGAGAAAATGGAAGCCTAAAGATCAATTTAGTATCTAGTAGACCGCAGTGCAGGTATGCTGAATTAAATGAGGCATTGACCTCTCAAAGACAATTAATTTTGACCATGGCCAATGCGAATATTACATAAATTTCTGGATGTTAAGGTGTTAGAGATTAGAGTTTCTGTATAATTGTTTTATTAATGTTTTTCTTATGAGCATTTCATGATTTATAATATTTTATTTTTATTTTTCATGGAAGTAGCTCATTTCCCCCAAATTATATATAAATCGTAAACTTTCAAATAATAGATTTTGTATATGCTTGCTTGCCAGTAGGTAAAGAAATATATTATTTCAGGTTAAATGATAATAAATAATGAAACCATTCCCATACCTTCTTTCCACAAAGAAGCTGCTAGTTTGCTGCCTCCTCAAGTGATCTCCAAGAGAGGAGAAAGAAATTAGTGTTTCTATTGAAATGTTCATAGTCATACAATATTTCCTAATCTATCGTGCTGTAGGTTAGATGTAACAAATTGTACATGATTGATCCCATTTTTCAGAAACTGTTTAATTTCTGCAATAGCATTAGAAATAATAGCCCATGCTGAAACCTACTTCTAGAGGTTTAAGAGAGCAATCAGGAATTGCCTGTGGACTTATGAAAAAAAAAGCATTAGATACTTCCAAGTTACAACAGTTCTGAAATAAGCTGTCTCAAATTCTTATCACTCTCCTGGGTTCAGCAGTAGCAGTCATTTTTTCTCCTTCTTAGTAGCTGGTGCAGAGCTGTGTTTTTGACTTTCGGCCTGGGAACAGTGCTTATAACACTGATATTTTTAGTACTGCTCAAATGTTTAGACTGACCAAGGACTTTGTGAGCCTCATGCTCTGCCAGGGGCGAGGGGAAGCTGGGAGGAAGCAGAGACAGGACACCTGACCCAAACTGACCAAAGAGGTATTCCATACCACAATGTATCATGCACAGGATGTAACTTGAGAGTTACCCAGAAGGGTTAGGGCACTGCGGAGTTGGACTAGGTATCAGTCACTTCTCAGTTGGGCTTGTTTTGGCAGGTGGTATCATATTCTCTTCCCTTGTTATTTCCTTTATCATTATTACCATTGGTGGTAGCAGTAGTGGCTTGTGTTATACCTTAGTTACTGGACTGTTCTTATGTCAACCTGTGGGAGTTACATTCTTTTGATTCTCCTCCCCTCCCCATCCCTCTGGGAGCAGGGGTGAGGGGAAGGGGAGAAGGGGGGGGGGCAGAGAGAAACTGCATGGCTGGCTTGCCAACAGGGTTTAAACCACAACAATCACTTAATGCTCTGATACAATGTGTAGGAGTATTTAAGGATGTCCTCTTCAAGACAGCCAATAAGACTGGAGAACAAGGTGTATAAATCCTTAATTACTGTGCAAATATCTGCGTGCGTAGGGGTGAAATAAACACCTGTCCCAGAAGACTATTATTATTAAGGAGTTACTTCAAATTTATACTTTTTCTTTGAACGTTCACTGTTATTACTGAAGCAGTGATAATCTTTGGACTTACACTAATACAGAAGACTTAAGAAATTTATTTAAAGGAAGCATTCTTTATGAATAATTGGGGATGTGGGGACACACACACATCATACTGAATTAACTGTGGCCTTGAATGAAACATCTAGCATATCCTGATTTTTTACATTGAGTGAGTACACCAAAATCTTTTGTTCACATGCACCCACCTAGGTAAGGATTCAGGTGCCTTGTTACACTGCATCTCTTTTTTCAAAGTATAGGGTCCACCAGGATACCCTGTAGTCCCATATTTTTTGATCTAATGGACATATTGAACCTTTCTGGTTGGTGTTTCTCCTCATCACTCTGAATTTGTGCAAGAAATTACTCTATATCCATCCAAAAAACTACTTTCTTTGCCACCACCACATTTTTTTAAGAAGGTGCTAGCTAACCTACGCTGTTAAGAAAAGTCCTAGTTATTGCAACTGTAACTTCCTAGTTTTCTGTGAATTACTTTTGGTCTGCTGTCACAAATCAGCGTGCGACTGAATGGATTATTTTATCATTTCTCTTTTTTGAAGAATCAAGTGATTTAACAGTGAAGTGAGTTTGGGTCTATAAGCATTTTTTCATCTGTTAAACGCCTTGTTTCCTCCTTTGTTCACCAGTCACCTTTTACATAAGCGTCTAAAAAAAAAGTTATTAAATTTTGTCAGCTTTGCCTTTTGTATCTTCTAACCTACACTAGTCAAATTCCCACCTATGTAAAATACATGAACATTGTACTTGTGATACACAAACATAAAAAACAAACCAAATCAGACAAATATAACAACACAGGTGGAGATAATGCCAGTATATGAAACAAATAAAAAAAACTTGACTAAAAATATCAGTGAAGATTGGGAATTATCTAAGTTTCTTTTTTTGGGTTTGTTTTTTTTTTTTTTTTCAGTAAATGAAGTATCATCTGAGATTTAGACTTTGAGTATTCATCTGTATTTGTAGTCAGAATTGCTTTTTATCAAATAGATATTTGCTCAGGCAAATGAGCGTGTCAAGCACATCTAGTTATGACATTGGTCATTTTTTCCCTTTTATAACTCTTAGTTATAGAAAGTGTGGTTCCTTAATGACATTTACTGCTATGAGATGACAAAGCCTACACTTTTTTTTTTCTTCGGAGATTAAACTGAAGGCTAATGAAAGAAATTCTCCTGATTTGTATTTAAAATACTGTAGCTTCCTAGACTAATAAACAGATTAATAACCAGAGTGGATAGAAGCTAAATATGGCAAAGCTTCTGGACAGAAACTAAAGAAAAAGTAAAATTGTAATCAGGAAAAGCAAATCAGACTGCCATTGATTAGGTAGCTATAACTGGGAAACATTAAGAGATCCGAAAGCAGAGTAAGAGCAAATTGCCGTTGGACCAAGCGATCAATGGTAATGGTGAGTTTCTCAACTGCTAGACACTATGCACTGAGAACAAATGCTTGCTTGAATATTAAAAAAATATCAATTTACACAAAGTATGGGACCTGAAATGGAAATTAATTTATCTTATAATCTATGATCTACAGGGTAAACAGCAGATTATCATCACAAAACCTTCTATTTTCATAGTCTTTGAATCTGTATCAACATTTTTCCTCTTGGCAACAAGGATTTCTTTATCTGATGATAAAGAAGGGAAAGAGCAGTTTTGGTAGGAGGCTTGCCAGACTGGTCAAGGAGGCTTTAAACTAGATGTGTTGGGGGCATCATTCGATTCCAACACAGCCAGTCAGTTGCCAGAAACTATAATAAATGCTTGGAGCAATGTAGAGATATCCCAGCCACTCCAGCCAATGAGCTGGCTTCAGATGGAGCTCGGCTCAGATGCCTCTATACAAATGCCCATAGCATGGGGAACAAACAAGAGGAATTAGAGATGTGTGCACGTCTACAGGGGTATGATATAATAGGCATCACAGAAACATGATGGGATGGTTCCTATGTCTGGAGTGTCGGAATGGAAGGTTACAGGCTTTTTAGGAAAGACATGCCTGGCAGGTGGAGACGGGGAGTTGCCCTTTATGTTAGGGATAGGCTGGAGAGTATGGAACTCTGTCTGGGGACAGGTGAGCAGTCCACAGAGAGTTTGTAGGTCAGGGTTAAAGGGAATATAGCTATGGGAGACATTACTGTGGGAATCTGTTACAGACCACCTGATCAAAGAGAACCTACAGATGAAGCACTGCATAGACAGATAGGAAAAGCCTCATGCTCGCAGGCCTTTGTTCTCATGGGTGACTTCAACCACCCTGACATCTGTTGGAAGGACGGTACAGCCAGGCACAAGCAATCCAGGAGGTTCCTCGATTGTGTAGAAGACAACTTCCTTCTGCAAGTAATAGAGGAACTGAGAAGGAGAGGTGCCGTGCTTGACCTCGTGCTCACCAACAGGGAAGGGCTCATTGGAAATGTGACTCTTCAGTGCAGCCTTGGATGCAGCGATCATGAGATGCTCAAATTTGAGATCCTCAGGACAGTGAGAAGAGCATGCAGCAAGCTCACTGCCCTGGACTTCAAAAGAGCAGACTTTGGCCTCTTCAGGAACCTGCTTAGTAAGGTTCCATGGGATACAGCCCTAGAGGGCAGAGGGGCCCAAGCCTCTTGATTGATATTCAAGGATCACCTGCTACAAGCTCAGGAGTGTTGCATCCCAACCAGAAGGAAGTGCAGCAGGAGGGCCAGGAGACCTCCTTGGATGGATAAGGAGCTCCTGAGGAAAATTCAAATGAAAAAAGAGGCTTATAATAGGTGGAAGCAAGGACAGGTGGCATGGGAAGAGTACAGGGATGTTGTCCGAGAAGCTAGGGAGCAGGTTAGGAAAGCTAAGGCTCAGTTAGAATTAAACTTAGCTAGAAGTATTAAAGATAACAGGAAGGGATTCTACAGGTACATAGCAAATAAAAAACAGACTAGGGAGAACCTAGGCCCCCTCAGGAAGCTCTCAGGAGAACTGGCTACACAGGATTTGGAGAAGGCTGAGGTTCTGAATGACTTCTTTGCCTCGGTCTTCACTGGCAAAGGCTCTGACCAAACCACCCAAGTCTTGGAAGGCAGATGCAGGGACTGTGAGAATGAAGACCTTGCGCCCACTGTAGGAGAGGAACTGGTTCGAGACCATCTTAAAAATCTGAACGTGCACAAGTCCATGGGACCTGATGAGATCCATCCGCGGGTCCTGAAGGAGCTGGCAAATGAAGTTGTGAAGCCCCTGAACTTGTGAAAAGCTTTCAACACTTTCCCGCATGATATCCTTGTCTCTAAATTGGAGAGACATCAATTTGATGGATGGACCACTCGGTGGATAAAGAACTGGCTGGATGGCCACACACAAAGAGCTGTGGTCAACGGCTCAATGTCCTGCTGGAGACCAGTAATGAGTGATGTCCCTCAGGGATCCGTGTTGGGACCGGTCTTGTTTAACATCTTTGTTGCTGACATGAAGAGTGGGATTGAGTGCGCCCTCAGCAAGTTTGCCGATGACACCAACCTGTGTGGTTTGGTTGATAGGCTGGAGGGAAGGAATGCCATCCAGAGGGACCTCGACACGCTTGTGAGGTGGGCTGATGCCAACCTCATGAAGTTTAACCATGACAAGTGCAAGGTCCCACACCTGGGTGGGAGCAATCCCAGGCACAGCTACAGGCTGGGCAGAGAAGAGATTCAGAGCAGCCCTGCAGAGAAGGACTTGGGGGTGTTGGTTGATGAGAAAATGAACATGGGCCAGCTTCAGTGTGCTCTTGCAGCCCAGAAAGCCAACCGTATTCTGGGCTGCATCAAAAGGAGCGTGACCAGCAGGTCGAAGGAGGTGATCCTGACCCTCTACTCTGCTCTTGTGAGACCTCACCTGGAGTATTGTGTGCAGTTCTGGTGTCCTCAACATAAAAAGGACATGCAACTGTAGGAACAAGTCCAGAGAAGGGCCACGAGGATGATCAGGGAACGGGAACACCTCCTGTATGAACACAGGCTGAGGAAGTTGGGGCTGCTCAGCCTGGAGAAGAAAAGGCTGAGTGGAGACCTCATAGCAGCCTTCCAGTATTTGAAGGGGGCCTATAGGGATCCTGGGGATGGACTCTTCATTAGAGACTGTAGTGATAGGACAAGGGGTAACAGGTTAAATCTTAAACGGGGGAAGTTTAGGTTGGATATAAGAAGGGAATTCTTTCCTGTTAGGGTGGTAAGGCACTGTAATAGGTTGCCCAGTGAGGCTGTGAATGCTCCATCCCTGGCAGTGTTCAAGGCCAGGTTGGACAAGGCCTTGGGTCATATGATTTAGCATCAGGTGTCCCTGCCCACGGCAGGGGGGTTGGAACTAGATGATCTTAACATCCTTTCCAACCCTAACAATTCTATGATTCTATGATTCTATGATTTGTTGGATAACAGGTGGTAAGACACACAAAATAGAGTCTATAAAACATGTTATTAACACTGTCAAGGAGATTAATATCTGTATTGTTTGAGAGTTCATAAATACTAAAGAGTGGCTAATACAAAATGCTCAGGAGGAAGATGCAGGTTTATAATAGAACCTGAATTCTTGTACTGGCTATTCTCTAACAGTAGCTGTCCCTTAGGATTAATTATTTAATATTTTCCCTACAGCAGATGTGAATAGATATTAAAAAATATAAAAATTTTGCATCTTTCCATATTTGTTTCCTTCTCATGTTTTAAGTCTCTCTTATACCATTATGACCAACACTAGGGTCAGAATTCCTGAAAAGTCCTTTCTTTGGTGATGGGGTTTGGGGGAGGGGAGAGAGAGACTTCATTTGTGGATAGTTGAACAAGACATGTCACAGTGCAAGTTGTAATTCATAGCCTCAAGTTATAATTCACAGCTGACTGAGAACATGGTAACTACCATGAAAACCACCAGAGTGAGAGCATATAGAAAGATCCCTTAATAAATTGTGCAGGTTAGACACCTACATTCTGTATGGCAACCATGATATAAAATGAATCTCCCCGTATGATGATTCACTACATAAACATATATTTAAAATGCTGAAACTCTTTAAAACTTGATCTACAAGAAAATGAAAAATGAAAAACGCAACTCAAAGTAGTATCTTACATCCTTTAGGAGGCGTTTTGTTTTTTTTTTTTCACTACTCTATTTCTTGGTTAAGATTCTTCAATACAGAAGTAAATGCAGCGTAGTCAGTAATTAAATAGACCTAGAAAAGTGGTTCACCCTGAATTGATATTGATATAGTCCATTTGCCAGTCTTAGCCATATTTGTACTTCAACCACTGTCCTCCATACCAGAGAGGTTTTAAGAGCTTGGCTTGTTTAATTGCAGTGCTGCACATTAATAAATAACTTGGGTGATGTTGTTCATGGTCAAGTCCACCCCTCAGTCATGAGCCCATCTATGTTCATGGCCCACAGGGCTAAATGTAATACACCCTTACATTGCCAATCTAAATCCACTTCAATCTTCGCAGCTTGATCCACTTGTTGGTTGTTCTGGTATCCCTCAGTAGCCCAGCTCTTGGGTACATGAGCATCTACATGACGTACCTTCACCACCACGTTCTGCACCCAGGCAGTGATATCTTGCCACAGTGCAGCAGCCCACATGGTTTACCTCTGCTTTGACAGTTGCTCTGCTTCCATCGCTGCACCATCTTGTCATGGTTCAAGCCCAGTAGGCAACCCAGAAAAAACACGCACCTGTCCGCTCACTCCCCACCCTCTCCTTCCTGCCCCCAACTCCTGGAGGGATGGGGAGAAGAATCAAAAGAATGTAATTCCCACGAGTTGGTATAAGAACAGTCCAGTAACTAAGGTATATCACAAAACCACTCCTGCTACCACCACTAATAATAATGATGAGGGAAATAACAAGGGAAGAGAATACAACCACTCAGCACCTGCTGACTGATAGCCAGCCAGACCCCAGCAGTGAACTAGCCCTTCCAGGTAACTGCCCCCAGTTTCTATCCTGGGCATGATGTGCTGTGGTATGGAATACCTCTTTGGTCAGTTTGGGTCAGGTGTCCTGTCTCTACTTCCTTCTGGCTTCCTCTTCTCCCTGGTAGAGCATGAGACTCAGAAAGTCCTTGGTCAGACTAAACATGACTTAGCAAGAGTTAAAAACGTTGGTGTTATCAGCATTGTTCCCAGGCTGAAAATCAAAACCACAGCCCTGCACCAGCTACTAAGAAAGAGAAAAATGACTGCTCCTGCTGAACCCACGACACATCCCCACATCCCCTGCTATCCATGAGTCAGTATAGAGATAAAGTACTGGTCAACCTCATTCAGCAATACAGATACCGTACAAAATCCCAAACGGCATTTTATGCCTCTCCGTAGGCAACTGAGTATATGCTTCAGGAGCTTTTCAGCTGTTAGAAGACAATTCCATGTGCATGTCTATAATTTGGACCAGTATTGCATGTATTGTTTTGGTTGTGTATACCTGCCAAAAATTAATTGATTTTTTGAGGTCAATTTATATGATGGAACTTCCAAATTAAGACTATGATCATGCCTATCTCTGATCTTTGCCTTTCTAATTACCAGTTTTCTCTGTCTGATAAGGCTGAGAATAGAATTGAGTCAGAATTAAGGATCTTATCTCAGAAAATACTGTAAAATATTGTAATAACATTTTTTTATCAGAGTTGGAAAGGACTATATGAAAGATAGTGCTCTTATCAGAAGGGAAACTTGCAAAGCTGGGGAGTAGAAGACTTTTGGATTGTAAAACCAGAATAAATTACTCCATTTATTGATAAGGTAAGAACAATTATTTTATGCTTTATAAAACCTAATCTAAACAATAAAAAATATATTAAATAGTTATATGCACCAGAGACCTTCCATTTAGCCAGTGGATCCCCTTTTCTGTGTACAGGAGAAAACTGGCCTGTTTTGTAAAAGCAAAAGTCAGCAATTCATTCTTTTTCATGCCACCTCATTTTTGTCTTCTGTGAAAAATATACATGGTACAGGACACGCAAAGGGAGTTTTTACAACTGGTATGAAAACTGCAAAAAATGAATATATATTTCTTTCCCTACTCTCCCCTCCTTCTCTCCCCTTCTCTCCTCTCCTCAGATATATTCTATTTTTCTGCCCCCTGAAGCTTTAAAAACTATTTGGCCAGGAATGGCTATTTCAGTAGTCAGTTTGGAAAATAAATTTTAGTTAGAACTGAAACTACAACAACAGCAATGAAAATAAAAGGATAAGATGCAAAAAAGTGGCTATGGAGGTAATAAAAATGGAGATAGGGAGGCTTGTGAAAAGAAATGCTTGTGTCAACAATATTTGGAGGTGATTAGCTGGATATCAAAAAGTATGGGAAAGAGAACTGGAAGGAGTATTATCTTTGGTAGGAGAAATACACAAGCTTGATTAAGAGTTAACTAGAAAAGAGGGAAAAGGGGAAAGACATTGAAAAAATAAGTGTCATAGAAATAATACGCTTGATTTTACTTCTGACAGACCTTAGGGATGTAAATGTTTTTGGCTAAGATGCTTTAAGATGACTGAAGTTCCAATTAAAGAATAACAGAGCACAGGGCTTTCACTTCCAACACCTTTTCCCCATCTCCTCCATTTCTATGTTGTTTTGCCTTTTTTGGACCTTCAGAAAAGACTGAAGCAATAAGAACAATGATATATTCAAAATTCAGAGTGCATTAGAGTTCCAGAGAAAAGGACTCCTGTCATTCACACCTTGAGTATGTGGAAGTTATTTTTTATGTAAAAGTTTTTTCAATATATCTGAATTTTAAATTTTGTTTGTTCAGATCTGATTTATTCAGGATTTTCATTGTTACTACTTGACCAAAAGCAGTCTTATCTTACTATAGATTTTTAAGGAATATATTTTGAAGAAAGGTATTTTTTCTTCAACCACTACAGGTGAGGGATTAATTAAGGGCATAGAAAAGCTTTGTAGGAAGAGCTTTTCTACTATTAATTTTACTGTAGAATGAGAGAGAAGGCGACCTTCAAGTAGCCTTTTGACACCTTTTATTTATATTCACAGAAAAAAAAGGAGTATATAATATCCATTCTGAACCCCAAATAAACATCTTACCTTATTAATTTATTAAAAAATCTGAAAACTCAGTAGAATCAGGGGAGGATGAGCAGAGGAATTATATTCTTATATGTTTAAGAAAAGCAAAACTTCTAAGTTTACCTATGTTGAAAAGTAAATAGTTTTGAAAGGCTAGAAGCTATGATGACTCAAAACATTTAATTATTGAGAAGGTTGTTTAACTTTTTTCCCAGTTATCTCAGAAATGTAAACACTACAGCTTGTTAATTAAAAATGAAAAGATGCATGAGAGACACATATTTTCCTTCACAGAGGAACCAAATACTGTCTGAGACTGAGACAAGATTTAGTTCCAAACACCAAATATTAGATGACTATACATAGATGTGCACATCTACATGGATGTGAGTTGGATGTCAGACTTCAGTCTACAACTGTTATAGCTAAGACAGTCTACAGTGATTTACCTCACCTGACATAAAAGAGTTGATTGTTTCAAAGTAAGTTCCTGCTGCATTTGATTATCCAAGACATTTTTATGGGACAATACATATGACACTGGACGATAGAGTAGGCTGTCATTCTGAGTAGCAACTGCAGGTCAGGCATGGTATCCTACAGTACCTAGAACTACATTAATGATTTGATTCCTTTGCTTATAGATAAGGAACTAGAGCCATTTGAAATGTCCTAGAGTACTCTGCCTGATTTAGACTCATAGAATCATACAATAGTTTGGGTTGGAAAGGACCTTCAAAGGCTGTGTAGTCCCAGCAACCTGCAATGAAGAAGGGCATCTTCAACTAAATCAGGTTACCCAGAACCACATCTAACCTGGCTTTGAATGTCTCTGGGGATGGCACATCTACCACCTCTCTGGGCAACCTCTTTGTGTTTCACTGCCCTCACTGTAAAAAATTTCTTCCTCACAGCTAGCTTCAGTTTTCTCTCTTCTAGTTTAAAACCATTACTCCTCATCCTATCACAACAGGCCTTGCTAAAAAGTCTTTCCCCATCTTTCTTATAGGCCCTTTTTAATAACTGAAAGGCTACAATAAGTTCTCCCCAGAGTCTTCTCCAGCCTGAACAGCCCCAAGTCTTTCACCCTTTCCTTACAGAAGTGGTGCTCAATACCTCTGATAATTTTTGTGACCCTTCTCTGGACCATTTCCAATGGTTCTATATCTTTCCTGTACAGAGGACTCCAGAGCTGGACTCCACTTCTGGCTGTCAACTACAGAAGACTTCTGATCTTCAGTGTTACAGCTCTCAGCCTCATGGGGGTACTATGAATCCCCCACTCAACTGACATCTACGCATAGGCACCTGAACTCAGTTCTCAAAATGATGTTTAGATAAATGTCAGAGACTAGTTTGTTTGCCTAAAGATTTTAGCATCTCAGTGTCATTTCAGACCCCCTGATTTGGCCAAGTTCCTTCTTCTCCAGGGGCTTGACAGATGGGCCACATCAACAGGAAGTCCAGGACCTGGGTCAGGAGCTGTTTGCCAGATGGGTTACCATAAGGCACCACAACTGGAACTAGATCTATATGCTCAGGTACTGAGGCATCTACTCTAGTGTGAAATGAATCACTATGTAGGCTCTGTTGATTTGATCTCCTCTAAGTATAGTGAGTTATTAGGGCATTACAAACACCTCCTAATAGTCAACCATAATTTATTTTCCTTTGGAACTGAATTCCATCCCATATGCTAAATACTTTATAATTTGTAATAATATACCTCATTTTCATGTTTTTTTATGCTGTCTTCCTGCATTTAATGGGAATGCTGCTGAAGGAAATCAACATACTCAAAACAAAACCAGTAGAGCAAAAATAAATGGAGAAAAAGAATGCCAAGTAACCTATTATTAACAAGCAGTCTTTAGAAGAACCACTTTTTCAAATGCTTACCCGAGCCTCCTGAATCTAAGGAAGGATATACACAATAAATTTATGCCAGAATTTTCCATGTGAATTAAAGAAAGCTGTTGTTTTTTTTTTCTGGAGTAAGGGAACAGGAGGCACAGTAACAACCCAGAAAAACTAAAACCATTTATTTTTAGCATTTCCAATGCTGATTTTAAAACAACCAGTGATTTGGGACCCATTGTCATTGATAATAAGTTATGAGAGATGACTGTAGGAAAGAGCCTTGGCTTGAAAGATGACATTTAGTTTGTTTAACTTAAAAGGAAAGCTAAGTAAAGTAATGTAGATAATGGAGGTTCCAGACTTCAAAAGGGAAACTTCCACAAATTAAAGGAATTACAAGAACTGCTGACTTAAATGAGGATTTAAAGGACTTGCATTTAATATCTTTAAATTAATACAAAAGTTTGTGGCTTTGTCACACTTCCTTCTTTTATGAGCTGAGGACAAATTTGTGTGACTATGGAATAAATTAAAGAAAAAGATAATCCAAACAACAGCAATCCTAAACTTGCCTCTCATTAGCAAGAAGGGATATGTTTGCTCTTTTTGAATGATTGACAGCACTAGGGTAGCCTAAGAATCACTTACACTAAAGGACAATGAAAGCATATAGTGGCATTAACTGGTCATGGGTAGAAATAATTAAGTTTCTGCCAGAAAACAGTTCTTTTGGAACCATACACATCAGTGAGTTAAAAAAATACATATTTTTAAAATAAATTTCAATATTATATGATTTCCTAAGAGTCTAAAGGAAGAGCCTAGAATAAAAGAGAAAAAATAAAAATCTCTGACACAAAACTATTAACGCAAGGGTAGTAGGTTAAACAAGTTAATTTTGAGCAAAATTTGAGTATTAAAACCCCCACGTTTTTACTACTCTTTGGGAAGAAACCTCTGTAATTTTTGCATTCCCATATGATCTTCCTTTTGTCTGACATACAGCTTCTGACAATTTTGCCCCAGGGAAATCCGCATAGTGTCTAATTAACTTTTGTTTATGTCATTATTGCAGTTCACAGACTAAAAAAGTTTTCTCAATTAACAGTTTCAGCTTCATGAAGTAACAATTGCAAACAGGTCAGATGGGAATTAAATTTTAGTATCTGTAGACATATAAATACATGTACCTTTAAGGTAACTATTATTTTAATTATTTCATACATTTGGGTTTTTATTAGTTTATTTTGTACTTTGTAGTAATGAATGCTATATAATACTGAAAGACAAATGGGATGCTGCACAGTCTATAAGGGGCTTTTTAAAAGACTGGGGGTAAATATTAGCATAAACCTTGATTTCAGTGGAACTACAATATTTAAAATATATTAGCAGGTTTTAGTCCTATGTCTTCATAAAGTGGACTTAAACTGTACAGATTCATATGGGCCTTTGGGTACAATATTTGGTTACAAATATTCTGATCTGCCTTTTCACGAGAATGTACATATATGTGAGACATGTCTATGGATGTATGTGCGTATAAAGACAGATTATCAGGGAATTGGATACAGCTGTGGTGGGAGTGTCTAGAAGACAGACAAGTCATTTTATTAAACTTTCATAAAATACAAACTATTAAATGTATTCATTAACAATACCCTTCTGTGCTGATGGTTAGTTCTTCGTTATCACTAAACTATTATTCCTTAGCAAGCTTACACTAAATTAGCTGCAGGTGCACAGAACTACAGTACTACTACTACAGCACTACAGAAATCATACTAAACAGTACCAATGCCTGCAGTTCCTGATTTCTCTTAGTCAATAAGGTGACTGTGATCCCAAAAATGGATTCCTGTCTCTCCCTAATATTATTTATATTTGTCTCAATTTTGGCAGTCTGCATATTTAGGAAGGTCTCCTATCTGCTTGTAGCTCTTTGGGATTACTTAGTTTCTTCATCTGTGATTTGAGGGCTCCTGCATGCAGCTACATGTCTTTGCCCCTTTGGAAGCTTGATGGTCAAGAGACTTTTTCTGTGGGTGCCTCAAAACATCTCAGAAGACAGAAGGCACTGAGGGAGGCTGAGTGCCTGTCACTGGTGAGCAGCAGAGTGGTAGTGAGGAGGCAGAGCGAGATCGTACTCCAGGAAGGCAGGGGATGGTTTTCTGTGTGCCTTCCCTGAGGCCGCGAAGACAGCGGCAAAGACACTGATGCACTTCTCTAGGCACAGCTTTTGCTGGGTCTGACGTTCACCAGATCCCCCTGGTACTGCCTGGAACGTTCCAGAATAGTTCACATAATGCAAGCTTGGAAATGAGCGGAAGGATCTAGGACCGCCTGCCCTATAAAAGGGCAAAACAGCCCTTGTCTGCATGTCGTGCGACCACTGATTTCTGGGGGAAAATCCTGGTCCTTGACAGGCTGCAGTTCGTTGACTGAGAAGACATTACTTGAGTCTATTGAGTGTGTGAGTTACATCAGAGTGATTTGTGTCAGCAACTCAGGGGTCCTAGTGATCATTGCACTTTGTGTGGAGATGGAATCCCTTGTGATCATTGTGCTATGTGCAAAGGGTATGATAAGTGTCCCTGTCAATACCACAGTGAGGAGGAAGAAGAAACAAGGGAATAATTCCCCTGGGTCAACCGCAACATTGTGCAAAGAAATGTTTTGTTCATTGTTTAAATTGCAATTTAAATTTTGTTCATTGTTTAAATTTCTTGGGGGGGGGGGGGGTAGGTAACTTAGAGATATGCCCTGTTCCAGACCATTGTGAAATCTGCGCTGAACAAATAAACACATAAGGAGTGGAATTTATGGGGGCTAAGATGGCGGTCAGACTTGTGATAGACATAATATTTTTTTCACCTGGAGACAAGACCCCAACAACAGGTGGAGAAGCCTGGGGAAAGAAGACAACAGGATTGGCTGAAACCCAAGAAGCCCTGGAAACCAAAAAGTATAAGAGACTATCCCCAGAAGTTCCAGGTGTGCGTCCTGGGCTGAGTGGAGACTCCCCGGTGCACCCAGCGCTGTTTGCTTATTGTCTCTCGATATTAATTATAATAAAAATCAATTAAAACAGATTGGCTAGATTTTTATAACAAGAGGTGAGCCTATTTCTTTGGGGTTTTCTTTCGTTCTTGTCTGCTTCGGATCTTGCAATGAGTTGTTCCTCCTGACACAGTTTTAGGGTAGTTTACAGTAAAATGTAAACCTCTGGAGGGTTTGTGATTTCTCTTGCGAACCTCGCAGTGTTACAAAAGATCAGCTCTCTCTCCCTCGCCCAGCAGGAAGGGACAGGTAGTTACATTGTTTTCTTACCTTCATGGCAAAGTCGTGTATTGTGCCTGGCTATGTCATCACAGTTTATGAAATAGTTATATACTATTTTGCTTAAGCTCTTTAGGTACATTTCTATTTGAGTTCAGGGAAAACAGTAATTATATGTTACTCGATTTTAATTTTAGTTGTCAAAGGCCTCTGACAACAGTATGGAAAGAAATTATAAGGCATATAGTAACCTGGTATCTTAGACTTTCTTGTGCTTGTTCTTTACTATATTTAGGTAATTAATTTACTGTGCATTTTTCAGCCAAGCTAGTATCCTGTTAGTGTAATTGTTCTACTGACTATGAAATCTTTCCCCTTTCTTTCTTTATTTTCCCCTTTGGTGCATTTTGCTTCCCACTCCATTCTGTGCTCTTGTGTTATCATATTCTTCCCATTTTTTTTTATTTTACGTATGATTCCTGAAACTATTTCCTTTGACATCTTCAACAGACCACTAATTTTATGTTGTTTAGATATAACATCCCTGTGAAAAGGGAGTTGTTTACTAAAAACATGAGGCTGTGGTTTTTGGTGGTGGTGGTTTTTCTTTTTCCTTGTCTGTTTTTGGTTTTTTTTGGTTTTGTGTGGTTTTTTTTTTTGGTGGTGGTGGTGGTGTTGGTGTTTTTTTTTGTGGTTTAGATATGTCATAAAAAACCAAGAAGAAAGTGTGAGTGAACAGTTAATCCAGGAACTGCTGCATGATTGCTACTCTTTCTTCCTTTCTCTAAACTACTGTAGTTCAGACAAACCAAACCCCCATCACAACATTCAAGAAAGTTGGTATTGTAGAATAGTATTTATTATTCTGCAGATTTTTTTCAGCATATTACTGAAAGCATATATGTTAGACAATTTAGAAATCTGAATAATTTCGTAAAGACATTGCCACCTAAGTTCTTTTTAACATTCAGAGAAATGTGTATAGTATGTAAAGAATTTTTTTAAGACTTGATGAAAGTGTCTGAACAAGGTGTTTTAGATGCCAGCAATAGAAATATTTTAGGTGTTGTTTTTGGCTGATGGTGTGAAATCAGCCTTGCAAAAAAACCCACCTAAAATAATTGGAAAATCAAAAAGCAGCATGGCCTTATGTATTCAACTTTTCCAGTGGGTTCTTGGATCAGGAACTAACAGAACATCTGTATTACTTTCTTTCTGAATGAAGCCAACTTCTTTAAATGTGAGAGACTTCCTATAGCATAGGGGGAGTTAAGCAGTAAGTAATACAGGGAGACATTTTCCATATTTCCCACTTGATGATGCAATTTGAGGGAAGAAGAGTATGTATAAATAAGGAATTTTTAATTTATGCAGAACAAAAGCATGCTAACTCAGTAACATTTAAATTTTCTTCGCTTCAATGTAGACTAAGTTTAGTTTAGATGGGATGCTAGAATAAGATGGCATTTCTGACAAGTTTAAACAAAGTAAGCCATGCAATATCAGTAAGTTCTGATTGGGCAGAATGTTTTCTAATAGAATATGTACAATGCAATTCAGGAAGAGAAAGAAAACAAATGTATGATGCTGAGTGAAGGACATTTCTTAATGTACATACAGTTTCTCTGAGAAGGTGTTAGATGTTAGGAGGCTGAAAGATAACTAACTCATCATTTAACATAACATTGCCTCATTTTCCTGTTTCATGCTGCACATGTGTCCTGGGTTCAGCTGTAGCAGTTATTTTTCTCCCTCTTAGCAGCTGGTGCAGTGCTGTGTTTTCAGCTTTAGTCTGAGAACAACACTGATAACACACTGGTGGTTTTAGTTGTTGCCAAGTAATGTTTACACCGATCATGGACTTGCTCAGTCTTTCATGCTCTGCCAGTAAGGAGAGGCATGGGAAGCTGGGAGGAAGCAGAAACAGGACACCTGACCCGAACTAGCCAAAGAGGTATTCCATACCACAGCACGTTATGCCCAGTATATCAGCTGGGGGCAATTACCTGGAAGGCCCAGACTGCTGTTTGGCCTGGATATTGGTTGATGGGTGGTGAGCAATTGTATTGTGCAACACTTGTGTTGTTTTCTTTTCCTTTACCTCTTTTAGTTTTATATTCTATCCCCTTGTTATTTCCCTTATTATTATTGGTGGTAGTAGTAATAGTTTTGTATTGTACCTTAGTTGTTGTATTGTTGTCTCAGCCCGTGAGAGCTAAATTCCTTAGATTTCCTCCCTGTCCCTCTCAGAGTGGGAGGGGAGGAGTGAGCAAGTGGCTGCATCATTCTGAGCTTCTGGCTGGGCGTAAACCATGACAACATGTAATTTCTACATGCTTTCCTATCTTCCTTAATGCATGTTTTAATCCATATAATATTTGCTAGCATTTATTACATAGTCATTTCTTAGGCTGTTCGAATGGAAACTTTTATCAGTGTGTTTAAGCTTCAGAGAAAGGACATAGTATGCTTGTAAATCACATAGTTATGCTTGAAACTGAAAGCACACACAGGCAACAAAAGCCTCAAAATAAAAAAAAAAATAAAGTGTTGTTATATTGATCTTCAAGATTGCAGGTGTGAATAATGCAGTACATATAAATTAACGTAATTTTTGAACACCATAATAGGACTTAAAGCTGATGTGCTTTAAGAAGATAGAAGACAGGGATTAACAAAAGTGGTTTCATTTTTGGAAATAGCATAGTGTTCTTGCTATATTCCCCAACTGGCAGACTAAATTGTGCAGTAAAAAGAAAAATTCAACCTGAAGCGTAGGTGTTCCAGTGGCAGCTGCTTAAGAAACTGCTTTCTCAAGAGAAAAGTGTATGACTTGAAAAGACACACAAGATCTGAAAGATATACCTTTACAACGATGAAAGCTCTAGAAGTCTGAGAAAAAGGGACAAAACAAGGCATGCCAGAGGCTATCACAGAAAAGATTTTACTTTCAGGTGATATCAGTCACTGCTGTTGGTAACAGATGAGAAAAGATCAAGTTGAGAAGCCAGTGGGAGCCCTCAGATTTAATAATTTCCTATTTTTCAGAGTCGGTGTACTCTATGTACATTACAGACATCTGTTTTTTAAAATAAATCTAAATAAATCCAAAGATGCTTGGAACACAATGTTAATTAATGTGAAAGCTGACTACCCTAAAGTGATCTTCTTTCAATACCTTTCAGCAAAGCGAGATGACAGAGAGCTTTTGTTGTTGACACACTGAAAACAACTTTGTCTTGTATTTTAATACTAGCCGACACTACTATGAGACAATATATGTTGCTTGAAACAGTAACTAACGGTTTGTTTCTTCGTGGCTGCTTAGAACATATCTTCTCTGAGATATTTAAAATACATTAGGTGAAAAATATGTGTATTTTATTATAATTAGATTCCAGTATTTGGGTTCAATATGTGTTTTTTAAACAGGAAATAAGGAAAATATTTTGGAGAAAGAAAAAAGATAACTAAAAATACAATTTTGCACATTTTGTTACATCTGTACATACCTACAAGATCAAATATTTATCTGGCGTATTTTTCTGATGATATGAAATTTTGTATCAGTTGAAGATACTGGCTGTGAATTGGTGTTGCCACTTCCACATATATTTGTTTTCAGCTGTAGCAAGAAACTGAAAGACCTCTAAAACACTAATTCAACATATTTACTTTTGAAAAAACTCCCATATCCAACCTGCATAACTGGCATGTATCTGAATATGCTTTTCTGGGCAAGTATGTTAAAAGAATAATATTTGAAATGGAACTAATCTTGAAATGCCTCCTTCTTTCATAAAAATTACTTTTGTTTTAGTCTTTATTTAAAGTGATTTATGTCCAAAAATACAGAAGAGGAGAGTAAATGTAGAAGCATCTGTGGTTTTCTGCCTTGATTTTAATACAGACTTGCATCCTAAGTAATTGCTGGCAGCAGTTCAGGAGTTGTAAATGAATCTTACAAGACTGTGTTAACTAGCTACCATGTGCCTAACCTTCATGAGAAATCTCAGTATTCTGAAAACACATGGTTAAAATCAACAAAATATGTGACTACATCCAGTGTCTTCTCTGTCACAATACCCTTGGTGCCTTGGAATGTTGTAGGTTTTTTTAGCTGACTGCTGTAAACAGCTTAGATCCGTACAGATGCTACATATTGTCCAGCTCCTTAATCTTATTTTAAACGTAAACTGCCTTCCTAACATGATAGAAACAGGCAAGAAACACAGTTTAATAAAGGAAATAAAAAGCTGCAAGAACTGTAAAGAAGCTTGAGCTGACATGTCTAAGAGTTTTTTTCAGTAAATCAAAGCATAAGTTGAAGGCTTTGTTGCTTTTGTATTTTGTATTTCTTTTTCTTTCCCTTTCTGCTGTTATTACTGAGAGTGAGTTTCTGTGATATTCTGTTTCACTAACATAGTTGAGGCTTTACTTAGTGTTTTTACATATTTTCAACTGCATGAATTTTTGCATAAATCTCTTGAGGGAATACTGACATATGCTTCTGTATTATTTACATATTAGTTCAGTACCATAATTCTTTAGATACTGACTTTTGAGGTTTATTTTGATTTTTTTGCTGTCTATATGATTTCTAGACAATCATGTCATCTAAGGACAGAAATAAAACACATTATTTTGTTTTTTCTTAGATTTAAATAACTTCAGTTGTGTTTTCTTTCAAGCTTCATAGAAATTGCTGATCATTATGCTAGTTGCTGAAATTGATATTATTTGTATTGCCGATTAAATTTATACACATAGAATGATGGAATTGTAGAACATCCTGAGTTGGAAGGGGCTCATGGATATCAAGTCCAGCTCCTGTGATTCTACACTGAATTTAACTGTTAAATTTTAAAAGTTAACTTTTACAAGTTAAACCTAAATCTAAGAGCATTGGTCCAAAACATTTATTGAATGCCGATAGGCTTGGAGCCATGACCACTTCCCTGGAGAGCTTGTTCCAGTGCTTGGCCACCTTCTCAGTGAAGAATTCTTTCCTAATATCCAGTCTGACCTTTGCCTGATGCAGCTTTAAGCCATTTCCTTGTGTCATACCACTAGCCACCAGAGAGAAGAGACTGGCACCTCCCTGTCCACTCCCCCTTGTGAGGAAGCTGTAGACAGCAATGAGGTCACCCCTGAGTCTCCTCTACACAGAACAAACCTAGTATCCTCGGTTGTTGCTCATAAGTCATGCCCTGTAGTCCTTTCAGCATCTTTGTTGCCTTCCTTTGGACACACTCTAGTATCCTTACATCCTTACCTTACGGAGCCCATAACTGCATATGAAGTGAGGCCTCACCAATGATCAATACAGTGGCATGATAGCTTCTTTTACTTAATGCCCCCCCAGAGCAAAGTTGGCCCTTTTGACCACCAGGGGACATTGCTGACTCATTGAGTTTACCAAGAAACCCAGATCTTTTCCTGTAGTGCTGCACCCCAACCTTTTGGCCCTCAAGCTAGATGTACACCCAGGATTACACTGTCCCAGATGCAGAAGCCAGCATTTCTCTTTGTTAAATTTCCTACAGCTGGTGATTGTGCAACATTTAAACAATTAAGATCTCTTTGTAAGGCCTCTCTACTCTCAAGAAAGTCAACATCATCATCTACTTTACTGGTGTCAACAAACTTACTTCATGTACACTCAGCTTCTGTGCCCAGGTAATTAATAAAAACCTAAAAATTAAGCCCTTGGGAACTACAAGTGATTGGCTGCCAACCAGATGCTACCAGCTTTAGTACAACTTTAAGCCTGACCCTTCAGCCAGTTGTTCAGTCATATATATGTCTATCTGTATGCTGGACAATTTGTCCAGTAGGATACTGTGAGACATAATTTCAAAGTTTTGTTAAAATATATAAAACAAATCTACACCCACTGCCTTCTCTTCTTTCACTAGACGGGTAATATTGTCAAAGTATATTAAGTTAGTCAGGCATGACCTTCTCTTCATGAACCGATGCTGACTTTGACCAATGACTGCGTTGACTTTCAAGTGCTTTCAGTAACTCCCAACATATTCTCCATTTACCCAGCACTGAACTGAGATTGACAGGCCTATACTTAACAGGGTCTTCTTTCTTGCCCTTCTTGAAAATTGGAATAATATTTGCTAGCTTCCAGTCAACTGGAATCTTTCCAGATTCCCAAGACCATTGATAAATGAGACAGGTATTGCAATAGCGCTGGCAAACCTTTTCAGTACTCTGGATGAATCCCATTGGGCCCTATAAATGTGCATTTAGTTACATGAGCAACTACTGTACAAGTTCAAAGTCAACTGTGACTATCACTTCCCCAGTCACAGTACTGCAGCGATTTGAGGGTCCCAGGTCCCATCACTGGCATAAAAGACAGAGGCAAAGAAGGCATTAAGTATCCCTGATTTATCTTGATCCCTGATTGTGATAGGGGTGACTTACCACCCTCACCTGTTGTGGGGTGATCAACCTCATCAAGTAATGTTTTCTTTAGTCTTCCTTTTGCTGTTAACATACTTAAGAAGATTCTTTTTCCTTTTTTTTTTTTTTGTTATTCTCCATGGTACTGGCCAGCTTCAAGTTCAGTTGTCCTTGGCCATCCAAATTTTCTCCTTACAGTGGCAAGCAGCGTCTCTGTAGTCTTCCTGTTTACCCAGACCTTGCTTCCAAAGTCCATACACTTTCTTTTTCTTCTTAAATTCTAGAAGATCCCTGTTAAGCTAAGCCAGCCTTCTGCCCTTCTTGCTTTGACTTGTGACCGTCAAGTGTCAATGAACTGCGCTCCTGTGCTCTTAAGAGATGACCCTTAAAAAGCAAACAGGAATTGTGCTCCCCAATACCCTCAAAATCAGATTCCCACTGGACCTTACTAACTAGTTCCTTGAGCAGCCTATATTCTGCTCTCCTAAAAACCAGAGTAGTACCTCTGCTGACAGGGTTTGTTTTTCATTTTACCAAAGGCTTTTAATTCATATTTTTCATGATCACTGCGGCCAAGACATCCACCAACTGTCACTACACCCACAAGACTATTACTATTTAAAAAAAACACAGCTAAGAAGGTACTTTTTCTAGTGAGGTACATCACTTGTGGTATGGGGGAACATGGACATTGCTCAGATAGTTATGTACATAGACAATTGACCTTTGACAGCTTGATAGTATGCCCAGAACTATGAAAAATACAAAGGAAGTCAAACTGAACAATTACAAGTCTTTCCAAATTCTCTGTAAAAAACAAACAAACAAACAAACAAAAAAAAAAACCAAACCTAAAAAACTAAAAAAAATCTGTGAAGAGGTCTCTACTAAATTCTCTGTAGGCAAGGATTGCTAGGGTGGTAAAAAAAATTGAGACAGAATATGTAAGATCATATTTATTTATGTGTTTCACAACAGCTTCTGCATATATATAAAGTTAACCTCTTTGTTGAGTCAGATATGGCTGTTCACTGAAAAATATTTTAACTTGATATATGTCTTCAAATTATATATTAGTCATGTTTGGAGATGTTTTTTCTTCAGTATCCAAGTCAACTTGCATATGTTAAAAGGCATATGAAATTCTGTCTATGAATATCTAAGGATATTGAAATATCAACGCTAGGTCTTAATGTAGTTGCCATCACTTAAGTAAATTCTTCTATTACTTCAATTTTAATGTTTTTAAATTTTGTTGATGGTCCTCTGAATAATGGGTCATCATTCTGATATTTCCTTTTGAAAGGGAAAAATCTTGCATAATTAAAACATTTTCATACGAAGACTTCAGAAAGCCTTTATTACTCCTGTCTGTAGGTAGTATAAGCTTTTACATCATTCATTATACTGTCAAGCTCAAACTATTCCAACTTCTTGTCTGAAGTTCTTCCATGCTGCTTCCAATCAACTGAGGCTATCAACTACAACACATTCACAGGAATTCAGGAGCCATAAAGCTTGTTTGTCGAAGGTAAATTAATCAGTTCGTTCAAGGTTTTAGTTCTGTTCTGGATGTTTCTTTAGATAAAACTAACAGCTGGAAAATATATTAATATCTAGTTTATAACGTATTAGGTGTTGGCAGTGGCTTATCTCTGTGATGTGAAATCCCCCAGTTCCAGCTTCAGAGGAGTTCAAATGCAATTTTGAATACTGAGATGTCATTCTTTGTAAGATCAGTCGTTGACTTGCTTGTGAAATCTTTCCGGTACTGTTTCTAGTGTGTCATCCTCTCCACCAGAAAAATGTTACACTGAAATTTAGGATTAATATTTGACTTGCTTATGGTGACTGCTTTATTGTCCCCCCACCCTGTCCTACTGACAGGGATCTCAAAAGTTAGTTTTTCAGATTTGTTTCTCAATTGCTTGTCTTCATGGCTCTGGAATTGCTAATAAGTACTGAAAAATATTTGCATCAGCCAATGGTTTATCAGTCAAATGTCAGTGTCCCATACTAGGAAATGAAAGATTTTCTTCTCTTTTATTTAGGTTCAGCAAATAATGCTATTGCACATATTTGAGGAAAAAAGGAGTACTCACTCTTGAATTATTTGCACTACAAAGGGAAACAAACATGGTAGTGAAATAAACCTATTGTCACAAAGCCAGTGATACTTAGCTATTTACAGAGAATGAAGTATATTTCCTTTAGATTTCTGTTGCACTTGCCTGCATTCACTCCTTTCCTTGCTCAGAGAAGCAGTTTTGCACATCTGGAATTGTCTTTTAACTACTGGTGGAGTCTTCTGGAATTATTTTTTCTGCTACTTACTTGAGTCCTTTTTATATAATTGGAAATATGACTTGGTCAAATGTGTGTAACCTGCATCCTTTCCTTATAATAGGAAAATAGAGGCCAGAAGAAACAGATAAGTGATTTCAAAAGTCGTCAAAATAGTAAGGACATCAACACTACTACTCAATACTATTTTTCTTGTATGTGCTTCATTGGTTCTTTTGTTGTTTTTTTTTTTTTCTAGCCAGCTGCCTAATGAAAAGAACTAGGTAAGCAGAAAATTGTATACACGCCAATCTTAAATTCTGTTATGTACTTTTACCATAATTAAATGACTGCATGATGACAAGCATCAGTGACATTATACTGGGATTCAACAACATTGTACTAGGATTCAAATATCTAAAGTTAGGTGTCTAAATGGTTCCATGTGAACTGTTTCTAATCTCCTGTAACAGTCAAGATAAAGGTAGGGCTTGGCGCCCTAAACATAAGGGCACTTGAGCCATTTGAGATTCTCTAGAGTATCCAGATACTAGTGGGAAACTTAAAGAGAAAACATTTTCCTCTATTGTCATTCAAAATGTGCAGCTTTACTGATGAAAAGAATTTGCATTAGAATTAGAAAATAGCTTCTTGCCGCAGAACATATATGGGCTCAGTCAGAGATCAATATGATCAGACAAAAAGCCATTTATTACAAAGCCTTAACCCCTTAAATACTGTTTCTTACGTGCACTTACAGTGATTTGGCATACTATGATTGGATACATGCCTTGAAGACCCTTAGTGACTAACATATAATTGGTTAAGCACAGGTGTGAGAACTTGACCTCGAAAGCTTGCCAACAGTCCACAGTTCTCATTAACTCAGTGAAATCCAGCTTCTTCTTATCTTGCTTGTTTAGGCTTCCTTGGGCGTCTCAGGGCCTTGCTGTATCCTTCAGGATTATTCAGAGTTTATGTACCAATTATCTATTCTCCTGTGAGAACACTGTCTCCACATCTCCCCCTTTTTGTTTTATATATGTTTTGGATGACTCTACTTGAGCAAAGGATTTGGGCTAGATCATATCTCCAGTATATGCCGACTACAGGTTGCTGGGCCTGCCCCTTTTTTCTGCTGTATGGCTCTCTGATAACAGGGGAGGCCATCCTTCACATCAAGGTCTGGCATGGCATGTGTCCCCACCGCTCCACGCCTGCTGGCTTGCAGCCAACAGCGGAGCTAAAGGTTCTTTTTGGTGACAAACACAGAGGCCAACCCAGTCTTGCCCTTGACTGTGGTAGCAGGCCTTTTGTCAGCCTCAGTCCTGGCACCTTGCTGTCAATGCAGAGTTTCACCTGCTTCATCCAGTAACAAGTCGCTACTACAACAAGGCACACACACATTTACATTAGCAGAGTAACTATTACAGGGTGCAGCAGCATGTTGAAGATGCTGATGGCAGCGAGGGACTAGCCAAAGAAATTTCTTACCAGTGGAATTCTCCCACCCTCTTAATTTGTTCCATCACCTGCTTTATAACACTACCAGTGTATTAGAATCTTTCCAGCTTTTGCCTTAGCATTTTCTAGCAGCTACTGCAAATTTCCATACTCTAACATCTCTTTTACAAGTGACAAATCTATACAATACAAGGCATAGTTTCTTATTAGCAACTACCTAGTAAATACAGGTTTTTTTATACACAAAATCACAACCTCTAATAATAGCTACTTTACAAGCACACATATTCAGGATGTTACTTTTCAGTTGCCCCCAAGTGATGTTTTGCAATCATTTGTTTTTTCTCTTCCTCATTCTGCTTGGGGTATTCACGGTCAGCTCCTGTAGCTGAGGCATCAGGTTTTTCCATTTGTCTTGTCAAGCTCATGGCAAGGCTTGACAAACTTTGCAGGCAGTTGCCATAGACCTTGGACCTGTAGTCAGGTGGACACAAATATACCCCCTCCCCCAGGTTATCAGTTCTTGACAAGTAGACTGGTTAAACTGCACATTGGCAGCATCATTGCTCCTTTTTTTTTTTTTTCTCACCCTGCAAAAACCAGCCTGCTTGGTGGCAGCTACAGCCGCCTGCCTGCTTCAGCAGCAACTATAAATACCTTCTGGCAGCCGCACTTTTGCATTAACCCTTTCATACCCGAAATGTTAAACTGCTACCCGTTAAAAACTTTTACATGAACCCAACAATAAAATACAAAAAACACCGATTGCCCTCAACACACACACACACACACACGTATGGGATCCCACAAGCACACTTCACACAAGTACAATATTTGAAACACAAAAAGACAATTATTACTCCCACTACACAGTCCCACGTACAGAACGTGGCCTAAGGCACCTGTGGAGACTAACAGAAAGACAGCTCCGAGAAGCATCATTGCAGTGCAAGGTGGCAGGCTCAACCTTAGCGGGCGTCCCCGCGGTGGCTCTGCCTCTCCCACAGCGCATGAGGCTTGGGCTTTTATACTGACCAAAATGCACACTCATTCCAACACAGGTGGCCAGCCTGTGCTGGAAGAAGTGGCCAGCAATATCTTTAAAGGTCTCCAAAGGTTGATAGAAACCTGGACATACTTATTTTTACCAACTTCTAGTACATGAGTATCACAGAGAGACTGCATTAAATGAGTCACAGTATGCCCAATACCCCTGATAAGAGCATATGAAAGACCTTCCCAGACCACTGAAAACGTACACAATACACCTGTATTTTTTTGTGGGTTTTTTTTTTGTTTGTTTACTTTAACTTAAAAAAGATTGCTCCCTTCACTTTAAGAAGGACTGAAAACATCCATAAAACGGAAGTCCTAAGCTGAAATTTCAATTAATTCAATCACTGACAAGGGGGTTGTCCTGGGGTGGTGCTGACTCTTTCCAGGGTTTCACCCATTGAGCTGGCACCCACCGCAGACCGGAATCTGTAATTATACACATATAACCTCAACCAGTTAGTTTTACTTCTGCAGGACCTTTCCAAATGCTGGTTTCCAAATCCTTATACTGGACCAGAATACCCGGAGTTTTACTCATATAACCTGAACCTAATGTCTGACCATGTATTATGGCGGGGGGATCATTAAAGTCTCCTTTCAGTCGCAAAAAAATTCATAACATATACAGCTTTCTGTATCTTTGCTACCGGTGTAAGTCCTTCTTCCCCCGTTTTTTGTTTTTCCAACAGTTGTTTCAAAGTTTGATGGGTTCGTTCAATAATAGCTTGTCCTGTAGGAGAATAGTGTCAATAGTAACACGGACATATTTCAGTTTCCCAAAAGAGGGTACATGAGTCACATCCATTTGCCAAAGCTGAAGAGGCTGGAGGCCTCGAGGGTTGACTCCAAGGTCTATACCTACTGCTTGGCCTTGACAATCAGGACAAGATTAGTGATTTTTGTCATGATGTGATCTAAGGCCTCATACTGAGCTTTTGATAGAACTCTTTTTTGTTCTGCCTTTGACTCACCCTTTAAAGGGGGCATGAGATCATCATTTGAGATTCCACACAAAGGGCAGACTCATTGGATATCACCCATCAATTTCTGCAGGTCAGACAAAGTTTTTATCTGTGTGGTAATTTTAACTTTTTGAGGCCTAATTTCAGTTCCAGAAATGATCCACCCCAGATATTTTCAAGGGGCTTCACGTTGCACCTTGTCTGGTGCAATTATCAGTCCTGCTTTCGCTAATTCTGATTGTAGCAGGCAGAGCAGATGGTCCTTGTTTAAATCTTTGCCTGCAATTGGGGTATCATCCATACAGTGATAGATAACACATTTTTGCAGTTTTTGTCAGATCGGTTGCAATGCCCAGGCAACATACAGTCGACAAATAACAGGAGAATTTTTCATACCTTGAAGTAAAACAACCCATTCATATCTCTTAGCAGGCTCTCCTTTGTTAATTGCTGGGACAGAGAAAGCAAATTTTTCACTAAATCAATTATTATTAAATCCCAACCCTGAGGTATCATTGAAGGGCTAGGCAAGCCAGGTTGCAAAGCTCCCATGTCTTTCATAACTGCATTGATAGCTATGTAGCAGTCTCCATTTTCCATTTTTCGTAGGAACAGTAAATATTGGAGTATTCCATGGACTAGTGGATGGCACAATATGGCCTGCTTCTAACTGTTCATTGATCAATTGGTGAATACGGGACAGCTTTTCTTTTGTCAGCAGCCATTGATCAACCCATAGAGGTGTTTCAGTAAGCCATTGTACTTTATAGGTTAGCCATCCTTCAATGGCCACCACTAAAAATTTCCTGTGGTCAGTTTCATTCCCATTTGACTGAGAACATCTCGTCCAAGCAATGCAATAGGAGAAGGCATAACATATGGTCTAATTTGGGTATGACTTCCATCAGACATAAACACATCCACCAATTCTTTACTGATTTGAGTTGATTGTATTCCCCCTATTACAAAAACTCCTGCTGAACATAGACAGCTTAATTTTTTGATTATCACAACCTCTTATGGATACTTGGTCCTCAGGTTTGTGCTTTGCTATGTCTAAAGCAAATAAAATTTGTGGTATTCCTGTGGAACCCCAGGACTGATTTCCTCTGATTTTTGGCCCCATCTGAGGGACTTTTGCCTCAAATGGAATTAATTGAGCTATTTTTGAATTTTCAGGGATGTCGACCAGAGGAGCATGTGTTTGCACCATGATCCCAATATTTCCAGTATAGTCAGCATCAATTACACTGGGTAATACAAAGATTCCTTTCCTTGATGTTGATGATTGTCCCAGTAGCAAAGCACAAAACCTATGGCCAAGGGGCCCATTTAATTTAGATGGAATGCAATGAACAGAAGAATTGGTTATGGTAAAATCTATTGCTGTAACCACATCCACTCCGGCACTCCCTGCAGTGGCAGAGGGGATGCAGTCCAGACACTCTGATTTTGTGTTGTTGCGTGGGGTGACATCGCGCTCACATTCAAGTTTCCCAACGGGGTCTCATCTTTTTTAAACTTTGAATGACATTCAATTGTCTTGTGGCCAAATTTGTCACATTTAATACATTTGTCTGCAAAATCAGCAACACCAGTGAGGGGGCAGGTTGATGAACTAATTTTCTTTACAGTACACTGCTTTTTAAAATGTCCCATCTGTCCACAATTATAACATCTTATACCTTTAGTACCCCCACAATCACCCTGACCTTGTTGTAGAAGGGGTTTAACAGCAGTGGCGAAGGCAGTAGCCATGTATCCAGCCTTTTCCTCTGCTGTGCCCACTTTAGAACATGCATCCATAATTTCTTGAAGACCAGCAGATTTTGGCAAAACCTGCAAAATACTCTTACAAGCTGGGTTAGCGTTTTCCATAACCAGAGACATAAGCATCGATTTTTTAGCATTAGATGCCAGATCAATATTCTTTTTGATAGCCTCTGTCAATCTGTCGATAAATTGCATATAGGGCTCAGTAGGTCCCTACTTTACTGATGTATATGAAGGATTAGGCTTTCCTGCTTCCGGCACAGCTTTCAGAGCAGCTAAAGCCAATTGCTGTGCTTGCTGTAAGACTTCAATTTTCATACGAGCTTGTACTCCATCAGAGTGAATTTGTCCCTTTCCCAATAACATTTCAGATGAAACACCGTACAAAGGGTGATGACACTCTGAATTCTCAACTGCAGCCCTTGCAGCAAGCTCCTCAAACCCACTTTTAAAATGTAGGAGCTGTGAAGGAGTTAATAAAATTGCAGCCACTCTGAGACAATCACTTGGAGTTAGAACATGACTAGAAAAGAAAGCAGATAACATTTGCTGTGTATATGAGGAAGACAACCCATACTGAGTAATTGCACCCTTAATTTTTTTCATAGCTTTCCAGTCCATAGGAGTCCAAACAGACTTCCCTGAGAATTTATAATAACAGGGAATACAGTGGGAACATCTATTGGTAAAATAGTTCCATGCAATAATTGCATCCTGAATGCAACCTCGCTATCTCATGGCACTTGGATTAGCTTTATTAGATGTAGGAGTCGGTGGTAACGGCACATCACATGGACTGATCTTATCTGTTTTTTCCGTTTTTTTCCTGGGTTTGCTCCCTCTCCTCCCCCAATTTGTCCAGATGGTCCTGCAAGTCCTGCAATTGTTTGTCTAAGGATTTTGTCCATTGTCCCCAGTTCCACTCATTTTGCAGCTCCGGTGGGAGCGATGCAAGCGGTGGTGTAGGTGGCGGAGGTGGGTATTTATTTGGAGTTACACTTTCTTCCTTAGGAGACTCCCACCCTGGCAAAAATTCTTGGAGATTAAGTTTAGGGGCAGTAGCAGCACGAAAAGGGTTGACATCAGTTTGTTTCGGTTGCTCAGTAGCCGCTACTGACTCCCAAGTATCAGCTGAAGCTACCGCCGGTAAAGGTGCTGTCGACACAGGATAGGGGAAAGACTCAGGGTCCTCAAACTTTCGTACTGCACTGTGCGCCTGTTTTTGACCAGAATGTTTTATGCCCGAAACAGACGACACTACCATGGCTGTAGCACCGGGTGCTGAATCTAATGTAGGTGCCGAGCCCTGCTGTTGTGAAGGTGAGTCAGAGAGAGCTGTAAAAGTGGATTTTGCCACCTGTTTCTCAGCCTTCATTGCGGCTATAGTCCCTTTTAGTAGTAACCAGGGGGCAGCAAGAGACTTCACCTCCTTAAACCCACAAGTAACTTGATCCCACAAGCATGCCCCAATTTTTTTCCAAGTCCCGAGATCAAAAGCTTCACTAACCCCCTGGATCAGCTCTTTTTCTTTACTCCAGAGCAACAATCTTTTTAACAGATTATAGTCATATTCTGTCCCTCTCACTGAGAGGATATGCTGGAAGAGATTAAGGATGACCATTTTTGTTTTTCCTCATCCTAACCCTCTCCCAGACCCCGTCAGCTGTTACCTTATTTGCACTGCACAGTGTCTTCCAGGCTCACTAGGCTCCGTTCCAAGGTGTATACCTGCCGATCCTAGTCCTGCCAAATCATCCAGCCAACGTCCCTGCGGCTCCGCGTTTTCCACTTTCTTTGGTGCCACGCATTTTAATTCCTTCAGTTTCAATATGAAAAATATGGGGGGGTCCCTGTTCAGGCTCCATTTGCCGCAGAACACATATGGACTCAGTCAGAGATCAATATGATCAGACAAAAAGCCGTTTATTACAAAGCCTTAACCCCTTAAATACTGTTTCTTACGTGCACTTACAGTGATTTGGCATACTATGATTGGATACATGTCTTGAAGACCCTTAGTGACTAACATATAATTGGTTAAGCACAGGTGTGAGAACTTGACCTCAAAAGCTTGCCAACAGTCCACAGTTCTCATTAACTCAGTGAAATCCAGCTTCTTCTTATCTTGCTTGTTTAGGCTTCCTTGGGCGTCTCAGGGCCTTGCTGTATCTTTCAGGATTATTCAGAATTTATGTACCAATTATCCATTCTCCTATGAGAGCACTGTCTCCACAGCTTCTTGACTTGCATCTGTACAGAAATGTACTATATAAAACAGCTGTTTTTAGAATCAAGACCTAAACCTTTAAGATTTTTGGGTTTTCCAGGTAATTTTAAATGCTCTGAACTACGTAACAGGTTTTTCTTCTCAGGAACAAAAATAATTATATCTTTAACAAAAGCAACAGGTAGTTTTGGAAATGTCACTTGTTTGTCTTTTTGTAATAATATGCTTATTCATAATATGTAAATTTATTTATATAAATAAAATTACAGTTCTGTTATCTTCTACTGATCTTAAATATATCAGTTTGAACCCCAAACATAAATCTGGTGAAGTGTCCTTGAAATGAGCATCATCTTCATTTAGTATTCCCTCAAGGAAGAAATTATGCCTTCAATCAGAATAATAAGTATGAGTTAGATTATTCATGGGCTATGCATGCGCCTCTAATAAGAACTGAATGATGTTACTGAGGTAGCCTATGAGAAAGAAAACATTAAAGACTTTCTGAAGTCTTATTTTTGAAAAATATTTTTGTCTGCTTTCAAAGGAGTAGAAGCAAATGATGAACTAATTTGCTGCAATTTCTTCTTTGTACTGCATACTCAAAACCATTTAGTACCTCCTTTTTACATCTTCTGTTTTGATTCCGGTGTTTGTTGCTGTACTCATTTTTCATTCCATTTTTATTAGGAAAGGAGTCAATATATAATGTCCTGACAAACAATTCAAAGAATAATAAATCTTTATAAATATTAGATGTTATTTTCTTTTCCTATCAAACTGTATTTCAGATTTTTTTTTTAATTTTATCTATGCATAAAAGCTGCACTGAGTGACAATACCTGCTCCCAATGAGTGTGTCTTTAAAAAGACATTGACTGACTTGGGGAATGTTCCAAAAGGAGTAGAAAGATGTTTCCTTTCCTCCTGAGTGACTGAACATAGACATATAAAGAACCTTGTGGAGTATAGGGAGTAAAACGCAAAGGAAAAAAAAAAAAGGAAAAAGAATCACAGACAAAGGCTGGAAGTTTCCCTTGAAGAAAAGAGTCTGCTGAGAGATAAAGAACCCATGCCTATCTATCCTAATGGAGGATTCAAGCAGTGACCCTGAAGATACTGTACCACACTCTCCCTACAGTCCCAAGACCTCTAGCTGATAGAAAACTGTGATGTCTAAAAGGGTAAATTATGAACCTTGACATGGAAAAGAAATATCTTTGGAAAAGCGAGATAGCTTCAGTGCCTTGAAAATGTAAGATGTCTCAGAGACTGGGAGAAAATTAATGATCATCAATCATTTTAGTTTATATGTTATTTACAGACTTTGAGTTGAAAAAAATAACTCTTTTCTGACAAAACCCAGCACAAAAGAAAGAGCTTTGTAAGCAGACTACTAAGCTCTGATCAGCTTTGGACCTGTCATTCATCATTTTAAGGGAGTTTCACTGGCTTTTTGGAAGACATATGGGACACAGAGTTGATAGAAATAGTGAATTACAAACATGGAATAGGAAAGTATCAGTCCCAATCACTTTTAAATGTTATACATAGTGGGTCACAGGGGTGTAATGGCAGTACGATACTCAATATGGTTTTATGCTTTTTATTTTCTGAAGTGAATCCACTCACAATCATACTTTTATTGTTTTGTTTGTTTTTCCAGCCAGGCATTTTGATTTCAGAGACACATTGCATTTATCATGTTGCACTCAGATGACATTTATTACCAGCAGTGTGTTTTAATTTACTCTTAGAATAGTACAGTGGTCATAAACAGGACTCTAGCCTTGACATGAGTTATCTTTGTATAGATTTATTTGCTTAGTGGGTCAGAAAACAATTTTTTAATGTATCAATAATATCTGTTACATTTTACCTCTAAGTTTTATGACAGAGTGAAATTGACCTAAAACAAAATTCTGTGGTGCTTTGGTTGTTTTTTGGGGGGGATTTTTATTTTTTTTTATATTTTACCACTAACATTACCTGTCTACTTCTGTGGAAAATTTATCTGACTAGCCAGCAACTTACCTTCAGAGTAAAATTGAATAAAATTAATTTTCTTATTAAAATCTACCTCATTCGTTGTGGAATATATACATAGAAACTTTGTATGGAAGATAAAATTATTTTTAAATAAAACATATACCAAAACATACTGGAAGTATCTTTTCATTTTATAGTGGAAACTTTAAACATTTGGTGTGAGATTCAGTCAGGTGTTTAGAGTTTGTGTTTAGTAGTTACTCTAAACTCTTTCTATAACCTGAAAAGGAAAAAGTTACAGAGGCTGGTTCGTTCCATTTAAATAAGTTAACTAAAATACTTTCTGGAAATGCCTGTTTTGTCATTCACTATAGAAGAAGCCTAGGCAGCTCTTTAAAATTAAATACCTACCTTTTAGACAGAACTATGTTGATGTAATTAATCACTATCCTTGTCTGAAGACTTATCCAGAGAAAACCTGCGACAAGTAATTATGGCTAGACATTCATGGTCATCTTAGCATAACCTCATGAAGTTTAACCATGACAAGTGCAAGGTCCCACACCTGGGTGGGAGCAATCCCAGGCACAGCTACAGGCTGGGCAGAGAAGAGATTCAGAGCAGCCCTGCAGAGAAGGACTTGGGAGTGTTGGTTGATGAGAAAATGAACATGGGCCAGCTTCAGTGTGCTCTTGCAGCCCAGAAAGCCAACCGTATTCTGGGCTGCATCAAAAGGAGCGTGACCAGCAGGTCGAAGGAGGTGATCCTGACCCTCTACTCTGCTCTTGTGAGACCTCACCTGGAGTATTGTGTGCAGTTCTGGTGTCCTCCACATAAAAAGAACATGGAACTGTTGGAACAAGTCCAGAGGAGGGCCACGAGGATGATCAGGGGGCGGGAACACCTCCCGTATGAAGACAGGCTGAGGAAGTTGGGACTGCTCAGCCTGGAGAAGAAAAGGCTGCATGGAGACCTCATAGCAGCCTTCCAGTATCTGAAGGGGGCCTATAGGGATGCTGGAGAGGGACTCTTCATTAGGAACTGTAGTGACAGGACAAGGGGTAATGGGTTAAAACTTAAACAGGGGAAGTTTAGATTGGATATAAGAAGGAAATTCTTTCCTGTTAGGGTGGTGAGGCCCTGGAATGGGTTGCCCAGGGAGGTTGTGAATGCTCCACCCCTGGCAGTGTTCAAGGCCAGGTTGGACGAGGCCTTGGGTCATATTATTTAGTGTAAGGTGTCCCTGCCCATGGCAGGGGGGTTGGAACTAGATGATCTTAAGGTCCTTTCCAATCCTAACTATTCTATGATTCTATGATTTTACTGAGAAAGTGATTTCAAGTCCTCTTTTTTTATGGAGCCAAAGTAATTTAAGCTCTGTTAGTGTTCACAGTAGATGATTTTTGAAGTTTAAGTGGCCTGCAGATACCTTCTGCTTATCAAGGGGGCTTTCGTCTGCAATATATGGGAGTTCCTAATTCTACTCCAAATTAGAAAATGGGACATCTGATGTCTGTTAGTGATTGCTAAACAATTGGTTTTTACAGCTAAAAAGTTAAAGCTTCAGACAAGCCTTAAAACAAGTGTGGGCAAAGCAAGTTCAACAAGGTCCAGTCCTGAAGCCTGGCAGAGCTGACACAGTCTCTACCACCTAGCTATTACCAGTGCTGCAGCCTAATAATGAGCAGTGGTTTAGGCCTGTTGGTGATTTTATTCTGTCTGCCTTTTACCCAGGCGCATTTTGTAATATGACTTGGCATAGTTGCGTGAGAATAACAAGGCCAATATAACAGTACACAGTCTCTAGCTACCAAATGAAATCAAATCGCCAGCACTTAGCTGCAAACAGGCAACCAAATGAGTTTATACAAACCAAATTACATAAATCAGAGCCATCTGGTTTTTAATTTATGAAAACAGCAAGCAGTTCTTCAGATTAGACAGATCTTGTCCTATGGAAAGGTGTTGTTTTTTTTTTTTTTATCACCGTGGTCCCCAATTCCCTGGTATTGACAATTTCAATTACAGAAATAATATTTCTTGAGCTATGGGCTTTAAGCAGTCCTATTCCCTGCTGTGCCTTTCATGAGGGAATACCCAAAAAGAAATCGTAAATAGTCATCACAGTTAATAAGAATTAGGCTTTAGGAAGAGCTCTTCATTGTAGAACTAGTCTCTTAAGGATTCTGCATTACAGATGCAAAACTTGAGTGAACTCTGGGTCAATAAACGTGTCTCACTGGAGATCTTTCTCTTATGTGGCCCTTCTTTTGCAATTTTTATATTCATTCTTGCTTGGCAGAAAGCTATGATTCCCCTGCCTGCTAGCAGAAAACAAATACCATTTTTTTGTACTTATGGGCAGGCAGAAATGTTCTGAAGACATTTTTGAATAAGAAAATTGCCTAAGATACTGTAACATAGAGCAACTCATGTTAATTAGATTCTCTTATATCTCAAGACAAGCATTTGCCAGAATGATGATACACATAAAAGTGATGCATGCTAGAATGTTAGAATTATCATAGACATAGAAAAGGAATAGTCAATTTAAAGGCAGAGGCTCTGCTTTTTGCCTTTCTCAGAGCAAACAGTGTACTGTAGCATCTTACCAATGTATCATGCTCAGCTTTCAAGGAAAAAGTATGTCTGTAGCAAATATTTCTAGCAGTTAACATCTATTTTCCTTGTGATTATATTGATTCCTTCTCACCACCACCCTGAGTTTTAATGAATAACAGCTTTTTTCTGAATCTGAATCTGCATGGAGCAAGTAAAGGGAAAGTAATTCTCTAGGTAATCAAAACCACAATTGATGGGGAATGGATACTTGAGACTTTACTGGACATAAGCAATATGAGGGAAAAGCTATGGAATTGAAGCTCTGGGATGAGATGCACAGGGGTTTTATTTTTTGTTTGGTTGGTTGTTTTTTTAATGTGTTTAATTTTATTTTCAGGGTTCAGTTTTCTTAGAGAAAAGGACTTTCTATTTTTATAGATATCACAAAGTTTTCTCTGTTCTCAAACAGAAGACATTGCAGTAAGTGGTGAAAGAATGGGGAACTCGGGTACTTTGTTAATAAGTAATAACAGCAACATAAAATATTAAAACCAAAGATAATTAATGAGCAACAAAGAGCCCCACTCTAGAGCAGGTGGGCATATCTTGAAAGAAGTTGCAATTGCAGCCTGTAGAGAGCCCATGCTGGAGCAGGCTCCTGGCAGGAACTGCAGTCTGTGGAGGACTTGAACTGCAGCAGTTGATCTATAGCCGGTTGAGAAGACCTATGCTGAAGGAGGGGAAAAGTGTGAGGAGGAAGATATGGTTGTAAAGAACTGTCACAAAATAGTCACAGTCTCTCATTCTCCACCCTGCCCTGTACTGCCCAGGGAGGGAAGAAGGAGGTAGAGGAGTTGGAAATGGAGAAATGAACCTAGGAAAAAAATGCATAGGGAAAGCGGTTTAGTGTTTGTTTTTCACCATCTTCTTCTATTATTATGGGGTAATAATTTTTTTTTTTTTGTGAGTTGAGTCAGTATTGCCCATGATGGTACTTGGCAAGAGATCTAGGTGACTTTTCTTGGCCCATGAGTTTCTCCATCTTATTTTCTGTACCTGTCCTGTTGAGGAAAGAAAAATTGCAGGGACCTGGCAGCCAGTTAAGATCAATAAGAAAAATAGTCAGTGTAGTGAGAAAAACCTTCATTAACTGAATTATCTATTTCTTGGTTTTCAGCTCTCTGCACTATAAGACAAATTAACAAAGTTTTTTGTACAAGTGCCTTTTGCATATTTGAAGAATTACGAAATTGAAAGAATGGCAGAATTGAAAACGAGGTAGATTTGAATTCAGTAAAGAGAGAACATAGCCCTAGACAGAATTTTGGAAAGGATAATCAGTACTTGTTAAACTGGAAGACACACTAGTGTGTACCTTCAGGAGGACCAAATTTCCCTTAAAATACACAGTTTTAGTGTTACATTTATGAAATGACAGTGGGAACACAGCCTGAAAAACCACTTAGCACTAAAGATGAAATATAAAGAAATATCCACATGGTAAGCTGAAAAATACTATAACCTGGGCCTTCATCAGTTTATGAGGAGCCTTATTAGTTTGTCTATACCCTTATAAAGATAAGTTTTTTTAAGACTTACACTTTTTTTGTGGAAATTAAATGATCAACTAGATGGTAGTTATATTTTAAATCTAATAGTCTTTAAACATTCGACCAGCTCACTAATTCAAGGAGAAAGTGAACCTTTTCTTTATATAAAAATACATATACATATGTATATATTGAAAGAAATGTATTTTATACCCATTTCATTCACTGCTTTTTATTTTATTTGTTACTTAGTTTTAACTGTGGGACATTCTGGAAACAGAAAACTTTTTTATATCACCTTGTATGCATTCAGTATGCATGAGACTTCTACAGGACCTATTGTGACTTTAACAAGCATCTTAGGAGCTTTTTTTTTTTTTTTCCTTCCTTATAGAATCATAGAGTAGTTTGGGTTGGAAGGGACCTTTGAAGGTCATCTAGTCAAACCACTCTGCAATAAGGACGGGTGCCTTCAACTACATCATTTTGCTCAGACCTCCATCTGACCTGACTGAATGTTTCCAGGGATGGGGAATCTACCACTTCTCCAGGCAAGAGTATTCCAGTGTTTCACAACTCTTATTGTAAAAAATTTCTTATATCTGGTCTAAGTCTTACCTATAAGCTTTCAACCTCCTTGTGGCTATTCTTCAGACACAGCATGTTAACTGTATAATTATGTATCGTTGGAATATTTTTCCAAAAACTCCAGTGACTCCGTATATGCTAGTGATGGGAAATCTTTAAAGAGACATGAATAAGACTGGTGTATTTTTCTGCTGAGCAAAAAAATGTAATAACTTTTGCAGACAAAACTGCTTATGTGTCTCTGCACTTTCTAGGATTTAAGCTATACTTCTAGAAAAAATCTGACATGTTGAACAGAGAAATTTGCTTGTATTTCATCTTCCTTTCCTTTTCTGACTCTGTTCTCATACCCAGCCATAATCTTAAACATGAACATTTACACAGCCATTTACATAGTTTTCATCTTGTTTAAGTTTTTAAGCTTTTGTCCATTTCTTCTGTTTTGCTTCATGCTTGAGATTTGTCTATTTGTACTGTGGAATATGAATTGGTACATCTCCCTAATGATGTGCTCAGCTGCCCTCCCCGTGTGCCTCCCAAAGCTTTCAGAGTTTAATAGACGTACATAAAAAAAAAAAAAAAAAAAAGAAAAGGCAAACAGTTCAGTCACTTGAGCAGCAGTTTGCTTGTCCTTTCCCCCAAGTACCCCTAATAAGGTTTAATCTGTGAATTACCCAAAAACATGGGAAATCACCATTTACTAAACTCACCAATTGCCAAACAAGCCAAGGAAGAAATGCTGACAGTTTCAAACCAAAACATTGTTAATTTATGAGTTAATTCTCTTTCTTTTTTGCCCATGTTTCTTTTGCACATTACGGGCTTTGGAAATCTTGTATTTTACTGGGGTTAAGCACTTATTCAATTTCCCAAATGCAGGTCATTAAAGGGAAGTGATTTCTTAATTTCTGATATCCTCACATAAACACCAACCTATTTTTCCATCATGTACCATCCAGTCATTCCAGTTCCAGGCGTGGTTTAAGTACTGTACCTTCAAAATGTAAGTGGCAGGAAAAAACAAACACAAACAACACAATTTTCTGTGTTTCCAGTTCAGTCTTAAGGGCAGGATCTGCAATCTCACAAAAATTTAAGCAATTCATTCACCACGTTTTGAGTGAAATAGCTAAGTTTTACTCTGCAGGCTTGACTTTACTCTGACATAAACATAAAGCCAAAGTGATGGATGGAATATAAAAGGTAATATCAGTGAAGGTTTAAGTGCTTAAAGAGTCTTCAGAAGTAGGCTCTCACTGTGAGGATGAAGTTCACTTTGGGAGCTTAATATCTGTGGACTGTAGTCAAAAGAAAGTTTAATAATGAATCAGCTGCTTTTTCAAATCATGTTATGATGGAGATAATGCAAACTATTATATATGGCTAATGTGACAATAACAGTTTATGGAGAGAGTTACATCTTTTCGGTAAGCTTGCAGAAATTATTCATGTTGACATAAGCACAAAAAGTTTATTGATGTATTGAGCTGCCAGAAGTTTATGAAGTTTTTTATCTTTTGTAGACCTAGTTCTTAGATATTAGACTTTCATGCTAGGTACTGTTACATATGTTTTTTCAATGGAAACTAAAGCTAAACCCATTTTGTCTGTTTGTGATAGGAAACTAAAGCTAAACCCATTTTGTCTGTTTGTGATATTTCCCTTTAATTTAATGTGCCTGTTGAACAGAAGGTATTTAAAGCATGTCTTAATTTTCAGATTTCATTTAAATGGAAAACAAAACACAGTAAACAGCCAGAATACAAAGCCAAATGTCTCTGTCAATTTCAGCTACATGCTGAAGTAATTTACAAGAGAAGTATTGGACAAATAGACATAGGTTAAGAACAAATTAATTCCTTAAGATCACTTAGAAATGGTTAAAATATTTTTATTAAAACTTTCCAAAATACTTTTTTTTTTTTTTTCCCAAGACTATACTACTAGGAATCCTGGATTAGGAAATGACAGATGAAATCAGCTTAAGATATTTTTTTTTGCTAGATCTTATCCTCAACTCTCGTATATGATACTCACAAACAGCTTAATATATAATTTAAAAAAATATATATAAATTAAATTTAAGGTATATAGTTATTTTTGTACAGATCATTATATGACAGATTGAGGTATTTACTGATTCAGATATTTACTTCTGAAAATGGATACTGTCCTGTGTTCAGCAGTAGCAGTCATGTTTTTCCTTTGTGTTAGCTGGTGCAGTGCTGTGTTTTGCCTTCCAGCCTGGGAACAGTGTTGGTGAACCCGATGTTTTCGGTTGTTGCTAAGTGATGTTTATCCTGACCAAGGACTTTGTGAGGCTCACGCTCTGCCAGGGAGGAGGGGAAGCCGTGAGGAAGCAGAGACAGGGCACCTGACCCAGGCTAGCCAAAGAGGTATTCCATACCACAGCACGTCATGCCCAGGGTGGGGGTAACTGGGAGTTACCTGGAAGGACACAGGCTTCTGGGTGGGACTCGTTTCTTGGCCGGTGGTATTGTGTTCTCTTCCCTTGTTATTTTCTCTTATCATTGTTGTCATTGGTAGTAGTGGTGGTGATTTGTGTTGTACATTGGTTGCTGGACTGTTCTTGTCTCAACCCGTGGGGTGGGAGTTGCAGTCTTTCGATTCTCCTCCCTGTTCCTCCGGGAGCAGAGGAAGGGGAGAGCCCTGGGGGGAGTGGGGGGGTGCCTCAATTGCTCTCAGCCCGGCACCACTCACTGGGAGTGAGTGAACAAGTTGCCTGACTGGGTTTAAACCACAACAGATACATACTTTAAGAATGTGAATAATACTTTGGGAGAATCATTGAATGGTTGGGGTTGGAAAGGACCTGAAAGATCATCTAGTTCCAATTCCCATGGGCAGGGATACATCCCACCAGACCAGGCTGCTCAAGGCCCTATCCAGCCTGGCCTTGAACGCTGACAAGGATGGAGCATTCATAACTTCCTTGGGCAGTTTTTATTTCATCGTGAAACCTTTCATCAAAGTTATTCATGACATCTTTAAAGCCTGTAACAGATTTTTTTCAGGTATTGGAAGTCAGGAATGTATTGAAGGAATGGTATATATATATATATATAAAATATATATATATTATACAACTGTGTATCATTTTAAAACCATTAAATTGTGAAAATTTTTCATTTAAGACATTTAATAAATAATGACATTAAAGAAAATAATTGTTAAAGCAGAAGAGTTTCACAGGGATAAAACAAATGAGGAAGAATGTAAAGAATCAATTATTTCATATGAGTGTGAAAGAAAGCTATATCAAACAAATGGAATACAGATGCCAAGAATACTTTATACAACAGGGTCAAGCAATTTTAACTTCATTAAGGTAGAGTTTTTAATCAAGGGATTTTAATATTAAATGCTTAATTTATTATTATCCTTGGTTTTATTCCCAGTATGTTATTTTCATGGATTTTTACCTCCTATTGCCCCAACAGGTAAATAAATTATGTGACAAAGTTAGAAACTGCCATAAACAAAAAACTATTTGCACAGAAGAAACACATACCTATAGTCTAAATGGCAGACAAATGTTATTAGTGGACCAGGGTTGTTTGTTTGTTTGTTTGTTTTCTTGCAAATGCATGGTGAATTTACGAGTCCCTTTATTCTGAATGGTTCTCTCAATGTCTTTATAGGGATTTGAAGTTGAAAACTCTTTAAAATTTAGAATCTTTTGTAGCTTGCAAAACTCTGAAAAACACTGTAAAATTGATACCTTTTCTGTTACAAGCTTTTCTTAATTTTGAAGCATTATTTTTTTTTTTATCAAAAAAGTTAATTCCATTTACATCATCCATAGTTTTATAGCTAATGAAAATTAAATTAATGGTGTATGTAATTTTTAAAGTGTGGAGGAAAAGGAATGATAGATTTTTTCAGACTATAATATGCAGTGGGAATATTTTTGTAACTCACTGAAAATACATTTCTGTGTGATACACAATTATGTTTGGAATTTCTTCCTTTTTATAAATTCTTTTCAAGTCATAGATAGTACTGTTTACAGGCATTGTAATTTTTTATACTGAAGTGCACATTTAGCTGCAAATTTCATTGGCAAAATGTTACGTCTCACATGCAGCAGAATTTTAGAATTAAGACATATGAGATTGAAGGGTTTTAAGAACACTTTGATCCAATTAGACATATAAACATTGACTGAATTATATAGGATTGAGTTGTGTGTCCAAAACAGAAACAATCATAATTAATTACAAGTTGTATTTCATTTCCTGCAATAAAAATCTGAATGTGATCCAAAGCGTTTGGTTGAGCATCAAAATTTATTCAATGCTTGGCTTCAGCCATGTTATAGCAAAATGTGGTTCCCAGATTCATGATCCTTAAGAAGGGGTGAGATGCCTCCTGGTAACTTAGGTTCAGAGCAACAGTACATTATGACTAAACTGACAGCAAAAAGTACGTCTCAATATTTGAATACCTATGCATAATCTTCTTCTGGAATACAGAGCACAGGGGTTTATGTCTTCTCAAGGTAAATATATTTCTGTAAGCCTCAGAAGAGGGTCTGTTACCTGCATAACAGTACACTGACTTGGATACTCTGCTAGGAGTTAGCAATTTGTTTCACCAACCTTTGAACTTATATAGGCAGCTATAGCTGAAATACTCGTCTAGGTTCCATTAACAGCCAGTGAAGATAAATAGGGAACTGTAGGAAGAGTTCCTTGAATCTATTTTAGACAGATATCTTAGGAGAAGGTGAATCCTTCCCTGACATATGCATTGGAAGTTCCCAGACTATGATTAATCTATGATTGTGCCCTCAGCAAGTTTGCTGATGGCACCAAGCTGCATGGTTCGGTTGATACCCTGGAGGGAAGGAATGCCATCCAGAAGGATCTCGACATGCTTGTGAGGTCGGCTGATGCCAACCTCATGAAGTTTAACCATGACAAGTGCAAGGTCCTACACCTGGGTCGGAGCAATCCCAGGCACAGCTACAGGCTGGGCAGAGAAGAGATTCAGAGCAGCCCTGCGGAGAAGGACTTGGGGGTGCTGGTTGATGGGAAAATGAACATGGGCCGGCAGTGTGCGCTCGCAGCCCAGAAAGCCAACCATATCCTGGGCTGCATCAAAAGGAGCGTGACCAGCAGGTCGAAGGAGGTGATCCTGACCCTCTACTCTGCTCTTGTGAGACCTCACCTGGAGTATTGTGTGCAGTTCTGGTGTCCTCCACATGAAAAGAACATGGAACTGTTGGAACAAGTCCAGAGGAGGGCCACGAGGATGATCAGGGGACGGGAACACCTCCCGTATGAAGACAGGCTGAGGAAGTTGGGGCTGCTCAGCCTGGAGAAGAGAAGGCTGTGTGGAGACCTCATAGCAGCCTTCCAGTATCTGAAGGGGGCCTATAGGGATGCTGGAGAGGGACTCTTCATTAGGAACTGTAGTGACAGGACAAGGGGTAATGGGTTAAAACTTAAACAGGGGAAGTTTAGATTAGATATAAGGAGGAAATTCTTTCCTGTTAGGGTGGTGAGGCCCTGGAATGGGTTCCTCAGGGAGGTTGTGAATGCTCCACCCCTGGCAGTGTTCAAGGCCAGGCTGGACGAAGCCTTTGGTGAGATGGTTTAGGGTGATGTGTCCCTGCCCATGGCAGGGGGGTTGAAACTAGATGATCTTAAGGTCCTTTCCAACCCTAACTATTCTATGATTCTATTCTATGATTCTATGAAGGAGGTTCAGCTAAGTGTGCACTACAGTGTTTTCACTCCTTTTAGTAAAACACTGCATCTCTTTAAAGACCACTAACGCATCCTGAAGATTATCTTGGGTATTTAGAAAACAACTACTTTTTTTACTGAGTTTTTGGCTGAGGGGCTGGTTCTGTTTTAAAGTTTGCAGGTGCTTTTTTCTTCCCTTTTTTTTTTTTTCTTTTCCTTTTGAAACATACCAGGTAACAGAAGCAATACGTACATCGCTTTCTTTTTTTTGTTTTCCTTAAGGAATGAGATATTAATCATGGCTAAGGATTTCCATACCTATATGCTCTTAACTAGCTAAATTCAAAATCACCATTGATACATGTAAGCAACTAATTAACTTGGGCAGCCATTTGTGTATGTTTTTAGAAGGTAGCAGGTTTTTATATACAAAACCATATACAAAATCAGTCAGAAAGGCTCCCAAAGTACCTCAGTGAGCAATGTCATGCACATAGAAATCTGTATGACTGATAAAACTAAGATTTAGTGTACAAATAAGTAAAGCTCTGAGATGTTTTAGTTGTCTATGTACCTTAAAAAAGACCCGAACCTTAAAATAGTAGCTCATTTTTCACTCAAATTTGAAAGTCCTTGTAATTTTTTTTCTAAGCAACTTTAAAAAAAAAAAAAAAAATGAAAAATCCACAGTGGCATTTCAAAGCCTAATGATGGCTTTCAGCTCATCGGACACTATAAAAAAACCTACTTTCAGCAGACAATATAAAAAAACTGCTTTCAGTAACAAAGTGCATAAATTAAAGAAATTAATCAGGAGAGACAGTCATATATCTAGTATATGATTTTTTCCTTCTGTCCTCATTTAATCCTTCTAAACATGTAGTTGTCTAACTCAGATGGGATGTTGGTAAGTTAGATACATACAATTAGGAAATATGAGTGCCATTTAAAGTACACAGTGTTCTCCAAATTTGCTGGAGCTAAATTTCCAGAGCACTGAAATCTAAATTATAATTTAGCATTTATCCAAAGATGAATAAGTGCTTCAGAAACACAATCAGCCTCTATCAATAAAAATTGCTGCAAATTGTGGATAGTTTTGCACATACTGGATATGTGACATAAGTTCTATCAATCTGAACATTCACCAAGGGTTCATTCCTTATGTTCCCTTCGGTATGTAACTGCGGTTTCCATTAATATCTGCATGACTTTATACTTTTAGTTAAAAAAAAGTCTCTTAACACTATCATCTTTAATGTGTGTTTAGCAAACATAAGAAAACATTGTGAAAACATCACCAGAAAGATTGCTATGTCAAAGAAAGTATCTGCCAGTGCCAAGAAGCATCCCAGACCCTGACTCCCAGTTATTGTCATTCTATTTGTGTTACCATATAAGGTTACAATCAAGATTAAAGTGTTTGGCAGAGTAAAATGTCATCTCTGCCAAAGACAGCTTACAGCTAACATCATAATTAAGGAACAAAAAGGAAGAAAATGGACGCCTCAAGGAGAATGTCAGTGTTTTCATTTTAATGTTTTTATGTGGATGAAGTGCTGAGACAGGCAGATCATAACTATATAAAAGCTGTGTGGAAGGAGTGGCCATGATAAAAATACTCCTCCCAAAACCACAGATATTTTTTTTAACAACAGAGCCAGGCCTTTCCTCCAGCCCAGATAATTCTAGAAACAAGAAGAAGCTACTGTGTATAAATAAGGATGCAATCTGTTGTTAGTAGTACAGGCACTGCTGATAAAATCACAGCATTCCAGTTCCTCAGTAATATTCAGTGTGCAGTACAAGATGCATTCAAAAACTAAATGATGATAGCTAAATAATAGGCAGCAGATGACTTTACATAGATACAGCAAAGACAGCCAAGTGGAAATGTTAAATATGGGGACACCTCTCAATTTTAATCAAGTTTTTTTTTTTATATTCTAGTTTTGAACATACTCTTAAAATTTGAATTTTGTCTGTTTGCTGTTGGTATGATGGAAAATTGTGTGTTTTATCCATTGCTTAAAATCTCATGAGATTCATGTGAAAACACCTACCTAAATGCTTATATGGAATCATCAGACGTTCTAGGAAGACTTGTACCAAAAAGGGAAGGGCTAAGTCAGAATGACAACAGTGGAGTTTATAGAAGGCTTGTTATCAAAAATGCTCTTCAGTGTATATTTTGCACCTGTGACCTAGCTGACAAAAGTTTGACTTTTCTGCTAAATAGGCTAGCTGGCTATATAGCTTAGATTTATGACCTTTCAATGATACTAAAGCATGCAAAACAGTAGGTCACCAGAGCTAAATAGAACCCCAAATACTGTATTATTGTAGAGAAAATTATAGTTACAAATAATGTAGGTTTATACCTTCTTTTAATTTAGTTTAATTAATATATGTTAATTGTCGTCTTTGCAAGAAGCAAATGGGGCATAATTTCAGGTTAACGCAAGCAGGTGCATGTAGCTCTGCTGAAATGAATGTTTATTCAAGGTCTGAATTTGGCCTTGTTTGAATAATTCATGAAGGCAAATGCATATCTACGTCATCCTAATTCCTCCTCTAGGAAGTTTTGAAATAGAACAGTTTCTTATGTGTAGCAAATGCAGATTAATACTTTCCTTATTTAGTCAGTACTTCCAATTAAAGTACGGAAATAAAAGTTCTATAGAAGTAGAGAATCGCTTACCAGTTAAGTCTTCAGTTTATAGGTAAATTTTTAACAGAAAATGTCAGCTGAGTGTGTTTCTAATCTACTTAAACCTGTGTTTGTATTACCTGCTAATTAGACCCCTTCTCTTAAAAAAGATAAAAAAAATAAAATCCAACACTCATTTCTTCTATCCAGAAAAAGATAAACAAGCTCTTTCAGCTCAGAAAAACTGAGAGATTTAATGCAAATGCACTCTGAAAAAACAGGTTTTTAGCTCCCATCAGCAAAGAATTATATCAGTCAAGCTTTATTACTTCAAGTTTTGTTATTTCTTCAACATCTGTTACAGTAACTTCATACAGCAAATTCGCAAAATGCATATTAGAATCACTGAATGGAATAGAAGCAAGCAACAAAAAGTGCTTATTTCAGGAATTAAGTTATTTATGGACAAATATGTTACTATTAAGCATTTGGTAATAAGGAGACTATGTAAGAATGGGGTTATTTTTTGCTTTTACAGCTTTACATAAGAATGCAGTGCTGAATTTGGTACACAAAAATTGCAATCTGTATGCTTGTGTAAATCAAGATTAGTCCCAGAATATCACAAAATCACACTGATAATCTTTACGAAGGTAGTTTGTTTCACAGAATCATAAAATAGTTTGGGTTGGAAGGGACTTTCAAAGGTCATCTTGTCCAATACTCTTACAATGAGCAGGGATACCTTGAACCTGATCAGGTTGCCCAGAATCACAGTGATGCATATTGCTTCAACCAGCAGAATGTAAATGAGCCTCTAAAAAATGACTGATGATTTCCTTTTAAGAGATATAACTGTGTTACGTTGGTATTGAAAGTGGGTTCATAGTTCTCTAGAATATGAAAAACTATTGCCAGAACTTTTGAGACTTTTTTCTGTGGTCTTCATGGAATATAATTTGTTTCATGTTAAAGAAACAGCAACTACAGAAGGACATGATTGCTTAGTTTAAGGTGCTAATGAGAAAATAAAACACAAAAAAATACAAACATAAAATGTGTACCTCTGGCTAGCTTCTTAAGGAAGAAAATAGCATCCTAATGATACCTAGAAAGCTTTTTCATCTTATCTGTGAAATAACAAGCAGTTTGTCAAAGCATAAAGATAAATATTGAAGCTTGATTCCAAGATATCACTGAAGGCATTGTTATTTTACTCTGAACTGCAAATTTTTAAATCTTAATTAGAGAGCTGTGAAGTAGGTGTGATATGCCAAATTAATTGATGAATTGCTTGTTTGATTAAAGTATGATTAAACAGATTTATTTTTGTTTCATATTCCCTAAATGATAAATGACTCTAAAACTAGTTGTGTAATTAAGTTACACATACAGTAAATGAAGAGATTAATGTTTAATTAACTAAGGTCTTAACTATAGCATTTGAGGCTCTGTTCATTAAGGAAACTACAGTAGCTATGCTGGCCTAACAGTTTTTCATGGAACTTTTGTAAAATAGAACTATTTTGCATGAAGAATTAGGCTAATTACTGAAAGGGCTGAAGGGTTATCTTTTTCCTTAAAGAAGAGACACTTGTAGGTGGAGATTCTTGCTTGTTGTAAATTATATCTGTACCTGTACGGATGAAAATTTTGCAGATTTCCATCACACAAGATTCCGATGCTAAGTACATTAGATAGCTGCTGGGTCAGCTTAGTCTTGAACATGACTCCACAGCTGCATCATGATTATATTGCATTCTTATTTTATTAAGTAAAGCTGAAAATAAATCAACCTGGAGATTCTGAAATGTGGATTTATTCAAGTTCAGAATTAAACTTGAGCATCCTTCTATTCTCTAGGAAAGAAAATTAACTTTAGTTACAACTTCCCTTTTGTTTTAAAGTTTTTATGTTCAGGCATAAAGTTCAAAGCATAAATGATGAGGAATGTGTTTTGAAAGAAAAAATATTGAATTCTGAGAAAGGATATCCAGTCATCACTAATGTTTAGACAGTGTGGTTCTATAAATGTCACAATGCCAGCCACAGAAAGTAATGGGTAAGTAAAAGTGAATTCAGAGGGAAGAAATTAAAAAAAAATCCAGCTAAAATTAACTGAAGAATTAAAAGTTACTTTGAACTTCTTTCGGTTCTTTTTCTTGACAGTCAAAAATAGTGGTTCAGGCAGAAGTCAGTACCTGCCTCAGTCATCATGCAGATCAGTACCTGCCTTTGTGGCTGCCTTGTGGGAGCTTTGGTTTCTGCAATCACAAGAGATGGGGAGAGATGGTATCGACCTATCCAGCAGAAGCAGGAGAATGTTTGCTAGCAGATTGGCTAATGAACTGTGCTTTAAACTAATGAGCTTGGGGTCCAGATGTGATACTTGTATATTTAGGAGCAACAGGGTAGATGAGCACATGTACCAGAGTTGTTAGGAATTCTCTCCGATCCCTTCCAAAGACAAGAAACCTAAGTCCAGCCACTCCAAGTGCATATATACCAACGTACATAGTCTAGGCAACAAACAGAAGGAACTGGATTTCTGTGGCTGTTCTGAGAGTTTAGATGTCATAGGAATCATAGAAACTGGTGGGAAAACTCACATGACTGGGGGACAAAACAACACCATGCAGAAGCTGGTATGAAGAGCATTAACTCTATACCAGGAACAATCAGTAGAGAGCTGCACTGATTATCTGTCTAGATCTGGAAATAAATATCAAGACAGTTGTCCTAAAGAAAAGAATTCAGCAGAGCTGAATATTAGAGAAGTAACCACCTGGAAAAAATGAAGCTGCAGTGGTTTTGTGTGAAATACACAGAGTAAATTCTAAAAGTTTTTACTAGCTTTACTTGCTTTTATTGCTCACAATCTTAAGCTTATGGTTTTATTTTCAGAATAATGAAAAAAAGTAGTATAGTTCCAAAATAGGTTGGTATTTCTTTAAAATTGTTTTAATTTATTGTTCCTGTAAAGTAAGATACATAAAAGTTCAATGTCTTATCCTTTCAACACTGTATCGTGTTGGTGTTTCTAAAATATTGTCATGGTTGCAGAATACAGGGTTTGAATTTAATCTTACAGTGAGGTCATGACTTAACAAGCCCTTATTTCCATTTTCATTGGTAATAACAGCATAGTCACAACCAAGCAAAATCATGTCTACTCTGAGATCTCAGGGCAAATACAAAATAATGCCTGTCGGTAGTCCATATGTGATCAACAGGTCAAGGATTCATAAAAAGACTTCAGCAGTTGTATTTTTACACTTTCAATTTTCTGTTCAATACACTTAACAATGTTAAACTATTTTATACTAATGAGTCATTTCTATTCTGAACTTAGGCACATTTGATGTTAAAACCCTGGCATTTGAATTTTACGAGCCCATGGGAAATGATTTTTTTTTTGGTTTTGTTTTCAGCTGAGCTGAAAAACAAAGATATGATAACAATATTAACCAAACAGAAATTCATTTTGTTTTAAGATTATGAACTGCCACTGTAACATTTCCAAGCTTAGCAACTAAATATATAAAATTAAGCCTTGGTGTTTCAATTTCAATATTGTATTTCAAATGCATAAGTATATGATTATACATTCAAACTATTTTACAACCTTCAACTGATTTCAAAGCAGAAAAACTTTCCTTTTTTGGGGTTTGACAAGAGGAGGAAGCCTTGGGGTTACTGGGAGTCCTGAACTCAAAAGTACATTCGGCGTGATTATAAGATGATTAAGAGAGAGCTTTGCTGTTGATTTGACTTGAATAAATGTTAAAACAAATGTAGTATTTACTACTGTTGTTTTCATTATTGTTTGTTTGTGGAGCTTTTGACTTGGAGTTGAATCCTTTGCAAGGCTACTGATACACAATAGGTTTCAGTTTACAAAGGAGATGTTTAAGAATAAAGCCAAAGAATGGCGGAGAAAGTTAGTACTAAAATCCTTACAGTTTGATGTGCAGTTTCTGAAGGGAGCAATGCAGATGCTTAGGAAAGAGTATAAGAACGGGACACATGTATTGATGTTTTCCCAGACGGCTGCATTCTTCCAGTGTATAATGATTTGTAAATCAAGGTCTTCCTGACCCAGACATGATTTCTTTATATTTAATACATCTCAAAGAATTTTTCTTTAAAGATCTGTTCAAATCTTATGAACACAGGTAAATGTAGAGCACTCAAAATGTCCTGTGGCAAACAGCTGAATATTTTAACTGTGTTTTGTGTGAAGAAGTATTTCCTTTTATTTGTTCTGAACCTGGCACCACAGATATGTCACTAGGAAAGAGATTAAACAACATACTACATGACACTCAGGATTTTACAGATCTCTATTTTAGCTTTCTGTAGGTTGCAGACCAAATAGCCCTAGTATGGATTCACTGCTACTAGTGCTATTAAGCCCTTCATCTCTTTATCTCTGCAGTAACTGCATCAAATAAAAATATGCCCTCTCATTTTCATCCAGAAACATTGTCACAAAGAGGAAAAAAATTGTTTTTAGCCTGCTTACAGTACAAATGAATTCTCATTGCTGTAGACCACTGATATGGTAACAGAGATATCTGGCTATTCACTTTTCCTTTCTCTGGGATGTCATACTGCATATCATTATATGCACAAACATTTTCAAAGTTTGCGGGAAAGAAAAATGATAGAATTATAGCCTTCATATAGAGCGTTCACCTATTTTTGTATTCTAAAATGACATTATGTGTGTATACATGCGTTAAAATACCATTAATTACCTGATTAATGTTTTGTGTTTTTTTTTTTTCTCCTGTTTCATGCTATTTCTGACTCCCATGTTCATTTGCTGTGCTTTTAGTATTTACACAGAAATTTAACCTCCATGGAAAACAATCATAAACCCACATCTTTTTCTTCCTTTTCTTGTGCATTGCTCATTGCTGAGCATTAAAAGCTAGTAGTAACTTAGATCAGCAGTACTTAACAGAAGTTATTTAAAACCAAAACACAACTGCTGCACAGAAACAAGTTTAATTTGTGCTTGTTACAATTTCCATATTATTTGATTTTTAATGTTCAATGTAGAAGACTAGTTCTGAAAAAAGATTACAAAGACAATTGAAAAATATGTTTTCCAGGACAGGAAATAATCTGAATGTGTATTTGGAAAATGCAGTTCACATAGCAATTGCAGAAAAAAAAAAAAAAAAAAAAGAAAAAATATGAGTAGACTGGATTTTTGTCTCACAAAAATGCTCCAAAGTTTATTCAGCTATAGAAATTTATATTTAACTTTTCCCATGCTATAAGCAGGTCTTTATTATTAATTGACTTTCAAATTAACATCCTGCTTTCTTTATGAAATACTCATCTCTTCTTAGTGTTGTTTTTGCAGGTATTTTTGTGTTCTAAACGAATCCTGTCCACGAATAGCATATACCCTCTTTCTAAGCATGATCATAGAAATACACAGGCTTTGAAACTAGCAAAGACATCTATAAATAGGATAATGCCACACCACCATTTGCTTGTGAAATGTATGAAAATATTTTACAGCTATCTCAGTTGTCCTCTTCATCATGTGAAAGGGTGATAGTAGATGCACATGCATGGCCCATGGCAAACATTTAATTTAGAACTGTTTCTGAACAACAGTGAATATTATGTTATTCATGTTGGTAGCTATGAAAAAGTGAAAATAATCACTTGGGCCATTCATTAGTGCTTCTATGAATTGGCCAGGACATATATTGGTGCTTTGATGGATACTTGCTTAAGTCTTTGAACATAACCTCCAAAAGGATTTCATATATATCACAGGAAATGAAGATTAAAACAACATAAAAGCTTCTAAAGATATTTTTGCAACTTTCTATAATTCACAGTGGATGTACTTGCTGTAGTGTTAGTTTATGATACGATGAATAAGAGTTACAGTGAGTTTTACCTGAAAACCTTAAGGTCTTTGGAAACCCTAAACATATTTTTCAACCTTGTGACTAGGAAGATGTCCTGGGTTCAGCAGTAGCAGTCATGTTTCTCCTTTGTGGTAGCTGGTGCAGTGCTGTGTTTTGACTTCCAGACTGGGAACAGTGCTGGTGATACTAATGTTTTCAGTTGTTGCTAAGTGATGTTTATCCTGACCAAGGACTTTGTGAAGCTCATGCTCTGCCAGGGAGGAGGGGAAGCTGTGAGGAAGCAGAGACGGGGTGCCTGACCCAGGCTAGCCAAAGAGGTATTCCATACCACAGCACATCATGCCCAGGGGGTGGGTAACTGGGAGTTACCCGGAAGGACATGGGCTTCTGGGTGGGACTCGTTTCTTGGCCGGTGGTATCGTGTTCTCTTCCCTTGTTATTTTCTCTTATCATTGTTGTAGTTGGTAGTAGCGGTGGTGATTTGTGTTGTACATTGGTTGCTGGACTGTTCTTGTCTCAACCCGTGGGGTGGGAGTCGCAGTCTTTTGATCCTCCTCCCCCTTCTTCTGCGAGAGGGGAAGGGGAGAGCCCGGGGGGGGGGGGGGGGGGGGGCCGCGAGTGCTCTCAGCCCGGCACTACTCACTGGAGTGAGTGAACAAGCTGTCTGGCTAGGGTTTAAACCACGACAGAAGAGGACATACTACCTTAGATCAAAAAAAGGATTGGAGATTAAAAAAAGTCAGCTATTTCTTAGCACGTTTATTTGTGTACATACACAGTGTGGATTGGAGAATGAACTTTTAAGGAAATGCTGCAAATGCATTATTCTTCTGCAGAGGTAGTTCAATTCACATATATGTGAATATTTATGAAGGTTTTAACCCTTTTGCCTGAGTCCCTCTTCCCAGCACTATGTTCTCATATGTGCGTGGCATTTTCCACAGTATTCATACCTTGTGAACACTCTTTTATCATAAGATACCAAGACCTTTTCAGCTCCACACTGAAAAATTATTGACAGTAATTATTAATGAAATCTAATTTTCCAGGAGCTGTTTGTACCGTGCATAGGTAACTTCACATTTTCTTTTTCTTTTACCACTGATGAAGTATTTCATGCTAACCCTAATCCTGAAGAAAAATTATGATGCTATCCTCTACATATGATTAATACCATCTGCCAAGATATTTCTGTGAAATAATGGTTGTTTCAAGGTTTACATCTTTATTTTCCACTGTGTTTATCCATATCTTAGCAAATTGTACCTCAACTGAGGTGTCATAACACTGTCAATATTTAGCTGATGAAACTGACTCTCTGGATATCTGCTGTTTATGAAAGGTGTAATTTGCTAACTTCCCAGGTCTTCCTGTGAGCTGAAGTTTAAGTTCGTTTTTAGGTCTGCTGTCCCCAATGAATTAAAATAAGCTATGCAAGAAAGATGTTCTATTATGACAATGTCATCAAGTGCCTTTTCAGGAGAACATTGCTACAATACAGTTATAGTCTATGAGTAACCTAAATTATTAAATTTTAGAGATTTATCCTATGTTTCTGTTCTACTGGTCTAAGGAATAGTAGCATTTTTATGCCATCTTTTCTTTGTATATATGACAGAAAGTTGTATAGCCATACTATTAAAAAAATTTACAAACTACTCAAAGAGGCCACTGCAAAAAAGAGAATTTATTGTAAGAACACATGAAGTATCATGTGTATCGTATATCATGCATACTCTCACCAACTGCAACAAGGATATTTTCTGATATTATTTGCTCATGTTGTAATTTTAGAAAACGTTGTCTGTCTTGTTTGTTTGAGTGTGGGGGTTTTGTTGAGTTTCTCTTGTTTGTATTTGGTTTTATTTTGTGGGGGGTTTTTTGTGTGTTTTTGTTGTTGTTGCTGCTTTGGTTGGTGGCTTGTTGTGGGGTTTTGTACATTTTAAAGTTGAATTGTTCCAAGTACAGATATACCTTTGTGAGATTATTCACCTGAATTTTATGGCTGATAAGAATTTTCATGTTACTGTTCCTTGCCTATTCTGTTCTAGTAAAATCCAGACTAAGCTACTAAAAGCAGTACCTTTCTAAAGTTACCATGCAGATAGATTTTTATTTTTTTTTGTTTACAGTTTATATGGTTCTCTGTGACTGTACTCGTCTAAAGGCAACCTAGGGTCCTTCGGGCTGGGATTTGCAGTGTAGTACTCTTATTTGATTATATATGTATTTTTTGTTGCTTCATAGTAAAAAAAAAACATAGTTTAACTTCAAGTTAAAGTCCCTGTGTTTAGTCTTAAGTGACTTAGTAGACTACATATTCAGAGGATGCTCCCTAAGTTTTTAGTCTAGTCACTGAGATCATTTATTGTTACTAGGTGTAAAGTTAATCATGTTAAGTATTAAATTGAGTATTGGTTCAAAACGAAAGCATCACTTCTGCAATGAATCGCATTATAAATATATATTTTGGTCTTGTCATTTTATATTAAGGTACGTGATAATTAAATGCAACTTCTGCAAGGGACATGCTTTGAATAATGTGGAACTCCTCAAAGGTGCTGACTGAACACTTACGAGCAAAATCCCTGAAGCTCATGATAGCTACTGCTATTTTATTTTTCCCAAGCCAAATCAGTGCTGTGATGAATTGTTCTTTAAGTCAACTCATGCAATCTTTTCTGGATTTTCCTGAAGAAACTGGGAGAACATCTTACAAAGTAAGTAACATGCCTGGTTTGCAAGAGCTTTCAGCACTAGCAAACAGCTCTACAGATTATCTCGCCTATTCCTAACCTGCTAAAACTGTTAACATCCCAGAAAAGTCTTGAGACTGTTATTACTTCCTGCCAAATCACATGTATAGGAGTTGTAGCTAGTAAACAAGCCAATGATTGTATTTAAGATCCTGTGAGGTCTTTCAAATTGATCTCAAGTGAATGTTGAAGGTAATTGAAAGTGATGCTTATACTGCTACTGCTATGGGCCTACATAGCAATCTGTTAGTTTGCTTGGAGGGTGCCATGCATTTTCTGCTGAAAGACTTCCATGAGTGATTTCTTTTCTTTGTTAATATCCTACTTATTTGTATTATATTACAAATAGAGGCCCCGAACAAGGTCAAACCTTTGCTATAAGTAATTTTAGTAACCTTTTATGTAGTATTAAGCTTTTTATATGATAGGTTGCCCAATTTTAATATGTTTAGAGAAATTCTACCCTCTTCTTTTCGGTCTCCTTATCCCACTTTTCCCATCACCTCCCTATCTACAGAGTAACAGGATCGAAAAAAAACATGTAATATACATAGCCACACATTAAAAAAAAATAATTTCAAGTTACCTAGATTCTACATTTGTGGAAAAACCTTCACTGTTCCTGGTGTATTTATACAACTTTTCTTCATTCCCTGATATTATCCATTAGCCATTATCTAGCAGCACTTTGATATTTAAAACAGAATTAACAAGGAGGTTTGGAAAATGCACAATATATCTGAAGCATTTACAGCAAAATGTATCATGCCAGATCCAACAGCCAGAGAAAGGCAAGGCTACTGGGATACACACATTTGTTTGGGTGGATCCCTCCAGCAGTTGTCCCCTCCTTAGTTTCTGGCACCTGGACATACAAGCCCCCAGGGACAGAGCCTGACTTCTGCTGCTGGTACAGACCTTTATGCTCACACATATTCAACCAAGTAGGCCAGACCTCCCTTGATCCCATAGCTGATGTCTCTCTGTTCTTATCTTTAGCAACAGGGATACGCTCACATCCAAAGGCAGCCCTTGGAAACGCACTCCTCCCTCACTCCCAGGCTACTTTGTCCATTCTCCAGCTAGTCTATCTTGATCTTTGCTAAGGATAACCCACTCACACACCTACACTCACTCCAGTGATAGCATGGGTCCTTCAGCCCATGGCCTGGCTCCAGCTGCTGCCCTCACAGACTGCACTGAACAGGCACAGAACATCACCAGGCAATGCACTGATCAGCAAACCATTTATTTGTGATTGGCCCTTTTTTATCCCTTACAACTCTATTTTCCTAGTCAATTCTTCCAAAATTCTCTGCCCTCCCCACCCTTTTCCTGCCTTTGTTTGCTTCTCTAAATATATCATCTTCAATTCTGTGCAATCCTGAACTGCTCTTCTCCTGCATACTGCAATTGGCCCTATACCCCATATATATTATGGCAGTATATATACTTATATATGTAATTGGCCCTATACCCCTCATATATTGGGCAGTAAACACCCTGCAGTCTGCAAGGTTGTCTGGAGAGCTGTTCATTTTGACTATCTTGATAGGTTTCACACCTGGATCATGGGTCTGATGGCTCTATGGCACCTGGAAAGTGCCCACACAAGGTGTTGGTTCCTTGGGAGTCCTTAATTCGGGTTCCTGCCTGCCACTGCTCCCCCTGTGTTCCTTGGAACTTGTGGAGATGGGCCTTTGATAGACTGGTGGTTCCTGTGATGGGATTGGGAATAGCTTGGCAGGGTGTTATTTGGACATTATTTGAACCCTCCCATTGTTAGCGTAAGAACTGACACATAACCACCAGAATGGTTATATGAGGTGCTTTATTGCAGCGCTGGGAAACCAGGGGCACGCACCCAAATCTGGCTTCAACCCCATTACATTGCGCTCGCAATTTATACACTAAAAATGTCGTCACTAATACATATTCAACACAGATTACATCATTGACTAATACTTATGCATCAAGGATTGCCCATCAGTCTATTACGACATCAGCCTCTTCTGCGCTTGCGCAGCCCCCCTCTGGTGGTCGTCCTGATGAAGTAAGGAGCCTTCCTTGGATGAAGTAAGAAGTCTTCCTCAGGTCATCCTGTTCACTTTTCTGTTCCTTGGACATGTCCCAATCATTATGTGGACGCCAGCATTCTCTTATTTCCACTTGACTACTCCTGGTACCTTCGTGAGTTCTGCTTCGGTAGAGTTTCACAATACTCCCCTGGATCCACCCATATACCCTTCCCCATATATGACTATATTAATTGCTTATCATTATAGCTACCATTGTAACTTTTAGTTATAAAGTAACTAAGATACATAATAGCAGAATTTCACTTGTTCTTAATACAAAGAAACCCTCTACTGATTAACAGATTTTCAAATATAATCATCTTTTCTCTTTGTATTATTGTTTCAACACACAATTTCACCTATTACTAACACCATTGTCTCTCTGAGTTATTCTGTGGGCCTGCAGATGAATTTTATCACATAACCTAAAAAAACCTACCTGTTCTTTTGCCTTTGTGGAACCACTGATTTGATTTGATTTAAATGTGTCATTTAAAAATAGACACATAGGATTCTAAATAAGAGAAAGAGCTGGTATCTCAAGAAATAACAATTAAATCCTGGTCTTCTACAGTACTGATGAACTAGAACAATAGGAAATAATAGATATTTGATTTTGATAACCACTAAAGCAGGAAAATTAATAGATAAGCTTAGTTACCTACAATACAAGTATTCTACTACAAACTTTTCATGATCCTTATATAAATCCTCTGGTCTTATTGATATGAAATAATAACTCATCCAGGAAATATTGTTACATACCATTCCTCCACAGTTCTTTTTTATGAGCTTTAAAGTTTTTTCTTATCATTTTTCACTAAGTCCATACTTTCCGGTTAAACTCCCTGCATAAACTCCCTATATATGTATTTACAGAAAAGGTAGCAGTATTACTGTCTTTTATGCAGCAGTAACCATTTGGTGTCAGATTTAATCAGCTGTTATGTCTTGTTTCTGGATATGGTTGGGCAAATACCTAGACTGTATCACAGATAATCCTTCTTTAAAGAACTCAGCCTACTGTTCTCCAAACATTTGCAGTTCACAGACTTCCTGAGGTAGATAAACTTATGAATTTAGTTAGTTAAGAGTCCTCAAAGATGGCATTTATCTTCAGTGCTCATAGACTGCATTTCAATTATCTCATGTAGTCTCTTCTGATCCCTTGACCCTCAATATCTGAAGCATTCTTTGTCAAGGAGTGTCACTCTTTTAACTGTCTGCTGGATAAAACAAAAATACTCTTTTTGCTTGCCTTGAGTTTGCTTCTTCCTAGTTTAATTTGATGTTCCATTAATTCACCCTTTCCATGTTAATCTCATTGTGCTGTAATGCATAATGGAGGGGTAAAATCCATGTACATGCAGTAATATAGCTAATTTAAGTCCTTACTGAACTGAGTTTTTACTGTTAAAAAGTACTAAACCTCATTATTCATAAATCTCACCTATTTCATTCCTGTGTGTATATGTATGTGTGTGTATATATATATATAAAGTAGACTTTGTGTTATTTCTTCTCTTTTGTTACTAGCTCAGGCGGACAGAAAATGAGCTGAATTTGTGAATATTTGGTTTGGAAAAGTCATGGGGACAGTTTGAAGGTCTTTCTAAACTCTTTGAACTGATTTTAACGTGCCTGAAGAGCATGCAAATTGGGGATATAAGGTAAGACTTATTACTTGGGAGAATAGTTTTGACATGTTTGTAAAACTAAGGAATTTTTAGACTTCAGTGGAGAAGAAACTTAAAATGACTATGAGATATAATATAGAATGAAAGATAAGATGAAGTGCTGGATGAACATTTCAGGTGGGGCTAAGTCAAAGCAATGGCATTCACATCCCATTCAGACAGAGAGAAATCTCATGTAACAGGAAAAATTAAATTAGGAATTTAAGACTGAAAATAAATAGCTATGTGCACCTTTACTGTTGGGTGACCCCACATTTGGTTGCTCTGTACGAAGTATCCACATCTGCATGGCAACACTCACATTGTACCAAAACCTCAAGAATGTGCATTCAGACTTTCAGAAGTGAAATATACTGTCCCCCAACCACGCCCTTGCTAATCTGTTCAGTCCTTAGAAGTGCAAGGGTAAACTTTCCCTGCCAGACAACAGCTGAGGAATTAGTCTTAGCCAGTGCAAACTGTTACAGCTGTATGCTGTTTCATTCACATCACATTCAACCACTGTGGATGTTGAATACTGGAAACTCTTGTGAGAACAGTTTCCACACTTGAGACAGAGTACAAAACACCCCCATAAGGAACTGTAGTCAAGAGGTAGCATATTTTGCTGCCTTATAAAGGTGGCAACATGCCCTATGGAGATCGCATGTGGTCTTAGTAAAGTCAGACAAGATAGAAAATAGTTCTTCGATATTTTCTTTCACTTCTGGTGCAGGAAAATGCTGTAGTTACTTGCTCCTTCCTGACACAGATACCTTAAACTGCATCTTGAATTTTACATACCAGTTTCTCAGTTCTGTCAGAGGTCTTCAGATAGGACCTATAGGAAACTGTAGGTGCTGCCAGATCAGAACCAAGCTCCTTTTTCTTAATTACACAGTTGTAGCAAAAAACTGATGTTAACAGTTGCTCGGTCAGTGATTCACAAAGCGAATATTGCTCCCTTTAACTCTGAGCTTTGAAGAGACTTCTTCACCTTCAGTGTGCTGTATTTATCAAGGGTGGGTAGACTGCCGAGTGGTTCACATGAATGTGATAATTGGAGAGAATATTAGTAGCTCATTAAGAATGTTTTGATTGATCGAGGAAGGATGGCAAGCTCCATGATCTACACCTGTAGAGTAATCAATTTATAAATAAAATATTTATTTACAGAACTGTCATTCTGCTGGTTCATTCATGAAATGAGGACAGAAGAGAACTTATCAAAACAGGAAGTAGGTTTGGCTGGACGAGATCAAGATGGGAGCCAAGGAAATGAGGTATAGTTTTTGTAGTAATTCCCTTTTGCCAAAGGGTTACCATCATCTTGATTGATGTCAGTACACTATGTCAATGTACCTCTATGACTGAATGCTTTTTTCATCAGTTTTCACTGTATTGACAGTCTCAGATTTTAGAATCTACAATATTTTTTTCTGCCTTTTTTTGTTTTCATTAATATCTGTACAGGTCAGGGATGTAAAGAAAATTACACTAACCATGAAAATCAGTTCATCTAATCAGCTAGCCATCTAGTTTGCTTTTTCTATGCAGACAAGAAAGATAGGCACTCTTAGAGAATGGCATTTTCCCCCTCGAGAAAGGAGTCAGCTCTGAGTATTCCTCCTCTGCTGGATGTATGAAAGGAGGAAGAGATCTTTAGGGGAGTAGTAAGACTTGGATCATTTGCAGAAAAAGGAGTAATGGTAAGAATAAATTAGAAGCCAGAAAAAAATGAAAAATCAAAAGAAAAAAAAGAATCACATAGAAAAAAGATATATATTTAGCAAGACAAGTTAAAGTGACAGAAACAAGATTAAAGGAGCATATGAAGAGAAATTAATTATATGTACATAGCAGATAGAGAGGAGAAACTTTGTTCGTATCTTTCCTGGAAACTGGAAACTCACTAGAAGAAGGAAAGCTGGCCTTTGCTGTACTGAGGTAGCAAGCAACTAGAGAAAATGCACAAAAAATTATTTGTAACTCGAATTATCTTGCTTAAATTTATGCATAAATCCTTTTCAGTTTCAATTAAAATTGCCTGTGTATAGCAAAAAGCAGAATTCTGTATTTGTGCAGTAAGGAACAAGTAAGAGTTAAACATAAATAAATGGCCATAAAATGTAATTTGGTGAAATGTGAGCAAGCGTACACACACAGAGGAGACAAATAATTTGTTTTTTACATTTCCTTGGATGAGTTAAGACAATAAACATACTTTCACTGTAATTTAAATCTTTGTGAGTCCAGTTACATTATTTCCTAATAGGAATGATCTTCTGGGTGATTTGTCCTTCATGAGATTATATTGTCAAGATGAATGGATTTCAGTTAAGGAGAACAAATATATTGCTTTAGACATGCTTTAAAAATGTTTTCTGGTAGCCTGTCAAGTGTTTAAAAAGCCAAGTTATAAATAAAATGGCAAAGGTTGTTTTAACTGATGAGAACAAAATACTTCCACTATATTATACACTTGCAAAATGTAAAGGCAGCTCAGCTGTACAAAGAATCTATTAAGGTTCTACATCTTTACAAAATAGTAGAAAATATCTACAAAGTGGTGTTTGAGATAATTTATTTCAAAGAACTACAGGAATATTTACTGAGGGTTAGATGACATTATCTAATAGTACATTACCTAAATTCATTCATAATTGTAGAGTTGCCTTTCAAAGTGTCACATGAATTGAAACATGACAGAAGCTAATGCTTATCACCAGATAAACAGTTTTCCACAGATACAATAGAGTTGTTTCATTGTTTTGTCTTTTAAACAGAAATAAGGTAAACTTAAAACATTATGCCTTATACTGAGTGGTGAATCATGGTAAATGAGCATTTCAAAAGATGACAAGTCCTCAACACCAAGAAAGAAAAAATGAAAGTGGAGGATGAGGTTGGAATAAAAACACTGTAGGAAACTAAATCCATTTTAAAGCCCACTAATTTTTGTTACAAGTTCCAGTACATTTCTTTAGTCTTATCTTTTTGGAGCCAAAGTTCATAACATCATGTATTTATGGAAATTAACAAACTGTTATATATGTGTATGTGCACAGACAGCAGCAGCGCTAAGAAAAATAAGGGATTTTTCAGGGACTTCCTTTTTGTTGGAGCACTACAAAACTGTTGAATCTGAAACTTCTGGATCCAAGTACCAGTAATCTGTCTGCTAAACCACAACTTCAGGATGGGGATAATGGGGTTGAAATAACTAGTTTACTAAAATAACTAACAAGAAATTTACCCAGAATGTCAGCTCTTACTTGTTGAATACAAACCACAGGATTAAATGTTCTTTGTATTAAGAGTGAGGTTCAAGTATTTTGAGTTCTTCCATTGCCACAAAGAGGCACAGGCATTTCTAAGGCATATTTATATAATTCATGTTAGGTGTCTCTGGAGGGAGCAGGGGACAAAAAAAGAAATAATCAAACCCCTGAAAAAACAAGCAAAAAACACCCCACCTTAGCAAAATCTTTTGTTAATTTGTTTTGTAGGTTTAAAAGAATGTAGAGATTAGTTCTACTGAACTTAGCTAAGTGAATTCCCTTTCACAGCCTGAAGACAACCTAATTTTCAAGTGTTCAGGAAGATAAACCCATCTTACTATGAGTTTTAATTGTCTTCCTTCATGAAAACAGAGCTTAATTTCATGTAATTCCATGTAATTTCTTGAAATCAATTTTCACATTCTCTAAAAATATCTTCTAATAATACAAATGATGGGTCTTCAAGAAGAAACATAGAAAACAGAAAACAACATATAGTATTTTACAGTTTTCTTATTTCTATAACAACCTGTGACAATCATTACTACTACTATGATTTGAAGCTGTGCTGGGACATGGTGGGAGATATCAGGATAAAAAAAAATAATCCTGTGAGTTCAAATATAGATAAAGTAGATGAACAGTGAACAGTAAACTAACTAAACAAAAGAAGAATAGAAAAAACTACTAGGCCCATTCTGACTGCAGCAAATAAAATCGTTAATATACTGTTAATAATAGGTACTATACCATCTTTCTTCCAAAAATCTGAAACTTTATCTTGGCTGACCAAATTAATTCATTAAGAATGGACTACATAATATTTCTTGGAAATTAATTGCATGTTTGCTTTCACGTATGGTTTATGTTTGCTCTGTAGAAGGACTCTGGATTGTTGGGTGTTTGCATTTTCCTAATCCACATTTCCAGACAATTGTATGCAGTGTTCAATGGGTGATAAACAAATGTTTGTTATTATGCACACTGCTTTATACTAATACACTGAATTGATGCAGAAGAAAATGAGGCATATTTCTCACATCACAAAATCTCCTCTCCTGCATTCTTACTCTTATTATAGGATTGCTATTTTTCCATTTAGTACATATGATAAACTGGTAATTATAGAGTGGAGAATAAAGACTGATTTTTTTTCTGTGGGATACTATTTCACTTGTGACAATTGAAAAGTAAGCAACGCTGCACACAAGAATTTAATATATTTAGCAGATTCTTTTTTTTATCTTGTTTTTACTTAAGCAGTTTCTGCGTAAATAGTGATAACATTTGTTGTTTTCAAGGCAGAATTAAGCAAAAAAATGTGTTCTTATCTGGGCAGTACTTGTGTCCTGTAACAAAGATTTTTTTTGAAAAAGGATTTGTACAAGAAGTAAAAATATTTTTTTCTTTTCCCCCTCACAAATAAATATGTGTGCACACACATACGTATATTGAATGTATATGGATATTTTAGATAGAAGATACTGTACAAATCTAGATGAAATTATTAAGTAAAATATGAATTGTTAATTAATAATGCTATAGGACTTGCACTATACTTGCTAAAACACAGCATGAGGACAGAATAAAACAAGGAAAAACTCAGGGGATTTAAATATATTCACATAATATCTTTTTATTTTAACATGGATCTGGACTCCTCTCAGAAACATAAACGATGACGAGCAACTCGGAAGGCTCTGTTTTTACACCTCTTCTAACTAGTCTGCACATTCAGATGAAAAAATAGCACTTAATGACTTGGAACAGAGAGTTCTGAATACCTGAACCAGTAAGGTGCCAGGATTCCATTATTTACAAAGTTTTCAAAACCTTTGATGGGTAAACTACGGATAAAGCTTTAAGGTACATCGCAACCCAGACAAGGTGAAATAAAAATTACTAACCAAAGTTGGGAAAGTAGCCTTAATTTCATTTAACTCTTGTGAAACCCTGTATGTAAAAAGACAACACAAGGAGTGTTGTCTAATATGTTTTGAACAGTGTGTGTACTGTTACATGACATTAGATAGAGTTGCCACAGTGGTTAAGAGAAAAGCATGTCACATTTTTTAAACGATATATGTTTTCCCATGTGAAACACTGATAACATAAATGCCAGTTTCTGATAAACTTTTCCAGTTTTTAATGACAGATTATGGTAGCTCAAAACCAATAGTTAGCAATAGTTAGATGGAGTATAGAGTATTATTGGGCTACAAGTAATTTATGATTACAGCCACAAATCTGAAAGCAGACAGTGAAGTGATTTTTTTTAATTTTTTTTTAATTGGATCTTTCTTTGTCTTATATATATTAAATCACTCCTGACAGATATTCTGACACCTACATAGGTGTCCTGGGTTCAGCAGTAGCAGTCATTTTTCTCCTTCTTACTAGCTGGTGCAGGGCTGTGGTTTTGACTTTTGGCCTTGCAACAGCGCTGGTAACACCGATGTTTTCAATTCTTGTTAAGTAATGTTTGCTCTGACCAAGGACTTTCTGAGTCTCATGCTCTGTCAGGGAGGAGGGGAAGCTGGGAGGAAGCAGAGGCAGGACACCTGACCCAAACTACCCAAAGAGGTATTCTATACCACAGTATGTCATGCCCAGGATGTAAAACTGGGGGCAGTTACTCAGAAGGGCTAGTTCACTGCCGGGGTCGGGCTGGGTATCTGTCAGCAGGTGGCAAGCAGTTGTATTCTCTTCCCTTGTTATTTCCCTCATCATTATTATTATTGGTGGTAGCAGGAGTGGTTTTGTGTTATACCTTAGTTACTGGACTGTTTTTATCTCAACCTGTGGGAGTTACATTCTTTCAATTCTTCTCCACATCCCTCTGGGAGTGGGGATAGGAAGCAGGGGGAGTGAGCGAGCGGCTGCGTGGTTCTGGGTTGCTGACTGGGCTTAAGCCACGACAATAGGACATATTTTAAACCCCTGAAATTGTTATTTTTTTTAATCATAATTTTGAAACATACTGGTTTGTAGTAAGTACTATATGCTGTCAAGGAATAATTTTGTATCCATTCTTCTCCCTGAGACCTGTGGTACGAGGCTATATTATATACACTATATACTTTAATTCTTCATTAAAATTAGAGAAGTTGCTTGGAAAATTGAAGATATGAAAGCCATCAATAAAGATTCATGTGTTTCAACAGAAATCAGATGGGAGGTTTTGTGAGTTTTATTTTAAAGCACAATTAATCTGACCTATTTTAGGAGTCTGCTTTAGTGTGATGATCCATGCCCTAGAAAAGCCTGTTTATCTCAGTTGTTTGCAAAGGGAGTTTAGGGAGTCTAGGTGAGACACAGACAGCTACATGCATTCAGATGATTCCTGTGCTGTATAATTACATAGAAAAAATGCAGGCCACTGCAAGTGTTCTAGGAGCTTACAGTAAAAACACCTATTTGTAAAAGTGAGTTTACTACCTCTTAAGTATGCAAAAAAAAAAAACAAAACAGATTTTAGATAATTGTATTTTATCAATTTGGAACCTGATTTTTTTTTTCTTTTAAAATTAAGAATATTTTTTTTCAGTTAATGCATTTTTATTTTGCCATTTTACTTCCTGTCAAAACCCACATTTGATGCACTTAGAACTGAAGAATATATTCTGTAGCTCATTATAGAAATTTTGAGGTTTTATCAGGAAATATTTCAATGGGACTCAAAATATTGGCAACATATGCTTCTACAATATTTTTACATGTGACTTCATTTTTCCCTATGGAATTAAGGGTTCAGCTGCCCTAAGTGTGTATACAAAAGTAAACATTAATTATTTCTTTTTTATTAATTTTTTGAATGGTGAAAAAGAGTTATAAAAACATCTAACAGCTTGCTTAGAGAATTAAACTTTGCAAATCATATATATTATGATTTCTATTTCTAAGTATCAGGCCACTAAAAAGAACATTCCAATCAACTTCTCATGTCTCTGATCCACCACCATATTCTTCCTAATCATATAATTCTTTCCATCAGCTTCATACTTGAATTCACTGTTTTGATTTCTCAGATATGTGCTCCTGACAGTATCTCACGTTTAACACTAATTTGCTTTTTTGCTGTTTTTAATTTGTTTCCTTCCAGCAATACTTCAACACTTCTTTCTATATTTTCCAAACACTGAAAGGTCTCTCTAAAACCTCTGATATTCTCTGGTCAGTGATTCAACTTGGGACTGATCTATTGGCATTAAACTTACGTGAAAGCTTTTAAGGTAGAATTAAAAAAAAACAAAAAGTTGATAAGTAATTTCTGCCCCCCTTTATCTTTGCTATTAAACCAATCACCTAGAACTGCTTGTAAAAGAAAACAAAATGCTTAAGGCATTTCATCCTCAGATATGCATGCCAAAATTGCCTGCAGGTCCCTGCAGCATGCCTTGTTTATGGGTCTTGCCATATTGTGGGAAAGCATCGGAGATGGAAGGCAGCTGGATGGAGTCCTGGACGACAAGTTGCAGAAACTGCTGAAGGAGAGGGTGAATCGAGTCAGTTTGCCAAGGTGAAAGCCATCCAGCTGGCCCTGGACATTGCTGAACGAGAAAAGTGGCCAGTACTTTACCTCTATACTGACTCATGGATGGTGGCAAATGCCCTGTGGGGGTGGTTGAAGCAATGGAAGCAGAGCAACTGGCAACGCAGAGGTAAACCCATCTGGGCTGCTGCACTGTGGAAAGATATTGCTGCCCGGGTGCAGAACCTGGTGGTGAAGGTACGTCATGTAGATGCCCATGTACCCAAGAGTCGGGCCACTGAGGAACACCAGAACAACCAACAAGTGGATAAAGCGGCTAAGATTGAAGTGGCTCAGATGGACTTAGATTGGCAACATAAAGGTGAATTATTTTTGGCCCGGTGGGCCCATGACACTTCAGGCCATCAGGGCAGAGATGCAACATATAGATGGGCCTGTGATCGAGGGGTGGACTTAACAATGGACACTATTGCCCAGGTTATTCATGAGTGTGAAACATGTGCTGCAATTAAACAAGCCAAGCTGTTAAAGCCTCTTTGGTATGGAGGACGATGGTTGAAGTATAAATATGGGGAGGCCTGGCAGATTGACTATATCACACTGCCACCAACCCACCAAGGCAAGCGCCATGTGCTTAACATGGTGGAAGCAACCACCGGGTGGCTGGAAACATACGCTGTGCCCCATGCCACTGCCCGCAACACTATCCTGGGCCTTGAGAAACAGATTTTGTGGCGACACGGCACCCCAGAGAGAATTGAGTCAGACAATGGGACTCATTTCCGGAATAACCTTATAGATATTTGGGCCAAAGAGCATGGCATTGAGTGGGTATATCACATCCCCTACCATGCACCAGCCTCCGGGAAAATCGAACGGTACAATGGGCTGTTAAAAACTACACTGAGAGCAATGGGTGGGGGAACGTTCAGGCATTGGGATACACACTTACCAAAGGCCAATTGGTTGGTCAACACCAGAGGATCTGCCAACAGGGCTGCCCCAGCCCAGTCAGAACTCTTACATATTGTAGAGGGGGACAAAGTTCCTGTGGTGCATATGAAAAATTTTCTGGGGAAGACAGTCTGGGTTATTCGTGCTTCAGGTAAACGCAAACCCACTCGTGGGATTGCTTTTGCTCAGGGACCTGGATATACTTGGTAGGTAAGGCGGGAAGATGGGGAAGTCCAATGTATACCTCAAGGGGATTTGATTTTAGGGGAAAACAGCCAATGAACTTAATTATATGCTGTTGCCTGCTGTGTAATATTTTTATAGCCCATCAACTAGATGTCCCCAGGTCACCAGCGACTAGCCCTGACTTCCCTCCAGCCATCATACCAACAGAGAATGAACTTTGATAGAACTGGACGAGTTCTGCAGTAAAGGAACGATCAGCATCAGCAGGCAATGATCCAATACTGCACACAGCCTTTCCTGCCCTGAAAGATTGTTACAAGAGATGGAACCTGACATCATGGACCAAATGGACTCGGCAGCATTATAGGGATTGGTCCATGCACTAAGAAAATTATCCCTTTCTCTTGGTTTGTGTGTATGGATGTATATATGTGGGAGAGCGATGGTGTATTGAAAATGTGGGGTCTGAGCATGACGTGAATGGTATGGAATAAGGGGTGGATAATGTCCTGGGTTCAGCAGTAGCAGTCGTGTTTTTCCTTTGTGGTAGCTGGTGCAGTGCTGTGGTTTTGCTTCCCGCCTGGGAACAGTGCTGGTGATACTGATGTCCTTTCCAATCTCTAGCATACTGTGATACTACATATTTTTTCTTTTTCTGCAGGGTATAAAAAAATGAGAAAAACTATATAGTTTCTTGTGATATTAAGTCAATGAGACTTTCTAGAGTTTAACAGCCGGATGATGGGAGCTGGAAGAAGGTGATTGCTAGCCTGATCTATCTTAATTTTTTATCACCTGGTCCACTGAATGTCTGTCCTTTCCTATAGATGCAGCATAACTGAAATCCCTCAACAAGTAGGTTTTTCAAGAAGCAGGTGCTCTCAAGCTGAAGTCTTGTAAAGGATTTAAAACTGAATGTTTTGTTCCTTCTCCTTAAGTTCCTGGTGAAATCATTTTGAGAGTGTGATACATAGAAAATTTAGTTTAACATGTTATTCTAAAGCACAGTAATAATCCTCTTTTCTCAGTCAAATGATAATAGCCTCTGTAATTCAGCTTTTTTCTTTCTCTGAACAACGTTAATAGTAACTAAACCAAAGATGTAATAATATCTACCAAAAGTACTAAATGTTCCCAAAAGTCAAGATGAACAATTCTCCAATACAAGCTACATTAGCATGTAAAAGCTAATCTTTTATTTCTTTGAAAATCTACAATACCCAGGAGCACCACAGTGAAATGAATTTCATTTTGAAAAATGCCAAAACACATGCTACATATTAGTATATCAATTATGCAGTTATTTTAACAGTAATATTTTGCACTCTGGTTTGTTCCTTAGAATTTCTAGTCCATTGGACAGCAACTTTTGAATCATTATTATTTTAGGCTTAACAAAATTTACCTAAATCTTTTTAGTCTGTAATTATTTCTGTTATGTTTTTGTTATGCTGATGACATGACCTGAGTGGAATATGCTGAAAATACATAACAGTTTTGTCAACACATTTATGGATTGATATAAAGATACCTATTTTTTAAATTTCTGTACTAAACAAATGGATAAGTATTTGAGATTTTTTCTTTAAAACTATGTAAGTGTGCAAGAAAAATTGTGAAAAGCAATCACTACACAAGGGCAATTTTGATCGTCGGTGAAATGAACTGAATTTGAAGAATTATCTGAATCTTTTTTCTTTTTTTAAATAAGATTCAATAAAATAAGGTCATAAATGTGCAGAATACACAGGGTTCCCAGTTATATCACCTTTTATATGTCACATCTGTAGGGTTGTTAAGCCAAAAGTGTTACTACTGACCTCTGGTAACGTAGCTGAAAGCAAATCTTGGCTTCACATCATAATAGGCATAATCGAGTTACAGCATAATCAGGTCATTTGGCTGTATAATTTACTTCCATACTTACCTAAACCAATAAAGTTGGTAGATACTGGAACTCTTGTGATCGCATTAAGTGAATCATTTGATTTCTGATGTCAAGGGTGGTACCTTTCTGTATTTTAAATGAATTGGAGAGAAATGTAAAAACTCGTGTAGATCTCAGTGTGCAGTAGGTGGTGGTTAATCTCCCAGCTGTGGGTTCCTTGTCCTATGAAGATAATTTCTCTGTGTTCAGAGAAATTATACAATATTTGTTTATACAATAAAATATAATCTGTGGAAAATGTCACTGTCCTGTAGAAAATGCAGTGTGCTGTTGTTATGTAAACTTCAAGTCTCTCCACTGAACCAGTGGAATGCCACTCCTGGCACCTTCTGGCACACATCAATTGCATGTATTCAGGAAGTAAAGACAAATTACACGTATTCAGACAGTGAGAACACAAGAAAGATCAAAACAGTAGATAATTCTTTCAGCCACAAGTGTTTTGGGAAGTTTGCATTTTCCTACTAAAATCAAAGCCATTAATATAAGGAGGTTATTTATAAGAACTATGATCAGTTTCTCACTGAGCACAATTAACAAAGTACTGTGATGTTTCCATTTCATCTTATGTGCTTGGTTTTATATGTCCTTGGTTTATCACTTAATTTACTTCTATTCAGCTAGACTTCTTTGTTTGTGCAGCTTTTTTTTTGTTTTTTTAGCAAGACTCTCTTCCCAGCTGATCAAATGTCAAGATATTTTCCAGATGTCCGTTTTTTAAACAAAAAATACATTCTGAGAATAGATGAATACTTAAATACTTTGCTTCTCTTGTGGTGTTTAAAGAAAATGGCAACTTTCTAAGCAGCAGCAGCAGTCTAATTATTGATGAAAAGGTCTCTTAATGCACTAAATCATGTAGTACAGCAAAAGTGGAGTAAAAAAATATTGTGAAAGAGTTTTCTCATCAAGCAAAGAACAAAAATGGGAGTTTAAAAAACTCCACAGCAAAGGCACAGATTATTTAAGTCAAATAGTTATGCTTTAGGAAGAGTATTATCAAAATCAATAGCAAACTATTTAGATTGCTCAGACACACATAAACCCCAAAACCAGTCAGAGGTACTCCTCTGTTTCTCTTTTTTCCCCTCTAGTTGTAATATAAAAATGATAATATTGTCTACCTTTTATCTAAGTTTTGGTTCTGAGTAGGACTTGGCAGTAGGCAGTATCAAGCTTCTGACATCAAAGTTGGAAGTTTGTTCTTTCACTCAGAATGACATCTGAAAATTTTTTCTTACTGCAAACAATGGAGTTGAGACAGTTAAGTTTTTAGATGCAGTAGAACTAACAGAAAAAACATCCTGTAAGACACAAAGGATGTCAAGTTTCTACTAGGCTAAGCGACAAGCACTACTTAACATGTTTATGGAACACAATCCAGCTAAGTCTTAAACAGATGTGCCACTAATGAAAAGCTTTAATACTGGTTTACAAATGCAGGAAACACAGAGGGTCCACAGGGAATAATTCTGATGTGGCTAACAAGATAATTTGTTACTTTTTTACATATAAAGACACAGGTGATAAAAACGTGGTGGCAATAAAAAAAGTGCAGATTTTTTTTATTATTATTTTTATTATTTTTATTATTTTTGTACTAGAGTTTATATTGTCAATTAAAAATTGAAATGTGATTTAACAATGTTGAAATAAATGAAAGCTTGTCTAAAGAAACTAAAGAACATTTCAAAATATTATACCCTTTTCATTTCTGGCAGCCATCTTAAAAAATTCCAAAGAGAAATGCAAGCTCAGATTTTTAAATTGCTCTGAATTGCACTTGAAAAAAATGTTAAAGATGAAAAGTTAACTTAAGGTCTCAAGGCTCATATTTATACTGATTTATAAGTTGCAGCAATTTGTCAGCCAGGGACTGCTGTTCATATATTTTATGTTAGGGAGCCATTAGATACAGAACAGAACTAACATATTAAGCAAGTTATTTAAACTTCAGTGCTCCCATTCTGACTTTTGCAAGCACAAGCAAGAGGATTGTTTCTTTCTTGCTCTTTTCATCTTCAGAGCTCATGTATCATGGCCTGGCTTCAATAAAGATAGCAAGTGTTCTGTGGAGTGCCCTATGGCAGCAGATAGGATGCTTCTCCTGGCATGTGAGAAATATGAATTTAAACTACTGCAGAAGGCCTTGAACGCAGGCATTCATCTTACTAGACATATACTCTTGAGAGTCACTACTTGCCCTACTCTGCTGAACACAGCAGTTTTACTCTGTTTTGATTATAACTAACAATGATAACACAAATTTCTTAGCCACAAGTTGTTTTGGTTTTGTTTTTATTTTCAGATTGCTTGTGACAACCTGAAGCTGCCTTGTAGTCTGCTTGGTTGAAATGCTGGTTCTAATGTACCAGGTCAGCAGGAAGTGGTTTGAGAGTGCAAAGAATTTTTCCCAGAAGCTCTGGCTTTTATGACTTCTTTCCCTAGCATATTAATTTCTGGATTGTTTGCTTGTTTTCTGTGGGTTTTTATGTATCTAAACTTCTTAAATCCTCTCCAATCTTCCTATGTATGAGTTCACTACTATCTTGGATCTTTGTTTTATCACTAGGAAAATCTGCAGCTATGGAGCCCTATGAACTACCATCAGATGGTTTTTGTTTCTGCTCCAAGAATGTCTCTAAGAATTATCCCCAAGAATACTTTTCTTCTAAATTTATTCAGGATCAGTTTGTATCTGTTTTTTATCATGCCAGCATTTTCTTTATTTTACACATCTCTTTACCTTTCCTGATGTTTATGTCCTTGAGATATTCATATAAAGCTGTCATATTCCCTTCAGATTTTGTTTTCCATTCAGATTTTATTTTACTAGACTAAACAAGAAAAGCTTTTATAGTCTTCTGTTGTAAAAAAAAGAGTTCTCCAGTTCTCATCACTCATCATTCTTGTCTGTACTTGTTTCACTCTGAATCTGTGTTTCTTGGCCACAAAAATATACAAGATAAATTCTGTTTTATACAATAATGGAAACCAACACAATACCTGAAGGGAGCCTACAAGGATGCTGGAGAAGAGCCCTTCATCAGTGATTGTAGTGGTAGGACAGGAGATAATGGGTTCAGACTTAAACAGGCAAAGTTCAGGTTAGATATAAGGAAGTTCTTTACAGTGAGGGTGGTGAGGCACTGGAACAGGTTGTCCAAAGAAGTGGTAAATGCTTCATCGCTGGCAGTGTTCAAGGCCAGATTGGACAAAGCCTTGGGTGACATGGTCTAGTGTGAGGCATCGTTGCCCATGGCAGGGGGGCTGGAACTAGGTGATCAGGGTACTTTCCAACCCAAACTATTCTATGATTCTATGTTCTGTGGATTTATGAAAGATTTCTAAGGAGCACAGTGGAGCCATACTGCCAGTATAATGCTGTGGTCAGAAAGGCTATTGTAATCCATGCACATAATGTATAGAGGAAGGGTGAGAAGGAAATGCATATCATTTCTCATTTCTGTGTACAGAATTTGAGAGGGAACCGTTGGACTTCTGAATGCAGTTATCTAGACTTAAAATGGAAGCTGAACAGCTTGAAGAATTGAAATGACAAAAGTATAATATGCACATGGAAAAAAAATGGATTGCATTGAGAAACTTAATGCTTGCAACACAACTGCTAGATTTTTTCAGTCAAGTTTACTCTGACTCTCTATTGTGGTGTCAATTGTCTTGTCATGTGAGAAGACTGGAACAGAAACACAACATACACTGAGCTTTAGAATTCTAATTTACTTAACATAATTATATTGTCATTCGTAATGTTTTATGTATGACTGCTGTTTCTGCACCAGAGAAATGTGGTTAGTTGTGAATAAAAAGTAGGCTTCCTCATCTACTGGAGGGGAGGTGTATGTGATGGCATTTAAGTATTAGCATCAATCACCCGGAGTGTCCTTTGTCAGGGTAGACTGAAACAAATCTCTGCTCTTTTGTTTCCATTCTTGGACTGTCTGTGACTGTTGTACCTTCTTGTTAACCAATCTGTTTTCACCATATATAAAATAGGCATAGAAATAGTATGCATCAGAAACAGAAAAAGTACACATCAGTTCAAGCTTTTGACAGCACATGTATTTGATCACATGTATTATGTTCTAATTTCTATTTGTTATGCTGGTGTCCAAAAATGGCCTCTGTCTAGTACTTTATGCTCCATTTCTCTTGTGAACAGTAACCTTTCTGTACTCATACTTCCTATGTTCCATGATGTTTGAATTACTATGATTTAAGAAGTGTCAGAGGTGATATTTGCCTTGCTTGGACTTCAAGAATGAGATTCAGTTCCTGATTTTGCAAGATGTGGTAGGTGGCAGTTGCCTACACAGAAGCATCTCTTGTAATTGAAGATAATCCAGAATATCTGATATATCGATATGTAACTGACAGATACTACATGGAATATCATCACTTCAGTGCCCTTCCAATTTTATATAATTGATGGATCCATGCATGTATTGTTCAATATAGCAGCATCTCAAATGGCACAAGACACCTTAGTATGCTGGACTTAACTGAGGCTAAATGATGATCTGCCTGGGTTTTGGGGAGAGGGGGGGAAGCAACAAAATAAACAAAGCCAGAAACTCACTTGAGGGACCATAAAGTTGATATATGATCTTATCCTTTAAGAATGGGAGATGAGGATAAAGGAATGTTTTCATACCAGGAAACATCCAATTTTTTTTTTCTTGCATTGTTAGAGCAATAGCTATCATCTATGAATATATTTTATTCTTATATTTTCAATATTTTATTTATAAATAACATTTTAATTATTTGGAATGATATTGTTGTTATTTTTATTGTTTGTTATTACCATTATTGTCATCCAGTATGGTATGACAAGAGATAACTCATATCTTCAGAGAACTCGTAAGCAAATTCCACTGCCACATTCTTCTTTCATTAACATTTTCTTTCAGTGAAACATTATCTTAAATATTTAAGCCAAGAAAATATTACATTATGAAAAGATTTGGTAAATAATTATTATACCATTTGTTTGCCTTAAAAAGAAAAATTTTTTGTTGAATATCATGGAACTATTTGGCAAGTTAGCAATCCAAAACCAAGTTGTAGCAGCGCTGATTCACTAACAGTTTGCAGCAACTCAAGAATTTCATACCTTTGAGCACATACGTCATCAGTGTGTCAAGAATGGCAGCTGTGCAGCAGCACTGTGATATGTTAGCCTAGCAAAGTTTCAGTGCTGAGAGGTAAATGACACATTAACTTTCCATCACTCTGTGAGCTGTATGGAGATATATCAGTCAGGCATGATAAAAGGGGTAAAGCTAAACATCCGTTTTGCTGTTGTAATTTTTTAAATGATACTTGATCAAACTCACAGCCAAATATATATATAGCCTGTCCACATATATACCTCTGTATTACTGTATATGGTAACATTCACATGGAGACAGTGTAGTGCATGGAAAAGTTTAATATCAGCATAGTTCTGGACTAATCATTAAATTGAATGTATTAGGAAAGATGGCAAGAACATTAGCACTGCCTACATAAAGTACCTTTCTTCTTTTTGATTTGTAGCATATAGAAAGGGGTAGGAGAACATGAAAGAAGTGGTCCCATACATGCTGAGAGCAATGATGACTGTACTAAAAAAACAGATAAATCATGGGAAACCCAGCCTTGACTACAATATCATGTTTTACCAAGGGGAGGATTCCTATAAACCTGGTCACAGGAATTACAGATCAAGATTTTTTCTTTCTAGTTAACATTCTAGAAATCAAAGATAAACAAAAATCATGCAGTCATATGTACTTTCTATGTTTTACATGAAAACATCACCTGCAGACATGGTGCTTTTAAAACTAAACATGCTCTTTCTCCTCTCAAAGTTACTATGAAAACAAATCAGTAGAAAAGCAGAGATTACAGATTCATACAGTGGAAGCATTGCATTCATTTTATGTGAAAGTGATGGGAATATGAAAAAAAAGATCCATGATTAATGTTTCTGCAGCTTGCTCTATTTTTAATGCAGAAAATGTACAGTTGGTGAAGACTGTCTCTGTATCTGCTAAACTGCCATGTATCACCTATAGAAAATGATTTTACAGGTTTGATCGATTATTATGGTATGGGTACCTCCTCCTGTTCTGTCCCAGGTTTTCTATAAAACTTTAACTTGGTATAATGATTAGTTTCAGTTAGACTATTAGAAAAAACAGTACAAAGTACAAAGCTGTGGGCTGTCCACCAGCCATCTTCTACAGAACAAATGTGAATGCAAAACTGGGAACAGAGAAGCAGTCCTGACACTTGATAATGATAGCACACATTCTGAACTGTAGTTTGGTAGCAAATTTAAATTCTCAAACTTCATCCAGAAAATCCTTGCAATTTGTGCAAAGAAGAAAGAACGTGGCCAAGTTATGAGATATACTCTGCTTACTTTACTAGAGAATATCAAAGTGAAAACAATATTTATTCTGCAAACATTTCATTTTCTGTTAATGGGAACTGAAAACAGTTTACAAGAGGGAAAAAGAATTCAAAGCAATAGATTATAATTAACAGTAGCTTGTCTCTACAGTTGTTCCAGGATCTCAGTGGAACAATTGCCTAGCTTGCGACTTAATGTCTCCTTCCTATGAACTGGCTTGCCTTGAGGAAGCTATTGATATCACCTGAATATTTAAAAAGGAAAATCATTGCCCCTGGGTTATACAGGAATTATTAACTAGATCTCTATTGACTGTAATGGGAATTTGAATGGCTAGTTACCAAGTAGATACATATACTTAGATATCTAAATTTATTTGCAATTTGGAAGTGAGATATGTGACTCTAAGGGTTCATACTAATTGCGTAACTCTACCTTCTGTGCCAGTTAGATTTTCAGAGGAATCTTACCTGGCATTCAGCTGCTGGCTGAAATGGGGACTGATCTTCTGTAGCTGTGGGTCTTGTGTTGTATGTTCCAGCCTTACATAGAGGTCGTGAACATCCTAAGCATCTGAAATTGCACTAAAAACCTGTTGTTAAGCAATTAAGCTGAATCCATGTTTTTTTTTAAATGCCAGAAGTTAGGTAGCATGCAAACTAATTTTTATTATGAATATTCAGGAGCAAAAGGAAGTTGAGGGAACATATATTTCAAACCTTTACAAAGAGGCACTTTTATTATGCCTTGTAATGACACAATAATCCTTACATTACAGTGTATTGCTCTCTGGGAAAAATAAAAAAAAAGAAGAAAAAGCATGCATTAGACTAATTCTTTCTAATTAACTAATGAACTGAAAACGCTGGTTAAAGTAATTAATCACACTGAATTAAATGCTGAATAAACTGGAATTCAGTATTGGGTGTTCATTAAAAAATGGTTCATGATGAAAAATGAATCTACCTATCTGTCAAAGATCTTTACCCTAGCTATCTGCCTTAATGCTTACTCAGTGTCCATGTTACCTGCGTATACATCCACAAACCACTGCATGCACATCTACAAAACACTGCATGCATATAGGTCTTTGATTTGGAACTTCCACTGGAATTTTTAAGAAAGCTGAATGCAAGCATTAATTACAAAGATGCTGGTAATTTTAAAACAATTATATTATTAATTTTTCTTTGAGTTTATTTTCTGTATTCCAGAATGATGAGGGTTATTAATAACGCCATGGTGCAAAACTATAAATTTGAATTGGAATGAAAAGGTAAATACTCATAACTGTACTAAGCACAAAAGGAAATATTATATGGGTCTTTATGATTTTCAGCTTGAGTGGAAGGTATATTTCATTGTCAGACCTATGCAACATTTTCATCCATCTGCCTGTCTAAAGTACTGCAAGGTAGCAATTGTTCTTCAAGCTCACTGGTGATTTAATGTTCAATTCTTTCCTCCCCATTCTCTGAGTTATACCAATATGGCAGAAATGCACAGGGAAAATTTGAAAGATTTTAATAACATTCTACAAGCTTTGCCAAAAGAAAAAAAAAAGTTTATATTGACGAAAAGTTCCTCAGTAAATCAAGCACATATTTAAGCTAATACCATATTCTTAAAAGTCTCCGACACATTTTTTCACAAAGTTTTCCTTTGGTATCTATGATGTGGTGATTAGCCAGTGACTTTTATGTGCATTAACCAGTTAAATGCTGGTAAAACATGGCCTATTTGCTCATGGGACTCTCATGTATCACTATAAAGAGACCGACCTATCGAAATATCACTTTTTCAACTATTGACTGTGTTCTCTTTTAGTGTATTCATAATGAAAAGTACCTGCAGAATTGATTTTATTTACGTGTTGGATAACAACATTTACAATATTGATTTCCCCTTTTACTAGATTCAGTGGAGGACATAAGCTCTGCCAAAGAGATCCTAAAGCTCCTAGCTTCCAGTTACCTTTTAGGATGTATATTTTCAGGCCCAAATTTAACAAAGGCTTTATACCCCTAACTGTTTTATCACTCTTTATTGATTTCTATAGGAAGCTGAATATGTTTTCCTCAGTCTCTGAGACATGTCTTTTGATCCTGAGAAGTTAAACTGCCCTTTACAGACTTTTCACTACCTTAGATACCCCCTGCTTAATGGCATATGTGGTGGTACTAGTGATGTTTTTTACCACTTTGCCAGTGTTTCAAAAGGTAACAGCAAAAACCAGAAGTGAGAAACCTAGATTCCAGTGCTTTCCACTATGCTGCAGATTAAGAACAGATTTTCATTATTTCATTTTTCAACTTGTGACAGGCATTCAACAGAATATATAGGAAACTTTGAAATCCTGGGCAAAGTCAGCTGTTGGTTTGGAGGTATGTTTTTTTGTCTTTGTTAACACAACACATACTACTTCGTTTTAAAAGAGAGTGCCTGGATAACGGTGGGTAAACTGCGTGAGTATAAAGTGCGTGTTTAACTTGCCCAGTGGAATCTTCAGAAAGAAAACTGTTCCTTTCCGTCTAGTCCAGTATGAACCAATCTTTTCAAGGAATGGGTTGAACTTATTTTTACATTGTATTACAATGATTCTATGACCTGGGACCACAAAAGACATGGAGGCTGTGTTTAGTGGCATTGGCTTTCATGGCTGGCTTACTGCAAATACTGCTGCATCAAGTGTTTATCAGGAGATAAGTTTTGACTCCAAGAAAGCAGTTTGGATACTAATAATATATCAAACAACAGTCCAAATAAATTGTATGTTTGTTAAAAAGAGGTCTAAAAAACCCCCCAAAACACCTCAGCTACAAGTAAAAGTGTAAATTAATATAGGAAATCTATTCTGGATAAAGTTTTGACCTACATTTGGGGACAAAAAAGTCACACCTCAGTGACATTATTTTATTTAGCATAAATTTATACCTCAAAAAATAATGTCAGAAAGACAAACCAGAGGGCAAATAAAAACATAACAGCTGAAACTCATTATTTCTCAGGATTACAATCTATTCAAGAGATCAAAATTAAAAAGCTCATAGGGGAAAATCTTTGCAGAACTGGATAGAAATTGTTATCAGTGAACACTTCTGTTACAGGAGACAGCTAGCTTTTAGTACAAGAGATGGTAAAACAAAACTTCTTTTATTACAGATAGGCAGAATGCATTCTTTACATAAATAGATTCAATTGTGGGAACCAGAACTGTACTTCAGGTGTGGCTTGACAAATGTTGAGTAGTGCAGGATGACCATGTCCCTGTCTCTGCTAGTAATACCCCTTGGATGAAGCCTTCAGCTTGTAATCTACCAGCACCCCTCATTCTCCAGGGTACCGTCTGTTTGCTGTGGAAGCAATTTTATAGTTGTTGGAGGTGGTTGCTACAGGACCCTGTAGCAAAATCGTGGATAATACTCAAGTTCTTGTTCACCAACCCTTCATCCCCCAGAAAAGCATAGCCTGCAAGTTTGTTTGGGGGGTCCTTCACCTGCTTCTTGAGTGACTCCACCAAAGCACACCTTGCTCAGGTAGAGCTTCCACTCTTCTCCACCCAGCCTGGGGGTGTGTACTCTTCCAGTCTACCAGATGGATGATTCCTGGCAGCTGCAGAGTACAGCTTTTCCCCGGTCTCTACAACCATGCTTCCAACAAACTCAGAGTGCTGCCTTCTAACTCCCTGGAAACCTCAAGTTGCTGGTAGGCTTGCACAGCTACCAGCTAGCACGGGTGACCATCAGAGCTGCAGCCTAAGCCTGTGGGTGAGCAGAGTGGACAACTGTTCCCATGTGCCCTTCTGCATGAACTGCTGTGCAAACTGGTGATACCACTCCCAATAGACACCACTACCTGCTAATGATGCTCCCCATTTTTGTTCAGTAATACTATTTTGTTCCCTAATAAATTGTCTACATTTTTATTGCCAAACTCCAAGATTTCATCAGGATATTTCTAATCATTATGAAATTAATTGACAGACATGAATTTGAAGTTTCCTGTTCTTACACTATTGATTACCCATATATGTAATTTAAAATGTGTCGTGGTTTAAACCCAGTCAGGTAACTTGTTCACTCACTCCCAGTGAGTGGTGCCGAGCTGACAACAATCGAGGTCCGTGTCCCCCCACCACCGGGGTTCTCCCCCACTCCCGGAGGAACGGGGAGGAGGATCGAAAAAATGCAACTCCCACGGGTTGAGACAAGAACAGTCCAGCAACCAGTGTACACAAATCACCACCGCTACTACCAACTACAACAATGATAAGGGAAAACAACAAGGGAAGAGAATACGATACCACCGGCCAAGAAACGAGTCCCACCCGGAAGCCCGTGTCCTTCCGGGTAACTCCCAATCACCCCCCACCCCGGCCATGACGTGCTGTGGTATGGAATACCTCCCTGGCTAGCCCGGGTCAGGCGCCCCGTCTCTGCTTCCTCCCGGCTTCCTCTCCTCCCTGGCAGAGCATGAGCCTCACAAAGTCCTTGTCAGGGTAAACATCACTTAGCAACAACTGAAAACATCGACTTCACCAACACTGTTCTCAGGCTGGAAGTCAAAACACAGCACTGCACCAGCTAACACAAAGGAAAAAAAAACATGACTGCTACTGCTGAACCCAGGACAAAATGAAAGATGAAAGTGCAGAAAATAAGTGGGAACTCACTGGCCTTGATTATATTTATAACCAGTATTACTCATTGAACAGCAACAATATATCCTGAAAGCTCTTCCACTTGTAACTTATTAGTTAAAATTTTTCATGACATCAGCTTCATCTTGAAAGTAAACCAGGTTTTGACTCGGTCTTGGAAGGACCATACAGGGAAATTATCTTGAGCTTTATTAAGGGCTTTCTTAAGAAGCTATAAAGACTCATAACTTAAGGGCTGCAAGAAATTCAGCTGCTCAGTGGAATTTTACTGCCTCCCAGTCCCCCTGGCTGGTATGGGTCATGTGTCTACATCACATGAGGAGAACTTCACAGAATTAAATACATGCACCTAATGTTATTCTGGCGGCCATTAGTTATTTAAGATGTCACACAGGGTAAGCTTGGCAAAGTCTACAACATCTTCCTTCACTTTCTGGCATTCAGTCAGGATGCTTGCATTTTGTATAGCTCTAGACACCTGTGTCCAGGTACCTGAATACCTCCCAGTCTGTGTTTGTGGAGAGCCAAGGTCCATTCCCCTTCTCTTTTAGAATGGTCTCTAAATGTATATAGCTATTTTAGTTTCTTTGTTGGACCTTTATGCTCTACTCTGGCTTGGGTGTGTGGATGTATCCTCTCTTCTGTTTTATACCCCCTTCACTCCAACATTTCACGTTGCAGAGAACATGGAAAGGGGAAGAGGGAAAGGAAAAAGAGAAAGAGAAAAGCAAAGAGAAAAAGAAAGGGATAAAAGAAAAGGGAAAGGGATAAAAGAAAAGGAAAAGGGAAAGGGAAAACTGTCCTCAACAGCCACCAAGGAATTGAAGTGGCAGGGTTCTCCCATATGAGTGCAGTCCTCTGGAGGTCCTCTCAAGTGCAACAGGTGATTGCCTCATAATACTTTCCTGACAGTAATTGTGTAGTTTTTACAGGATCCTGCCCAAAGTCTCTGTAGGGTTTTTCCCCATTATGATGCTTTTGGGGATGACTGGAGGTTCTTTGATGAAGTGCAAAAATTGCATTCTGATGTGATGCTAAAATCTGTGCATATATATTACCAATAGGCTTATCGTATTTAGATGACAATTATATACTTTGTCATCCATGCAGTCTTCATTTTCCTCTAGTACAAAATAAATCTAAAAAAAGGAGTGGAAAAGTGAGGAGCAGGGAGAGGATTCCTCATCCCAGAGACAATCACTTCCCATGAAAACCCACCCATAATAGGAATACCAACTTTTGCAAGTGTAAAGTCCATAAAAATAACAACAGAAAAAAAACCTGCATGAGACTAATAGCAAAAAAAAAAACCCAAACAAACAAACAAACAAACAAACAAAAAAACTAATACAGCAACTTATTTGAAAGGTTTTCCAGTTGCAAGTGAAAGGCAGAGTACATGATTGGCTGAAAGTGAGGATCTCTAAGTATCCAGGTGGAGTCCCTTAGGATTACAAAGCTTAAGGGGCTTAAGACACATTGCAACAGAGGAAATAGAAAGGAGAATATTCTAATTACAGGATTAAATACCTTCTTTAAATCAGAAATCAGTAAAGTACAGAACATCCTGGCTAAATTTGAGAATAACCAAGAAAGTCACATTCATATAGAGAATTTCATTTTCTGCATCTGTGGTAATGGAGAATAACATCATAATCATACTGTCTGCAGTACCAGTACTGATGCAAGCCAGTATTATGCAAGCAGACTGAAGTCTCAGTCCTATCTCATATTTAGTGCAATCAGGGGAATGGCTGACAAATCCACACTTAATACAAGTCATAATACTTAATAAAATATAAGCCTCGGGGAATTAGAAGGTCTGTATTCAAGAGCCTAAGCATCATAACATTGAAGAGACGAAACAGCTGCCTATTCAAGTAGGACTAAGAGTAGTCTGGGTCTTCTGCTTTGTTGAAAAATTTTCATGCAGAAAGCAAATGCTAGAACACTAAAGATGCTAAATAGAACACAGGCAATAAAAACCCCTTGTGGACTTCACTGACACATTTTAGGTCCAGTTTCCTCTCTGTGTGGACGCATCATTGACAGATACACAACAGCCATTTTCAATAGATAATTGTTATTTTAGATGACATGAAAGATAATAGACATTAAAATTAGAAGAACTGATGCTTAAAATTATCTGCTGTAGTTTTGGCAATGTCAAATATGTTTGTATATGTGGACCATTACATTAGTCATAATTATGTCCTCACTAGGAACAGTGACAGGAATTTCAATAATTTCTTTGGAGAACACTCTCAGAGGCAATCTGAGTGCACTGTTACAATGAGGGTTTGTATGTTTGTTTTCACTTTCATGATCACTTGCATGAATAACTTTGGTCTTCTTACTTTTGTTAAAAGCAGCCATCTTCATTCAATCATTCTATCCCCTTATAACAACAGCTAGCATTTTAAAAATCATAGTTTCTTACTTTATGTGCTTCCATTTTCAGAACTTTCTGCAAGCAGTATTTTATTCTCACTGCTCATCACTGATACTTTTCTAGCCCCAAAAGGTGCTCACTGGTTATTTTATTCAGACTATCATAAACTTTAATAAGAAGGAGCTTTTCATAATAACAAGATAATGAAAAATGCCATGAATTTGCCAATACATATATGCTACTTTTTGGAAGTCCATCCCCTTCTTTCCAATATAGCTCAATGAACTCCTCAGAATATGGTCCTTTTCTGCTTGTTTCACAGGTGAGCAGACAACAGAGCTATACAAAAAAATCTGCCATATGAAAGTGTAATTTCGTTAGTTTGATATGGTACAGATTTTTGTTACTAAATTTGGTGTTCTCTATCAGAAGTGTTTTATTTTCCTCTCAAAATAAAATTGGGTCCAGGAATATTTATTGTGCAATCAAAAATGCATTTTAAGTGCACTCAATAGGAGTTTCAGATCTCATCTGATTGTCTTGTAAACCTACAAACTGTTCAGTCTTCTCTTTTTGGTACTGTGAAAATCATTAAGTATTCACTAAAGGGGGCATTCTCCAGCTTTCCAAATATTTAATAATAGTTCTGTCTACAGACTGGGGCCAGATTGTTATTCTTATAATGCAGTTCCTTTAGGACATATAGCTGGATCTTCCTCTACGTTCATACAGTAGGTAAATAAGTACATGGCTGAAAATATATTTCACTGGAATGAAATTGCTCAGTGGATGAGTAGTAACCATCTGAAAAATAGGTCCAGAAAAATTGAAGCTTGATTGCGGTGTGAGATGGGGAAATTTGATGGGTTTGTTTTGAGTTTTTTTGGTGGTAGCAGTTAAAACATAGGAAGCAAAGAATTAAAACTGACTCTGTATTTGAAGACATCTTTTGTGAACATCACTTACAAACATTAGCTCAGAGTTAGTATTGTCACAATTGCTGCTCCCACATCACTCTATAGCTTTGTTTCCATCTTTGCTTAGACAAAATGTCCTGTGGATGCAGATTTCTTACTGTGACTCACATCCTTTTTACTTCAAATTAATCCTGAAAGCACTAACATTTCAGGGTGATTCAGAACTCAAATACAGTTCACCAATACAGGACAGAATAGGAGAGAATGTAAGACATTGAAAGGTGCAAAAGGCTGATGGCTCCTGATGGATATCAGTTCCTTGAACATGTACTTAAAGTTTTCCTTTAAATACTTTTACTTACCTAAACCTTTGTTAAAGGATTTTTGAGAATAAACACTCTTTACAAGTTAGACGACTAGCAATAGAAGTCTCTAGAGGAAGACAAAAAAAAAAGAAAGAAAGAAAAATAGAGACTAGTCTTTGTAATTTCAGGGTATGCAGAGAATATTAATTCAAGTTAGTTCTGGATAAGGAAATACAGTGTTCTATTCAGTCGTTATAATTTGTTTCGGAAGAGGGGAATTCTCCTGGTTGAGGCAACAAAATCAGCTGCTGGATTTGTCACATAATTCTTTAATTTATGGTAGAAACATTCCATATACAATACGGATGCCTCTTTCTGTACCTTGGAAATTGAATCTAATGAAATATTTCTTACTATTAGGAACCAGTCTTTGTTTCTATAAACAGGTCTAGTTGCATAGCTGCAGCCTAACTATGCTAATAGACTGTATTAGAAACTGTGTGTAATGTATGCTTAAGATCTATTGTGAAAGCAGCTGATTCTAAGTGGAAAATAAGGATAAAACATGATAAAAAAATGACAGCTAAACTACAAAAGTATTAACTACCTTGCTTTTCTTAAAGAAACTTTAATATCTACATTCAGTTACTGAGCTAAATCATTGTGTTTTAAAAATACATTTTGATGCACTTGGCGGAAAACATTTCATATCAAAAGCTTAATACATCATGCTGCAGGGCTTGGTTTCAGATAAAGTACACCTGAAATAATTTAGTCAGCTGCTAGGATATAAAACCAGCATTTTAATAGATGTATGACTCTTTCTAACCATTGCTTTCCACAACGTATTAAAAAGCTAAATAAAAGCATGAATAGAACTTTTTTATTTTTTCTGCCTTTTTTCTTTTTTTTTTCCGCCTTATTTAGAAGCATACCACATATTGCTTTGACTGCTCTGTCTTTAAATTCACCAATGAAGGGATAAAGCACACTAAATTTGTCTTTACATAAAAGCTAGTTTGTGGTTCATTGGCTATTTTAGACCAATCTAGTCTTCCTAGATGTTATGTTTCCTTTGTAGCTAAGTAATAAATGCCGTCATTTGCCATTGACTAAAAGTCTGTGTGTCAACAAGATCAAGTTATGAAATAATCTTACAATTAGATCTTGTTAAATAATAAACCAAATGAAATAATGCTCTGTGCTGCACCTTACAGTTTTTCAGATTCATGTGCAGGAAACTCACAAAGCTTCCTCAGAAGAACTGAGATATGAACAGGAGTCAAGTGGACACGAGGGAGACAGCAGCACAGGAGTGAAAACGGCTGGAGTAGGGGTGGTTAGGACTCTGCAGATTAAACCCATTTTATACACTGGAAGATGAGGAAGCCACAGCAGAGTTTTGGAGGACTATTATAACATGTCCTTCATCACATTAAAAATGATAAACAGTTAAAAGTGGTCCTGGTAACAGCACTTTGGAATGAGCAGGAGTGGGGGCTTCCCAGTGGTGAAAGAGTAGCTCTAGAGCCCAAGATTGAGATTAATGAAGCAGAAGCAAAGTTCAGCTGCAAGGATGGAAAGATTAGAAGAGCAGAGAGATTTGATGACATCCTAGGCAGATGAGGAACAGGTAGAGTATGTGCTAGCAAAAGACCAGGAAGACGTAGCAAGTCTGAGCAAGTCTGAGCATCTGGGAAGTTAAGAAAACAAGAAAGTGGTGGGAATTCAAACCTTTCCCCAAATCTACACTACTGATTCTGAATACACTTTTTAGCCTAGGAAAGAAGACTGTTACTCATGTCTTCCTGACTTTGGTTCAGTTAGCTGTATGTACTACACAGACATTTATTGCTATTTGAGACTTACTGGATGATGGGAGATACCCTTTTCAGACCAGCAATGATGGCACAGAAGGACAGGAGATAAAAAGGTCTTTTGAAGTGTCAGCTACAGCCCATATGCATGGAGATAGATATGCATGGGTAATTTAACCAGGTTACTATTGGTAAGCATGACCATGTAACTCCAGAAGTTGTCCAAATGTTATCAGATGCTTAGAAACACTCAATTACACTCCAGTAGTCTGTTTTGTCCAATGCTAATAAAGAATTATTAGAGTACCAGCTCAGACTTCTACATCATAAATATCTAAAACTAGGTAGCATAAATCCTGTTCCTGTATCATGCTGCAGGGAGAAGACTTGCAATTGTCAATGCTGCCTGCACAGAGGAAATGCTTCCTAACCCACAAACCAAAAGGTGACTTATTTTTTGCACTTTTAGAGTTTATTCCTGCAAAGCTAAGTAAGTATGTTCACACTACATAGAACCTGACTTTAGATGTCTTCTGAAATTCATGGCATACCCTAGTGGTCCAAAGTATGTGTAACATTTCTGTATGGGTGGGCGAGTATGTGGAAAATCTGAGGATATGCAGACACAGGCATGATGTAGACCATGTAAAAGATAACACAATTGTATTATTCATACCCCCTACCCCCTCTAAACATCTGTCTCCAGAATAAGATACCTTTAGGACTATATGCTTTTCTGAACCTGGAGCCTGTGTTTTGCTTATGAGTGACTCGCTCAGGGTCCTCAAAACAGGGCCAAAGAACAACAATTAAACAGCAAGGATGATCATGGACCTAACGTTCAAATTAGCTCCCTACACCTATTACTTTAGCACCATAAACACACTTAAAGGGATCTGAGATGTTATCTCATTCATCTGCTTTGTCTGAGTTTTTTGTCTGATAGAGACATGTTCTGTCACCTAGACTAAGCCTGCACCACGTTAAACACTTAACTGAAAGAAGCCAGTTGAAAAAAAAGAGGTATCCACTAGGAGCAAACAACTGCATCTCAGATGTAAGCTATCTTCTGGAAGAGCCCCCGCCACTCATACATATACAAAAGATGCTTATAAGGGATTATAATTTAGAATTAGATCCTCGTTTAAAACTTTGGTTATGTGCCTTACTTTAGACTAAAGACTATGCATGTATGTATATATATAGACACACACTTGTGTATGTACATCTCAGAGAGTTGTAGTCAATGGCTCGATGTCCAAGTGGAAACCAGTGATGAGTGGCATTCAGCAGGGGTCAGTATCAGGACTAGTGTTTTAACATCTTTGTCAGTGACATGGGCAGTGGGATCGAGTGCAATCTCTGCAGGTTTGCCAATGACACCAAATTGAGTGGTGCTGGAGGGAAGGTATGCCACCTGAGAGGTGAACCTGTGCAAACTTCATGACAATCAACAAGGACAAGTGCAAGGTCCTACACCTGGCTTGGGGCAATCCCAAGCACAAATATCAGCTGGGCAGAGAATGGATTGATATGACTGGGGCATTGCTTGATGAGAAGCTCGATATGACCCAGTAATGTATACTTGAAGCCCAGAAAGAAGTGGTTTCCTGGACTGCATCAAGAAAGACATGACCAGGAAGATGAGGAAGGTGATTCTCCCCCTCTACTCCACTTTTGTGAGACCCCACCTGGAGTACTGCATTCAGCTCTGGGGCTACCAACATAAGAAGGATGTGGATCTGTTGGAGTGAATCCGGTACAGAGTCCCAAAGATGATCAGAGGGCTGGAGCACCTATCTTAAAAAGACAGGCTGAGGAACTGTGGTTTGTTCAGCCTGGAGAAGAGAGAGGTCTGGGAACACCTCATAGCAGCCTTCCAGTAAGTAATGGGAGTGTTAAGGAAAGCTGGAGAGGGATTTTTTACAAGAGCATGTAGTGATAGGACAAGGGGGAATGGCTTTAAATAGAGACAGGGTAGATTTTTATTAGATTTTAGGAAGAAAGTATTTTCAGAGAGGGTGCGGAGACACTGGCACAGGTTGCCCAGAGAAGCTGTGGATGTCCCATCCATGAAAGTGTTCAAGGACAAGTTGGATGGGGTTTTGAGCACCCTTGTCTAGTGGAAAGTGCCCCTGCGCATGGCAGGGGGGCTGGAGCTAGATGATCTTTAAGGTCTCTTCCAACTCAAACCAGTTCTATAATTCTATGGTTATGTACACATATATAGAACATATAGTAGGGAAATAGAAGGACCTGATATTCAGGGGAAAGAGATTGCTATCAAGACATGACAAAAGAAATACTAGGTTCATGTTTTCTTTACCACTTTTTTGTGTGTTACTCTCTGTCATCTTTCTCATACTGACACTTTTACTGGTGTTTATATGGAAAGGTGACAAGAAGGTGAAATGTTTCCGTAGTGTTCAGTAAGACTTAAAGCTCAGAATGTTCATATCTGTCAGAAAGTGTCAGACTCAAAGTTCACCATCTGGGGGAAAAGATCTGAAACATGCTTTCACAAAATCCTTCAACAGCACTTTTTTTATTTTATTTTCTGTAATAGACAATTCTAAAATTCAGCTGTACTGTAGCTTGTTCTGGGTTCAGCAGTAGCAGTCATTTTTCTCCTTCTTTGTAGCTGGTGCAAGGCTGTTTTTGACTTTCAGACTTGGAACAACACTGATAACACTGATGTTTTTAGTTGCTGCTCAGTAATGTTTACTCTGACCAAGGACTTTCTGAGCCTCATGTTCTGCCAGTGAGGAGGGGAAGCCGGGAGGAAGCAGAGACAGGACACCTGACCCAAACTACCCAAAGAGGTATTCCATACCACAGCACATCATGCCCAGGGTATAAACTGGAAGCAATTACCCGGAAGGGCTAGATCATTGCTTGGGTCGGACTGGGTATCGGTCAGTGGGTGGTGAGCAGTTGTATTCTCTTCCCTTGTTATTTCCCTTATCATTATTATTATTGGTGGCAGCAGCAGTGGTTTGTGTTATACCTTAGTTACTGGACTGCTCTTATCTCAACCTGTGGGAGTGTCCTGGGTTTAGCAGTAGCAGTCATGTTTTTCCTTTGTGGTAGCTGGTGCAGTGCTGTGTTTTGACTGAGTTACATTCTTTTGATTCTCCTCCCCATCCCTCTGGGAGTAGGGGGAGGAATAAGAGGGGGAGTGAGCGAGTGGCTGTGTGGTTCTGAGTTACTGTCTGTGTTTAAACCACAACAAGCTATATATAATCAATCCTAAATATGAGTACATTTCTGTAATCTGTAACTCAGTAGTAGTAATGTCTTCAAGATACAGAAGAGACGTTAGTTTTTGGCAAAGTAAGAAAACCTCCTGCATTTTACATTCTGAAAATTAATTTAGAAACTTAAAAACAAAAACAAAAACAAAACAACTTGTTTTACATCAGGGAAATACAGAAAAGTTAATCTTGAAGAACTTACAGGTTTCAGGTATAGATGCTCTTTGATGTTCCACCTCTTTCTGGTTTTTCACAGAAATTATAGAAAACACTGGAAACACCTGCTATAGTGAGAGAATAATTTAACCAATTATATGGAATCACAATGAGATTTTTTCCACCCAAAAATAACTTAAATTTTGCCTTTGACAAGATGTATGCAGTATCAACACCAATGAAACAGAAGGAGAAAACAAAAGGAGAAAAATATATCTTGGAAATATCTTTCAGTAGCAAGCAATCTGAGAAAAAGACTCTAAAGAACTGTTTGGAGCTCTTCTGCCCTCTTCACTGGACACAGATTTAACTTCTGTGAAAGTATCATTGAAATAATGAGTGAAATCATCACTCACTGAAATTATCTTTCTAAAGACTGTTATGACCATATTTTATCATAATCACAAAATCATTATCAACCCTCATTATCTTTGACCTGTCATCACTTTCACCTGTGCTAGTTCAGCTCTTCTTTTGTCAGAACCAGGGACATCCTGTCTCTTCTCTAAGAATCTGCCTCTGTGTACTCAGTGTCATTACCTTGGCATAGCACAGGTGCGTAATCTTGGTTTAGACTGGTGTGAAGACAAGGTCAGAAGAGCCCTCACAAGCAACCTTCCCCCACACCCTCCCAGTTTGTTTCTCTCCCAAGTATGTTTAAGCTCAGGCCCTTGCTTTCAGACTTTGACTTTGCTGAACTGTAGGCATGCTTTAGCTTGTCTCTGTATCTCCTACAGAGTTTAAAAGTGTTCTCCATAAATTCTCCCTGTTTTCCATGGAGATGCTGGAAAGTAGATGCTTTATTGGGTTTGTGTGGCAAGGTTTTATTAGCAAAGCAGGGGACTACAGGGGTGGTTTCTGTGAGAAGCTGCCAGAAGCTTCAATTTAGCTGTCCACAAGGTGTCTGGTGCCATATGATATACCTTAGGTTTCTCACAACCTGCCATTTGTCAACAGGACATGGGTTTTCTATTGATCGTATATTGTATCTACCATCATTGTGTTTGCCTTGGATTCGCTAAGGCATCTCAAATGAAGGCAAATGCTTCTGTTTAGCCAAATCTATTAGGAGCTTCAATCACAAATTAAGGTGCAGTTTATTGCATTTAGATACCTAAACTGAAGTGTGTGCAATGTGGTCATGAACACTACCCTTAACGTAAGACAGAATTGATCTTATGTTCATGTCTACCTACAGTTTTGGGTATGGGATTTGTTGTTGTGTAAACTCCTCCTAATACTCTTTCACTTATCTTCCCTTCTTTCCAAATCATGTGATACCACTGGAACCAGAAAGTTAGTTCAGTAAAAAGACACTTACTCTCTCATACCTGTATCTCTTTCAATGTTGCTAGAAGAACATGTTTACTTAATACAGGTCCTTGATAAACTCAGAGAAGAAGTCTAGGGTTCAAGAATTCCTTAAGAGGCAAATTACCATATATAAACTAGAAGTGTCCATTATTCTTGGCAAAGGAAGTTAGTAAGGGGTCTATAACAGTGAGAAAACCACAGCAGGAAATAAGAAGAAAGAAGCATATTCTGAAATATGGGAAAAAAACCCTGAACAGTATGTAAATAGAAATAGCATGCCATTGTAGCAGAAAGGCAAAACACCTGATTCCGGTTTTATTTTGAAAAGCTAGTATACAGAAAAAGAGGGAAAAGTTATTACGTAGTGATGGGCCGAAATAGACAAGCATCTTCAGAAGCTGGGTAAGCTTCAAAATGATAGTCCAAAATGCCAAGATATACTTCTGTTGAATTAAGCAGCAGTGATAAAAAACATTTATGACTTGCTGTCCAGCAAAATGTCTAGCAGAAATGAATGTCCTTTCAAGAAAGCACAGCAATTTGCAATGATAGCTCCTCTCCTGAAAGTGTCCTACTTGAAATGTTTATAGAATGAGTAATCCGCTATTGGATGTCTGAAATTTCCATGTTAAAAGATATAAGATATTACTATAACATGAATTTTCGTCTTGAGACTGTGATTTCAAAATACACTTGCTGAAGAGAGGCTATTAGTACATCTTTACCCTTTATAGACTTTGTGTGGCTAGGGAAAATGGAAAAAACAATCTTCTGAGATGTCATAGATATCTCAACATGTAAACACTTTCATGAGATACAATGCTCATACATGTATTTCTTGACAATAAGATTGCAAATTTGGCCAGAAAAAAACAAACCAAACTAAACCAGAATGTCATAGTATTAAATTTATTGATAATATGATTCAGGAGGAACTGTGTAAGAAAACAATTTATTTCAAGGTTTAAGTGAAAGAGTATTACAAAAAGCAACAGTTGCATTTCCTAATTAACCCAGACAAAATAATGTTATGAAGAATTACAGCCCAAAGGTATCAGAAAAGAAACAGCTTGCGAAAGCAAACATTTTTTTGATTGAGTGTAAATTATCAAGTATTTTAAATATGGGAGTTTTGTTGCTTGTCTTTCATTGTTTTGTTTTTTGGTATTGATTTGATTACAAAATTCTTACAGTACCTTGTCTAAACACAAAACTAATACCTGTGAAGTCTAGAGATTTAACATAAATTTTGGAAAAACTGTCTATAAATCTACTTAATAGCTTCCTTTTTTTTTTTTTAAATTATGAATATTTTAAAAAAATCTCAGGGTTTAGGTGGTTCTTTTTTAATATATTGTGTTTCTTAAAAAAAAACAAAAAAGCCTCTGAATACATTAGGTTTCCTTATATTCAGCCATGTCTTCTTTTATGTTCTCTGCCAACTTCTTTGAGAGGCCAATTTCTGCAATGAGTTCTCTCTTGCATAATAAATAAATAAATAAATAAATAAAGTCATCTTTTCACATGGTAAGAATGTACATAATACTTGCCAACTAAAAATTAGTTGGCTAGTTTAAACTAGTAGTCTTCCTTCCTTCTGTAAAGAAGATAAAACAGCATATTCAGAGTGTGATTCATTTAATTGTAAAAATGTTTCTAGTGCCTAAAATGTATTGCCTTTTAAAGATGTCACTACTGATCAAAAAGCTTATTTCTGAAATTAGCTTAGACTAGGCAGGTACATTTAGATAGTTAAATTAAGATGAGAGAAATCCCGCACTGCATTGAAATGGTTTGAATTCATTCTAGCTAAGATACTATAAGAAGCAGGATAAAGTTGAATCATGTTATCTAACCATGCAATTAATTTTAATTACAAATTTTACCACATTAATCCTTACTTTACTGCACTGAGGAAATGATTTAGTTACCATCACTCTGAAAATGCTTGGCACCCTGACTTCAACAGGAGTACAGATGTCTCTTGCAAGTCCTGGGTGTCTAATAGATTGTGTCAGGGACAATAGATAATAGTCCGTGGTTAAACATACCACCAGATAGAAAAGTACTTTTGGCTGCTTTGGCTGCTCCCTGGAAAGTCCAGCTTTGGTCCCTCCCTGGAAAGGTCCACTTTAGAAATCCCTGGAAAAGTCTCAACCCTTGGAGACCTTTCCAGATATTGCTGGCCACTTCTTCTGATGCAGGCTGGCCCCCTGCGTCAGAATGAGTGTGGTCTTTTTGATAGTATAAAACCCCAAGCCTCATGAGATGCGAGGAGGCAGAACCTCATGCTACCCAGATCAGCGTTGCCTCCATGGGGACGCCCGCTAAGGTTGAGTTTGCCACCTTGCACTGCAATGATGATCCTCAGAGCTGGTTTCCTGATCGTCATTACATGTTCTTTGAGGTTGGTAAGATAACCAAACATCAGAAGTATCCTTTACTGTATCTGTTAGTATCTCTATATTTTCCTATATTAATAAACTAGTTATGGGTTCTCTGTGTCTCGTTTCTCTCACCTGGAATCCTCGAACTCTGGAGCATAGATCCATCAAGATAAGTCAAATTTGCTCAGGGTGGATCCTGGGTGTCTAAAAATTAAGCACAGGTTAGATACTTGAATAAGTTGTACTGGCTCTCTTTCTGCATTATGCATCCTTTTTCTACAGTACATAAATGTATATTTTCCCGCAACTCCAAAAAACGGTTCCAAAACTAAGGAGAACCAAAAGTCATGGATGGTAGTACTGTTTTCTCACTAGTTTTCTGATAGTGTATCTCACTTAGAATTCTTGCCTCTCTTCCCTTCTAATGCTGCTTTGTGGCTAATGTACATATACTGAGATAGATTTATAGGTTGTGAATCCAAAAGGGACTAGAAGTTACATTTAGTTTTGGCAGATTAATACAAACTGTAGAATTATACTAGCTTATTCCTGTATCAAACTTCTGTCTTAGACTGACCTAAGTTTTGTTTAAAAACTTGCAGTTTGTGGTCAAGCTGTTCTCTTGACCTCCTGAATCTTCTAATTATGCTGAATTTAATCTTGTACTATTAGCATTTAATAAGTACAGAGAAAAATAGCTCATTTAATTATTTGCATCAATTTTTATATATATATACTTCTGAAGTGTGGAGAAGCTATTGCCACTATGTATAGTCTTAATGAGATTGTGATCTTCTGCTTAGTAACTCCACTATGTCTGTAATTACAGCAACAGAATTTATACACTATGTCACTCTGGTTTTGCATAAGACATGCATCATGGTTTTTTTTTCATATTTATACTTAGTCTTTGTTTTTCATGTAACAGTGCATAGTCACTAATATAGAATTTTTTCTTTTACTAGATACAACATTTTGTTAGAATGAGATTTGTAATATAAATGGTACTTGAAAAAAGTTATTAGTTTCAATCTTTAATGCACTCTTGGTTGTTGTCTTTAGTTATTCCCTGAAGTTTTGGAAGAAAATATTCTGTTATCTAATTGATTCTGGCAGCATAGGCTTTAAGAAAAATCTTAATTAACATGCTTATCATAAGTGCTAAAATATTTCATGGGAGATGGAACTAATCAATATAGTGATGATACCTCCCCAGAGATATATGATCAGTTGCCTCTATAAAAAAACAGGCATGGATTCCAAATCTTTTTGAGTGATAACCTTGTTTAACACAGCTAATATCTTTAATCAGAAGATAGGAAGGTTCACTTTCATTAATTATTTGTTGTTTCCTTAATTTATTTTGTACACGTGAACAAAGCTTTGAGTGCTAACGCTGTGTGTGGTTGGCACAGTACACAGAAAAAAAATTACCTTCATGCTTTCATGCTAACATACTGTCCACTTCCTCATCTTGATCAGGTGTCCTGTAGCACACTCCTGCCACAAAGTGGTCTCCTCTCTGATGCTAACTCTCAAACTTTCAGCCAGCCCGTTTTCCATCACATATGGGAGCTTCCTACAGGCAGGCTTCTCCTTCATACTGATTACAAAACCAACCTCACCACCTTTCCTGCGTGTATTCCCTGAAGAGCCTGTATTTGCTCATTGCACCACCACAGCTCCATCATGTCTTAGTTTATTCAACAACATTGCAGCATTGCAGTTGCGCGACAATATGTGGCATTCTGGTTCCTCCTGCTTGTTTCCTTGTGAACACTTTTGTATGTACCCTTTAAGGAAGTGTTGCTCCACCTTGTTTCTTAGGTCACTTTTCCTGTTGCCAAAGAACCTGATGGATCTTTGATATTCCAGCTGTGTTCACCATTTCCACATTTGACTGTAGTTCTCTCCTTTTTTCTTCTTAGTTTAGGAATCTCTTCACCAAGTGAGCAAGATTGCTAGCTCTTGTCTTTGCCCTCTTTGAGCTGTAGGATGTCTTCTTTTGCCTCATCACTCACTACTCTGAATTAGTGAAACTAAAGAGAATAAATGGCTTATCTTTTTCCCTTTTAGAGCTCTTCAGTCCTTTTATAATTTCATTCCTAAATCCCATTCCTCAGAGAAACATGAATTCTTCTCAAGTAACTATTTTTAAGGTATCTTTGCAGTGCAGAAGTTGGTTATTATCAATAGGAACTTACTTATTTTCTGTTATATTTTATTTGAATAGAGGTAGTATTCATTTAGCAATCGTCTATTGTGAGGTCTATGTTGCCTTCTTTTTAGGATTTCAGCTAAGTATTGAGATAGACAACAGAGAAATGAGAGGGACAAATGGTACTGACAGCATGGCATGTCAGTTAGAAAATGGAAAAGGTGACCTGATGGAGGAACAGAGTCTATAACCTCATCCATGATTTATAAATTGTGTAGACAGATTCTTCAACTTGTGATGTTTTGTTGTTTTTTTTCATACATCCATTTAAGTTGTAAGAAAGAAATGTTCTGCTCCTTTCTGTTCTGTTATGCAAGAGAAAATTAATTAGAAGACTTAGCTGTATCATCATATGATATATAAGCAACACGTACGCCAATAGAACCATAGGCTTAAATAATAGGTTTAAACTAACAATAGTGTGTGTGGCTTTAAACTAACGTAGTAAAATACAGCACTGTTCTAATTTTCTAACAAGTAGAAAGCAAGGAGTGTTTGGGTGATGGGGAAAGGAACATCATGGGACTGGTAAGAACTAAGGAGTCAGTAATTAAGACCAAGGAGGCTAGCCTTTAAGATAACAGAGTGGTGCCCAAAGTGGAGAGAGATTGGAATGGAGCAGAAGCAGGGACATACCAACTGCTAATTCAGGGCTAGGACCATGCGAGCATGCCCAAGCACTGAGGTCACTCAGTAAACACCAGGAGGAAGACTATCGCCAACCACTAGAGACTGCCACTCAGCAAGAAAAAGCATGGGTAATTAGAATGTAAATATTATAATTAGTGTCCGGAAATCTCATGAATATGCAAATAATTTCCCTGGAAAATCTCTAACTGTGCACGATTATACTAAATATGTAGCTGTGGCCAGCAAGTAACTGGTGCACTCGCCTATGTGAAACTACTCACATGTGCACCCAGCGCTGCAATAAAGAATGCCTACTTTCTAAAAATCCAAGTGGGTCTTAGAGAGTTTATCCAACCAGCTTTTATGGTTACAGGACAATGGTCACATTATTCTGTGATGGACCTTCTGAACCATCTACTAGATTATACAGAGAAGAATGAAACAATATTGGCAATATCTTTCATAGTATCTTTTGTCTTTTCAAAGGAAGGCATTTTTAGTCTGAATGTAAAGCATATCTACAAGAAGTTAATGTAGGTTTAAATAATAGAAGATGCAGTATTAAGGAAATTATGTTACCACAAGTACTTGCCTCATGTCTGTTTAATTTAAGTATTGCTATGGTACAACCAGTGGCCTATATAACTGTGGCAGAAAGTCATACATGATCAATACACTGAGCAGGACTGCATGTTGACACAAAGCAGATTTAATTTCCTCAGATCTCTTTGATCCTTACATTGTTGATGTACAAACAGATTCTTACACTGCTCTTCAAAAATTCTGAAAAAATTCCACTGAAGTAAAAGTTACAACATAAAAACCAGGAATTTTGAATTTTAGTGATTTCTAAGGGAACTACATAGAAGCATACAAATTGAGTGATAAATAAAAAATAAATAAATAAAAAATAAAACAGGATAGTACTTTAATTATAATTTAGAGGTAATTAATGATATCTTGAGCAGCTTCTGCATTTTACAGTTGGATAATTCTAACAATTTGGACATGACAGTGTTCAAGGTTAGAGGAGAGAAGGGGAAAAGGGGAGAGAGGAAAAGAGGAAGGAAGAAGGGAAAAAGGCAGAACAGACAGACTGGACAAAATAATCAAAAAATGTTCAATGTCACAGTCCATGTAGAACTAAGACAGGGAGAGTGGTGCCGTAATCCACCATAACAATGCAAGCCTGAGATACAACTCAACCACGACCCCAGAGACATAGACACCAACAACCCTGGCTACAGCAAGGGCACACAGAACAAAGTTCTGGGATAATGCCCTCTATTTCTTGCCCTGGATAGGGTCAACATGGACCCATTCTTAACAGAGGTTTGAGCTGCCTGTGAGGATGGGTGTGTGGGAGCATGACTACCCTGAGGTAAGAAGATATCACAGCTGTGAAGCATTTGCTGTACAGTGTGGGGACAGATGTTAAAGCTGCTGAAAGACATGAACTAACCCCAGCACAGCAGTGCCACAGCTGCCGTACAGCAGTGGCAGACAGCCTTTGCACCAGTGTTGCTGAGGTAACATTACTAAAAAACTCTGTCTGTAACTAGAGCACTAATTTTTAATCTCAAAACCTGTATTAATCTGTAAAAAATGGCAATTCCGAAAGTGAAGTTTCTTAAGTTACAGAGATGTGAAATACAAATAATTAAATGAATTTGTTATCAGAATTGCAAAGCCTTACAGAAAGTGAGAGAAAAAATTATGTTCTTCATGAGAAATAAAGCAGCCTGTATAAGAACATAAGAAATAGTTCTACTTGATTCAAGCAGATGGTTCTGATTAAACACTGGGCAATAAATAGCTGCTTATAGGCAGCATTCATTGCCTTAATTTTTTTATGAATATAAAATAAAATCATTTCTGACACTTTTATCATTAAATATGTGCAAAAGTAATCTTCACAACTACTGGTACCAGAATAAAATTTGTTTTGGGAGAGCTGTTTCCAAAGAACAGTACCTTACATAATTTAAGAAAAATTATTTATCCACAGAAACACTAATATACAAAAATATATTAATGAAATGAAAGATCACATATACTTTAAAAATATATAATACTTGAATTAAAGTTTAAACAGTTTTTTTTTTTCATGTTTAAAACAAGAACAATCTAGAAGAAGAGGTTTTATTAACTCCCTGACTACAGAGGTTTGTAATATCCCAACCGAGTATCTCCTGAGGGTTTAGAAAGCTAAAGGTCAGCTCTTTGTCTACCAAAAAGTAAACACACAAAAATAAGTCCTTGGTTTTAATCTAGTTTCTTGATTTTCAAATGTATGAAGGTAACTGTCAAAAGTCTGTAACAATAAAAGTATTTTTTAACAAAACTCCTACTTGTTTTTCTGAAAAGACATAAATATTTTATCATAGTTAATGAAGAAAAATATAGCAATTTGTGCCTAGTATAATGATGCTAATATAGTTGAATCCAATTATTACTGACTTATCTCTTCCTATTTCTGCAGCTGTCAAGAACTGAGAATGAATATGAAAAACGGATGTAGGTCCTAAATAGTTAGGAAGAAAATGACCAATGCTAGCTGTACAAAGAACTTTTTTGTGTGGCAGAAGCAATGAGAGTGTCCAGGGAGGAAGTAAGGAACCTTGATTCTTTTTTCTTGTTTCTTTTCTTTTTCCTTGTTCCTTGTTTCCTTTTTTTTTTCTGTAATGGTACATTGAAGAGTCAGAAATAGCAAAATAAAATGATAAGGTTTAAATTTCCTTAATTACAGTAAGATAAATTTTCCTCGCTTCCTCCTTTCTCTCATTTCACTGCATTTTTTCCTTATTTCCTTATAGATTCAGTCTGGTTTTCTCCTGTTTGCTTGCTTAGGAAGGTTACGCACATATGTGTGTATGTGCATAGCATACCTCTAGGCTTCCTTTGTTAATCCTAAGAGTACTAATTATACAAAATTCTTATCTGACAAACACACACTGAGAACATTTGTGTTTTGGATTAGCAGTGTTTTAATACTGATAAACAGAAACTGTTCCAACAGTCATTGGCTTCCATATTTAATTACATTTTACTGTATTGTTTGCAAGTTATGCTAGAAGGATCCTTTCTGAGGCATGGAAACAGTTTTAGAAACAGTCTAATACTGACACAGTTTTTAAGAGTGTGCAGAAGAAAATGTTCCGAAAGCTGGGTTTTTTCTGTCAGCATGTCATTATTAGCAATTAGGGGACAGGGAAGTGTCTAGGCCTAGATTCACTGACTTAAGATTTTGAATGACGCTGTGAATCTGTATTTTCATGAGTGCACACGTTGCTGTCTTACAAGATTTCTCATTACAGGGAAAAATTAAAAAACTGACACAGGCAAAACTCTTAGTATCACCAAAATTATTAATTTATTTTAATTTTCTTATTTATAGTTTTTTCTGTATATTGCATCAGGCTTACAGTCTACTTCTGATATCACAAGTGTTCAAGGACTAACAAACCTTCGTAAAAACAGTATAAAAGGTTAACTTTGCAGCATAAATAATGGAGGGAAGGAAGGGCTGTGACAGCTATGAGAGTAGTTTTTTGCAGAGAATATGAGGAAGGCAGGGAAAGAGAATAATATATATTTATTGCATTATAAGTACGTATTTAAGTAGATTGTGTAACATGAAAATGTTCAAAACAGAAGTTTGCTGTTCTGACTTTAATTATTGGTAGTTCAAAGTTCTTTGTCAAAATGGCTGTTACAGAAGGTTAGGATCCTGAAAAAAAAATTTAGAAAGAAAGTGGACGTTGGCCAATATAGAGAGAACTAAATTGGGAAGAATGCATTGTGGTATGAAAAAAATCAGTCAATTGGAAGCCTGAAATATAAAGGTCAATGTCACTGGTTATATATATCTATTAACTTTTATTTTAAAACAAGTTAGGGTAGAAACCCCATATCTACAATTTGTTTAAGTAATGTTTTCAATGCACTGGCTGCCTTCTGTTAAGGAAGGTATTTTTTTTCTTCCTTTTTTGTCTGATATAAATGTCAGTAGACTGAACAAAGGTCTTTTGTACTTTTAATAAGCTCATCACTACATCCACTCTTCAAGGAGAACACTGCTTTGCTTTGGTGGGTTTTGTTTTGTTGTGTTTTCTTGGTTTTATTCACCTTTATTATCTTTGTGTCCTTTCAATCTCAGCTTTTGCATGTGGTTAAGCATAAGAATGCAAGTGGAATATAATAATTATCTCTCTGTGGTGGAAATGTTAAGTTAAACCTAATGGAATCCATTTATATAGGGACCTAGTTCAAAGTATTTGCAATGTATTTCATATTATTTTTATTCACTTAGGCACTCTAATTACTTCATTACTATGGCTGCACAATGGTAAAACTCATTAAGCTGTACATAATTAATTTGAGATATTTTTACTTCAAAAGATACTGCAAATTCAGAGACCATATCAGTTCTTTTAAAATATTCAAACATTTTTAGTCAATCTGTCTTTTACTTACAATACCTTAAAAACACAATATGTTTTCTTATTTGGATTTGCTGGCAATTTGTTTTCTTTCTTTTTCTCAATCCAAAAACTGGAAAAATTTTGCTGGGATCCCTGACCTACAGATGTTTATATCTGATATCAGTAAGTAGGATAAATCTAAAATCCTCCATGTATAATAAATGAAAGTTTTCCAGCTGATGATCAGTGAGTGATTTTTGATTTTTATCTAGGTCACTTGAAGGATAATATGACTCTGTTGTTGTTTTATTATTATTATTAATAATATTATGATCCTAATAAAGTCTACCATATGCTGTAAGTGAACAGAATATTTTATTACATATAAACCAACTAATGATAAGTTAAACTATAATCAATATAGCACAAAATACTTCATTTTTCTCTACCTTCTCAAGTGAATTAAAATTGGTCTCAAAATTACAAGGGAGGATCCCAGTTTAAATTCCTTGTAAACAAAATATAAAGGAACGTTTAACTGTTGCACCACCGCCAGAAAATCTAACATCAGTATTTTTCTCATATTTCTAATTCAATTAATACAATAGTATCAGTGGTGGGGTTATAAATTTTTTATTTTTACTTTCTGAGTTGTAAGAAATTTTCTTCACTGAGAAGTTTCTCAGAATATAGTGTAATGTCATCTTTAAAGATCACACTAAGATAAATTAGTCTAAAACATTATTTACAAAAAGAGCATTGCTGCAGACATGGAGGTAGAAGGTTAGAATGTTATTGTCAAGACAAGACAAAGTTTTAAGTAAAGGTAATACTGTATATTAAACCAGAAAACATACCTGGAAAAATTAGACACGTATTTTTTGTCACAGAAAACTGTGACTTTCTACTTTGAGAAAAGGTGGAAAGTAGACATCTTGAGGATGATTTCCTTTTTTATTGTTTACAAGACAGAATATTTAGCTAGAAACCTTTTCTTGCAATGCAAGAGCATATCTGAGAGATAAAAATGAACATATTTTGGGGGCTGTGCTCAGGTATAATTGAGTAACAATGTCAGCAAAAATGCAGCAATGCAAGCATCAGTACATCTCTGCACACTTGGTAGGGAGAATATAAGACAGGCTTTATTCAGGTTGCTAGTATTGCTTTTGTCACTATACCCCTCCTGCTATCCTGAGCAAGCTAGCGTAAGTGTATCATTTTCTTACTTTCATTTGCTGTGGATAAATAAAAAGCCAAGACTGCCTGCTAGGTAGGATCCAGCTCTACATTTAAGAGTGAGAGATCAGGATGACCTTAGCTTAAGGCATAGTGGCATCTGGTACCCTAGCACATGAGAATAGATATCCCACACATTTTCAGATGCTCCAAAGGCCACCTCTAAAGTGGCAGCAGTAAGCCAGACACAGGTTGCAAATGTACCATAAATTGACCTAAACTGGGTAGCTGTGTTTCAGAGCCTGAATTACCTACATAGTGAGGTTCAGCTCCACATTGAGATAGATAAATTTAAGTGTATATAACATATGAGTCTAATGAAGAACCAGATATCTAGAGGATTGAAACTTAAGCATACATGATTGGTAATGAAGTTCTCTGGACCTACTTGATCATATTAATGAAGCTTCCATAAGGTGTCTTGTGAAGCTTAGGTTATTTGATGTTTTCCAATGGCCAGCAAACTGGAAGGCATCTTCCTCTATGTTTCTGCACTGGTTTTGGCTGACATAGAGTTAATTGTCTTTATAGTAGCTAGAAAGAGGTTATGTTTTGTATTTGTGCTGAAAACAATGTTGGTAACACAGGGATTTTTTCATACCTCCTGAGCTTTGCTTTTGCAGAGCCAAGGCATTTTCTGTTTCTCATCCCAGCCCACCAGTGGGTAGGCAGGAAGTGCACCAGGAGCTGGCAGGGGACACAGCTTAGGAAGCTGACCCAGCTGATCCAACTGATCCAAGGGGTATTCCATGCCAAATGACATCATGATGAGTATGTAAAGATGGGGGAAGAAGAAGGAAGGGGGGACATTCAGAATTACAGTGTTTGTCTTCCCAAGTAATGGTTATGCATGATGGAGCACTGCTTTCCTGGAGAAAGCTGAACACCTGCCTGCTGATGGGAAGCAGTGAATGAATTTCTTACTTTGCTTTTGCTTTACCTATTAAACTGTCTTCATCTCCACCCACAAGTTTTCTCACTTTTACCCTTCTGATACTCTCCCCCCATCCCTCAGTGTGGGGCATGAGCAAGAAGCTGTGTGGTGCTTTAGTTACTGGGGAGGGTTAAACCATGACAGCTTTTGGGTAAGAAGGGGCTGGTATGATCTTACACTGTGTACCATATCATGAATAAAAAAAAGATCTTGAAGGACAGTTATTCTTGGGGGGAGTGTGGGGGTATGGGGAAGAACAGGAAACTAGCCTTCTGGTTTATCTCAAAGAACCTTCTAGTTCTGTCTCTATCTCTGACAGTAGCCAATAGGAAGACAAGTATATATTATGCCCTGGAATATATTTCCAGTCTTCACTATTTTTTATGTGATTTAACTCAGGGATTTTCAGAAGCAGAATTGGTTTGTAGGTATTAGAGCTCTGAGTTCATTTTTCACCACTTAAATTATATGATCAATTCCAAAACTCAGCAGAAAATTTCAACAGACATTATGCAAAACCCAGGAAAAATTATCTTTGCCTTCTTCTATTCCTATATTAAAATACCCAAAGGAGAATTCAGATCTTCACCTTATTTTTCATTAAAGTGTTTTCTAATTGAGGACATATTTTCAAAAATATTAGTGCAATTTTTTGACAAATGTGCCTACTATGCTCAGTCTTTTCCCTGGTGTTTCCACAGATGGTTTTGTTTCATCTCTTGACATCTTACATTTGATGTTTGACATAAAATGTTGCTTTTACTTCTTTTAAAATTGATCGCTTCATTTGTCATTCATTCTACCCAAGGTGTTTCTGAGAGGAGATGAGGTTTTTAGTAATTATTTGAGCAATATTTCTACATATGAAACATTCCTTATTTCAAACAGTATTAGGTAGACCTCAGCCTCCTTCCCTCACTGCTTCTCCTTCATCTTTTTACATGTATTTTGGAATTTGCTTCTGTAGCTCCTTTTTATGCAGCATGTATTATACCATGGTTTATACGTATGCCGAGCCCCGCGGAAGAGCCGAGCCTCGCGACGGCCGAGAGCATTCCCCGGCAGCCCCCCGCCGAGCCCCAGGAGGATGCAGGAGACCACGCAGCACTTCCCAGCAAGGCAGAGGAGGAAGAGCTGGACTCAGGAAAAGAGAAGCTGGTGGTGGGAGAGCCGGCAAGCACAGCAGCTGCACCAGCCCCAGTGACAAGTGCAGCAGCATCGTTTGAGAGTTCTGAAGGCTCTGAATGGCCTTTGGGTATCCTTGGGACCTGCCTGCTGATTGTGATGGGGATCAGCATGTTGGCACACACACAGGCTGTGTTCTACCCACAACCATTTTGTCTGATCTCAAAAGTTAAGCAGAGTCAGGTTTGGGTCTTGTCTGGGGTTAGACAACAATATAGGGGGACCAAGAGGTTTTCCCCAAGGCTGGACAGTCATGAGTGTCAGGGTGTGTGGGACAGTATGGGCAAGTATCTAGTCCACTGGGCCCCTCCAGTGCTTTGGAAGCATCGGAGATGGAAGGCAGCTGTATGGAGTCCCCAGCAACAAGCTGCAGAAACTGCTGAAGGGGACAGTGAATTATTTTAAGCCTGGTGGGCCCATGGCACTTCAGGCCATCAGAGCAGAGATGCAACACAGAGATGGACTCATGATCGAGGGGTGGACTTAACAATGGACACTATTGCCCAGGTTATTCACGAGTGTGAACACTGCACACAGTCTCTCCTGCTCTGGAAGACTGTTACAAGAGATGGAGCCTGACATGGACCAGATGGATGCAGCAGCTTTATAGGGACTGGTCCATGCACTAAGATAAGAGTGCACCGAGATAAGAGTGATGGTATATTGAAAATGTGGGATCTGAGCATGACGTGAATGGTATGGAATAAGGGGTGGATAATGTCCTGGGTTCAGCAGTAGCAGTCATGTTTCTCCTCCTTGGTAGCTGGTGCAGTGCAGTGTTTTGACTTTCGGCTCAGGAACAGAGCTGATAGAGATGTTTTGGTTTGGCCAAGGACTTTGTGAGCCTCATGCTCTGCCAGGGAGGAGGGGAAGCTGGGAGGAAGCAGAGACAGGACACCTGACCCAAACTGACCAAAGAGGTATTCCATACCACAGCACGTCATGCCCAGGATGTAACTGGGAGTTAGCCGGAAGGGCTGGGAGACTGCAGGGTTGGAGGAGGTATCGGTCGGAGCTTGGTCGGGCTTGGGGGGCGAGTTATCGGTCAGCGGGTGGTGAGGTGTTGTATTCTGTTCCCTTGTTATTTCCTTTATCATTATTATCATTGGTGGTAGCAGTAGTGGTTTGTGTTATACCTTAGTTACTAAACTGTTCTTATCTCAACCCATGGGAGTTGCATTCTTTTGATTCTCCTCTCCGTCCCTCCGAGAGCAGGGGGAGGGCAAGAAAGGGGGGGGGGAAGTGAGCGAACGAATTACCTGACTGGGTTTAAACCACGACAGTATCCACATTCTAAAATAAAACAAAGCTTTGCAAAACATTTAGGATATGGAATATATTAATATCTTTGCTGCTTAAAATTAATTAATTATGTAGAGATTTTCTTCTGACGTGAAATACAAATTAGAATAATTTAGCTCACTTCAGATCACCAAGAAATGGAATGTATTTTAACCAGAAAGGTAGGCAGAAAAGTGGTGAGAGATCCCTTTGCAGCTATTAATGTCTTTGTATGATGTTACAACTGCACTCTTAGACAGAGCCTCCTGCCAGGCACAACTTCTTATTTGTCCTTTGGCCTGCCTGGTTACTAAGGACTTGCCCAGAAATTACCAGGCTGCTGGCTGACCCCAGTCACTGTCCCTATCCCATCTCTGCTGTTCTGGTTGTCTACTGTGGGACTGAGCCTCTTGGTGAGTCACTGCCTTGAAGGCCCTCCCTCACCCTCAGCTCTCGACCTTACCTCTCACTGAAGCTTTCTTTCAAAACTTGTAATATCACTTTTCATTTATGCAATTTTTTATATATATGTATGTATGTATCTAGTACCAGTGTTACTTAAATATTTTGAACAGATATAACAATATCTTAAAATAATTATGTTCTACAATGGAGATGGGCTAGATATCCTTAACTATGCTTGGCCCCACAAAAAAAAAACAAACAAAAAAACCAAACCTTCTCCTTATGAATTTATTATGGACAGAGCCTGCTTCCCTAGGAGTCTTTCTGTTTCCTTCTTCCCAGTGACCCTGTTCTGAGATACACAGAACAATGCTTGGCTGGTTTTGCTGTATCTAGTTCATAGGACAAGTGTCCTTCAGTCTGAATAAATGATCAGACAGGGATAACAGTTGAACTCTGTACTAATATCCTGACAACTGCAGTGCAAAGAGAAAAGGCCTAGGGTTAAGTTTTGATTCTAGGATCAGTAAGTCCACAGTTTCCACAGTGCATGATTTTGGCAATGAAGCTTAATTCAATTTCCAGCTCTAAGTGTGCACTGTGCACCTAGTAGGCAATGTGAAGCAGATATCTTCAGAGCTGTGACAGAGCACTTCCGTGAAAAATGGGATCCAGTATGCTCATCCTGAGGAAACTCCTGGGTGACCTCAGAAAAAATGTACCTTCCTCCAAAGGAAAAAGAAATTTCAAGCAGGACATGGTGCCCCAGAGCAATGACTTCAGCTTGGTCTCACATTTTCAAGCATGTCCTAAGTCCAGGTGTAGTGTGTAATTCATAACAACAGGCATAGACAAAACACACATTCATGTCTCTACAAAATCTCCACCATGCACTAAGGTAGATGCATCCCCTACATGAAATGTGCTAACCCCTGTAATTTAGACATAGTCTTTTCAGGACAGCGAGCATAAAAGCAGAGGAGAAATAGCAAAACTGAATGATCCTAACAGATACGTACATGTAAATTATGTAAAGATTTTTTTTTTATTAGAGACAGATACCCTGAAAATGCATGTTATATGAGCTTGAAGCCAACTTTACTCATCAGAGATTTTAACATAATTTTTGCACAAGTAAATTTTTTTGGATTTCCTGTGTGCAATTGTCTTCTATCATTTGAATATTTAGTGAGCTTTCTTTAGCATATATCTGACACCCTTCAAATTTCCAACAGTTTAAAAATAGGATAGGCGCATTTAACCTTCTACATTATTCCAAGGAGTCATTGATAATGCTACAATAAAATCATTATATTCTGCTTTCTGGAGCTTCTGAAATATGAAAATTTTCATTTCTCACTAAGTAAAGGCTGCTTTTTTCCTTACTCATCCTGTCTTTCTTCTGTTCATCTCTCATCCAAAAGATGAGATAATATTGGAAAAATCTGCTGTGGATTGGATAAATGTGGACCGAGGTGTCCACACCCATATATTTAATGACCTTCAGTTAAAGAAATTGCTTGGAAAACAGCTATCCTAAGTCCCTCTCACTGTTTTTACTTTTCATGATTCATAATAGTTTCAGATACTGGTATCATAGTGTCAAGCAAATTTAAACAGAGAAAAATCTGGAACAGAATCTCTAATTCTCTTGAGATTTGGTATAATGAGTTAAGATATTCTTAAGGATTTCACAACTGTGTTTTCCACTTATATTTCTAATTTAATAAGTTTGCTTATGCATAATCACCTTAGAGTGAGTGAATGAGTGTACCTGTAATCTTGGCCTTCAATGTCTATTTCAAGAAATTAAGTCCAACTGAAACAATGCTGAATTCAAATTTAGGTAATTGTACACTCCCGAAAAGATGTCTTGGGCACAGGTTGTGGCATCCCTATTCTGACTTTATTTAAATTAGGGTGCATTTTGTTAGTCTAGCCTTAGATTTCAGGAGTTCGTAGTTCTACATTTTTACTTATAATGTGTCTTAATTTTATTTTAAACTTCTAATAACTGCTTTGAAGAGTGTTCTTCAAGTACTGAGACAGAAATTGAATATCATCTTTTTATTAAATTGAAAACACAAAAGGAAGGTGAGATTCTATCCAGAAATGTCTGTACATAGGCTGCAAAATTAGTAATTTCTTTAATTCTTCCAAATTTTTTATCTGTTACATTTCTTTAATTAAATCTCTCTTATTTAGAAATGGCTTTCTAAAGAAAATTGAGAAACTTAGTTCTCTTATGGGAATCAATTGGAGAAAAATAAAATGTCAGCTTCACTTTGATAAAATGTTTTTTCATTTAAGACACTATTCTAAATTCTACCTTACAGAAAATTGAGAATCTGTTACTCCAGTCTTTCAAGGCACACACCTTGCACAAATCATTTCAGTACTCCAAGAGATAAGCTTGCATTCCTAATAAGACAGAGTTGCAGCAAGCTGTTTCACAATATGAAAACTGCACTGAACAAATCATTCTATTTCTATATTTCAGTGTGCCTTAACTGCTATTTTCTCATCTCACTTCCTTCACAACAGGAGCCTGGACAACACTGAATAAGCTCAAGCTGAGGAGAAAAAAATACCAAGAACTTCAGGATACACGGTATCTGCAAAATTTTTACAAGAGCTTTGTTTCTTTTAACAAAAGAAAAAATGAGGAGCAGTAGTATTACAGAATGATTTAATAGCTCTCACAGACTCAGTTTTCTTTTATTTGGAGCAGATTCACACTAAATCAGAGCTCAATGTTGTTGGAAAATTTAAAAATGGAAACCAACAGGACATCTTATGAAAATCAAAGCTTGCAGTTATGGCAGGAAGCTTTTAACTTCCTCTCTTTCTCCCCCCCATGCTTCTAAAACAAATAAGCTATTTAGTTTAAATAAATTCTTTTCTGAAGACAATATTTTTTTTCTTAAGATCATTGTGGTCCATCATGCACACCTTATGACATGACTTAGATGCTTTATTTCTTTAACATAGTTTATAATCAGTAATGTTGGGTTTGTTGTTTTTTTTTTTTTCTCCCTGTATTTGTCTTTTACTTTGTATGCCTCAGTGTTTTGATCTTATTCTGCCATGCTGTCTTTTAGGCTGTCATCTTTTATATCATCCTTCCCTTGACACTTTTAATCTCAGTTCAGACTCTTGCAGCATTACTGTGCTCCAGACTTGAGACCAGTACAAATAAAATGAAAAACTTAAGACCATACACTTTTCCAATAGAAATATCTCCCTTTCTCTAATATTGTAATTTGGATATCATAGTTATGTGCAGATTTTCTTACTCCCATTTGACCCTGGACATCCTTGTGCCAGTGTATACTAGGTGTTTTCAGAGTCTGGCAAAACCACTAAAAGTAAAAAAATCTACAGAAAGAGTCAATGAAGTCATTCTCTTCAGTGGTACCTTAGTGGAAGACAACCATATCTTTCCACAGAAGTCAGTTTCTAAAAATCTATGGATGCCTATTTTACCAAGCTTTTCTAGGAAACCAGTTAAAATTCAGAAAGGTCCATGCCAAAAATTAAATTTATATTTAATGGAGCCATTAACTTCAATTTGAGTATATGCCTTGAACAGATGAAGAAAAAGGAAGGGGAAAGTTTGGAGTTATGTCATTTTTTTTTTCCCCAAGTAACAGTTATGAATGAAGGATTGAAACATTTTTTATATATATTTTGTTCTGATCTGTTCTGTTCTTGTTATTAGTCTAGTACATTATTATATCACATATATCACAAAATATACTCACAATACTCTTCACAATAGTCAAGGAGTACTCTTGTATGAGAAAATTGTGTAAGAAGAAGTCACGAAGATGTATGTAGAGAGTTCAGAAAAACAGGCCTATTATATAAACCATATTGATCATTGTTTTCAGCTGCAAAGGAAAATTCATAGTGAAGTAAATGGCCTAATTAGAGTCAACTACAGTGTGATCTTTACATGAATTCTGGTATCAAAACACGGCTTTCTATTCTTGAAACAACAGTAGTATAGAGTCGCTCTTACCTAAACAAAACACCTCCAAGCACAAACAACTCCCTAAGTTGAATAACACAAGCATGCCTTTTTTGTTTCCCATGGCAACTGCATTTTCTCGGAAATATCCTGATATTTTTATAAGACAACAATACCTATATAAAAAGAAAATTTTAGTATATTTTATATTAGTAGCATAATTATATAGACTACTCCAAATTCCCTGTGAATATATTTTGCTTTTATTTTCAAGGTGAAAAGATAAATAAATTGACATGTTTAGTGGAAAAAGGTGGAAGTGGATGTTTTCTTTGCCTCCTAATGAATCAATAAAGCTGCAGGAGCTATCTTGTAGAATGGAAACTCATAAAATATTTTAAAACTAGAAAACATTTATTTGTAGTTTTCTTTCAACAGTGCAGAATTAGGCTGTTTATTTTGCTTTATTTTCAAAGAAATCCTTTATAAAGCAATACAATGTAAAATAAATTTTCCCAGTTGAAGAACTGTAAACTTAATTCTCATCTGTAAAAAAGAATAAGATATGATTGCCTTGACAGATGGTCTCTTCAACACACAGAATTTACACAACTATGCATTGTGTCTCCACACACTTCATATAAGAGACTCACACGTAGTCTTGCTCTCAAACTCACCTGATTTCCCAAGTTGCTGAAGGGACAATTATCGAAAGATAATTGAGCAAGGGAATAGATCTGGATGAGACTTCTCTTTGTCATTTCACAGGGGCAGCACATGCAAGAAAACACTCAGATTCTGTAGAAAAAAAATAAATATTCACAAAGATATCAGCATTTTTTCTGGAAAAGAAAACAAACAAACAAACAAACAAAAAAAAGAACAACAACAAAAAAACAAAACCAAGCAACATGTTCTACAATAATAAGACAAGTTTGTTTGTTTACCACTCCCAAAAAGATAATGATGCTTTTCTCCTGACCTGGTTAAATTGTGATATCTCAAAAAGAGACCTCATGTCTCAGGAGTTTATATATTAGGGGGTATATAAGTCAATGTATGACAGCATGTTACTGCTTGATGATATACAGAATATCTTCAGGACTGGTTTCAATTTACATAGATATTACTAACTAGAGTGCAATAATATAGACCTATTTTCATCAAATATTTGAGGAAATATTTAAATTAAATAGTTTATTAGCGGTCAAATTATCATAAATACCATTTTTCTATGCAACCAAACACTTATGATTTGTTGGTATCTATGCTTGTTTCAATACTTCTGAAATTGATGGAAAATGTGAAGTTTTATTAGTTAATATCAGGTTTATTTTAATGGCTTAAGAGAGTTATCCCAATAATGATTATACACTTATTACTACAAAATCCATTTGTAGGCTTTCATCACATACCTACCAAAGGTAAGTCTGCCAAGAAGGCATTACACAATATTATATAATATTTTACAAGTATCTTAATCTTTCTTTAGTTTTAATTCAATTACATATCAGTTAGGCTCTGAGGTAAGACCTTATATGCAAAAACACATGATACAGTTTCAGACACAGAGTCTTAGTTCTTATAATTTTGCAAACATCCCAGTAGAGTCCTGTCGTGGTTTAAACCCAGTCAGGTAATTCGTTCGCTCACTTCCCCCCCTTTCTTGCCCTCCCCCTGCTCTCGGAGGGACGGAGAGGAGAATCAAAAGAATGCAACTCCCACGGGTTGAGATAAGAACAGTTTAGTAACTAAGGTATAACACAGATCACTACTGCTACCACCAATGATAATAATGATAAAGGAAATAACAAGGGAACAGAATACAACACCTCACCACCCGCTGACCGATAACTCGCCCCCCCAGCCCGACCAAGCTCCGACCGATACCTCCTCCAACCCTGCAGTCCCCCAGCCCTTCCGGCTAACTCCCAGTTACATCCTGGGCATGACGTGCTGTGGTATGGAATACCTCTTTGGTCAGTTTGGGTCAGGTGTCCTGTCTCTGCTTCCTCCCGGCTTCCCCTCCTCCCTGGCAGAGCATGAGGCTCACAAAGTCCCTGCTGCATCCATCTGGTCCATGTCAGGCTCCATCTCTTGTAACAGTCTTCCAGAGCAGGAGAGACTGTGTGCAGTGTTCACACTCGTGAATAACCTGGGCAATAGTATCCATTGTTAAGTCCACCCCTCGATCATGAGTCCATCTCTGTGTTGCATCTCTGCTCTGATGGCCTGAAGTGCCATGGGCCCACCAGGCTTAAAATAATTCACGGTCCCCTTAAGCAGTTTCTGCAGCTTGTTGCTGGGGGCTCCATACAGCTGCCTTCCATCTCCGATGCTTCCAAAGCACTGGAGGGGCCCAGTGGACTAGATACTTGCCCATACTGTCCCACACACCCTGCCACTCATGACTCTCCAGCCTTGGGGAAAATCTCTTGGTCCCCCTATATTGTTGTCTAACCCCAGACAAGACCCAAACCTGACTCTGCTTAACTTTTGAGATCAGACAAAATGGTTGTGGGTAGAACACAGTCTGCGTGTGTGCCAACATGCTGATCCCCATCACGATCAGCAGGCAGGTCCCAAGGGTACCCAAAGGCCATTCAGAGCCTTCAGAACTCTCAAACGATGCTGCTGTGCTTGTCACTGGGGCTGGTGTAGCTGCTGTGCTTGCCGGCTCTCCCACCGCCAGCTTCTCTTTTCCTGAGCCCAGCTCTTCCTCCTCTGCCTTGCTGGGAAATGCTGCGTGGTCTCCTGCATCCTCCTGGGGCTCGGCAGGCGGCTTCCGGGGGATGCTCTCGGCCATCGCGGAGCTGGGCTCCTCCGCGGGGCTCGGCTCCTCCGCCGCCTTCTCCCGCTGCTCGGCAGCCGCTTCCTTCTGCCCCTCGACCGTCCCGACCTCCTCCACCAGCAGCCGTCCCCTGGCGGCCTCCGGCCCCGCTCCCGCCGCCGCTTGGTCCCCGGGGCCGCTCTCCCGGGCCGCTTCAGCAGCCGCCGGCTCCCGGGGCCGCTCCCCCTCGGCTCCCCGCAGCCTCACGAAGATGGAGAGTAGGGTGAGGGCCAGGACGGTGAAGAGCAGCCGGACGGCCAGGTACAAGTCCACGGCCACGTCCGTCCCGCCCTGCTGCTGGAGCCCGCCCGTATTACAAGCCATTGCCATAAAGCACAGTGAGACGAGAACCTTAGCCCAGGCCCCACACTTGATAAACGCTATCACAGCAAATACCGGCTCTACGTAAGTTACAACGGTCTGAAGCTGTGAGATCAACAAGAACAACTCTGATACCCAATAAATCAGCATTGTGACGAATGACTATTAATCCGGTCAGATCTGCCGTTATCTCAACCCTTCGTGCCCCACGTTGGGCGCCAAAAAGAACTGTCGTGGTTTAAACCCAGTCAGGTAATTCGTTCGCTCACTTCCCCCCCTTTCTTGCCCTCCCCCTGCTCTCGGAGGGACGGAGAGGAGAATCAAAAGAATGCAACTCCCACGGGTTGAGATAAGAACAGTTTAGTAACTAAGGTATAACACAAATCACTACTGCTACCACCAATGATAATAATGATAAAGGAAATAACAAGGGAACAGAATACAACACCTCACCACCCGCTGACCGATAACTCGCCCCCCAAGCCCGACCAAGCTCCGACCGATACCTCCTCCAACCCTGCAGTCCCCCAGCCCTTCCGGCTAACTCCCAGTAACATCCTGGGCATGACGTGCTGTGGTATGGAATAGCTCTTTGGTCAGTTTGGGTCAGGTGTCCTGTCTCTGCTTCCTCCTGGCTTCCCCTCCTCCCTGGCAGAGCATGAGGCTCACAAAGTCCTTGGCCAAACCAAAACATCTCTATCAGCTCTGTTCCCGAGCCGAAAGTCAAAACAGTGCACTGCACCAGCTACCAAGGAGGAGAAACATGACTGCTACTGCTGAACCCAGGACAAGTCCAGATACAAGATTTGATGAATTAAGTGAGGGGTCATTTGAAAGATCTAACTTCAAAAATAATAGACTCTGACTAGTAGTAATCTTTATTATGACTGTAGTCTTATTTACGACTCAGTACGTACAGCTCATCAGAACATAAAATTACTATTATAATTTCATCATTTGTTAAGAAAGTAAGTTCTATTAGGCATGGGACATAAGAAGTTCTTGTGCTGGTGCCTGATAGAAAAAGGTTTCAGATTGTGCATACCTCAAAGAAGAAAAAAGTAAAAGGAACTAACTAATTAAATCACTTGGCCAAAGCAGGAAATGCCAGAATAATTCCTTCCTCAGCCTGCAGAGGCTTTTGAACCCAAAAGATAAGTTTCAAGTATTAGACCATTGGATATAATGTGGGAAATGGAAAGGAGAGGGAGAGAAACAGTTGTCTTCCCTTCCTGCTAAATAGGGACTTCTATGCAACAAGGTTTAGTGTTGGTTGAGGTAGGAATTGTTTATGCAAGTTGTATGTTCCCAGGAGAAAAAGACTGTAGGAAAAGGGGACCTTGACCACAGTGCACAATGCACTGATTAGGGTATTTTCTCTGTAGACAAAATGAACATTTAATTCTAGTCATTCCTGCAGAAATGCTCACTTGTTTTGTATTTGTTAACAAGAGGCTGCACTAGAGTAACTCTTAACTAACTAAGATGTCTGCAGGGAGCCGGTAAAGTACTTAAAGCAATTCAAAAGAAAGAATTTTGTATGAGCACAAAAGCAGGGTCTGAAAAGCATGACACACTGTTGCTCTGGTATGCAGACTGCACATAAGGTAAGGAAGTGCTTGTGATTAATTAGAACTACATAGAGGTATCAAAGCTAAAGCTGAACATTTTGTCTTTAAGATTGTCTGAGGTAATGTGTTGCAAGTGTAAACTTGATAGCTGCTGGGCACCAATTTCATCCACCTAGGCAGCAGTGTCAGCAATAACATGTAAGGCTAAGTTTGTCTTAGCAGCAACATTAGAAATTCCATATTTGGGTATGTGTACAGCAGAATCAAAACCAGTGAGGAAGAAGCAACTAGGGACAGAGAAGATATATCCAAAAGTAGAAAATGGAGAAAGAAGAGGGTGTAAAGTCAGGCAAAGAGGACGAATATCCAGTAGGAGCGGTGCCTATGGTCAGTAATGAAATCGACCTGCAGATACAAGCCCAATGAGACTCCTGGGGAACCTCAATAGCCTGCTAGACTCTCAATCAGACTTATACCTTGGTCTTGGAGGGTGCAGTAAAGAGGAATCCACTTTCATCCTGGTACTAAGTGGTTTTCAGAGGGAAGGATAACGGAACTGTAGTGTCACAGTATCTTCATTTAATCACTCAGTTTCTTGTTTATTTTTGGCATTTTGAACTTAAAAATATTTTCAGATCATCTCTTCAAAGTGTATTCAGTATTCCCCCAATGACACAAAATTCTTACTTGTTCACAAAGTGCACTTTGTGCCAAAGCTGTCTATATGGTATTCAACAGTTTTGTGATAACAAAGGTTGGAATCACTTTGGACTCAGCACCACCTGTCACATTCTGTTTGACTTTAGCACTTTAGGGATGTCTCAGTTTCTATGGTGAATCTGAGCATGAAAGCACAAAGACTGTATTAGAAAGCCAAAATCAAATTATGATACATAAATCTTTATTTCTCAGCACTAACTTCATTTCTAAGCAATGAAGTACTGGGAAAATTGGGGTGACTCATTCCATTTAAATGCCAATGTTAAGCAGGAATAAAGCCAAGTAGAATCCTGTATCACTTTAGACAAACTTGAGAATTGGCTTATAAGGAGCCTGCTTTTGCAGTCTTTATTGAAGGGGAGTCAGAAATAAAATGTTTTCTAGAGCAATTGCTATTTTTCATGAAATAACTTCAGTTATTCAGCCTCAGTGATATCTTTGCCATAGAGATATAACCTAGGGGTAAAATCTTGATCCAGGTGTATCAAAGAGCAAAACCTTTTCCTAGATACTTCCCAAGATCAGGTACAAGCAAGTACAGCTGCTGCCCTGGCAGCAGATAAGAGAGGACTACATACTGTTGTCTATATGATACATTGTGTGATAATGAGTGTGCATTACACGGAGTGAAACATGTTCTTCAGCTTTCTCACTAATATTCTGCCTCAGCCCTGTTTTCCAATTGTGTAAAAAGATTCCAGGTTCCTTTTCCTATACCATAATTTGTCATTTCTTGGTTTGATCAGTTTATGTTTTCACACAATTCCATCATGGTCTCTATAATTTACAGTGCATTTCTCTAAGTACTACAGGAATAATAATTGCTTTTTTTCTGTAAGGAAGTTAATATGTCATTCTTCATTATTTTGCCTACAATATAATCCTACCCTATGATCTTTACTTTATGGCGTTTGCTCCAAGTGAATTGAATGTGTGTGTGTATAGGTATGATATATTTCCATTTGTGAATCAAAGATCAGTGTGTTCAGGTTGTTTAGATTAACAAATCAGTCCAGTTTTGAAATTTAAAACAAAGGTATGTATTCAGAGTGGTCAGACCCTAGGAGACACATCACATATTAGTTGTGAGCACACCAAAGTTCTGAGCAGTTAGCACTGATAACTATGGTCTGTGATAGTCTTCTACTGCTGAGGCTGAGGTGAGCAGGCTTTGGAGCTCTTCATCAAGAAGAGCTCAGAACAAAGAAGGTTTGTCCCCTCTACCACTCCAATTTTGGGACCATATTCTCTTATAAGACACCTGAGTTTTAAACAATTCCACCTCTTTGTCTCTGGTAGAGACAACAGAGAAGGGAGATGACAAATGAGAGGTTGAAGTTACAGGCAGGGACCTCATCCTGTAGTTTGGCTATTGACTTGGTGTGTTGTCGGGGGGGGGGGGGGGGGGGGGGGGGTGTCTGTTGTTGTTTGGTTTGGTTTGTTTTCTCCTTGCTTAGCTACTGCTTCTTTCATTAAAGGAAACATAGTTTTTTTTCCAGCTCTCAAGTTTGTGTTTCCACAGCCAGTTCCCATAATAAGCTGATAATGAGAGACCAGGATGGAGACGTTGCGCAGCAGCATAAGGCACAGCTAGTACAAGTCCTAGCAGCAGCACTCTTCCCAGTGAACACCAAGTACGGAAGGGTTTATACGGTCACAGCTTATTAGTGTGCTTATGTTTGGGTTCATAAGAGCCAAAATGTCCTCATGGATGCAGCAGACCTCTGCTTTTTATGGATGCAATATTTCTTTTGTTCAAATAGTTCTAAAGTAGTTACTTTTAATTCAAAGTGGATTTTAAATTCGTCTATTTACAAAGGTTTCAAAATCAGTGAAGAGGACTACATGAGCTATAATATGCATAAACTAAGTATTCAATAAATATGTTTGGGAGAAATGTTTCAATACACCCATACTACTCCTATGAGCATTTTTAAGGTAGCTTACCTGCAGAACTGAGGTTCATTAAAATGTCACATAACATAGCTTTTCCACATTTACTTTCTATTCATGATTCTGAGCCTTTTTTGCTTTACAATTTTCATCAGATATAACTATTTTTATAATTCAGTTTATTTTCATGCCTGAAAATGATTACTAAAACTAACATATAAAAATGATAATAATACACATATAGAATGATTACTAAAATTCACATATAAAACATATCATTGAATTATCATGCATTTACTCATTAAGGAAAAAAATATAGCAATAATTAGTAAATAATGGAAACTCCTATCATCTTCTTACTACCCATTGCTAAAAAAATCTTCATGTCAATAAAATTATACTGCTAACATTGTCTAAAATGCTATCCCTGAAAGCATACCTTTCGTTTTGTTTTCTTTATATATGTTTTCACATAGAGCACAATCCCACTGTCATTGAAATAAACATTTTTACCATTGTCTTCAAGACAGTAAGAAGTGACAAGGTACTACTTTAAGTGGAAATCTGATTAAATCTGATTTTTATTCTCTTTCTGAGCCCCAATTTATTATCTCTGGAATGCTGCCACATCATTGAGTAGCCAGTTTTAATTATTACACATAGAGCACTACAGGTGTATGCAAACTGAGGTTGATAGTGAAGAAGGTAGAACTAGAACATGGTTATATGTAAAAATGAGACCAGAATTACGAAATAATTAAGGATTCCATCATAAGAGACAAATACAATGGACAAATTCTGTTATGAGATTGCAGTGTAAATTGTTGGGAAAATAGGGCAGCTCAAAATTAAAGAGTCTCAGAAGCTGTCTAAAAATATCCTTCTAATTTCAGTTATGCATCAACAATCATAATCACTAAGAACAAGATGTAAGTTGTCTCTGTACAGGTAGCTCTCACAACTTTTTTCTGTAAGTAAAATATATAATCTGCTTTGTGAAAGCCATGTTTCAATATAGCTTTGATTTTGATGGATGGAAAGAGAAGAATTTCATTAGCATGAAGTATTTATCACCATGGTGATGTGTGAACAGCCATAAAGGTGACCTGGTTTGAAAAGAAAGATTACTAAACAGGAGAAAATGCCTGCCAGCCTCAGAACTGTGATCCTAAGAACTAAGTCTGGGAACCAGAAGCATCCTTGAAAAGTATATCTGAAGTACAGCTGGGTGCCTAGAAACCAGAGGCATCCTGAGATGCCACCAATAAGTGCATTAGAACTGTAGTGACAACTTATCATCTGAAAAGGAGAAAAACAGTCGGGGGGGGGCGGGGAAGAAAGCAAAAAAGTTTCTGGAAACAAAATCAAAAAATTGGTCTGAAAAAACAGAATATCTCTTGGCTGCTAGAAGCTTCCCCTGCATCCAGTAGAGCCAATGCCAGCCAGCTCCAACACAGACTCTCTGCTGGCCAAGGCCAAGCCCATCAGCAGTGGTAGTGCCACTGTGACAACATATTTGTCAAAATATTTGACAAAATATGTGACAACATATTTTAAAAGGGGGGAAACTGCCATGCAGCAGCAGCAAATTAGAGGCTTGAGAATATATGAGAGAAAGAGCTCTGCAGATACCAAGCTTGGTGAAGAAGGAGGGAAGAGGTGTTCAAGGTGCTGGGGCAGATTCCCCTGCAGACTGTGGTGCTGACCATGGTGAGGCAGGCTGTGCCCCTGCAGACCATGAAGGTCCACAATGGAGCGGATATCCAACTGCAGCCTCTGGAGGACCCCATGCCAGAGCAGGTGGATGTCTGAAGGAGGCTGAGACCCCATGGGAGACCGTGCTGGAGCAGCTTTGCTAGCAGGACTAACCTTGTGGGAGACCTGAAAGACTGCACCTTGTGGGAGGCACCCACGCCAGAGCTGTTCATGAAGAGCTGCAACTCATGGGAAGGACCCTTTCTGGAGAAGTTCATGAAGGCACCCCTCACTGGAGCAGGGCAAGTGCATGAGGAGAAAGGAGCAACAGAGGCAATGTGATGAACTGACCACAGCCTCCATTCAGGAGTGAAGTTGAGCTTGTGAAGAAGGGAGGGATGGGGAGAAGATTTTTCAAGATTTGGGTTTATTTCTCATTATCCTACTGTTATTTAATTGGTAATAAGTTAAATTAACTTCCCAAGCTGATTTTTTTGCCCATCATGGTACTTGGTACTTATCTCTCCCTGTCCTTATCTTGACCCATGAGCCTTTCATTGTATTTTTCTCCCCCTGTCCAGTTGAGTAGGGGAATGATAGAGCTGCTTGGTGTTCCACCTGGTGTCCAGCCAAGGTCAATCCACCACACCTAAACAGGTTGAATACTCTTCACAAGCTCTCCTTGAGCTCTTGGACTCTCAATGGGCACACCTGGTCAACTCTAAACTTCCTGATGCAGATCATCTTCAGAGTGAGACTCCTTTTATTTTGTTGGTCCCCTTTTGAGCCCACTTCTGGGGTTGCTTCAGTTTGTTGACCCACATGTGGCATGGTTGGGTACCCTTCTGGGATTGTTTTGTCCTCCCCTTAGGGATGATTTGGCCACTTCTGAGATCTGTCTCATTTGCTTTATAGCAGAGTTATATACAAGTGATCTATATATGCTGTTATGTTGTTGATAAGTTTGCAGTAACTTGTAACAGTATACACCTACTTGGTTGATGCTGTTATTGGTTTTTTGTTATTGTTGCTATACTATTAGTTGGTACTGTATTACTGACTGATGATAATTTTAATATCTTGATTTGTATATATATATACTTCATTAATCATAGTTATACTTCTAGAGGTGGGTTTTGTGGTAGCTTACTTGCTAGTGTAGTGATTTTTGTAGTAAAGTACAGAAGTTGAAAGGATAAAGCCCCCATGTCCTGGTGTTATCATGGAAGCCGGTGAACCTAAGGTCACAATCTCTACACACCTGCAGGCTAGGTAACCCTTTAGGTTTTACATGGTCATATTAACTGAAAAGTATTCAGCTTTCTTACTTCCATGTGTTTTGTTCCTTCCATATCCTTATAAGCCTGTGCCTGGACACAGTAATAATCTTAGATAAATCTTACATATAAGATTTCCTTTCATTGATACAGTTGTCTCCAAATAGTGAAGAGTAAAGCATACCCATATAACACATTTTTGTAATGGTGAAACTGCATTCATATTGTAAGACTTATCCAGATAACGTTTTGGGGAAAATGATGCCTCTATCAATCATACTTACTTTGTTCCAGGTAACTCAATAAAGCTGCCTTCTTTTGTTAGTGAAAAGATCAATAATCCAAGCACTGGATGTGTATGTCAGGGACCTGAAGACATCGCCTGGCCTTAGTTTGCTGATGGGCATCAGTGCTTGTGCCCAGCCGCATCTCTGTTCCTATTTCTAGCAGGCTTATGCCTAGCACTGTCAGTATCTCATCTCCTGGATGAGCCTATCAGGCCTGCACTGTTACTCATCTCCAACCTGTCTCCATCCATTCTCGATGGCCAAACTCCACCCTCAGCCCGAAACTCAACAAACTGTTGTGGACTGTTGATGGGCCACCAGCTTTGCCTAGTGCTGTCAAGGAGAGATTATCTGACCTTGGGTTCCCTGTGGTGCCACACTCCTCGACTTCAAGAATGCTGCAGGACCACTCTGTGCCCTGACAACATATTGAAAATACTATACTCTAGAAGGATATCAGCCAGAGAAGAACACTGTTTGCCATTTCAGAAGCCATAGCAGAAGAAAGACTAAGTTGAGAAAATAAGAACAATAACTCAGGTGCATGTTTAGGATGTCTTGGACCTTGGATGGCTGTAAATGCCTAAGAACAGTGAATAAATCATGACTATAAACAGGACAGGATTCAGCTCTATATTTGCAGATGCATAAATTTGCTGTAAGGCAGCTGTGAGTCCAAGCTCCCTTTCTCATTAACAAAATTCTGTGGCTTAATATAAATATGTCAATATAGATGCCTAATAATGTATGTGTTGACTGAATGTAATCTGATTGCTTTCCAGTTGCCACTGCAAAACCATAAGGATTTCCTTTAGTCCAAAGATGCTTTGGTTAACGTATATGTCTCACATGGCACCAAACTCCACTGAGGCATCTGAATGAATTTGTAAATCAATACTGAGAGCTACAAAACCCAGTCTGGGAAATTCACACATTGTGTATTATGTTGTCAACTGAACAGCTTCACAGACAAAGTTACTGATTTGATTTGTCTAGAAGCTATATACTGTCACCACAGCTACTTACTACAATTGTAAGTGTACTAGAGTATCTAGTACATCTACACACATCATCATTTACTTCTTAAATGTTCATTTAACTGAAAGGATTTAGAAGGACAATTTTCCTGGGAGGCTGAAGATCTCATGATAAGCTGCGAATTTTTTCTTATATACTTGTAAGTATCTGCAGCTGTTTATTTGGAGAGGCAGAGTACTGAATTATTTGAAACACTAGTATGATTCAGTAGATCAGCTGCTATGTAACAGCTATTGTTTGGTACTGCTTATTATGTTACCATAATCGGTCCTTCACATTGATACATTCATTGCCACGCTGTAAGTGATGGAATCTGACTGGACTTCTTTCCAAGCACATAGATTAAAAAAGAAAATACATATATATGTGTACACAACAGTTATATGCTGTGTAATCTTGGTACATACTAATAGAAAATATTTTATGCAGGTTTGGGTTTTGGTTGTTTGGGTTTATTTTTTTATGATTTCTGCTGTTTCACTTGGCTGTGTTTAAAGAGAAAGGCAATTAATGTAATTGTTTTGTGCATCGAGAAGTCCTTACTGAGAGTACATGTGAGAGAAAATTCACCCTGCTATTAACCAGCCTTCATTGATTTGTCACACATACTGTACATTTAAGTACAGATTGTTAGATGAAATGCTCCATAAACCTGAAAAACCTAAATTATCTCATTAATTTTACATTTCTTACTCCTGTCCTGACTTGTCCTGTGCTCTCCTCTCCTCTCCTCTCCTCTCCTCTCCTCTCCTCTCCTCTCCTCTCCTCTCCCCTCCTCTCCTCTCCTCTCCGCTCCTTTCTTCTCTCCTTTCCCTGATAATAGCCAGAGGAAATAAAAATACAATGATAGAACACTTAGTCATGTTGGCAGCTACTTTAATAATAGATAACTAAAACTAAAGGGAGGCAATGAAACATTTGAAGATACTAAAATGAATAGATTTTCAAATGCATGATAACCATGTTTCCCTGAGTTTAATACATATTTATTCAGAAAGAGACTCTATTTTAATAATAAAAGTACCAAATCAAGTCTGTGGACGTAATGTTGTAAAACTAATGCTTCACAGATGTCTATTTAGATGTATTGATACCTCAGATGTTATACAGTAAAGAAATTAACGGTTTCTTCTAAATGGATCTACAAACAATCTGGAATTGGCTAAGCCAGTAAGAAAAGGTCACCTTTTTGAAAAGCATTAGGAATTATGATGGTGTCATATTTTTACTGACTAGAACACTATTTAGAATGCATATTGTGTAAATATTTTGTGTCATTGCTGTGAATGCACTACATATATTAAATGCACATACTGTGTCAAAGGCAGTTCTAATTCTTTAGTAACACAATTAAAACAACTGTAAAACAAGGATGATGCCTGCCATGAATTATAGATGTGGTTGCTGCATTTAAAGAAGATTCTATTTCTAGAGAAGAAAAGGAAAGGTCGGAAGAACTACCTGCAAGTATGCTGCTTGAGAAAGAACACTAACTTCATTAGTAAGTTATATCTATAATGTGAGTGAGGTTCAGAGACCTTGTCCTTATTTTTTTATATCAAATCAAATGGCTAGATTAGGAGGGACTGAAAGAGATAGTTTTAAAGCAGGCAGCATCTTCCTCTCAGTGAAAATACTGTTAGGAAATTACAGTTTTGAGTTGTGAGAAATTTAATCCAAGGGTTTCTAGAACCTTCTGTAATACTTCCATTATTGAAGAACTACATCTTAGAAGCTTTTCTATGTGGATGATTTTTGTAGGTTTTCATTACTAATTTCTTTTTCTCTGAACATTCATAATGCAAGACCCTGAGAACAAGAAAATAGTCTGTCTAGTTTCAGTCTTTCCTGTCGATCTAAGTAAACTCTAAACAGTTTGTTAGCTTAGTGCCTGTCGATCTAAGTAAACTCTAAACAGTTTGTTAGCTTAGTGTTATATCAATAGTCTTTACATGTCTACTACAGATGACATCTACTGAATACAAATGACAATAGAAAGTGCTTCTGAATATTATATTCTGAGTATTACATAAGGAAGTAAAGAAATGACAAGATACTTTTTTGCATATATCCCCAAGGCCAAAATCTGTATAATGCTTTTCTCCTTGTTTACTAAGAGTTGATGGATGCATACAAGCAAACAGGGTTATCCAGTTCAAGACTGCAACATCAAATGCTGTCACATAACTACTGGAATAATCCCAGCCTCTGAATACTTTCTGTAGTATGACCCAGCAGACAGGTTAGAAACTTATGTACATTGTTTTTCCAATTAGAGACTTCAAAAAACTTCACTCATTCCTTCTTTCAATCACAAAACAATGTCAGCAATAAAATAATAAAAAAAAAGTACAGTGTGACATAGTACAACTATCAAATGTAAGAAATAGTTAGACAACGGTGAGCTTAACTTTGAGTTCTATCGTTTTTTATTTGTTGATGATATGGTTCTCTTTCTTCCTTATAATTTGCCTTTCATTTGTGTTCTTATTAAGGCATAAACTATTTGTGCAGATGGTCCTTCCTGCTTGCACAGTGCCTAATCAATAATCTTTTCCATAGCTACAGGTTACCAGCATTTTAGTAGTAGTAGCACTAACTAGTAAATAACTGTCAGTATTGGTATTTAATAGCAAAATACTACCAGTAGGAATAAACAGTAATAGTAGTATCATAACGTCAATGGTGTTTATAGAATAGACTCATGCAGGCTGGAAGGGACCTCTGAGGTCATTTTGTCCAAATTATTCCTAAAAGCAGGTCAAAACTAGGTCAGGTCTGGCCTTTTCCAGCTGAGCTCCAAACATGCCCAAGAACCAAAATTACACTGTCTCCCTTGACAACTCATTCCAGTGTTTCTCTGTGATGTTTTCCAGAAGAACCATAATAACTGCATATATATATAAAGATATCACAGTATCAAGATAACATTCTATCAAATGAAAGATTACACTGGAATGCTTCTTTATTTATAGTGGTTTGGTCTATATATTTGAAAATAATAACTATTTTGTTGCATTGTGAAATATAACTATTTCCTCTGTGGTAGAATAATAAAAAAAAAAACAACAAAAGCAAAACCAAAAGCAAACCCTGCAGATTTGAGCATTTAAAATTAAGAAAAAAAGAGTAAAAATCCCAAACAAGTGATAGATACTAACCTAAAAAAAAAAATCCCTTAAAATACTGTCATGTCATTATATTTATTGTATTTCAAATGGGTTTGCAACACCTTTTATTAGTACATAATTTGATGTCTTTGCAATCATCTCCACTGAAGCTGCACAAAAGCAAAGAAGGTAAAAAAAATAGAGTCCTTCATTGATTCAAAGAAGAATATTACCCTGTAATCTCAATTCATTAATTGTCATTTTCCTATGCCTATCACTTTCCTGTTCTATAAGGCCAAGAAAAGTAAATGGCTGAATGGCTGTAGAATCACAGAATGGTTAGGGTTGGAAAGGACCTTAAGATCATCTAGTTCCAACAACCTTGCCATGGGCAGGGACGCATCACGCTAAACCGTATCACCCAGTCTTGAACACTGCCAGGGATGGAGCATTTGCAACTTCCTTGAGCAACCCATTCCAGTGCCACATCACCCTAACAGTAAAAAACTTCTTCCTTATATCTAATCTAAACTTCCGCTGTTTATATCCAATCTAAACTTCCCCTTGTCCTGTCACTACAGTCTCTAATGAAGAGTCCCTCCCCAGCATCCCTTCAGATACTATGAGGTCTCCATGCAGCCTTCTCTTCTCCAGGATGAACAGCCCCAACATTCTCAGCCTGTCTTCCTACGGGAGGTGCTCCAGTCCCCTGATCATCCTTGCAGCCCTTCTCTGGACTTGTTCCAACACTTCCATGTCCTTTTTATGTTGAGGACACCAGAACTGCACACAATACTCCAAGTGAGTTCTCACGAGAGTAGAGTAGAGGGGCAGGATCTTCTCTTTCAACCTGCTGGTCATGCTCCTTTTGATGAAGCCCAGGATACGGTTGGCTTTCTGGGCTGCAAGCACAAACTGCCAGCACAGTTTTTCTCATAAACCAACACCCCCAAGTCTTTCTCTGCAGGGCTGCTCTGAATCTCTTCTCTGCCCAACCTGTAGCTGTGCCTGGGATTGCTCCTACCCAGGTGTAGGACCTTGCACTTGTCATGGTTAAACTTCATAAGGTTGGCATCAGCCTACCTCACAAGCATGCCGAGGTCCCTCTGGATGGCATTCCTTCCCTCCAGGGTATCAACTGAACCACACAGCTTGGTGCCATCAGCAAACTTGCTGAGGGCGCACTCAATCCAACTGTCAATTGTTGTTCAATTGTTATAATTATTTATTATATATTATTGTTCTAATATAACACAAGTAAAGACGTAAGAAGAGAACAAGACATACTGGCACACTGTAGCATGAAAAGATATTCAGAAGTTTGCAAGGAAGCTTAGCAAATGTCTACACTTCTTTACATTTTCTTCTTACAGATTTTTACCTATCTTGTCTGTTTAGATTGAAGAGGTTACAGAACAATAAACTTATCTTTCACACATGTCAAGCAATTCAAGAATTTTCCATGACTACTTCTGTCATCTGCATAGGACATCTGCTCTGTATTTCTGATATATGCATGCCAATTTAAAACATATTTGAAGGTAAAATACTATTCTTCTAATAAAACTATATGTTTCGTTTCCTTAAGAATAGAATTTCAGGCCACTGTGGTGTGGTGTGTCACATAAATTCTTTTGTCATTAAGTTCACACGAACTCACAGATGGTTAAATAAACTTGAAGACTCAAAAATTAGCACACAGTTCCTCTGGCCCTTATATTCTTGATTTCTTCCTTCAGTGGGAACTTCATGTTCTTTTTCTTCTTAAATTCTTGAATTTATTACAAACTACTTGGGAGACAATATCCCACTCAATGTTTCTTGAAAAACAAATTCCTCAATTCAAATTATTTCAGAAATTTTCCATGGAAATATCATCATTTGTTTTTATTCTGTTCAAAGAGAAATAAAGTTATTATGCATAATAAAACAAAAAAAAATTTTTTTTTTTTTTTAGTGTTAGTTAAAACAGAGCATACTAACCTGTTGGGATTTTGAATCCTTCAAATATGAAGTTCTTTCTTTTTTCTTCTTTTGATATCTGTTCTTTCAGTGTGGGAAAATAACAAATGGTGTATTATCTATTCATTTTTCCAATTTCTTACTAACACAGATTATAAGTCTGAATGGTGTATACAAAATAATATATCCAGTGTACCTGTCAAACAGCGTGTACCTAGAGTTCTAGCTGAGTTCCCCAGACATTGACATCTGATTCATTCATGGTGCTCTGAGGTATGAGATACAGGTACAGGCTGTCAGATGAGAGGAAGGACCTACAGAAACCTCTGTTCATCTAGAAGAGCAATATATATATATAGCTAAGCAGCACACCTTAGGGCATATCAAAGCACACTAGATGTTTACTGCTAGGCAATCTAATTCCATCCTTCATTTGGAGGAAGCTGAGTTTCCTTAAGAAAATAAACTAATTTGTACTTTATTCAGTTTTCAAACTGCTGACACAATCTTTTCAAAGACTGTAAAAAAAAGAAAAATTAAAGCAATGTTTGCAGTATGTTTAACAGGCTACAGCAGTGAGGATGAACAGCTTACATTCTGCTTAAAGTAATGTTCATAATGATGAAATACAGGTCTTTTTTTATTGCTAAAAATTTATTGGCTAAATGTTTAAATCATTTCACACAGTTCTTTAGTAAAAATAATCTTACAACACTTCAGGGAGAAATTTCATGGAGGTGAAAGTCTAATGTATATAAATAAATCTGATATGAAATACATGACAAATTAGATTATGCTTTTTTTCCTTTAAATGTCTGACAGAAGAGCAAGGCGGAAAGAGATCTGCCTCCCAGTGCTTGCTAAAAACTTACTGAAAGTAAATAAAGTTTATTATATTTAGCAGGTGCCTGCCACCCATTTAATATCTGGAAGACTTAAGTTTATGAAAACAAGACAGTTTCAAATTTTAGGGTGGACAGTGGACTGACAAGTTTGGTAACAGAATTGCACAAGCCATTGCCATCTACAGCTTTTAGTAGCAAGAATATTTTTATCTGAGATATTTTTGCTACTTCAGTAATCTAGGTACTTGGAATCCAGTGGTAAATAGTAATTATGGCAAGTTTTTCTCTGAAAGTTAATTTTTAAAAGTGAAAGTATAGTTATTTGGGAAAGTAGCTATGTAGTCTGCTAAAAATATGGTACTGACTATAGAATGTCTATAGAGGTTTAAATATGAAGAGCAATGGTGGTGTCAGGTCAGGAAAATTACAAAATTAAAGAATTATGTAGATAAGGTGTTAAACAGTACATTGAAAATGGCCAATAAAATAAGAGAATATTTCAATATGAATGTAAATATTCAGAAGTTAACATTGGCATAGCAGAAAGGTAAAAACAAAACAACAAATCAGATATTTGTTACAGAGAAGTTACCAAAGTCATGTCTATAGTTAGAAGCACACTGTATTTTGTATGCAGAAATTTAGTGAAGCCTGGTTTCCCATAGCTGTGCTTCTTCTGAATAACTGATGGTGGGACTTGCAGTTGATGGTGAGAGTTTTCAGGCTGTTGATGAAGGATTTTCCATAACTGAGGCGTTTTTCATTCTTGAGGAAACCTCTAATACTCATTAATATGTGCACTCACATTACAATCAGAAATCTAATAACTAGGTATAGCAGAACTTCATCAAACTCTCAGTAAATTCCATGTAATTGGAGAATTTGGGGAGATAGATGAGCATACAATTCCTGATTTCTCATGAAATCTAGAGCTAAGGAAAAGAAAGTTGTATCCCTATATTTTATTTTAGCTGTAAGTTTTATAGTGAAGAAACTTGAGAAAGTTCTTTAGTAAAAACAAGTGAATAATGCAATTAAATTTTTGTTTCTAACTGGAAAATTAACACTAATTCTGTAATTAAGCAATGATAACTAGAAGTCCACTTCAGCATAATTACAAGGTGAAATAAGAAATGTCATAGGATAGAAGGTTAACAGATGAGGAGTTTTTTTGGTTGGTTTTCATGTGGGGTTTTGGGTGTTTTTTTTTGTACTTGTGTTACTTATTTATATATGCTACCTATGAATCTCATTTCATGTCTACCACAGAACAAACAAGGATTAGCCAGAAACTGGTAAAGTCCATGAAAACAAAGGAAGCGCAACCTCTCCTCTCCACTGGCTGTGCCAGTAGCTGTGGGAGGCAAATAGGCAAATTACTGACTATTCTGAAATCTTTCTTGTTGCTGGGTTGCAGTTCAAAACTGGTTACTCAAGCTATATCACGTCCCTAGACACAAACTTATTTCTTACGGATGATAGCTATCTCTAATACAGGACATGGAAAAATCACAGAAACATGGAATCATAGAATAGATCTGGTTAGAAAGGACCTTGATCAACTGGTTCCACCCACCCTGCCATCGACACAGGCACCTCTCACTAGACCAAGTCACTTAAGTCCCTGTCCAACCTGGCTTCCAACCGAGGACGAAGCACCCACAGCTTCTTTGGGCAACCTGTTCCAGTGTCTCACCACCCTAACAGTAAGTAACTTCTTCCTTATATCTAACCTGAACTTCCCCTGTTTAAAGTTGAACCCATTACCCCTTGTCCTATCACTACAGTCCCTGGTGAAGAGTCCCTCTCCAGCATCCTTGTAGGCCCCCTTCAGATCCTGGAAGGCTGCTACGAAGTCTCCATGCAGCCTTCTCTTCTCCAGGCTGAACAGCCCCAAATTTCTCAGCCTGTCTTCATATGTGAGTTGCTCCAGCCTCCTTATCACCCTCCTGGCCCTTGTCTGGACTTGACCCAACACATCCACATCCTTCTTATATTGAGGACTGTATGCATTACTCCAAGTGAGTTCTCACGAGAGCAGAGTAGAGGGGCAGAATCACTCCTTCAACCTACTGGTCACACTCCTTTGATGCATCCCAGGATACAGTTGGCTTTCTGGGCTGCGAGAACACTGCCAGCTCATGTTCAGTTTCTCAGTGACCAAGGCCCCACCCCAAAATCTTTAATGCCAGATCCCACAGAACTCATTAGTCAGTGCTATCTTTCACTCTATATCACATCTCTGATGTACTGCAATGGCTAGTTAAAACTTTCTGCTTACCAATGAAATATCTTTCATTATACATATGCTGTTAGAAATAGTCTCTGCTAGCTTTTACAAAACTGTGACAAGTTCACTATCAGTTGAAATGTCAGGTAAAATTGTCTAGTTTACTTTAGAATGTGTAAATGACAAATACTCTTGGAGAAAAAATAAATTGCTGTATATGTTGGGCTTGTCTTCAGCTATCAGACATTTTAAAACATCTTTAAAGAATGTGCCACAGAAGCATTTAAGTTCTGAAAATAGTAAAGCTTGGAAAACATAAAATCTGGCTAGCATGCATGTTAGAAGTACTCAGGAAAATGAGTGTGACTTCTGGTGATCATTATGTTGTAAATAACATCATTTTCCTCAAACAAACTCTGGGGGAAAAAATTAAGTCAGGGCATCAAAAAAGCCTTTTAAAGTTTCTAATTTTGTTCACTATATTTTGAATGATGAGAGCTATTGTAAAGCAAACACAAACTTTTATGTCATAAGTTCATGTGAGTGCAAGTAAACCAGTGTTAAAAATAGCAAATACCAAAAGATAACTGATTTGAGAAGCATAAGATAAGTAGGAATGAAAAGATGGAATGAACATTAAATACATCCTTCTTTTCACTGGCTAACCTGTATTTTTCTTCTCCAGCATTTAATAACTCCTTTGTTCAGCCAGTAGGCAGTCTGAAAAATATTTTGGAAATAAATAAGGTGCTGCTGAAGCTGAAGAAGAAAAAAGTTGTTGGTTTTGTTTTTTTTTAACTACTATTAATAAATCTGTAATTGATGTTTCGTGACAGTCTTCTGATTTTTCACTGAGAGAATTATAACTAGCTACTTTAGGTACATGAAAAATCTATTTGAGTGCCTACTTGATGGATCTGCTTCAGCTAATGGGATAGCTTCTAAAGCTACCCTTTTTTTGACCAATAATAGGCTCTTTTTTTCTGTTATTTTTGTCAAAGCAAGTTTTCCTTGAGGAAATGAATTTGTTGCCTTTGCTGAAAAATGAACAAGTCCTCTGATGTATAGCTGTAGCAAAATAAGGTTGAAATATTTAGAAGTAAAAAAAAAATAAATCAATTTTTCCTAAAAAAAACAACAAAAAATCCCTATAAAAAAATATTAATATATTTTCATATTTTCCACTACTTTAAAATGAAAAATAGATTATTTTGAAATAAAAAAAAGAGCTAGTTTAATGTACAGGAGGAGGGATCCTTATTTAATACAAATTATCTGATTTATCATAAACACTGATTGCCTCAGAGTGTTAAGCCCCTACTTTGATTATAGAAACGTTGAACTTTTTAATCTTCAATGTATATTTTTGAAGTAAATTATATCTAAAGTGAGCTGCATCTGAAGGCTTGATTTTTTTTTCCTGGAGAAAAAAATGGAAAAATGAGAGGCAGAAAAAAGTGTGAGGAATTGACCATGACCCCCATTCCCCATCTCCCTGTGCTGCTGGTGATGAGGGAGGGTATTTGGGTGTAAAATTAAGCCTAGGAAGAAGGGAAGGGTGGGAGGAAGTTGTTTTAAGAGTTAGTTTTTATTTCTCAATATCCTCTTCCAATCTGATTGATAATAAATGAATTCCCTGAGTCTGTTTTGCCCATGATAGTAATTGCTGAGTGATCTCCCTGTCCTTCTCTCAACCCTTGAGTATTTCATTATAATTTCTCTCCCCTTTCCAGCTGAGGATGGGAGTGATAGAGTGGCTTTAGTGGGCACCCAGCATCCAGCTGGGGTCAACCCACCACAGGCTTTTAGCATGTTCAAAGGCTATTCAATAGGGGGATAGCAGATAGCATGTTTACCTTTTAGGAGTAATGACTAAAAAAGGATCTAAAAACTTAGATGAACTAATATAGCTCTAAACTACCATGTTTTAAAAACTGGATCCTTTTGTGTGTATTGGCTCTCTCCACTGCTGTATTATGTAAATGCCAAAAATGTTTGGAATAATTATGATCCCAAGGCTATGTATAAATATAGAATGGAATCAGTTAAACACTCGTCCTTTGAGGAACTCCATGATTAACAGATTTAGGAGGCAAATGAAGTCCAATATCTAATCAGTATTGAAGAAAATCACATTTCAATATGCAAAGTGCCTGCTTCTAACACTTCATATTCAGTGTAGTCCACCTAAATTATAGAATGAAAAAATAATTTAGGTTGGAAAGAACCTTTGGCAGTCACCTGGTCAAGACTGGCCTGTATGGTAGCCCCATGCTCCAAGGAATCAGCAACTGCCCAATTTGATGTAAGAGTGGGTGAACTGCAAGGCAGGGACTGGGGGAGCAAAGACCCTCCCACTGTAAGCGGGGAGTTCATGATCAGGTTCATGACTATTTGAGGAACCTGAACATACACAAATCTGTGGGACCTGATGAGATGCATCCCAGAGTCCAGAGGGAATTGACTGAGGTAGTTGCCAAGCCATTCTCCATGATATTTGAAATGTCATGGCAGTCAGGTGAAGTCTCTGGTGACTGGAAAATGGGAAACATTGCATCATTTTTAAGAGGTTAGAAAGGAGGACCCCAGAACTACCAACCTGCCGTCACCTCTGTGCCTGGGAAGATCATGGAACAGAGCCCTCTAGGAGATATGTTAAGGCACATGTGGGTCAGGGATGTGATTCAAGACAGCCAGAATGGCTTCACCAAGGGCAAGTCCTGCCTGACTAACCTAGTGGCCTTCTATCATGGGGTTACTGCATCAGTGGACAAAGGAAGGGCTATGCATGTTTCCTATCTCAACTTCTGGAATGCATTTGACATGGTCCCCCACAACATCCTTCTCTCTAAATTGGAGAGACATGGGTTTGATGGCTGGACTGTTCAGTGGATGAGGAATTGGCTGGATGGTTTTATCTAGAGGGTAGTAGTCAGTAGCTCAATTTCTGCATGGACACCAGTGACAAGTGGCATCCCTCAGGGGTCCATAATGGGACCAGTACTGTTTAATATCTTCATCAATAAAATATACAGTGGGATTGAGTGCACCATCAGCAAGTTTACTGATGACATCAAGCTGAGTTGTGCAGTTGACACACCTGAGGGATGGAATACCATCCAGAGGGACTTGGACAAGCTCGAGAAGTGGGCTCATGAGCCTCATGGAGTTCAACAGGGCACCTGGGTCAGGGCAAACCCTGTTATCAATACAGGCTGGGGAAGAAGGGATTGAGAGCATCCCTGAGGGGAAGGAGTTTGGGGCACTGGTGGATGAAAGATTGGATATGAACCAGCAGTGCACGCTTGCAGCCCAGAAGGCCAATCTTAACTTGGGCTGTATACAAAGGAATGTGGTCAGGAGGTCAAAGGAGGTGATTCTGCCTCTCTGCGGTGCTATGGTGAGACCCCACCTGGGTCTGCAGGAGTACTGTGTTCAGCTCTGGAGTCCTCAGTACAGGAAAGATATAAACCTGTTGGAGAGGGTCCAGGGAAGAGCCACAGAAAGTGTCAGAGGGATGGAACACCTCTCCTACAAGGAAAGGCTGAGATAGTTGGGGTTGTTCATCCTGGAGAAAACAAGACTCAGGGGGAGACCTTTCTTTGGTCTTTCAGTACTTAAAAGGGGCCTATAAGGAAGATAGGGAGAGCAGGGCCTGTTGTGATAGGATGAGTGGTAATGGTTTTAAATTTAAAGAGGGGAGATTCAGGCTGGATGTGAGGAAGAAATTTTTTACAAGTGTGGTAAAATATTGAAGCAGGTTGCCCTAAAAAGTTGTGGCTGCTCCATCCCTGGCAGTGTTCAAGGCCAGGTTGGATAGGGCTTTGAGCAACCTGGTCCAGTGAAGGGTGTCCCTGCCCATGGCAGAGAAGTTGGGCTAGATGGCTTTTGAAGGTCCCTTCCAACCCAAACTATTCTACAGTTCTGTGATTCTATACAGTGTCTTGCTTCTCTGACAGTTCTTATACAAAAACATGGACAAGATCACAAGATTTCTGCAGCTACTTGTTATCTGATGAATATATTTGTCTGGGGAAAAGTGCATATGGTTGAAGCCCTTCTTGTATCCATTAACCACATAAATGAAAACTAATTAGAAACAGGAATTAATGCTCTATACAGCAGATGGTAAATTAGATAGCTCTAGTTCAGTGTCTGTAAAATGTCTAGGTTTAACTAATCAACTTCTTTTTAACAATAATCCTAAGAGGAGGCAAGGTTTAAGGAAGATCAGCAAAAAAATGCTTGTGGCTGCCTTATGGAAATAACTCAATATACTCTTCAGATTGTAAATGAGATTGCTTTGTGAAGGAGGTATGCTAGATTTCTTGAGTATCATGAAGAGGGTACAAAGGGATACAGAAAAACTAGGCACCATTAAAAGGAAATAGATTCAAAACAGGAAATAATTACATGTTTCTTCATGATAAAGATAAATGTATGGACTTACTTGCCAAAGCACACTGCTGATACAAAAAGTTTATGTGGATGTCCCCTTGTTGATTTTTCCATCTTAAAGCACCTAAGCTACCATGTATGAAATGTTAGGTATAAGGTTTGTGTCCTGGGTTCAGCAGTAGCAGTCATGTTTTTTCCTTTGTGTTAACTGGTGCAGTGCTGTGTTTTGACTTCTAGTTTTGAGAACAGCGTTGGTGAAGCCAATGTTGTCGGTTGTTGCCAAGTGATGTTTACCCTGACCAAGGACTCTGTGATGACTGTGAGGAAGCAGAGACGGGCGCCTGAGAACCTGAAGCAGGAAACTCGTTTTCTTGGCCGGTGGTATGTTATATTGTTTTAGCTGATAGTAGCGGTGGTGATTTGTTGCTGGACTGTTCTTGTCTCAGGAGTTGCAAGTTCCTCCGGGAGGATCACTGGGAGTGAGTGAACAAGTTACCTGACTGGGTTTAAACCACGACAGTTTGTTACTTGGGACTTCCTTGCCAATAACGTGATGACAGAATGAAGCAAAAAAGTGATATTTCTGCCATAGCAAGAGGATGATGGAGTGGCAGTTTGTGAACAGATTACCAACTGGTGTGCAGCTGGGACAAGAAATGTCATTTGGAATTATCATATGAGGAAGTAGTCTCAAAGGGGAAAACCACCTTTCACATACCTCCGTTATTCCGAGTATGACACCAGTGCACTGTGAGAGGGATGACTGATGCCAGAACTGGCCAGCCCTGAGAGGTACCAGGCCCTCCAGATCACAAGAGCTTTGACCTTTATGGTCAGATGATAACTGTTGTACCATTGCAAGGAAGGCCCAGGGGGAATCACAATGCAGAACCCCACATCACACCTGCCAGGTGGTCTCTTTGAGGGATGTGCAAGGGTCTCTTGCCTGGGTAAGGATGTCTTAAGAGTATCTGCACTGCATGTGTGAGATGAGTAAAGGTGATTGGTAATCATACTCTTCTTTGCTGCAAACTTTTTCCCATATAAACAATTAAACAAATCTTATGTGAACTTGTATACCTCATACCCATTTTGCTTTCCACAGCAATGGTTCAGAGGGAGAAAGAGCTGCACCTGGAAGAGTAAACTTGACGATCAGTAAAACAGAAAAAAAATATATCAGGGTAAGGAAATTCCCAGAGCTGAAAACTGCTGGAGATTTGGAAAGAATCATAAATCATAACATCTCCTGTTAATAGTCCTCTGTTGGCATCTGCTGAGTATCATTGTGAGATACAGGATATTGAAGATAGAGCCCTGGTCTGAAGCCAAACATAGCCATTCCTACATTTCTCAAAGAGAAAAAAATGTTAGCTGATTTTATGCAACACTTATCTCTGACCCACTAAGTACACTTCACTTGTTAATAAATCTGCTGTGATATTATCTGTGAAGCCTTCCAATATTCTATCACAGAAAACTAAAATTTGCAAACTAAGGTCATGCAGAAAGTGAAGTAGAATGTCCTTAAAACAGTACTCACTTTATAGAAACCAGTGAGTTTTGTGGATTATTAGAGGATTATTGTGGATTATTATATTTTATCTCTCTACAATGGGTTTTGAGTTACCTTTCTCTAATCACCAGTGTGAGATGTGAAGGGAAATGACTACAACTCAGTCTGAATTTTAGCTAACTGAACATCTCATGAGAAGCTGCTTGATTTGACATGAAGAAACTGCTGGGCATTATACATAAGAGAGCAGGAAGCTGACAAAAGTTACAGATAGCTCCACTAGGGATGGGTGGATCTCAAAGATGGTTAAAGGGGGGTTGCTCAAAATGGGCTACTGTTACAGGCAACCGAAGGGAAGCATATAAGAACTTTGAAATCCAACAGTGCTTCAGTAACCACGTGTGATACCATTTAAGGAAGAGATGAGCCAAGTAAAGGTGTTTGCACCAATTCTGGGTATGTTCACTTGGAGGAAACAAAGGCAGAGAAAGAAAAGAATCAAGGTTGATGTAGGAGGAACGAACATGGTGTGAAGGAGAATAAAAGGGTCTGGTTTTGTATAAGCCAGAAACTGCTCTGTTTGGTCTGAGCTGTGTGCCTGATCATCACTCTCTGTCCTATCTTATGTGTGGGTGTACTCTGATCTACAAGCAGGAGCAAGAGCAAAAAGACCTATGGGAAAAATACACTGAGGCCTAAGGTTTACCACATTCATCTCTTCCCAGTGATATGAGCAGCCATAAAAGCAGCCTGGATAGAAGACAAAAATTACTAAACATAAAAATAGGTCTGCTGAAAATGCTGTCAGAGAAACTGCCTGCCAGCCTGGGAGCTGTGAACTTGGGAACTAGGGCTGGAAACCAAGAGCATCCGTGAAAAGCGCAGCTGCTGTCTTTGAAGTACAGCTGGGTGCCGGAAAACTGGAGACACCCTGAGATACCACTGATATACATAAAACCGAGGAACTGTAATGGCAATTTATCATCTGAAAACATGGAAACAGTCTGGGAAAGTAAAACAGTTCTGAAAGAAAACATCATCATCTATTGGCTGTTACAGGTGAAAACATACCTTAAACAGTCTGAATTCACCATACCATCTTTTATGAGATCTTGGACCCTCACCAGGCACACCTGGCTGACTCCAGACTCTGTGACATGCACCATCTTTGAAGTGAAATTCTGTCTCCTACGTTACTGGTCTCACATCTGGTTCTGCTTCTGGGTTTGATTCAGCTTATTGTCCTATTTTTAGAATTGTTGAGTCTCTCTCTGGGATGGGTTTGTCCTCTGATTCGGGATGGTTTGTCCACTTCTGAAATCTGTGAAATTTCTTAATACCAGTATTATATACACCCATACAAGTAATCTGTTATATCTGCTGCTATATTCTTGATAAGTAGCTTCACTACTGGTAAACTTATAGTAATCTGGAATGGTATATGCTCACCTGGTTGTTGCTGCCATTGGTTGTTGCTATATCATTGATTTCTGCTGTTATTGACTGCTGCCATACTATTGATTGATACTAAATTACCAATTGCTAATAACAATTTTTAATAGCTTAATGTATATATATATACACATATATACTTTATTAATCATAGGTATACTTATTAGTGGTGATTTGGGGGATATCTGTAATAGAGAAATTTAGAAGATAAAGCCTCTGTGTCCTTGTGTATTACAGAATCCTACAAACCCACAGCTGCAATCTCTTACACACTCACAGACTGGGTAACACTTCTGGTCCTGACACTATGCCAAATAACAGTCCTCCATCCAAGTAGTCAAAAGGCTGTCTTTGCAGCCCAAAACCTGGATGGTACTATTCTTCCTCCCAAGCAGCATCTGTGGTGAAGAGTCTGAAGTACCAAGGAATTTGTTGCCACTGCTGCACAGTCCCATGCTGTTGGTAGCAAAATTTCTGGGCTTCCTTTGCAAACCATGCTGCACAAAAATAACCTGCTAAATATTTAGTCTCAACTATTGTGCAATTTACCAGGTAAACAGGAATATGCCATGTCATCTCATGTTGTGTCCTGTCACATACTAGTCTCTTTCCTGGTTCTGTACTCCCACAGATGATCTGAAGCATGATACTCACAGATCAGGAATTAATAAAAACATCTGAATGTGCAGGACTTTTTCCAATCATGAATTATACAGCTGGCTAGAATTCTTTACAAGCTACCAGTAGCCGATAATTAGTTTTACTAAAAACAGCAATCTGGATTTAAGATAAACAAACAATAAAAATGAAATAAAAATGTGAACAAGGGATTTAAAACATAAATAACAAAACCAAAAAGACTTCAAAAACGTGTGGCTGTTTTTCTAAATGTATTTGTATTAGTATGATACTATGCAATGCATTTTCAATGTATTTCTTAAATATGCTCAATACCTAGTTACAGTGAGTCACACATAGCACACCACAACACATCTGAAACCTTCACTTGTTGAATCAAAATATTTCAGATCCTTGTTATAAGTGTATCATAGCCTCCATAACTTAATGGAAGGGGTTCCTCACAAGTAAAATAGCAGGGAAGTAAAGAAAAGCCAGGAGAAAAAAAGGAAAAGGAAAGAAAAGAGAAGAGAGGTATTTTAAATCCTGCCAAGGGAAAAGCAAGGATGTAAAAGTGTCCAGTGTGTCTGCATAAAAGTCGTTCACATTTCCCTGAACTCTATATTCTTCACCAGCTCAAATGCCATAATCCTTCTTCTCAGCTGCATCCTGAATTATATAAAGACATCTTTGTACCACACAGCCTGCACCAACTTGTCAATGGCCACCACTTATGTCTATAGATAAGAGAATTACCTTATTTCAAAAGACAAGTTCATGAACACTACTGTTTCTTGTAGCGACTGATACACTTGTGCACATGCTCATGGAAAATTGTATTTTTTATGTAATATCAGGACAATATCTAATTGCACTTTTATGCAATATCAGGATAGTAGATTTCTACATTGTTGCATTGACTTTCCCAGAAGAACAATTCTGCATCTCTGCTAAATATACTACCCCCACAAGGTCATTAATCCAGTCAGCTTCTCTTCCCTTGTGGAGACTGTAGACAGTCAGCTCAACAGCAGATAGACACTGCATGATCTGCAGCATGTAGAAGAAAAGCGCTCAGCACTTCCTCATGGCTTCTCAACGTATCTCCATTCACAGGATGGACAATACACAGCTACAAAACTGCTGCATGTCTCACACACTTCAAAACACTATGTTTGCCCTCTCTAAGAGGAAAAGTGTCATTCCAGGCAACAAGGAGAAACAAAACAAGTAATCATTATTGTAAGCAAAAAGTCTTCCTTAAATTTTGTGCCTGTGTTGTTGATATTCTCATAACCAGCGTGAACAAGTATGGGATCAACATTTTTTTTCATTTGAAGGTAATTCTTCATCCTCCTTTCAGAATCCTTATGCTGTAGGTGGGCTTTTTCTGTATTCATGGCTATATCGTAACTAAGAACAGCCGACAGGTAGGCAGTAAAATCTCAACACAGATCTGTAGTGAGATGCCTTGTACCAGCTACAAGATGCCTATATTCTGTGTGCTGGATTCCTTGTGCTTCTGCAAGATAGGCAATACATGTATCTTCTAAGATGATATGACCACTATGGAAGAACAAATAAATACTGCCCCTATACAATCCAGGAGTTAGTGTGTTGGTGTGGGAGGAGGCAAAGACATAGCAGCACAGATGTATCACTGCCAAAAGTAAAGTATTTCAATATCAGTAAACATCTGGTTTTAGTCTATTGAACCACACGCACAGTACCAAGGGGGGCAAACAATTTGGATCATATGTAGAACTATAACGTAATATAAATATATTTAATCATATAATTTTGGAAAAAAATACAGAAAAATAATTCACATTATAATGGTATGAATTATCAGTCTGTGTTCACTGCACCATCTCACTTCATAGCCTCATCATCATCACTTATTAATAAGGCAAGCATATGTTTCCACTTTTAGGGAGATACATTTCACAGACAAAGATGCACTTTGCAATTCCTTTACTTCCTCAGAAAAGCTATGCTAAGCCAATCTTCAGGTAATGAGTTTTCTTCACTAAACACCAGTTGATAATTTTTTCCTTTTCCCTCATTAATTTTTAGCACCCAACTTGCTAACCATGGCAGATAACAGCACAGGTAGATTCAGGAGGTTTATTTTTTAAACACAGACTCTTTTTTCTGAATGCATGCTTCAGAGCAATCAGTCTGAAATTACTGCTTCAGCATAATTATTCTTTTAGAGCAACAACTATCCAATGCAATAGCCTCCTAGAGTAATGACATTTCCAATGAAAAATCATTGCTCAAGTCTGCCCTATGAAAGACCCAGGTTTAAGGCAATTTGACAAAAGGACCAATCTTAAAAAGCTTAATTCTTTAAAGGAATAACCCTAATAATTCCAGGAATAAGATTAGAGAAAAGGGGGAACCAAAAACAAGCACACCTGCAACCTCTATCAAAGGCAAGAGAAAAGACCAAGGCAGCTAGCACTTTTTTAACTTCTTCCATAGTCTCATTACATCTTTCCACTTGCCAGGAAACCAATATTGACAGCAAAAGAATCCTCAGACAACCTCTTACAGAGAGAGAGCCTATCAATTAAGCATTTCTTTTTCATAAGGATGTATTGCCCTAAAATATGTTGGGACAGTCTGTATGGAGTTAAAATTTATTCACTGTAAGTAATAACAAGCTCATATGAAAAAATATCTAAGTAATGTAGAAAGGCTTAATCAATAATACCCTTTAAGTTGCTATACATCATCTTCTATGCGTAATCTTTCTGTCATCTACTGTTTCTCTTTGGTGTTGTCTTTATCCTCCTAAAACTGAGTGAGAAGGTTTGGCCTTTATCAAGCAAAGAGGGGTTGCACTGAGTGATTAGTGCCTGGGGGTCCCTACTGGAAGGATTGGGGTGCCCATGGCAGGTATGTCCCCCTTGGCCCAAGTTCAGGTGTTTCACTTCAGAGTGCTTTTATTTGGCTTTAGGAGGAAATGAACCTTCAGTTCCAGCATAGCATAAAATTCTCCACTTCTGAAAAAAATTAACTATAAAGAGGTACAGCCTCTTCAGATTGTCAATCAGATCTTCAGATTAGATTTGTTCTCAGGAAAACATATAACTAAAGCAGAGAAATGTGTGGGTAAAGAGGAATTTATGATGAAGGACTCTGCTAGATAAAGACAGGACATAATATGATAAACTTTTGTTCAAGGGTATCTAAAAACATCTGAATGACTTTGGAGCTTTTTTTGGATAATATTCTAAGAGCATTTGTACAAAAACAGCTGGAAGTATTTTTCACTTTTACAGTAAAAAACTACTTTTGTTCAAATCCTGTGGCTGTGTGAATTGTAAACATGTAATGAAGTATTATTATTATTGTCATGGCAGCATGTTTTTGTACAGACTGAACACTTATTTTTGTATGTTATCAAGATTACTTTTTTGAAATATATAGCTATGAAATAGTCATTAGATTGTCCAAGAAGAATAATGGTTAATTTTTCCTGAATACATGTTTAGTGTTTCTGATTATAGAGGAAAACAGACAAACAGATTTTTTCTCTTTTGCACATGCTACAACTTTCAGTGCAGTGAAAAGGAAGAATAGTGGAATGCAAGCAGGCAAAACCATTATCTGGCAAATGTTTGCTTTCCAAAATGACAAATGTCACTGAATTATTAAAATGTTTTTCCTCCCTTAAAAAAAACCACCACCAACAACAAAAAAAAAAGCAACCAACCAAACTACCAAAACCTGGATAAAGGAAACTATGTGACTATGTCAGATTGCTTATCTCTCATGTAGAATTGCAAAAAATGCCTAAAATTCTGAGAACCAAGAAGCAAGGCTTGAACTCCTGCATTATGTAAATGCTGGACCACTAATGTAGCCAAAAATTTAATCATGTCTGAATAATTAGTCCAGAAGAGTGAAATTCAGTTTTTAAGTTGGATATTCTCCAGATCTTACTCTACTTTTCTGTAAGAAAAGTCAGCCACTGTCACTTCATTTCTGACTGACATGGAGTTAAACTCTTTGCAAAGAGTACTCTCTATTTTTCCTCTTTACTATACCATCCTATACACTGGGCCTAGTCTAAAATCAGCTACAGTTAAGATAACTGAAAATTGCACAATTTCTATGTTCATAAGTTTTGTGCTGAATGCACAGAACCACAGAATCAGATAATCACAAAATGTCTGAGGCTGCAAGGAACTTCTGGCTCAAGCAGAGCCACCTAGGGCCAGTTGCCCACAACCATGTGCAGAACTATTTTGAAGATCTACAAAAAGAGAGACTAAACAACCCTGTTGCAGAATGACTCTAAGAGCAGAACCATAGAGTTCTGGAGGACTGTGCAAGCAAGGCAGGGGGTGGCCCCCACAGGTGCCCGGAGACCGGACCTGGGAGGAGAATGTGGAGGAAGCTGTGGGGGCTAGCCAATACTGTTATGCCAAGAAGGAGTGGTTGAATACCACTCCTATATATGTGTGAACTGCGTCACAAATAAAGGAGAAGTTGCTTATCACCCATATTGGGTTGGCCTGTCTGCTTCTCCTCACCGCTTACAAATGGCGCCCGAACAGGGACGCGGACTACAGGGCCCTGGTCGCTGGGGACCCGGATTACAGGGCTCCGACTAGCGGGGACCCGGAATACAGGGCCCCGACTAGCGGGGACCCGGGATACAGGGCCCCGACTAGCAGGGACCCGGGATACAGGGCCCCGGCCGACGGGGACCCGGGATACAGGGCCCCGACTAGCGGGGACCCGGATACAGGGCCCCGGTCGACAGGGACCCGGATACAGGGCCCCGGCCGACGGGGACCCGGAATACAGGGCCCCGGTTTAACGGGGACCCGGATACAGGGCCCCGGTCGACGGGGACCCAGGATACAGGGCCCCGACTAGCGGGGACCCGGGATACAGGGCCCCGGTTGATGGGGACCCGGAACGGCGAGTGAGCGGCGGCAGCGGCCAGGAAGCTCGGGCAATGCTGCTGCGGTGGCGTGATGGACCCGGGTGCTTGGACTAACCGAAAGGAATCCGCCGCTGGGGCGAACCAGACACTGCTGCGTCGGGAGGCCGATCCGGAGACCGAGGTTACAGGATGACCCAGAAGAAGACGATCCGGAAAAGGCTGGCCATGAAAATGGACCGAGAGGTAGCCCTGGACTTATTACAGTGCTTCTTATAAAAGCGGGAAACTGAGCCCTGAACTTTTTACAGTGCTTTTTATAAAAGCGGGGAATTGAGCCTGAGACTCTAAAGCAGCTAGCAGGTCTACTGGCTGTAGGGAAGGCTAAGATATTTTTTTTTTTACAGCTCCTAATACAATATTTGAGGAGAGTGAGTGGCGAAAGTTTGGTGATGAACTATTTGACTCAGTGCTTAATGATTATAAAAAGGCAAAGAAACTCGGTAAACCACGGAGGGAAGTAATGAACTGTATAAAAAGATACAAGGCAGAAAAGAAAACTGCCGCGGTAGCAACGGAGAAACTAGGAACAGACGTCCCCGGTCAGTTGAAACCGGGGGAAGATTACAACTCTCTTCCCCCAACTCGCGGGAGCACAGGGTTCCCCCGCCCCCCCCTTCCTTTTCTCCCCCTCCGTCAGAAGGTGCAGCGGAGGAGGTGTAACCCCCATGCTCCCCCACCACCCCAGTTCCGAAAGTAGGGACTTTGAAAAGGACAGAGAAAGTATATTAGAAGGTATACGCATGATGAATGTTGAGGAAGCTGAAAGGAAGAGGATGGTGCCTCGGCGCCGGATCGATTGCGGCGCCGTTTTGAAGCACGCAGTAGAAAATAGGGATCATGCGCTAGCGGGAGATTTAAAGGAACCGCGAGCCTCTCCAGCCCACTATGCCTTAGAGTGAAAGAAAAAAATTTTAATGCGGTTACGGAGGAGCCAGGTCTGCAGATGGCTACATACCGAATGAGATACATCTGATAAGAAAGACACAGCTGCGAGCAACGGAGACCCCGAGTTCGGCCCAGGATCAGCCCCCGAATCCCCTGAATCCGAGCCAGATTTATATCCTCTGCTTCCAGACCCTGACTCTTTGTCTCCCGGGTCTGTCTGCTCAGACTTACTGGCCCTGGAGACGCTCAGTTCTAACAATGGGTAACCAAAGAGGTGAACATTACTGGGGAATTTTCTGCAATGGGCATCTTTGCATACCCTATGTTTACTACACAGCAGGGGGCTAAAGAGTGGGAAGCTCTTGATCTCAAAATAGTTCAGGAGGCCTGACAAACAGTGACCACGTATGCGTTAAAATCCTCTTACACTCAAGCTGTATATGTTATGATTTTTCTTGCAGTTGGCAGGGGGAGCCCATACAGTTTCTCTGCGATACTCATGTACTGGAAGTTGGTAAATATAAGTATGTCCATATTTCTATCAACCCCTGGAGACCTCTGTAGATACTGCTGGCCACTTCTTCCAGCACAGGCTGGCCACCTGTGTCAGAATGAGTGTGCATTTTGGTCAGTATAAAAGCCCAAGCCTCATACGATGTGGGGGAGGCAGAGCCTCTGCGGGGACGCCTGCTGAGGTTCAGCCTGCCACCTCGCACTGCAATGATGCTTCTCAGAGCTGTTTTGCTGTTAGTCTCCACAGGGTCCTTGTTCTGTACGTGGGACTGTAGTGGGAGTAATGATGGCTTTTGCAGGGACTAAAAAAAAAAAAAAAGAGGGGGGGAGAGAGTAATGATGTTACATTTTAATTTAACCTGTCTAACCTGTCTACTTCTGAAGAACTGATAACCTGGGGGAGGGGGTATATTTGTGTCTTCCTGCCTACAGGTCCATGGTGACTGCCTGCAAAGTTTGTCAAGACTTCCCATGAGCTGGACAGACGAATGGATAAACCTGATGCCTCAGCTACAGGAGCTGACCATGAATGCCCCAAGCAGAATGAGATGGAGGAAGAGAAAGAACAAATAACTGCAAAACACCACTTGGGGGCAACTGAAAAGTAACATCCTGAATATGTGTGCTTGTAAAGTAGCTATTATTAGAGGTTGTGATTTTGTGTATAAAACCACCTGTATTTACTAGCTAGTTGCTAATAAGAAACTGCACCTTGTATTGTATAGATTTGTCACTTGTAAAAGAGATGTTAGAGTATGGAAATTTGCAGTAGCTGCTAGAAAATGCTAAGGCAAAAGCTAGAAAAATTTTAATACAATGATAGTGTTATAAAGCAGGTGATGGAACAAATTAAGAGGGGGGGAGAATTCCACTGGTAAGAAATTTCTTTGGCTAGTCCTTCACTGCCATCAGCATCTTCAACATGCTGCTGCACCCTGTAATAGTTACTCTGCTAATGTAAATGTGTGTGTGCCTTGCTGTAGTAGCGACTTGTTACTGGATAAAACAAAAGGGGAGAGATGTGGAGACAGTGTTCTCACAGGAGAATGCATAAGTGGTACATAAACTTTGAATAGTCCTGAAAGATACAGCAAGGCCATGAGAGGCCCGAAGAAGCTTAAGCAAGCAAGATAAGAGGCTGGAATTCACCAAGTTAATGAGAACTGTGGACTGTTGGCAAGCTTTCAAGGTTGAGTTCTCACACCTGTGCTTAACCAATTATATGTTAGTCACTAAGGGTCTTCAAAACATGTATCCAATCGTAATATGCCAAATCACTGTAAGTGCTTCACCTCAACTAAGCAGACTGGGTTGCTGAGTTGCTAAGCAGACAATTCTACATCGAAGGCAATTCCTGATTTGTTTTAATGTTGACTCTGTAAGACATGCAACACTGCAGAACCTTTTGTTGTTGGAACAGGGACATAGATGTGAAGAGTTTGATGGAATGTGTTGTATGAGTCTCTCTGATTATGCTAATTCGATGCACGCACAGCTGAGAACCCTGGCTCAGCTTACCCAGCAATAGTAAATGAGCAATATCCTAAGAATAACTAGACAGTTGTCTTCACGGGGCATTACAGGTTGAGTCAAACACTGTTGTTTGAAGTATTACACTTATGTATCATTGTTAGGTTAATCATCGTAGCTATTAGAATTGTTTATAGTTGTGTGATAAACCAGGTGAACAGAATAACCCATAATGCCTTGCTTGCACAAAGAAAAAGGGGGGAATTGTTGCAGAATGACTCTAAGAGCAGAACCATAGAGTTCTGGAGGACTGTGCAAGCAAGGCAGGGGGTGGCCCCCACAGGTGGCCAGAGACCGGACCTGGGAGGAGAATGTGGAGGAAGCTGTGGGGGCTAACCAATACTGTTATGCCAAGAAGAAGTGGTTGAATACCACTCCTATATATGTGTGAACTGCGTCACAAATAAAGGAGAAGTTGCTTATCACCCATATTGGGTTGGCCTGTCTGCTTCTCCTTGCAGCTTACACAACCCCTCCTGGCAATCTGTGCCTGTGGTTAGTCTCCCTAACAGTAAATAAGTATTTCCTTATGTTCAGATGGCACATACTGTGCTTCACATTGTGCCCATTGCCTCTGGTTCTGTAATTGAGCACCACTGAAAAGAGCTTGGTTCCATCATTTTTTCACCCTCTTTTCAAGTATTTGTACACATTGATAAAATATCCCCTAAGGCTTTTCTCCTCCAGATTGAGCAGCCCCAGCTCTCTCAGCCTTACTCAAAGGACACATGCTCCAGACCCTTAGAATTCATGTACTCCAAGAGTACTGGAAACACCTGAAGTGCTAATAAACCACGATCCACCCTTTAGACTGATTAAGAGCTCAATTTGAGCTCTTATGAAATACCTTCAGTAAAGTACAAATGCATTGTCTTTATGATAACTGTAATAAGAAAATTTGACTTGAAATCTCTGTCTTGTGGTAAGTGGAAGTCTTTTGCACTTGTTTCTTTCACAGTCTTAAAAAGTTCAAAAAAGCATTGTAAGCACATAATGCTGTTCAGTTTTAAATATTTTATGCTGACCTCAGTTTTTGGATTCCCTTAATGAAAGATAATATGAAGCAATAAATCAAACTATAAAGTGCAGATATTGTCTTCACATAATTTCCTCTAATACTTAAAGTGAAATTTAGCAGAAAATAATTTTAAAGTTTGATTTATTGGTGTTTGGTTAAACAGCAACTTCTGAGACAGAGGAGCATGACCCTGTTAGAATGTATGCTCATTTTTGAAAGCCTGGGAGTGTCAAAGCACTTAAAACCTAAATAAAAGGGCGATGGAATTATTTCTCCTTTAATTAAGCTTCAATGTAGACAAAATTATTATATAAAGACAACCTTTTGTATTACTAGAATAATGTAACTCAAAAGAAATAGTGAAACAGGACTATCAATCAGAGGTGTATAAAAGTGCTCACACTAATTGTTACAGTCTGGCACTTCATTTCATAGGTACTTAATCATAGAATCACAAAATAGTTGAGGGTGGAAGGGACTAACAGGGGTCATCTGGTCCAACCTCCCTGATCAAACGGGGTCACCTGGTGCACATAGCTCAGGATTCTGTCCAGTTGGCTTTGGAATATCTCCAGGGAAGGAGACTCCACAACCGATTTGGGCAACATATTCGAATGGTCAGTCACCCTCTTCCTCATGTTCGGGTGGAACTTTCAGTGTTTAAGTTTACACTTATTGTCCCTCATCCTATCATGTCACCACCAAGAATTGTCTGGCTCCATGCTCTTGAGACCATCCATTCAGATACTCATATATACTGATCAGATCCCTTCTGAGCTCTAGGATAAGCAGGCCCAGCTCCCTCAGCCTTTCCTCATATGAGAGTTGTTCCAGACCCTTAATCATTTTAGTAGCCCTTTTCTGGACTTTCTATAGGAGTTCCATGTTTCTCTCACTGGGGACTACAGAAGTAACACATAATAGCCTTGTCTAGCTAGGTAGGTAGCTAAAGTTTATCTATCTATCTATCTATCTATCTATCTATCTATCTATCTATCTATCTAATGTTATCTTTCTTTTTTATTTTTTCTTTCCTGCTGTAGAGCCTGGACTACTGTTTAAAATATATTAAAGAAGTTTGATTTCTCTATGAGATATGTTCATCAAATTATTTATAGATCCCTGTAGCACTTTGCTGCTACGTATTTCTAGCAGAACATGCCTGATTTTGGAACAGTCTTGCCCACCACTTCAGTATATGCCAGCAATAATAACAAAAGTAGTGATAATAATAGTGGAGAGAATCTAATCTCGGAAGAGAAATCAACCTTTGCCTACTAAAACTTCTAGAAACATGTAGCATAAATCACCAACATAATGATTAGTTGCTTGAATCTTGACAGTGCAATAGGATGGAAGGAAAGCTTAGGCCTGAAAACCCCAAAGGATGGATGGAAAGAAATGTCTGGAACTGATCATCCCAATTAAAATTTAAAAAAGAGGTGTGAGTTCATAAATAACAAATGACATAATGCAAGCAATTCTTAAATGAAATAATGACGTTTCAACTCACATGAAATCTGTTATATTCTTAAAGTTTTGAGATTGGTAACTTTCTTTCAATATGAGGATCTTTTCAATCCCTACTCTATGGCTTATGAGCCAGGTGTTAGCAATTAGTCACTCATCACAACTATCATAGAAAAAAAAGTAAAATTAACACCAGCTATTGAAAAAAAAGCAAAATCCCTATATTAGTAATCAGGCAACATCTTTCTACAGCTTGCGTAATCAAAAACAGATGTATAATTAATCTAGGCAAATAAAACCACATTTAAATGCTTTAAAATCTCCCAGTTATGTCAGAGGTACAGGTAATATTCATAATAAGTGAATAGGTAGAGTTATAAATTACTTGTCATTGAAAAAATGGTAGCAGATGAAGGTCAAAGATATGATCACTAATAAACATAGAATCATAGAATCATTTAGGTGGGAAACTACCATTAAGACCATTGAGCCTAATTGTAAGCCTAACACTGCCAAGTCCACCACTAAACCATATCCCTAAATGCCACATCTACACATCTTTTAAATACCTCCAGGGATGGGGACTCAACCACTTCCCTGGACAGTCTGTTCCAATGCTTGGCAAGTCTTTTGGTAAAGGTGTTTTTCTTAACATCCTAGGTAAACCTCAACTGATGCTTCTTGAGACCATTTCCTCTCGTCTTCTTGCTGGTTAGTTGGGAGAAGAGACCAAAACCCAACTCACTACAGTCACAAAGCTCCAAAGGATGCAACACCTTCCCTGTGAAGGCAGGCTGGGGGAGCTGGGTTGTTATCCTGGGTTCAGCAGTGGCAGTAATTTTTTCTCCTTCTTAGTATCTTGTGCAGTGCTGTGGTTTTGACTTTCAGCCTGGGAACAACGCTGATAACACTGATATTTTTAGTTGTTGCTCAGCAATGATTATTCTGATCAAGGACTTTTTGAGTCTCATGCTCTGCCAGGGAGGAGGGGAAGCTGGGAGGAAGCAGAGACAGGACACCTGACCCAAACTAGCCAAAGAGGTATTCCATACCACAGCATGTCATGCTCAGGATAGGAGCTGGGGTGAGTTACCCAGAAAAGACAGATTGCTGCTCAGGTCAGGCTGGGTATTAGCTGGTGGCAGGTGGTGAGCAGTTGTATTCTTTTTCCTTGTTATTTCCCTTATCATTATTATTATTGGTGGTAGCAGTAGTGGTTTGTGTTATACCTTAGTTACTGGACTGTTCTTATCTCAACCCGTGGGAGTTACATTCTTTTGATTTTCCTCTCCATCCCTCTGGGACTGCAGGGAGGAAGAAGTGCGGGGAGTGAACATGCGGCTGCATGGTTCTGAGTTACTGGCTGGGCTTAAACCACAACAGTTGTTCATGCTGGAGAAGAGAAGGCTCTGGGAAGACCTTAGAGCAGACATCGAGTATCTAAAGGGGGCTTACAAGAAATCTGGAGAGGGGCTTTTTTACATGGGCATGTAGTGGTAGGAAGGGTTTTCAGCTTTAAGCTGAAAGAGGGTAGGTTTCTATTATATATTAGGAAGAAGTTCTTTTCTGTGAGGGTGTTGAGAAGCTGGAACAGGTTGCCCAAAGAAGCTGTGGATGTCCCACCCCTGGAAGTATTCAAGTCCACGTTGGATGGAGCTTTGAGCAATCTGGTTTAGTGGAAGGTGCCCCTGCCCATGGCAGGGAGTTGGAACTAGATGATCTTTAAGGTCCCTTCCAACCCTAAGTATTCTAGCTTCCCATTCTCCAGGCTAAATAATTCCAGTTCCCTCAGCCATTCATCATAAGACTTGTGCTCCAGACCCTTCACCAGCTTTGTTGCTTTTCTCTGAACACATTCCATCACCTCAATATCTTTCTTGTAATGAGGGGCCCAAAACTGAACACAGTACTTAAGGTGCAGCCTCACCAGTGTTGAGTACAGGGGGATGATCACTTCCTTAGTCCTGCTGGCCACGCTATTTCTAATATAGGCCAGGATGTTGTTTGCTGCCCTTGCCACCTGGGTCCAATGCCAGCTCATATTCAGCCAGCTGTTGACCAACACCAACATAAAAGTATTGAGAGCTGCTTGATATACTTTGCAGTGAATTTACAAAATAGTCATCTAGTATTCTGTATTTCTTCTAAGCATGAGAAAAGAGAAAACATTGGTATCAAATTTAATGGTATAACTAGAAAGTTTAGTAAGAATCTTTATAATTTGTTAGTATTAGCACTATTGAGTGTTAGTATTAACACTATTGAGTACAGTGCTGGTGAAAATATGTAAGCATGTAGCTATCTTACTGGTAGAAAACATTATAAAGGAGAATATGCCTATATTGTACATTTTTTTGGAGCCTTTTATTGTATGTAAGTGCTAAATATGAAGCTTCTCACTCTACAAACAAGGGGGATGAATGGTAATATTCACAGGCTGCAATCCTTTTTTCGCTTATGATGGTTTAGTTAGGAATTATTGTAAAAGCACTGTAAACCAATATAAATGACAGGAGAGAAAGATCCATAAGTTTTTTTTCTCTTGTGGCCTTCTACTTCTCACTTAAGAAACAATTTCTTCTAGCTTCACTGCAGTCTTAATCAGTTCTCTTGTTATAACTTCTCGCTTAATACTTCTGTATATTATTCACACGTTTTCTCACGCCTTATTGATCTAGAGAGTATGCTAAGCATACATAGTTCAGTTCTTTTGATGTGCACTTAATGTTTTTAGCCCATTTGCAAGCAAATAATGTTGTAGGTTTTCTTAGTAAATCAACATGTTAGTCAACAAATGAATATGTAGCTGATATTATGTGGGAGGAGTGTTCAGATTAAAAAGTAAAATGCTCATAAACTAGGAAAAGGCAAAATTAAGACAAGCTCTGTAGTCAAATTTTATCATAGTAGCACACTTTTTTTTTTTTTTTAATTATCCTGTTCAAATGCTAATCTGGAAGTGTACTTACTTTCATATATTGAGATCAGTGATCTCTTTCAGGGAATTCAGAACTTCCAGGCCCTCCCACTATAGTGCAGAGTCACTTTAGGAAAAATGTATTCCACTTTCTTTATCTGTAAGTGCTAGGTCAACCTCCATTGGAAACTACTCTGTGACTTGCTGCTGAAGCATAACTACTTCAGCCACAAAGCTACTGGATAGCTGTTCCTGAGTAAACAGCTAATAATTTTTACAATACAGAAATCAATTAACCAAACAGAGAAAAACATAAATCACTATTCAAAATTAAAGATATTGCTAAGTTGCATAAAATTGTAAATTTTAAACCAGTTTTCTTCTGTTTTCTCATCCTTAGAAGAAATAGATGGCTGTGTTATGCAAATGTAGCATTTAAGACTAGATTGTTGTACTTTATTAGACCACACTTGGGAAGTTTGAATCAATTATCTAACTAATTCTTTAATTCATGGTCAAAATGAATCTTATGGTGTCTTTCTAAAGAGGATGGAGAAAGACTAAAGAGGCATAGGCATCTCCTGGTGCATAAAGAATACTATGAATATCTCTTTCACTATGAGAGAAGTAGTCCTACCCGTCTGTCATCTGAAAGGGATCCAGTATTTCAGAGTAGCATTTTGCTGCAAGACTGTATTTCCTTTTCTAACAAGCTTTGCATAAAACTTTTGTCTTATAGTACATCACACTTGGAATGTGAATATTGGGACAGATTAACAATATTTCTGGGTTGGAAACCTTGAAACAGAAACTTTGTTATACAGACCTATATTTTTTCTTTTTTTTTCCTGTGTAAGGTTTTGCAACTGTGTAGATGGAGCTGACCGCATATGTTAAGGATCTCATTTAACTTTTATAATTTGCTTTTGCATATTTGATGTTTTCTGTGGTTATCAGGGATTAATGTTCTTTTTTTTTTAAGATTAGAAAGGAAATGATTTTGCTAAATTAACTTGACATGGTTGCTTGCATTTCCAGTTGTTGACGGTGTCCTGAGATTTAACAAAGCACTTCATTTCCAATAAATGTCATAATCATTATAGCTGCTTTTCATAGATTTGGTTGGAAATGCAGTTAGGTTTATTTCCCCAAATTCATTGTCCTCTTAATTTTATTTTGTTTGTTCTTGATATTTGCTTTCATTACTGAATATGTGTTCATTTAAAAGATGTGAGCCACCACAGAATAATATATTACAACTTCATAGTAATTTTACTGCTTATTTCCACATGTTAATTGTAAATACTGAGTTGCTCATTTGTACATTGGTATACCAGCAAGAACATAGAGATTTTTAATGACATTTGAAACATTTATTGAACTAATACAACCTAAGCCTCTATTAAATGGGATAAGGACAGTTTTACAGGATTAGAAGAACTGAACAAAATCACATCAATTTCATGCATACAGCAGAAAAAGTAACGATAACTTTATGGAATTATATATTTTTTTTTTTAATTGCACTATAACAATAAAAATGCTCTTTTTTTCTGGCCTTCTTTTTTTTTTAATATAAATTTTATGAAATGGGAAAACACTGTGTTAGTAAAACTACCTAATTTATCATTTTATGTTCTAAGGTGGCTTTTTTTGTTTGTTTGTTTTTTTGAATGACAATGCATTCTGTTAAGTCTGAACAGTTCTGGTAAATAAGTCTGAAAATTTCCGTGTTTTCTAATAAAGTTAGAGCTTGTATACTATATTTAGGGCTAATTTAACCAAGCTTTCCAGGCTTCCTTTAAGGTCCATTAGATTCAGGTGCTTCTATAACATAATTCAGGTTGTTCTAACAAAAATATTTTAAAAAGACAGTTCGAATCTCCCTCTGGTGAGTTCTATCTCTCTTCATTAATTATGACTCTGATTAGTTATTGAACTAATAAAGGACAAAATTAGATAGAGTTAATATCATGCTGTTCACAACTTGGTTTTATATACTGATAAATGAGAAAAGTAATTAAAAAAAATTAGAAGGTGTGGAGAGAAGTACTGAGGATACAGAAGAAGTGTGAAAGGGTAAGCTGAATTTGGAAACTTGTGGAGTAAAATAAATAAGGCAAATGGGAAATTGAGATGTTGCATACAACTATGATTCTATGAACTAAATAACATGAAACACCTTCACATTGAGAATCAAGGTTAGTCAAATATTTTTATATTACTCTCTCCTAATTTTTTTCATTTATAAAATGGGGATAATAGCTTTTCTCTATTCACAATTTGAAAAAAAATTGTGAAGCATATGCATACTGTCACAGTAACACAAAATGTACAAGCAGAAGAAATTTCCATTTCTGAAGCAGGGTGTAAAGTGCAGTATATAAAGCATGAAGTCATGGATGCAACAGTAACAAAAAGCTTTAGTAAGAGATTATTTGATTGAGTAATTAAATTCAACATCATGATATTTGTGTCAAGAACACAGATATATGGCATTTGCATACATCATCTGATTTCTGTCATTCTTAATTTATGTACTTGACCTTGCATCTTGTGTAAAATATTACCAAATATATTCTATGTAAATACGAGTGATTTTTCACTTGTGGTTGTATCTCTCCTTTATTTATTTCTATTGCATGACCCATAATTTAATTGAATACTCCTTTTTTTTTTTAAAAGTAGATTTTTATCAGAACTTGCAGACTTCCCTGAAGTTCTGCTGAAGCTCTGCTAGGAAAACCAGTGTAAGCTATAGCAGTCCCACATCTGAGAATAGCTGGAGTAGCTGAGTTCTAAGAAACAAATTCATCTGTACAGTTACTTATTAGCAAGAGGAGAGCCATTTCATTTCTGATACTCGTTGGTGTAGTAAGCAATAAAATAAAATTAAAAGAAAAATAAAAAAGCAGAGGAAAAATATCCATTAAAAGACACCAATTAGAGGCATATAATGAGAATACCTGTAGCATAAAGTGGATTTGGATAATATCATCCAAATAAAGACAGTTTTATTGCAAATATCCTCTAAATATTGAACAACTTCTCACAGATATTCTTTTATAAGAATATGTTGTTATTTATAAATAACAACAAAGACAGTTTGACCATTCTAAGAGACACAAGGTAACATCTTCACATGTTCTATACATGCTACATGAGGTTTCCCAGATCCTGTCATGTAAAAAGTACTAAGCAGCAAGCTAACATAAAAGTAACGTTTGATATATATATTTTTACTGTGAAAAGTAAGATTTAAGATAAGGCTGAAAGCTTTATGACCCTATGAACCTTATGAAGACAGGGTAGTAAAGAAATACATTATGAAATCTGATGAATAGCCTAAACTAAAGTTTCAAGAACTGCTATTGCTTTTGACATCATGAAAAAATGCAAAATGTTAACTTCCCTAGATGTATTAGTAAGTCCTCTGGGGTTGGAACTGAAATTTGTAGTGATCTTATTTTCATTACTGTATGTGGTACAACAATCTTTTTTTATCTTTCTTTTTTTCCTTTTTTCTTTTTTCCCCCAAACCCTGCAAGCTGGAAACTTGGAAAAACCCTGCATACAAAAACTACCAGGAATTAAACTCCAGTATTCTTTGGGTCATGCACTGTAAACAGCTGTCTAACTTTTGTGCATACGTTCTTTTATACATGTGTGTGCATTGCATAGAATAGAATCATAGGATATCTCAAGTTGCAAGGCACCCATAAGAATCATTGAATCCAATTCCCTGCTCCTCAGGAATACCTAAAACTAAACAATAGAGCTAAAAGTGTAATCCAGATGCTCCTTTAACTCTGAAGAACTTGAAGAGCATATATATGTGTATACCTACAAATATGCACACACATGTATGTTTTTGTATTAACATGCATAGTATGTGGCCATTAAACATTCTAATGACCTGTCCTGGCTTCAGCTATAGCAGTCATTTTTCTCATTCTAGTAGCTGGTGCAGTGAGTGCTGTGGTTTTGACTTTCAGACTGGGAACAGCACTGATAACACTGATATTTTTAGTTGTTGCACAGCAATGATTATTCAGACCAAGAACTTTCTGAGTTCCATGTTCTGCCAAGGAGGAGGAGAAGCTGGGAGGAAGCAGAGACAGGACACCTGTCCCAAACTAACCAAAGAGGTATTCCATACTACGGCATGTCATGACCAGGATAGAAACTGGGGGGAGTTACCCGGAAAGGATAGATTGCTGCTCGGGTTGTGTTGGTTATTGGTTGGTGGCAGGTGAGCAGCTGTATTCTTTTTCCTTGTTATTTCCCTTATCATTATTATTATTGGTGGTAGCAGTAGTGGTTTGTGTTATACCTTAGTTACTGGGTTGCTCTTATCTCAACTTGTGGGAGTTACATTCTTTGAATTCTCCTCCCCACCCCTCTGGGAGTGCAGGGAGGAAGAAGTGCAGAGAATGAGCATGCGGCTGCGTGGGTCTGAGTTACTGGCTGGGCTTAAACCACAACAGTTCTTTGTGGTGCCCAACGTGGGGCACGATAGACAAAGGCATCCAGTCTCCAGGGGAATCAATCATTTCAGAGATGATATATCATAGGCCAGATGCTGGGAATGCATCTGTCGATGCAGATGAAGTCGAATGTACACAACCCATGTGGCAGAAATTTACACGGAGTGCACCGTCATCATATGCCCACTCATTGGCATCAGTAACCTGGAATGACATAGCACCACCAACAGTGGATGAAGTGATTTGTCAACTCCGAGAGTTCGAAGACAATCTCATCCCTTCCATCATTTCAGCTGTGGGAAAACTGTCTCAGTATTTCAAACAATTGAGAAACAATCTATCCAATCTATCCAGCTCTCCATGTGGACCAACCCATGTCTCAGCTATTAGCAGAAGGTGTCCTGCTGCTCAAGAGAGAAGACATATAAGGTACACACCACGGGCCACCCAATGGTTTTACCTAACAGACTAGGACATGGAGAAGGCATGAGAAAGTGGGATGGAAAACCTACCTCAGCTTTGGAGGAACGGGTGAGTGAATTGAAGAGGAGAACAAAGGTCAAAGATGATCATCCCATGAAAGCTGCAGCTTCAGTCTCTGGTGAGCAGGTTCCTAGATGGAGTGAAAGAGCTGATTTTACTCCAGCTCCTGTGATAAAGAAGACGAATCCCTTTCGACAAGACTTAAGTGACCAATGTTGTGAGGACTATTAGAGAGGCCCTGCCTCCAGCCAGGTGGAGACAGGGGACAATCACATTTACTGGACTGTGTGGATCAGATGGCCTGGCACATCAGTCCCACAGACATATAAGACTCTAGTAGATACCGGTGCTCAGTGTACCCTGACGCCATCAAGCTGTCAAGGGATGGAACCCATCTATATTTCTGGAGTGACAGGAGGATCCCAGAAGTTGACTGTGCTGGAGGCTGAAATCAGCCTGACTGGGAGGGAATGGCAAAAGCACCCCATTGTGACTGGTCCAGAGGCTCCATGCATTCTCGGCATAGACTACCTCAGGAAAGGGTACTTAAAGACCCAAAAGAATATCAATGGTTTTTGGTGTTACTGCTTTGAAGAAAGAGGAAATTGAGCAGCTGTCCACCTTGCCTGGTCTCTCAGAGGATCCTTCTGTTGTGGGGTTGATGAAGGTCGAAGAACAACAGGTGCCAATCGCGACCACAACAGTGCACTGGTAGCAATATTGCACTAACCGAGACTCCCTGATTCCCATCCAAAAGCTGATCCATAGATTGGAAAGCCAAGGAGTGATCAGTAGGACCCACACACTGGCATGTGGCCAGTGCAAAATCTAACGGAGAGAGAAGACTAACAGTAGACTATCATGGCCTGAATGAAGTCACACCACCATTGAGTGCTGCTGTACCGGACATGCTAGAACTTCAGTATGAACTAGAGTCAAAGGCAGCCAAGTGGTATGCCACGACTGATATTGCCAATGCACTTTTCTCCATTCCTTTGGCAGCAGAGTGCAGGCCACAGTTTGCTTTTACTTGGAGGGGTGTCCAGTTCACTTGGAACCGACTGTCCCAGGGGTGGAAACACAGCCCTACCATTTGCCATGGACTGATCCAGACTGCACTGGAACAGGGGCAAGCTCCAGAACACCTGAAATACATTGATGACATTATCGTGTAGGGTGATGAAGCCTAGCTCATGAAGGAAAGAAGGAGGCCGTTAACCTGGGAAGCTGGCCATTAGTGACAAAAAAAAAAAAAAAAAAAAAAACCAACAAGAAAAGGAGGATAAGGACAACCAAAAGCAAGGGGCTTCCCCCTAAATCCCCTGTCTCCACGCAGAACCACTTTGCTGTCCTGCAGGGGGCTCATGAGGAAAAACACTCAAGCCAGAAACAGCCAGCTGATGCCCTGGTAAAGATCTCTACTGGTGCTGCTAGGAAAAAGCGGCAGGTCGTAGTAGTAGGGGACTCTACACTGAAAGGAACAGAAGCACTCGTGGGCCAGCCAGACCCCCTCTCAAGGAGGTGTATTGCCTACCAGGGGCATGGATCAGGGATGTTGCAGAGAGGCTGCCTGCTCTAGTAAGTCCCACGGACTATTACCCACTCCTGGTGATACATGTGGGTGCTAGGGATATAGATAGTAGTAGCCTGGGGAACATAAAGAAGGACTACAGAGCCCTGGGGGAGGTGGTTAGGGGCTCTGGAGCTCTTCATCAATTCTCCAGGATACAGGGGAGGACCTAAATAAAGCTAGGAGGATTAGCCAGGTTAATAAATGGTTAAAAGGGTGGTGTCATAGTCAGGGGTTTGGGGTCCTTGAACACAGGACCCAAGTTTGTAGGCCAGGTCTAGTGGGGGCTGGTGGAGCTGGTCTGATAAAGAAGGGAAAGAGCAGTTTTGGTAGCAGGCTTGCCAGACTGGTCAAGGAGGCTTTAAATTAGATGTGTTGGGGGAGGGGGGCATCATTCCATCCCAACACACCCAGTTAGTTGCCAGTACCTATAATAAATGCCTGGAGCAATGCAGAGATATCCCAGCCGCTCCAGCCAATGAGCTGGCTTCAGTTGGAGCTCGGCTCAGATGCCTCTATACAAATGCCCGTAGCATGGGGAGCAAACAAGAGGAATTAGAGATGTGTGCACATCTATGGGAGTATGATATAATAGACATTGCAGACATGGTGGGATGGCTCCTATGACTGAAGTGTTGGAATGGAAGGTTACAGGCTTTTTAGAAAAGACAGGCCTGGCAGGCAGGGACGGGGAGTTGCCCTTTATGTTACGGATAGGCTGAAGAGTATGGAACTCAGTTTGGGGACAGGTGAGCAGTCCACAGAGAGTTTGTGGGACAGGGTTAAAGGGAATATAGTTATGGGAGACATTACTGTGGGGATCTGTTACAGACCGCCTGATCAAGTTGAACCTGTGGATGAAGCACTGCATAGACAGATAGGAAAAGCCTCACGCTCACAGGCCCTTGTTCTCATGGGTGACTTCAAACACCCTGACGTCTGTTGGAAGGACAGTAGGGCCCAGCACAAGCAATCCAGGAGGTTGCTCAATTGTGTAGAAGACAGTATCTGAAGGGAGCCTATAGGGATGCTGGGGAGGGATTCTTTGTTAGGGACTGTAGTGACAGGACAAGGGGTAACGGGTTAAAACTTAAACAGGCGAAGTTTAGATTGGATATAAGGAGGAAATTCTTTCCTGTTAGGGTGGTGAGGCACTGTAATAGGTTGCCCAAGGACAATGTGAATGCTCCATCCCTGGCAGTGTTCAAGACCAGGTTGGACAAGGCCTTGGGTGATATGATTTAGTGTGAGGTGTCCCTGCCCATGGCAGGAGAGTTGGAACTAGATGAAGTCTCTAATGAAGAGTCCCTCCCCAGCATCCCTATAGGCCCCCTTCAGATACTGGAAGGCTGCTATGAGGTCTCCACGCAGCCTTCTCTTCTCCAGCCTCAACAGCCCCAACTTCCTCAGCCTGTCTTCATATGGGAGGTGCTCCAGTCCCCTGATCATCCTCGTGGCCCTCCTCTGGACTTGTTCCAACAGTCCCATGTCCTTTTTATGTGGAGGACACCAGAACTGCACACAATACTCCAGGTGAGGTCTCACAAGAGCAGAGCAGAGGGGCAGGATCACCTCCTTCGAACATATCCTATTTTAAAAGCTTCCTCCAAATTGAGACGATTTACACTTGCTTCCTTCTAGTGGTTAGGAACAGTGTCTAGACTGGCATGTTCTGTATAGATGTCTACACCAGAAATGTCTGAAGTTAAGAGGGCTTTTTTTTTTTTATTTTTTTTTTTTTTTTTAATGTAATGATAACAGTGGAACCATGTGGAGTCAATTTTGGACACCATTGTGGTCTATTTTTTTTTTTTTTTTAATTACTGAACTTTATTGGTATTTAAAGATGTTAAGGGTCATACTAGTGTGATAACATTCACAAAATAAGGAAAAATGTCTAATAGCTGTAGATATCTTAGACACCTCCAGAATTGGCAAGCTCATAGACAACACAAAACTGAGAGAAGTGGCTTATACACTGGATGTGTGTCTTACTATTCAAAGGACCTGGACAGGCTGGAGAAAAACTTCATGAAGTTCAACAAGGAGGAATGCAAATTTCTTTACATGGAAAAGCAAAAATCATTTTTCCAGTCCCTGGAAAGCAACTTTGCAGCAACTGGGAGTCCCAGCAGACCAAAATTTGATCGTAAGTCAGCCATGTGCCCTTGCAGTAAAGACAACTAACAGCCTCTGGGTGCTAGCACTCCAGCAGAGCATCACCAGCAGGTCAAGGGAGGTGAAATTTCCCCTCTGCTCAGCATTGGTGAGGCCACACCTGGAGTGCTGTGATGTTGGCATACCAGAACAAATCCAGTGAAGGGCAAAAACGTAATTAAGGGACTGAAACATAGTTTCTGCTAAACACTGAATTGGAGAATAGCTACTGAAATTTTAGGTTCTCCCAAGGATGCTGGAACTGAGTTTTATACAGGAAAAACTGGAGCAGTTCATATTCTGAATCTATAATTTATTCATATCTTTAAATCTTACTTCTTACATCTGGATAGGTCATTGAAAATCTGCCTAGTAGTGTTGCTCATTAATGCAATATGTAGCTGAAATTAATAAAATATGAACTGAGGTATCTGCTTCACTAATAAATATTTTTAAAGGCAATGATTGCAGGTTTTTTTATGAATATAAAAGAGAATATTCTGAAAGCATCTCATTAATTGCTAAGTTTTAGAAATGAAAAATATTTAACTACAAATTTATGTGGATAAAAAAAAGGAAACAGGTGAAGTTCTAAAACAGTGGTATCAATATGTTTTTACAGCTTTCTGAGATGTTAGAATCTTCAACAATTAACAAAACCCATAAGATTTTTCTCATGTGTGTTTTCATTACCTTAGATATAGATTCAGAATTGCTCAAGGATCAACACCCAACAAACAAAATGAGGGAAAAAAAAAACCTTAAGAGCTTCTTAACCTTTCCCCTCAGACAATTTTTTAACCTTCCACACACTTTAATTTAAAAGCCAATGAGTTATTATAACCATAAGTCAACCTGAAGGAAATCTTATAGCTGTGTAGATGATGGAACAAAACTATAACGCACAGATGACTCCACTGTTACAAAAGTAATCAGCTCTTCAAGTCAGCTATGAGAAAATTGCACATTTTCATGACAGATATAAATATGCTTGATTTTTTTCTCTGTGTATTAAGAAGTGTGAAGTGAATTTAAATTAGTCTAGTGCAATATGTGTCACAATCATCAATACATACACTTATAGGGTCTAACAAACTGAAGTTTCTGGAAAAGAACAAATTTGACTATAGCATGTTTCTTGTTCAAACAAAGAGAACAGATCTAGAATACTTGAAAAACTGAACTGTATAGTGATATTTCATGGCACCTAATAACTGGAAAGAATAATATATATCATCATATACATTATTCAAGTATTAATTATTTTATTTTTTTCTGAACACTTTTGGCATTCTGAAAGGTAGCCTCAATATTGACTATTGTTGATAGTGGGAAATGTGGAGGAAATACCATTAAAATACAGTTACAACCTTTACAATAGCTTTGAATGTGTAGATTAATTCTAAGTATTACCTTTCTTACTGTTACATACATGACATACTACTAGAAAAAAACTTTCATTCAGATTTTGTGACTTGAGACACCAGACTGCATTGACACCAAAGTTGGCCCCAGTCCAGGTGCAGGAGCTTGCACTTGGCCTTGTTAAACCTTATGAGGTTTGCATGGATCTACTCCTCAAGGCTGTCAAAGTCCCTCTGGATGGCATCCCTTCTCTTGAGCATATCAACTTTACCACATAGCTTGGTGATGTCAGCAAACTTGCTGAGAGTGCACTCAATCCCACTGTTTATGTCATTGATGAAGACACTGAACAGTACCAGTCCCAATGCAGTTGCTTGAGGGACACCATTCATTGCTGTTTTTTACTTGGACATTGTGACAATGACTGTGACAATGACAACTCTTTGACCATGGCCATTCAGCCAATTGTTTATCCATTTAATAATCTATCCATCAAACCCATCTCTCTCCAATTTAGAGTTAAAATTTTGGTGATGCTTTGGGAAGCAATTCTCTTTGAGAAAAATTTTTAGATCTTGGAAACCTCATGATGAGCCAAAGTTCTTACTGTATATTAATACGCTTTGGAAGAGTTGAGTAAAATGCCACATCTTTCTTCTGCTAAGTACTTTTCAAACAGTAACATAAAACCCTTTTCTCTAAATGCAATGTAAGTGATTAATCAGTAAAGATAGACAAGGGGACAATGCAGTAAGGTGAAATAAAGGAAAAAAAAAAAAGCATTTTGACAGAAAAAAAAAAATGTAGGCTTGTAGAACATGAGAGGGATTCCATTAAAAAAAAGATCTGTTTTTTTTTTCTAGTGGCTCATCATGTATCAGTAAGCAAGCTGATGCTTAGGAATAGTCTATAAATACAAAGCTGCTTTGAAGGCTGTAACTACTTCTCACTAGTGCATATATTGTGAATTCACAAATTTTTGTTTGTCCTAGCTTTTATCTTTTTTAAAAAATATGTGAAAAATCATAGTGGATGAATATATCTTTTACCCTTTACCCATTTTTTAATATTCTCAGCTAAAACCAGCTGGAACTTTTAAATATATGAAATTACTTCTACTTCAATGCACAAACTTCTGCAATTTATAACCTAGAAATAAGACATTTATAGCTATGACTAATTCAGCTTAAAAAAGTTTGCTAGTAAAAATGCCAGTTAGGACTAACAGTTCCAGTAGGGTTAGAACCTTAAAATGTAAAAATATGTACTGGAAATACCAGCCAAGAGAGTCTTCTATTGAGAATTACACTGTCAATTTTCTCAGCCTGGTGACTCTCCTCAGTGGCCCACATGTATACATTATTTCTGCTAATTAGGTGTCGTGGTTTAAACCCAGTCAGGTAACTTGTTCACTCACTCCCAGTGAGTGGTGCCGAGCTGACAGCAATCGAGGTCCGTGTCCTTCCCCCCCCCGCCGCACCGGGGCTCTCCCCTTCCCCGCTCCCGGAGGAATGGGGAGGAGGATCGAGAGAGTGCAACTCCTACGGGTTGAGACAAGAACAGTCCAGCAACAAATCACCACCGCTACTATCAACTACAACAATGATAAGGGAAAATAACAAGGGAAGAGAATACGATACCACCGGCCAAGAAAGCGAGTTCCACCCGGAAGCCCCTGTCCTTCCCTGTAACTCCCCGTTACCCCCCCACCCCGGGCATGACGTGCTGTGGTATGGAATACCTCCCCGGCTAGCCCAGGTCAGGTGCCCCGTCTCTGCTTCCTCACAGCTTCCCCTCCTCCCTGGCAGAGCATGAGCCTCACAGAGTCCTTGGTCAGGGTAAACATCACTTAGCAACAACCGAAAACATCGGCTTCACCAACACTGTTCTCAAGCTAGAAGTCAAAACACAGCACTGCACCAGCTAACACAAAGGAAAAACATGACTGCTGCTGCTGAACCCAGGACATTAAGCATTTAATTAATGTTAGTAATATTAATGTTAAGTAAATAAATATGGTATCAGTCTGTAAATACTGTCTTTTACTAACTTTGTTAATACCTAATTTGCTTGCTCTAATTATCTTGCTAAACACCAATAAAATGCTTTATTATACTTTGTATTAGTCTATTAATAGCAGTTCAATTACATTTGTATTGCTTGTGTAATTTAGAACTAAAATGCAAACAGTTACATTTTACCTTTTTACAGCCTATAAATGTTTTTATAATTAATATTTAATTGCAAAAATACAAATACATTTCTTAATTTGTGGTGTGATCTGTTCATTAAATACTCATTAATAGACACTAAACATACAAAGAGCAATCTTTCTTAAAAAATAGAAAATTTCTGTGTTCAATTATATTGTCAGTCATTTGGAAAGATTATTTTTATCTCTGATTATCAAAACATTTTTAATCAGAATAACAAGTCGTGAAATCTAAAATATATATTTTAAATTGTACCAGAAGCTTCATGCATATAGCTCCCTCTCATAGCAAATTAAATCTCAAGGCCAGAAACCTCACAGGGAAAAGTATTTTTTACTTCCTCCATTCACTAAGAAGTGATAGAACTGCAATAGAAATCCTGTTTGGCAGAAGTATTCATAAATTGAATGAGGTCCACTATAACCTGAGACCAATTACAGTTGAACCACTACCATGTTCCGAGGAATTCATGTGGGACAAAGAAAGCAGCCTCTGTGGCACACAGCACAAAAAAACAAGAGTGGATACTTGCTGCAGACCCATTCAGGCACCTGTTTTTTTTTTTCCAAGTACCTATTCTTGCTACAGTTGCTTTTAGTAAAAGGTGACGCACAGTTTAATCTGCTGGGTATAAGTTGGCAGTCTGAAGCAGATACAGACAGCAAGAGAAAACAACTTGGCTGGCATTTTTTCCTTCCCAAGAATCATTTCTTAACTGACTTGTGAAAGGAAATTCTATCCAAGGAAAGTATGCCTTATGCTTAGCAACAAAATGTCTGTATTGCCACTATTACACTGTGTTACAACACTTAAGTGTCAATCATAGTAGACATTACAGTTGGTAATAGTAAATTGTCTATAGCTACCAAGCAGTACTCAAACTGAAGTCACACTTAGGAGAGAACATTATGCTCATCTCCTCTGATCCCATGATAATGCAGTATTCAAAACAGTTCCTGTATTCATTCCCTATCACACAATTTCTTTTTGTACAATAGAATACAAACACATTTCTAGCAGTGGCTGTATGTGAATCTGAATTTTTTTTTTTTTCAGAATGTTATTAGTTTGTTTTAAAGAAAAAAAAAAGCATCTTGGAGAAGGGTAATTTTTTATTTTCTTTTTTTTCACTTTTTTTTACGTCAGCTAAAAATTGTCAGAAGTACATTTGATCTGGCATTTTTTTATCTTGTCCAATATTCGTTTAATTGCTTTAGGTCTTTCCATGTCTAGCCAGCTTCCAGTCTGCTTCCAGATGGCCAGAAAGGAAAAATATCATACAGCTTAGGAGAGGAGGAGCTGTCCTGCTACACTATCCCTTCTTAAGGGCTAACCAGTAGAATGACTGCAGCCCCTTAAAGCCCTTAAAGAGGTGTCGTCGTATTACTCCTTTGCAGCTTTCAGTAGCACTGCTAAGAAGTGAAAGGAAAGTATAGTGACTAAAAGATATCTCTGACATAGGGCTCAAATCTTACTGTGATGGATGTTACAAAAGCAAAGAGTGAATGTGCACATAAGGGTTTTGTTTTGTTTTTCTCTCTTGAGCATTTATCTGAACAAACTCTACTAAGATTTAGAGAGGATTGTCTAAACACTGCTGAGGTATATTATTGTAGAACAGCTTTACCAATCTCCACCTAAAGGAACAAGGGAGCAATTCTTAATGTAGTAAAAGAATATATATTAATATTTTAAGGCTTTTTGACTGCCATTTCCAAGGTGAATTATTTTTCCTTATTTCTGTCCAACACAAGTCTGTCCAATGTTTATCTTCATGCTAAAACTCTATCACAGATAAAATTGGTTTATAAATATTCAGTGTGAACAGTATTTCCTGATCAGCTGTTAACCATATTAGGAATGGAGAATTTAATTTGATTACTCTGAAAAATTTATATGCACACGTAAACATACACACACAAACACACACACACACACTTGCTGTGAATGTGTACATTAATAAGATGCTTCCATACATCTCACTGAAAACATTATATGAACGTGTCACATAGCAAAATACAGAAATTGCAATACACAGTTCAATTACAATATAATGTCAATGTGATTCCCATTACCAGTCTTTGTAATATGCTCGCTGAAGCTAAGGGGAGACCTGAACTGCTAGAAAGGAGGTTGTAGTAAGGTGGCTGTTGATCTCTGCCCTATTAACAGGGACAAGAGGAAGTGGCCTCAAGTTCTACCAGGGGAGGTTTAGATTGAATATTAGGAAAAATTTCTTCACTGAAAAGCTTGCCAAGCATTGGAACAGGCTGCCCAGGGAAGTGATTGAGTCCCCATCCCTGGAGGTATTTAAAAGATGTGTAGATGAGGCATTTAGGAATATGGTTTAGTGATGGACTTGGAAGTGTTAAGTTTATAGTTGGACTTAAAGGTCTTGTCCAACCTAAATGATTCCATGATTCTGTGACACTGGATGCCCCTAGTCACCCGGATGGAACATGTGGGTCAAAGCCAGATCAAGCTCATTTCATTCTCCTAAATGATTTTGTTAATTGTGTATTTTTTGTACTATGTGCTGGGCTGAAACATGTATTCACTCTCCCCGTAGCATGACTTCGGAAAAAACAGTTACACTACCAGTTCATCCACTAAGCTCTGATACAGTCCATTAATCCACTCAACTGCCAAAAGTCTCTGAAGTGATTTTACAAACTAAAAATAACCAAATATTTTTATACCATCCAATGTACAAGTATTTGCACTTTAAAATGTTATCATTTAATATGCTAAACTTCCTGTTCCCTGAAGATCTTTGAAATGGTTACAGGAAGTACAAAGATAAATTAAACACTTGTCTCCAAGCCTCGCTTTCATTTTCTTTGTTCAGGATACTGGAATTTAGACATATTTTATATTTAGCATTTTCTATTAAGAAAAGGTGTGATGTTGTGTGAATAAAACATAGTTTAAGCATTTTGAGCAAGTTGAAGTTTCTTATTACATTGACTTGTACCACTTAAATTTCAGTATGTAGTAAGCATTATTTTTATAGGGAAAAAAAGAGATGCTCTTAAGAAATGTTTTAGAGCGACAGATTTTGTGTTAGTAATTTGTGAGGATAGTAAAAGCACAAAATAGTTTGAAACCATAGATGTGTATTTTCTGAAGAATATGTAGCTCAGTCTAATCAGTCACATAAAACTAATGAAGCATTATCACTTCTTCTTTAGCATTTGATATAATACCTAATAAAAAGAATATAATCTATTATCCTTTCCTGGGAAAATACAGTCATTAGCTGGGATTAAAAAAAAATGAAATAAAAAAAAAACAAATAAACCCAAAGTAAAGTAAAATACAACTGCTGAGTTTAAGCTTTAAGTGATAATATATAAGAAACAATTAAAGAGGGAAAAAAGACTATTCAGTGGTAACAACAGAGCACTGCTGGTTTTCTGTGATTTTTTTCTCTACGGGAAATAATGTCTTGCAAAGCAGATGTTTCCTTTTGTACATAATCTCTGCTTGGAATTTTATAATAAAATATGTACGCTACACTAATTAATTCTTGTTATTTCCAAAATAACTTTTAAAGTACCCATTGACTGGGAAAGGAAGCACATCTGAGCTGAGTCGTCCAGTTTTAAAAGTCATACCTTTTTTTCATGTCAGAAATAAAAGTTTTGAGAATTAATGCAGGAAATTAATCCTTAAGATGTGATCAATAAATCAAATTGATATATAATAATCTAAAACCAAAAATTTTGCTCTGTCACATCCCAAATACTTTAATATTGGAATTTTAGATAAACCAATTGAACATACATCTTTTCCTGAACAATGTGAAACAACTCAAATTTGGAATCTCAAGGGATAAAAACTTTGCCATTTTCATATTTTAGTTCTGAAGAGAAAATTTTCAAACTCTTTAGTCCAAAACCATTCTATACAGTAACTTTTTTTTTATTTCCTACTAAAAATTTTACTCCATGGAAATTGTAAGACAAAATCAGAATTTGCTTTTCTTGGCATTACATAGAAGTAGCTTGCTTCTATAATGGAAGTGTTAAAATAATACCACTACACTGGGGGGAGGGGGGGTGGTGGTGGCGGTGGTGATGGAAAAAATTTATAATAACTTGAATATTTGCCACCTGGGTTTAGATTTTATATTAATAGGTAAATGATGAAAAAAACAGCTAATGACCATGATGATGAGGAAACTTGTATATTAAATATGAATTTTTCGACTGACCACAAAGAACAAACACACTTTATTGAATCATTGGGAGCTACAGTTCTGCAGATGGTATGGTAGGTTCCAAAGCCTAGATGTGTAGCTAAGTTAGCAAGCAAGAAATTTAGAAAAAGATTACTTTGTGACAAAGACTACATTACTTGCATTTAGCCCGGCTCAGTGCTGATGGAAACCAGGTGGAGAAAGTTTAAAGACAGATAGGAAGTGAAGTGAAGTGGGGGTGAACTGACTGCAGCAGATGTAATATAGGTCCTGACAGAATTAGGTGTATATGCCAAGGCTTAATGGGATGGGGAGGGGGTGTGTGTGCTGCAGAGTGGACTATGTGAGAAGAGTCCAGGGGTTTCCTGGAGTGGGACACATGGTTTCAGCCAGCTTAGCAGCAGTGCTCTTTATGGCCAACTCAGTCAGTCAAAGCTGGTGGCACATTTGTGAAAAACAATTAACATGGAGAAAAATTCTGAGTAGCACTGTGTGAGAGAAAGGAGTGTGTAAATACACATCAATCAATCAATCAACCAATCAAAACAACTAATCACACAGACACTAGGGTCAGAGAAGAAGGAGGAGGAAGGGCTGTTCTTGCAGCCCATGGAAAGACCACACTGAAGCATCAGGTTTTTTACAGCCTATGGAGAGATCCATGAAAGCAAATAAAAAGAGAAGCAATTTTTTTCTTTTCCTAGAACTAGTTACTTTCTATTGACAAGTATTTAAATAGATGTAAACTTTGTTTATAGTGTATTACTATAATTATTTACAAGGGAAGTCTTGAAAATGGCTAATGATAGAACAAATAAAAATAATCTTAGTACAGGACTTTTCTGTAGGAGAATATGTGGAAAAGAGAAAAAAAAAAAGCAAAATCCAAACTTGAAGGGTAACAATATAAAGAAATAAGTATCTAATAAATGCATCACACAATAGGTGTAACAGAGCCTATCTCAGAAGCAACAATGCACAATTTTACAGGATCACATAGATTTGAATACGGATCAGGAAGACTGTATATACTATTTAAAGGTACTATATATATATACTGTATAAGAGCATATATAATATTTTAACAACATATATGCAGTCATGTTTTTAAAGTCTTATTCTCAACCTATTTCAAATACTACTGTAAGGAAAAATACTTTTGGTCAGAGCAAGACTTCCTTTTATTTTTTAATAACTGTGACCCAGCTCTGTAAGAAATAATTTTAAGAAAACATTTCTATCTAAAGGAAGATCTATCTGCAGGATCAGATGCAGAAGGCATTGTGTCTTCTCTGAATTCTGCATTATTTGGAAGAAAGCCAAGCCTGTTCTGGAAACTTCATCATTGTGATAGTGAAGCTCCAGCCCAGACTAATAAGTTTCCCAAAGAGTCTGACAGTGTAGACGAGCCTTGAATCTCTATTAGCAACCAGTATTCTTTATACGTTCTGAAATATGTTAGGTCTTATGGATCTCCAGGGTAAAGGTATTGATTTCCGTTTCAGATAGTAGAATAAAAAGGATTCCTGTAAATTAAATTCTGTTTCAAACAGAATACATTTTATAATCAGAAATGTCATACTTATTTTTTTTTCATTGTAAGCGGGATGAGAAAGAACTCAGAACATACATGGATCTGAATGCCTCTGACTTATCTCCACTATTCAGGAGAGGGTCATGCCTTGTTCCAACACCACTTTTGGGCCTAATGCTAATGTGACAAACAGATCACAAAGAGGAAAAGGAATTTTAGTTTATTTGCTCTCACATAGCCTGAGAGACCCCCCAAAAATGGGCAGTAACTGTTGAATATAAGCTTCACACAAACACCAACGGAGTCAAGTACATTTTTCAAAGAAACCCATAGGTGACTTTATCACATAGCATTGCAGCCTGTAGTTGTTTGGGATAGGATGTGGGAAGGGGAGAATGTGTTATATTTGTCAACAAAATTGAAATAGTACAAATAATCTGGAGGCTGATTAAAGTAGCTTCAAAAATCTATAATGGTACATGCAAGTGCTTTCTGGAAGGAAAATGTAGTCAAGGGAGCAAAGGCAGTAAAGGAAAGGGATTTGTGTCCTTAGAAGGCAGGAAGATAAAAGAAGATAAAGGCCTCTAAGAGAAGAAAAAAAAACAAAACACAAAAAAACAAAACACAACAAAACAAAAAAACACCACCACCACCAAAAAAACAAACGGCAAGCCAAAACACAACAACAAAACCCCAAACACAAACAAACAAAACCAAAACACAAATGTGTATACTGGAAAAAGAGCAATTAATGACATCAGGATCCCAGTGATATCTTTTCTTACTGTGTTCACTGGGACTTTAAAAGTTCCTAACACCAGATTCAGTTAGAAAAAGACTGAAGAGAGATTTAATTCAAGATTAATGTAACGCAGCATTATTTATGTCCAGAAATTAGATAAAGGTAAAATTTAATGACACTGCACCTTTATCTACGACTACTAGACATACTTAGCTAGTTCTGATTTGCTCATTATGTAAAACTGCTAGCATTTCTGGCTATTTATAAATCCCAAACATGTCAATTACTCAAGTGAAGCCAGTGAATGAGACATATGTCTCAAACAAGATAGTTCTACTGCAAATGCTCTGTGCTGATATGGTCTGGAAAGTGAAGAACATTCATTGTTCATCTGTCCTTTCCAAGATGTTAGCCCTACAGCATATACACACTCAAAAAGTCCTATGTATAACCTATAGACATTTCTGCTAATGTTCATGGGTAGCTAGACAGAAATATTATTTCAATTGGAGATTCTGGAAAACCACTCAAAGTCATCCATTTCATCCTCTGAAATATTGAAATGAGGTTTCATTTTCTATTTTTTTGTTATGCGCATGCAGAAATTATAATGTTACAGTTGCTTACAGTGGGACCACACATATAATCAACCTGAACCGATCACTTAAATAGTTGTACAAATTTTAAGAGATTAAAGGAATTATTGTATTTAAGGAGTTGAAGGGAGAAGACAGAGACAAAACGTCACTTAAAAAAATATTCTCAGTTCTGTCCTTTTTGTCCTATTTTTTTGGCTTATAGTCATACTGGTCCTGGTGTCTTGTTCTGTTTCCTGACCCCAAAGGCACAGTGTGATTTAATATTTCTTAGACTATTTTGCCTGGTCTCCAGTTATTGCTGTAGAAGGGCATAGGTCTCTACAGTTCATGTATCATGTATTGCTCATCTGGTTACTTAGGAACATCATCATTTCATATATCAAGTGGAATCGAGGGACTGTTTCAGTGCTGAGTTGAGCCCTAAGTGTTTACCTAACTCCATTTGTTGTATTGACCTGGGACTTTATTTAGGTCCTTACACTTAGGCATCCATTACCATTTATGATGCCCCAGGGAATCCCCAATATCCTCCAGCTGAAGGTCAAAAAACGTGCCATTGTACTGTATGTCTTGTGGGGTTTTTTTACTAAGCACAGAGGTATCTTTGATGAGCTGAGATATTTTGATTGGACATACATGTTTAGGCAACTCAGTCCTGTAGTAGATAGATAGATAGATAGATAGATAGATAGATAGATAGATAGATAGATAGATAGATAGATAGATAGACAGATAGAGTACAGCCACCTCATATCTAGAGGTTTAAATTCCTGCATTAGAATTCTACAGGCTGAAGCAGCATCTCCTTCCTTCCTCCTTCCCTCCCTCCCCTTTATTTCTTCTGCTCATTCATTCACTCTTTCTTCTGCTCTCTCTCTTTCCCTCTCCCCTCATGCTTCCTTGCCTTCCTTTCTTTGTTTCTCTCTTTCCCTTTCCTTCTTTCTTGTCCTAGGTTCAGCAGTAGCAGTCATCTTTCTACTTCTTAGTAGCTGGTGCAGTTCTACATTTTTGACTTTCAGGCTGGGAACAGTGCTGATAGCACCGATGATTTTAGTGTTGCTAAGTCATGTTTAGTCTGACCAAGGACTTTCTGAGTCTCATGCTCTGCCAGGGAGGAGGGCAAGCCAGGAAGAAGCAGAGACAGGACACCTGACCCAAACTGACCAAAGAGGTATTCCATACCACAGCACGTCATGCCCAGGATGTAAATGAGAGTTACCTGGAAGGGCTAGTTCACTGATCCGGTCAGGCTGGGTATCAATCAGGAGGTGGTGAGTGGTTGTATTCTCTTTCCTTGTTATTTCCCTCACCATTATTATTATTGGTGGTAGCAGCAGTGGTTTGTGTTATACCATACTGGTTCTTATCTCAACCCATGGGAGTTACATTCTTTTGATTCTCCTCCCCATCCCTCTGGGAGTGGGGGGAGGAAAGGGAGGAGGGAGAGAGAGGCTACATGGTTTTGGGTTGCTGGCTGGGCTTAAACCATGACATTTCCTTAATTTCTCTCTCTGAAGTGAATGTTTATTGGTCATTCTTTTGTTGCAGAATTATTTGAAGTGTAGCAAGTCTTTGTATTGTGTTTATTTAATTCAGTGACAAAATACTATTCTTGTCAGACTTCAAGCATATTCACTTGATAATGCATTCAGGCACTGACAACAAAAAGATTGTATCCCTCTTTTCTAAGCTATGACTGCTGCCCAGAAAAATCAATCAGTTAGTTTCTTTTCAGATTTTACTCTTCTTGTTATGATGTGTGCAACATTTAGTCGATAAAAAGAGCAGAAACTGTATCAGAACATTTTTGGAGGAAAGTTAAAAGGACCAGTGGGATTAAACTGCCTGCAAGAGATGGGAAGCAGAGAGTGAAGGGAGGCCAGCAAAGTGGGGACTCACCCAGGAGCATAGTCCCATGGTATCCGACCAGGAGAGCAAGGTTGGAATAGGGATGGGGAAATGAGGGTAAGCAGAGAGTCTAAAGCCAAGCCAGAAAGTAAAGTCAGGGTCAGTGAAGTAAAAGGTTAAACAGAGCATGCCAAAAATATTACTCAGGGCAGGGATCTGAGCTGAAATGCCCCCCTCCAACCAATAGGGCTGATAACACATACATGGAAGACCTAGAGGAGGCTTCTCACCATTTAGATGTTTTCACTTAAGTATAACTGAAAGTTGCACAGCTGAACCTTGTCAGTACTCATGTTCCCTTCCAACTACTTTCTAAGTCTCCCCTCCTAATAGCTATTGAATTAGTGTTATCAGAAGAATCATGACTTCAAAATCACTTTCTTCATTTGTGTTAGGTCATTTGAAATTCAGCACTATTTACTTATAGCGAATATTTATCCATCTGACATATCACAAATTTGTAAAAAGTTTTATCCTTTTTCATTACCTACCATTAACCATGAGAGTTTTCTGAAACTCTTGGCAGTTAGTCTTGGATTTGACCATGCTGAATAAGTTTGAAGCACTTGGTTTTGGGTTGGCTTTTTTTTTTTTTTAAATCTTATTGTTTACTCTTTTCTAAATCTTCTGTAGTCATGCTGGTAACACAATCTTACACAGTTTCTTCGGAAAGCCTGCTTGTGACACCAGGTATAAGCAGACAAGAAGGCTGCATGAACAGTGTTAGTTCTAAGCAGTCCTCAAAAGTGTATCTATGTGGTTCCATTGCTTTTCTAAGTAGTTTGGTTCCCGACAACCCTCAGAAAAGTCATACACATAATGAGTGTATCCACTTTATTTCTTCCAAGAATATGTTTTTACTAATAACATACCAAAAATATCCCTGAACTTGGCTACTACAGGGCTATTGCTCATGGGTTAAAGGCTCTACTATAAATATAGTTTACTTCTTTTTATCCCAGGTGATTGAGAAAACAGATCTATATCAGCTGCTTGACCTCTGTATGATTCAGGATATCTCCGTCTCCTTACAGATCACTGTTGTTAATATAACACAGTTCCTTTTCAGTGCCTATTCAAACCATAGTCTTATATTGACATATTTACCATTTAAAAAATATTGAATTGTCTGGTTCAAAGACTTGTCTCTTCCGTTGTTCATATTAGATATAAATTTTTATAAATATTTACATAATTTGGAACTTTTTCAGATCATATGAATTAAATACCAGATTAAAAAACTGGAAACACTAAGCCCAAATGATATTTCTGCACTTACCATGAGAGTCAGAACTACCGTGAACAACTGGATTATTATGTCTTTATATACCCTTAATGCAGAAGTGACCTCCCTGTTGCAAACAATTTCTTGTTTAGAAAGTTTAGAAGTTAGTTGAATTTCTGCAGGATTTGATTCGAACAACCTTAATAATTACACTTTTCATTTTTATTTTGCCTTCTTTCTTAAACTACTAAAGAATTTTATTATCTCTCTCTATACTTAATCACTTGTTTGGATAAGCAAAGGTTACTTTGAATCTAGAAACTTGCTAGAAAGTTAATTCTTTTACATTGAAATAAGTCTTGACAATTTGGTGCTACTCAGTGAGGCAACAATCCACGTCAAAAAGTTCTATTCTTTTTATAATCTGTTAAACAGTTGTTACCTGTCATAGTCATGCACAAGTAAAATGTCTATACTGCTCCTATTTACAGAGAGGTCTTTAACATCTAAGTACAATGATAAAGTTTTGTTTGTTTTTTTGTTTTATTTTTACTCCGTGTTCTGCAACAATACTTGGAAAATGATTTGCTTTTATCGTCTGTGCTGCAAGATAATTTACATTCTGCTGAAGGATTTGACCAAGTACAGCATTTACAGAAACTCAGGTAATTCCTGCTGTGTAAATTCCTTTGCTCTCCACCACTGTCTTCAAAACTGCATTTAACTGTTTGGGGGTTTGGTTGGTTTTGTTTGTTTGTTTGCTTTTTTTTGTTTATTTTTTTTTTGTTGTTTTGTTGTTGGTTTTGTTGTTGTTTTTTACCTAGCACTGAATGGGATTTTTCCAGCATCAGGAGAATAAATACTTATGGGTCTCTACTACTTGAAGGACAGATATGTTGGCATTTATGACAAGGAAAAGGGATTGTTTCATAGACCTCCTGTATCATCTTCCTACACTTGTTTCTGCTTTCTGAGGAAAAAAAAAGTCACAGAATTATTTGCTTTCACAGTTAGATGTAGTTTGTGCTCTGACAGAAATTTCTCTCACCAAGCTAACAGATTCCCTTCCCCCCCGCTGCTAAGAAAAATATATTTTTTTCTGCCAGGGAGCACATCTTGATTTCTCTTAACATGCTTTTTAATTATTTACTCAAAATTCAAACTCATCAATAACTTTACAAAAGCCTGGTTCTTGCAGTTTGTATATCAGGATTCAACAATGGTGAACATTCATGCAAAATTTAGCATTTGCCAAAAAAATACAGTAAAAAAGATATGAAATTAAAAAATCAGAATAATAAATAAAAATATGCACAGTAAATTTACTATTAATATTAATGAGTCTTTGTTGATTATGAATCTATGTATGTTTTGCATGCACAATATGCAAAATATTGTGACATGTTAAATATTGCAGGATTATTTTCTGTAACATATTCTTACATGTGTATGAAATAGTACAAATTTTAAAAATCTCACATATGCCCTTTTGTGTATGAAGGTAAAAGAGGAGGAGGTTCATCTTCAACATTTATTCCCAGTACAACCAACCTCTTCTGAGATGTGTGTCATGGCTTCTTTCTGTTTTTAACACCTGTGAAGCTTACCTTCTGCAAATATGTCAAGAGAAGGCATTTCCTCATGCTATATCAGACAGTATAAATGGTCCATCCTGGTACCAAGGTACAGAAAGAGGAAGAATAGGTGATTATCTCCTCACTCCTACATAGTAACATGAAACGGATACATGGATAGACTCCACAGCTTGTTAAAGTTGTAAAGTAGGTATGCTCTATTCAGCGCCGTGGCACATGGGGGATAGCTCCTCCAAAGGCGTGCGCACCTCAGCGTCTCTACGTTTCCCTCTACATTTATTCTATAAAGTTATATATATGCATGAGGTTGTACAATATGCCTATACATATTCATGTCCTATCCCCGCTTTGTATTACAATGAGCTAAAAGGTTATTTTCACTTGCGCATTGTCTCCTGGTGGTCGTGGGCAAGGGTCTCAAGATGAAGTTAACGACTCTTCCTCAAGCCTGAACTTTTCACCCTTACTTGTTATGCATGATCCCTGGAGGCTTGGCTATTGTCCAAACTGCAGAGCCAATTTCAGCCAGCCTGGGTGTTCAAAGGACAGGAACCAAATAGCAGTCCCTACCTCTTAACAATAGCCATGTCCTTACATCTTGTTCTAGTACACACAGCGAGTATGATAAGCATGAACAAGCAGTAACATTGTTAAGCAAGCAGTTTAACCCTAACCCTCCTGTACATTGGTTAACCCTTCACATCAAAACCAGGAAAATAGCATAATAACTTTCCATACTTTCCCCCAAATTGTATAATTCATGAGACCCAGTGTAAAAACATTCTTTTTTCTATGTGAAGCTATTTTCTATATCTACTTAACCTCTATAGTGAAATACAGTACAGGAACAAATACTGGTAGAGGGTGGAGTGGAGAAGAGAATGTACCCCACAGGATACCAGTCTGTTTTCAAAGGGAAAAAAACAAACAAACAAAAACATCAAAACACACACCCCAAAAAGACAAACAAACAAACCTGAAACAACAACAAAACCCCAACCCTTTCAAAAGGAACACTCATACAGTGAACAACTTACACCTTATTCTGTGTCTGCTCTGTCCAGTTTCATGACAAAGCCATCACAAGCACAGAAAGCTTTGTTCCAGAACAAAAGGGACATATGTGTTGAGCAAAGGATCATCACCACCATTCCATACATGGCAAACAGCTATTACTACATGCTGAGAGTAAAAGCAGCAGACATATTGCCAGGCAGTCTTCTTAAACAGTTCAAAAACTGTTTCAGCCACCTTTTATATTTATCAACAGCTGGTGTATGCTAGCAATACACCAGCTTATATCGTCTAGAAAGAACTGATAACTCATAGGTGAATTTTTCAGAATTAGTCATTTTGAAGGTATTTATTTTCAACTGGCTAATACCTTGGAGTAAAATACAGAAACAGATCCATTATAACTTAGCTAGAAGATCCTGCCTAGGGACATTCAGCTGTTTGTTTATTTTCACCATTTAGCTGGATTTTTAATGAGTATCTAATTGAATGACTTTGGCTAAATATAGTAACATCTATTTCCCTCATCCAACTACTAGCTTAAAGGCTCAGGTTCCCTTTTGTTTGAGCCATCTTGCTTTCATGCTTTTTTGCAGTTTCTCCTGTGGATAATTTTCTTTAGTTCTTGGTATTTTGGATATATATTGACAGGTTTTGATAGTTCTCTATCAAAACTGATCTCTGTTTCTCTCTATATATCTTCAGTCTGGTAGCTTAGTTTCTCAAAAGACTGCTGAATGTTTTTTGTTTGCTTGTTTGTTAGTCTTTTTCCCCTATATCAGGTTAATCCTGAGGCTGTTTGTTTCAACAATAAAAACAGATAATAAAGATGACTAGGCATAGCTCAAAAGCAGTTGAATAGACTACCACTGGGTATTATACAAAGGAATATATATAACACAAAAGACTTTAAATACCAGTGATGTCACAGGTGATCTGTGAGAGTGAACCTTTGTCTCTCTCCAGTACATATTTTCAATTTTTTTTTTTAAATAGCTGATGCATATTGTATATTGTGGTATTTGTATAAACAAATGAGGTAAGCCTCTAGAAAATTATGAAAATGTTAGGGCCTTTGTTTTAGTCTATGAACTGATGTTCATTCAAAAGCTCTCATCTATTATCTTTACTGGTTCACGAAAGAATGCCACTAAAGTAGCTGAAGACCAGTTCCTTAACAACTGCAAATGACCTAGGTACCTGATAATAGTTGTAAAAGAATGTTTCATTCTTCTAAAATGTTCTTTTCCCCAACAGCTGTGTTTGACATGATCTCTAATATGTTCCTTACCCATGTGTGAAGATAGCTGGCTTTTTCTTCACAGAAATTATATATGGATACTTCTAAAGATAGTGAAGAACATAAAAGAGTATTCTTTACCATACCTGCTGGCATGGTTTAAACAAAGTCAGCCATAAATCATGCAGTAGCTCTCTCACTCCCCCCCTTTTTGCCCTACCCCTGCTCCCGGAGGGATGGGAAGGAGAATCAAAAGAATGCAACTCCCATGGGTTGAGATAAGAACAGTCCAGTAACTAAGATATAACGCAAATCACTACTGCTACCACCAATAATAATAACGATAAGGGAAATAACAAGGGAAGAGAATACAACACCTCAGCACCAGCTGACCGATAACTCGCCCCCCAGCCCAACCAAGCACAACCCCGCAGTGAACTAGCCCTTCCAGGTAATTCTCAGTTACATCCTGGGCATGACGTGCTGTGGTATGGAATACCTCTTTGGCTAGTTCGGGTCAGGTGTCCTGTCTCTGCCTCCTCCCGGCTTCCCCTCCTCCCTGGCAGAGCATGAGGCTCACAAAGTCCTTGGCCAGACCAAACATTTGAGCAGTAACTAAAAACATCGGTGCTATCAGCACTGTTCCCAGGCCAAAAGTCAAAAACACAGCACTACACCAAGCTACCAAGAAGGAGAAAAAATGACTGCTACTGCTGAACCCAGGACACCTACCAGACTCTACTTGTCTCTTTCTTCTCACCCTTCATCATTAATATCATTACTGATTTATGATTTTTTTTCATTATCTTTGTTTCTACACAGATGTTTAATTTTCCCATATTGTAAAATCAATTATATTTATAAAAGAAAGTTATTTTTTTTAATTTATGATATTGCTTGGGTTTAGTGATAAAGTAACATGATGCAGTCTGCCTTTTTCATCATTTAACTGGCCCATCTTGACAGAAATCTAAAGTGTGATCAGCTAGAAACACTTGGCTGCATACATCTGTATTGCTTTTATGGGAAACTTTTAGTGGAGCTATTTACAAATTTCATCCACTTCAGCAGCAGGTGACATCAGTAGAAATATCTTGTCTGTCCATATTGGGCTCATGATCTCTCACAGAACTGAGTGATACTAATGGATTTGACAGGGTCAGGCATAGAATACTGAAGCCTGTCTGCACTTTAAAATGCTCCAGGACACAGCAGGCAGTCCACCTGAATATTATCTCCTGTTCGGCACAGCAGGCCTATAGTGCAATTTACCATCAGGTCTGAACATGAAAGAATTCTTAAAAGATAATGCTAGACCAGTTTATAGAAAGGCAAAGATACATCTAAATGGACTTAAATTTCTGTTGCAGCTGCATGTAAATTTGTACACTACATTTTTATTTTGGTTTGCTTTTTTTTACCCTCTCAACTCAATATTAAAGCAGCTGTGTTGTTTTTTACCACTGGAATGTATAAGGAAGCAAACATACTGTATCACCACAAAGCATTCAGAGGTAAGCTTATGTGTCAAGAGCTACCCTTGTTTAAAAATAGTCAATTTCGGCAATATATATATTTTCACTTTTAACTTGGGTTTAAGCAACCAAAAGCAGTCAAAGCTCTGGTTTTGGGGTAGTTTTTTTTTGTGATTTTTGGGGGTTGTTTTTTTTTGGGGGGGTGGGGGAGAAGAGGCTGGGCTTGCTTTGTTTTGCTGTTTTGGGGGGGGGGGTGTTATGTGAAATGAGCTTCAACTTTTAAAAAAGGAAAAGATGTAGCAGCTGGTTTTAGATTGTTTGGATATTCCAGTTTTCATCTGGCCAAGTGACACTCACTATGGAGCCATTTGCATCTGAGCAGCATCTCAGTCCACATCCTTTTTAAAGAGTATAGTCTCACTGTAACGTAACAATTGTAACTGACCTGATTAATTTCACCCTAGATGTGCCTATTTCCTCTCTACTTTGGGCATAATGGGACTATAAACACTATTTCAAACTTAGATATCTGTTTATGTGTGACAAATTCCAGCACTTTAATATCAGAACTCTAAATCTGGTTTCATGCATGGGTGTGAAATAACTAAAAAGCATTTCTTTCTCTTACAATCACAAAACAGTTATCTAAGAGGATACTGCATTGTACTTAGTGAGTTACTTGCTTTTGTGATGTAATTCATTAAACAGAAAAATAGCTATGTGGTGTATTATTCAAAAATAAAAACATGTACAAGTAAAGCTAAACAGCTATGAAATAAGAGCCTATTAAGCAGTATGGCTGACACGGAGATATATGTAAAACATTTCTGACATTAATTGTACCCAGTAGCAACTTTCAAGATCAAGCCGATATTGATATTCACAGAGCATACCCACTGCAGTCACAGAGCCTTCACAGAAGCTCATCTAGTTACAGAAATAGAAATGGATAATAATGACCTCCCTGAATTAGCAAGGGAACGACTATGGAATAGCTTTCTTTCATACATCAGCATACTGACACTTATATTTGAACAGGATGATCTGTCTCACTCTCTAAAATGACCTACTGATAATATAAAAGTTATAAAGAAACAATTACTCTTTTTTGAATTCGGACTAGTTCAAATTGGCAAGACAGCAGTACTGCTTGTACTAGTATAGCCTGGGATTGTTTTGCAATCTTTCAGAAGAGAAATATACCTACTATTTTGGTTCACTTGAATACCTGAAAATGGCTGAGACTATCTGTGGATAATGTATTTTTAAGCTGTAAGCCTATCCAATAAGAAAAGCCACCTACTGCTAACATATTCCTTCAAATTCTGCTATATATTAATGATACACTTTAACATGTTTTTGAAGGCAAGGTACAACAGAAGTCTGCAGTTTCTTTTCAGAATTATTCCTGAAACTAACTGGAAAGAGATCATGTTCATCCGTAAAGAAAAGCGCTTTAGGTGTTAAATAATTTCAACTTAGTAACTAGGCTGGAATTAGAAAGGAAAAATCAACAAGATACTATACTGATTCTTATTCCTCTCAGAGTTGTAGGACTTTGGCCACATCAAGTTACCTTGATATTAAGAATTTTACTGACTCACTACATACACACTTTATCTTCTGATCTGAAGTTTAATAGTTCAAGTCCTTACTTCTCAAAAAAAAAAACCAAACAACCAAATAACTAGCACTATCAATGTTAAAACTGAAACCTCTGTCTAAACTACAAAAAGAGACCCCAAAAAACAGCAACAACAACAGAAAAACAGTCTTGGCTTTAGGAGTGAAAGGTATTTAATATGGTTGCAGTTACAACTATTTTAAACTTCCAACAAGTTATCTATATACTTGTACTAGATACAAATATTGAGAGTCAGAAACTCAAAACCTTAAAGGGAAATGAATCTACAGTCCTAATTGAAGGTTGAACCAATATACAAATACCCTTGTTATGTATTTATAAATTTGGTATTTCCTGACATTTAAGGTCAGCAAGGAGACAGAGCCAGGCTCTTCACACTGATGAATGGGCAGAGAATGGGAAATCTATTCCACCTTGAAAGCAGTGAAGGGGTGGAGCAGGTTGCCCTGAGAAACTGTGAAAATCTGGTAACTTTCAAAATCCAGCTGGGCAAAACCCTGAGCAACTTAGTCTGATCTCAGAGCTGCCCCTGCTTTGAGCAGGAGGTTGGATTAGAAGTCTCCTGAAGTACATCCCCACGTTAAATATCCTATGGATTTACAGTGCTAAGAAAAAGGCCTGGCTTAATTTTCAGTTCAAGAACTGCTAGAGAAGGAAATATTAATGAGGAATTACCAGCCTGCTTTTACTGTGTAATCACAATCATGGTGTTTGTACACATGAACAACATATGTGAAATTAGTCAATTTTCATGGATATTGCTTATTTTAAAACCTCTAAAATTCCTTTTGAAGACTTGACGGGATAATGATGTACATTAATTTGCTGCTAGTTAAGTATTCATAGTGAGTTGTCAGTCTTCTCATATGTAAGAGTTCCAGCAGTCAAAACATGAATATAATATTCAAAAATAATTTTAGAAAAACTTTTAATTTTTATGTATTACAGGAAGTGCTTCTGACTTTGAATGCATGTGTGATGGGTTGACCTTATCTGTATGCCAGGTGCCCACCAAAGCCACTCTATCACTCCCCCTACTGAACTGGATAGAGAAGAGAAAATATCATAGAATTATAGAATAGATAGGGTTGGAAAGGACCTTAACATCATCTAGTTCCAACCCCCCTGCTGTGGGCAGGGACACCTGACACTAAATCATATCACCCAAGGCCTTGTCCAACCTGGTCTTGAGCACTGCCAGGGAATGGAGCATTCACAACCTCCTTGGCAACCTATTCCAGTGCCTCACCACCCTAACAGGAAAGAATTTCCTTCTTATATCCAATCTAAACTTCCCCTGTTTAAGTTTCAACCCGTTACCCCTTGTCCTGTCACTACAGTCTCTAATGAAGAGTCCCTCCCCAGCATCCCTATAGGCCCCCTTCAGATACTGGAAGGATGCTATGAGGTCTCCACGCAGCCTTCTCTTCTCCAGGCTGAACAGCCCCAACTTTCTCAGCCTGTCTTCATACGGGAGGTGCTGCAGTCCCCTGATCATCCTTGCAGCCCTTCTCTGGACTTGTTCCAACACTTCCATGTCCTTTTTATGTTGAGGACACCAGAACTGCACACAATACTCCAGGTGAGGTCTCATGAGGACACGGTTGGCTTTCTGGGCTGCAAGCACACACTGAAGCTGGCCCATGTTCATTTTCTCATTGACCAACACCCCCAAGTCCTTCTCCGCAGGGCTGCTCTGAATCTCTTCTCTGCCCAGCCTGTAGCTGTGCCTGGGATTGCTCCCACCCAGGTGTGGGACCTTGCACTTGGCATGGTTAAACTTCATGAGGTTGGCATCAGCCCACCTCACAAGCGTGTCGAGGTCCCTCTGGATGGCATTCCTTCCCTCCAGACTATCAACCAAACCACACAGTTTGGTGTCATCGGCAAACTTGCTGAGGGTGCATTCAATCTCACTGTCCATGTCAGCGACAGAGGTGTTAAAGACCGGTCCCAACACCGATCCCTGAGGGACACCACTCATTACTGTTCTCCAGATGGATATTGAGCCATTGACTGCAACTCTTCGTGTGCAGCCATCCAGCCAGTTCTTTATCCACTGAGTGGTCCATCCATCAAATTGATGTCACTCCAATTTAGAGACAAGGATGTCATGTGGGACAGTGTCGAACACTTTACACAAGTCCATGTGGATGACATCAGCCGCTCTATCCCTGTCCATCAGTTCCTTAGCCCCATCATAGAAGGCCAGCAAATTGGTCAGGCAGGATTTCCCCTTAGTGAAGCCATGCTGGCTGTCACCAAGCACCTTGTTGATTTTCATGTGCCTTAGCATGCCTTCGAGGAGAATCTGCTCCAAGATTTTGCCAGGCACAGAGGTGAGACTGAGTGGTCTGTAATTCCCCTGGTCATACATTTTCCCCTTCTTGAAAACAGGGGTTATATTTCCCTTTTTCCAGTCATCGGGAACTTCCCCTGACTGCCACGATTTCTCAAATATGATGGCCAGGGACTTCGCAACTTCATTTGCCAGCTCCTTCAGGACCTGCGGATGGATCTCATCAGGATCCATGGACTTGTGCACCTTCAGATTTTTAAGATGATCTCGAACCAGTTCCTCTCCTACAGTGAGTGCAAGGTCTTCATTCTCACAGTCCCTGCATCTGCCTTCCAAGACTTAGGCAGTTTGGTCAGAGCCTTTGTCAATGAAGACCGAGGCAAAGAAGTCATTCAGAACCTCAGCCTTCTCCAAATCCTGTGTAGCCAGCTCTCTTGAGAGCTTCCTGAGGAGGGCCTACATTCACCCTAGTCTGTTATTTGCTATGTACTTGTAGAATCCCTTCCTGTTATCTTTAATACCTCTATCTAAGTTTAATTCTTAAATTAAGAGACCTGACTTGAGAAAATTAGTTTAATTTATTACCAATCAAATCAGAGTAGGATAAAAAGAAATAAAATCAAATTGCAAAAACACCTTCCCCCCACCCCTCCCTTCTTCCCAGGATTAACTTTACTCCCAAATCTTCTACCTTTTCCACCACATCGTCATGGGGGGGGGGGGGGGTGAGGGGCATGAAATGGGGGTTGTGGCCACCTCTTTGCATGTTGTCTCTGCCATTCCTTTCTCCTTAGGGGGAGGACTCCTCACTCTTCCCCTGATCCAGCATGGGGTCCTTACAATGGGAGACAATTATCCATGAACTTCTCCAGTGTGAATCCTTCCCATGGCCTGCAGTTCTTTACAAACTGCTCCATCATGGGTGGAACAATGGGGAGCACTTGCATAGGGTGCAGTCCTTCCGGAACAGACTGCTCCAGTGTGGGCCCCCTGCACGGTCACAAGTCCTGCCAGCAAACCTAAATCAGCATGGGCTTCTCTCTCCACAGAGCCACAGGTCCTGCCAGGTACCTGTTCCAACATGGACTTCTCATGGGACCATGGACCCCTCTGGGCATCCACCTGCTCCACCATGGACCTCCACAGGCTGCAGTGGCATAGCCTGCCTTGCCATAGTCTTCACCACAGGCTGCGGGGATAATTTTGCTAAGGCACTTGGTGCACCTCCTTCCTGTCCTTTACTGACCTCGGTGTCTGCAGAGTTTTTGCTCTCACATATTCTCACTTTTCTCTCCAGTTACAATTGCTCTTGAACAATAACTTTTTCTCCTTCTTAAATGTTATCTCAGAGGTGCTACCACTATCATTGATGAACTTGGCCTTGGACAGCAGTGGGTCTGTGCTAGAGCCAGCTGGCATTGACTGCTTGCCATGCAAGACCCATAGAACATGTTCATTTATTAGTGTGCATTGAATTCTGAAAAAACTGGTAAAAAAAGATTGCTTATCTCTTCAAATCTTATTTCAGCTGCCTCCTTTTTCTTTTTTTTTTTTTTTCTTTGTTTTTGAGAGTTTGATGGTTCTGAAAAACTTAAAACTCTGGAGAAGGAAAGTCTGCTAAAACAATAAGAAAAGGTTATTGTAAACAAAGCAACTTTTACCTGCACAAGAGAAAATTGGCACATTCTACTAGACATTTTTCAGCTTCATACATTTTTTTTTCAACTAAGTTCTTAAAAGTTTTGAATAATCTTTATTTTCAGAAGACACAGGACGTTCAGCAAGGCATGCAATGGTTAGTTCTGTGGCTAAGCGTTAGATCAAGGTTGACAGGGGTTCCCAGAGCCAGGCAAACCCAAGTAAGAGCCCCAACAGCATTCACAAGGGAGGATGACATGGCTTGAGTATTGCCATAGGAAATCACTGGAGATTTAAATACCCCTGAGGAGTGTCAGTGACCAGGAGACAAGGAGCTTGCTGACCAGAACCAGCAAACTGGGTGTTTCATATCAGCCATGGTGTGGCATGGCAATTTGTGCAGGAAAGCATGCAGGGAGGGTTCCATACTTTGCTTATAGGTCCACAGCCCAGGGAAGTTCTCTAGGTCTCTGCCAGGATGATGGACACTCACCTCAGAGTTAAAACTAGTTTTTCTACAGAGAAAGCCGCCAGGATGTCTGATACTTCTGCTCAGATGGAACTGGTATAGGATGGTAGGTTGCAATGAGTGTCCAGACCCTTCTCCTGGAGAAAACGTAAATACCTGCACAAACTGTGCAAAGGCTGAGGAACTGTTATGTCAGGTGCCCAAGTTGCAGGAAACAGTTAAAAGGCTGCACAGTGAGGCTGAGATGGAGACAGACAGGTGGTTTCAGAATCATACTCTGGTAGCAGACATCACAGACAATGAGGCACATGGGCCGCTGGTGACCCACAAAAGTAGTACTCTACTTCAGTCCCCACCCTCCAGCATAACAACCAAAACCAGATATGAATATTTAACAGCTGTAGACACCCATGAGCAAGGTCTGCAAGGAAAAAACTGTACCAGCAACACACAGTGGATACCACAAAAAGAAATTAAAAGTGCTTGTGGTGGGTGATACTCCATTAAGGGCACTGGGTCGTCCATTTGACAGCATGGCAGGGAGTTATGACAGATATGCTAGCTCCTAGTATATAAGGCCTGAAATGCTTCCACGAGGGGTGCCACAAGTTGTCAAGAATACAGACTACTACACACTGCTACCCTTTCATGAGGACAAGAGTGATACCACAAACTGAAACCTGGGCAGAATCAGGAATTACTAAAGAGCCCTGGAGATATAAGAGGAAAACTTGTTGCCCAAATTATCTTTTTTCCATTTTACCAGTTAGAGGAAAGAGTGCAGTCAGAAATAGATGCCTATTGTAAATCAACTACAGGCTTCACGGCTGGTGTTGTCACGACGATTTTGCATTAGGATGCCGCAGGAATAACCGAAACATGGTGGGATGATACCCATGACTGAAGGATTGAGATGGATGACTATAGGTTGTTTGTGAAGACAGGCAGAGAAAAGGAGGATTCAGGCTCTGCAGTTGACTATGGCAGCTGTGGAAACCCTATCAAATGCCTCTTGGTCAAGATCAGAGGGGTCATCTCCAAGGGGGATCTTAGGGTAGACATCTGCTACTGACCACCAAACCAAGACTGTAAGGCCAATAAAGCAATATTTGGGTCACTTTAGCAAGCTTTGGATCAACATAACCTGGTTCTTATGGGTGACTTCCACTACCTAGATGTTTGTTGGAAAAACAATACAGCAGCTCACGTCATCCATCAAGTTCCTGGAATATGTAGAGGACTGTTTCCTCATACAAATGTTAGATGTGCTAACCAGGAAAGAGGCATTGCTGGACTTGCTACTCACAAACCAAGAAGACCTGCTTGGTCTCAGTTGGTGACAGCCTTAGCTTCAGTGATGACAATATTGTGGAGTTTGGGATCCATCTGAGCATGCTGAAGGTTAGTACTGAGACAAAGGTTTTAGATTTTAGAAGGACAAACATCAGCTCAGCCAGAGCTCAGCTGGGAGACATCCTGTGGAAATCTTCCAAGGAGGATAATGAGCTAGCAACTGCTGCGAGTCTTTCAAGAATGCTCTCCTGGCAGCATGAAAATAGTTCATATCCTTTAATGGTAAGGGAAGTAGATGGAGCAAGATACCTCCCTTGGCTTAACCATGAGTTTCTGAGTCTGCTCAGAACCAAAAGATAAGTGCACCAGAGATAAAAAAGCAGAAAAATACCCACTGAAAACTACAAGAGTATTGACAGGGTGTGCAGAAATGCAGTTAGAAAAACAAAAGCTTGGGCCAGAGATTTCAAAAAAGGACAAGAAAGGGTTCTTTGGGTATGTAAAAAAACAAGCAGAAACAGAACAAAAATATTGGCCTGGGGTCACCAACAATGCTGGAAAGGCAGAGGCTCTTGTCATTTTTCACCTCTCTCTAAAGCTCTGTTGAGCCTGAAGGGTTGAGGACAAAATTCCAGGTTGATGCAAAAGCACCTACCATCAGTGAAGAAAGAGTCAGTATATGAACTGTTACAGGAGCTTGACCCCTACAGATCAATGAGCCCTGTTGCTTTTCACCTGAGGGTGTTAAGAGAGCTGGCTGATATTATTGTGGGGCTGCTTTCTGTAATCTTTCAGAAGTAGTGGAGACTGGGGGACATCTCAGAAGACTGGAGGAAAGTAAATGTCACTCCCATCTACAAGAAGGGCTTAAAGGAGGATCCAGGAAGTTACAGGCCCATCAGTCTTACTTCAGTCCCTAGGAAGATTATAAAACTATTCCCCCTGAAGCCTATCACAACTCAAACCAAGCATGTGACTGGGAATGGCCAGCAGGGATTCACCAAATGCAAATTGTGCTTGGCAAACCCAATTGCTTTCTACAACAAAGTAACCTGCTCAGTTTATGTGGGGTGAAGAGTAGACATTGTCTTTCTCCAAGGCTTTTGATACAGTTTCCCACAGAGTCTTCCTAAAGAAAACATGTTTTGGTCTAGACAAGTGATCTATGCAGTTGGTTGGGAACCGGTTAACTGGCCTTACCCAGAGGGTGGTGATAGACAGCTCCTTTTCAAACTGGAGAAATGTAAAAAATGGGGTCCCCCAAGGGTTGATATTGGGCCCAATGGTATTCAATGTATTCATAAATGATTTGGATGATGGGATCAAGTGTACCCTGACCATGTATGCTGGTGATACCAAACCAAGTGGACAACAAGCTCAATGTGAAGGAAGAGTGTGCAGCTGTGACAAACAAAGACAACAGGGTGCTGGGTTACAGCAATAAGGGCATCATTAGCAGAGATAAAGAAGTCATTATCCCACTCTACTCAGTGCTTGTCAGTCCACATCTGGAATACTGTGTTCAGTTTTGGTCCCTGCTATGCAAAATTCTCCCATTTTAATGTGCCTCCTCTTTCATGATATAGCTTATAAAAAATCTGATTGTTTTATCAGAGTGTCAGGTGAATAGTGCTGCCTGTTGTTCTGATAGCATATTGCTTGTAAAATTTTGCTATTTACTTTTGACTGAAGTAAAACAACAGTCCTGAATAATAGATGTAATTTCAAGTGCCTTCTTTCCTGATCAGCTCTCTGAAATTAATTGACTGCTGTTAAAATAAAGCTATTTTCCCCTGATGGCAGGTCTTTTTGGTGTTCGTGGTACTGGTTTTGTTTGTTTAGTTGGTTGGGTTTTAATTCTGCATTGCTACATTAGGGGGCAGCCCTTTCCTAGGTCCTGAAAACTGCACATCCTGGTCAAGATGTTCATCTTTCCAAAGACTATCTAAAATAACCCTGAAATGCATTATATATGTGTCTATGCCTATGGCACATTTTTATGATTATACGGAGCATTCTTAAATCTGGTGGCAAAGGATAATAAAATGAAAATATTGTTTTAATTTAATGTATCCATTGTGCATATTGAGTAATCTGTATTAGTATTTGTGCACTTTTTCTTTGCTCTGTCAGCCTCTTCAATAAATCTTGCAAAAACTTTACTTGACTACTGCAGTGAGGGAACTTAAACTCTGACCTCCACCCAAGCAAAGCACAAAAGATCATTCTTAACATTAACCCTGTGATTAGCTCAGTACATCTCAACACTCTGTTACTCAGAGATAATGCAGACCTTTGCTCCTTTAATACTTATAAGCTTAGGCTCTGCTCATCATCTCCAGTCTGGCAGAACAACCACCACTTTAACTTTGTAAGAAGATAGCACTTTTATTTTGGTATCAACAACAAAATTTATTGCATTGAATAAGCTGTCTTGTGACACAACCACAAGGAATCTAAAGATATAAGTATGAATTCTGAATAGGCATTGATTGAGGAGATTTAGAACTAAAAAAATCTAAATTATTTTCTGTAGTGGAAGCTGACAGTAAAGAAACAGAAGAAGTGTAATTGGCGTTATAATCCATTATAATATAATATAACATTTGCTATTAGAAAATTAATCCAGAGATAGAGATTATTAACTTTACTTGGTATTAAAAGCTTCCTTCAAATACACATGAAATTACAACTGCAGACTCAGGAATAAAATCTTCAATCTTCAGAGTCATGAGTGTATTGATCCATTTCTATGCACCAGTAACTTCAGTGTATATGCACACATTTGTATATTTCCGAAACCAACTAACCAACGAAAAAAAAACCTCTATAATTTTTGTTTGGGGGGGGGGGGGGGGGGGGTTTACAAAAAAGTAGTACAAAAACAACAACCTTTTTTGTTCAAAACTTTGTATCTAGAGAACACAAACTATTTAGAAAAACAGAACAATAGTCAAGTCTTCTTTTTCAGGAGGGGCTCTGTGTTACCCTAGTAAAAAATGCTGATTAGGTCTATTCCACACTGGTGTAGAGCAGAATATCTGGATTCGCTTTGCATAAATTGTCTGTGCTTCATGTGGTGCCCTTGTGCATTTAAGACATAAAAGTGATTTTTTTGTTTGTTTGTTTTTTTAGAACCTGCCCTGGGAGGAAAGACAGAAATAGTTAGGACTTTTCTTCTTAGATAAAGGAAGGCTCAGGGGGATCTCACAACAGTTTTCTAGTACCTGAGGGTGGCTACAGACAAGACAGTGTCTCTCATTGGAGAAGACAAGGAAAAATGAGCATAAGTTACACTATGGGATGTTTCATCTTGATATAAGAAAGGCATATTTTTAAAGTAAGAATAATCAATTATTGGAACAGCCTGCCACGGGACATGGTGGAGTCCCCATTGCTGGAGGTTTTCAAGATGTGATTGCAGAAGGAGCTAGATAATCACATCTAAAATTAAAAAGTTGGACCATATGATTTTTCACAGTCTCTTCCAACCTGGGCTGTTCTATATATGATTCTATGATCTTTTCAGCAGCTTTCAACAACAAACATTCAGAAGAAAAAGTCATAGAATCATAGAATCACAGAATATCTGAAGTTGGAAGGGACCCATAAGGATCAACAAGTTCAACTCCCTGCTCCTTGCTGAACTACCTGAAACTAAACCATATGACTAAAAGCATCATCCAGACACTCCTTGAAATCTGACAGGCTTGGTGCCACGACTACTTCCCTGGGAAACCAGCTCCAGTGACCAGCCACCCTCTCAGTGAAGAACCTTTTCCTAATGTCCAATCTGAACTTTCCCTGGCACACCAGCTACCAACTGGATTTAACACCATTTACAGTTCTTCGGGCTCTGCCATCCAGGTAGTTTTCCACCCAGGGCACAATGCACCTGTCTAAGCCATGAGCAGACAGTTTCTCCAGGAAAATGCTGTGTAAAACAGTGTCAAAGCCTTTACTAAAATCAATTCTGTGTACTTCATTCTTTTCCCCATCCCTGTCTTCCAGCGCAGGGGTCTGGGTACACTGAGAACAACTGGTCTTCCTGCTGAAGACTGAGTCAGAGAAGACATTCAGTACTTTAGTCTTTTCCTTGGCCTTTGTCAATGTGTTTCTCTTTGCATCCAATAAAGGATGGAGATTCTCTTTAGCCCTCGTTTTGTTGCAAATGTAGTTATAGAAACATTTTTATTATCTTTAATGACAGTAGCCAGATTAAGTTCCAGTTGGGCTTTGGCTCTTCTAATTCTCTCCCTGCATAAGATCACAGCAACCTTGTACTCCTACTGAGCTGCCTGCTCCCTTTCCCTCTTCTTTTTTTTTCCCTGAGCTCCAGCCAAAGCTCTCTGTTCAGCCTGGCTTGTCTTTTGACACATAAGGACAGCCTGCTCCTGTGCTTTTAAGATTTCTTTCTTGAAAAATGTCCAGCTTTTCGGGACTCCTCTGTCCTTCAAGACTGCCTGCCAAGGGACACTGCCAACCAGTCTCCTAAAAAGGTCAAAGTCTGCCCTCTGGAAGTCCAAGGTAGGAGTTCTGCAGACCCCCCCCTCCTCTTACTTCTCCAATAATTAAAAAATCTGTGTTTGTTGTATTGTATTTCAAGCAGACATTTGGTAAGTTGAAGCCCCCCACAAGAACAAGGCTAGTAATTGTGAGACTTCTCCCAGCTGCTTATAGACTGCTTATATCTGACCAGATTATGGCCCAGAATAAGAAATATTAACATAATTTACTGCATCAGAAAACCCATTAATAAACTGCTGATATAAAGTGTTTAAGTCAGCCAGTCATCACATGATTTATCGTTAAGGCTAAAAAAAGCTTAAGAAGTGGGGCATGAGTCCAGGATTCCTTGTTGTGCATGCTTCTTTTAAGTAACACCCTGGCTCTGGTTTGGACTACTCCAACTATCTCTGTTTAAAACAGCCCTACATAACTGCATTAAATACAGATCTTTTAAATACCTTAACTGCATAAGAAAGACAGTTCTACATAACATTTTCTGCATCTGCAAAAATAGTTTCTACTGACTGTTTACAAATGTCATATTTATGTAACAGTTTAATCTGTTCAGCAGAAGCACCCAAAATTAATATCTGAAATGGCCAAATCATCCCCCCAGGATTAGATATGCACCCCCCACACCAAGAATAGCCTGAAGGGAGTCTCTGGGACAGGCCAAAATTCCCACCTGGAGAGCTCCTGTAACAATCAGTCATTGCTGATTTGTAATTAAATCAGTAACCCACAACCTCGCTAGAGTTCAGGCAAACATCTATATTCAAGTCCATTCACAACCTGTGCTGTCAGAGAGGATATCCAAAAAACATAAGCACTATAGAAATACTGGGGTTTTATCAGTATCTGTAATCATGTGTTGTTACATTTTGATTCAAATTTGTCCGTGTTTAAAAACTGTGTTGAAGTGACATATTTTTTTCTTCTCACATTTGATTTATCTGTAAATATAGAAAACCTAGATTTGAAAATCTGTTCAGGCAAAGTTGAGCCACAGACCTTGATGGGATGCATTGGAACTTTTTCATCTGTTTTCCTGTGTTTTAAAACTCCATTTACCTGCATCCCTTTGTATAAGAGTTTTTATGAGCAAATGCATTGCACAATTAAAAGCCCATCTAAAAGCATCATGTTAAATGCTGCTTAGTTTTTAAAATGTGTTTGATAATATGCCTCTTTGATGCCCTTTTAATAATTCAAAAATGCTGATTTATGTTTGAAATAGTGTAGTATTTATTATTTATGCATAATAAACATTAATAATACATTCATAGAATCATAGAATAGTTAGGGTTGGAAAGGACCTTAAGATCATCTAGTTCCTACCCCCCTGCCATGGGCAGGGACACCTCACACTAAACCATGTCACACAAGGCTCTGACCAACCTGGCCTTGAACACTGCCAGGGATGGAGCATTCACACCTTCCTTGAGAAACCCACTCCAGTGCCTCACTACCCGTACAGTAAAGAGATTCTTCCTTATATCCAATCTAAACTTCCCCTGTTTGAGTTTTAACCCTTTACCTCTTGTCCTGTCACTACAGCCCCTAATGAAGAGTCCCTCCCCAGCATCCCTGTAGGCCCCCTTCAGATACTGGAAGGCTGCTGTGAGGTCTCCGTGCAACCTTCTCTTCTCCAGCCTCAACAGCCCCAACTTTCTCAGTCTGTCTTCATACAGGGTGTGCTCCAGTCCCCTGATCATCCTTGTGGCCCTCTTCTGGACTTGTTCCAACAGTTCCATGTCCTTTTTATGTTGAGGACACCAGAACTGCACACAATACTCCAGGTGAGGTCTCACAAGAGCAGAGTAGAGGGGCAGGATCATCTCCTTCGACCTGCTGATCACACTCCTTTTGATGCAGCCCAGGATATGGTTGGCTTTCTGGGCTGTGAGCACCCTCTGAAGCCAGCTCATGCCAGCTCATGTTCATTTTCTTATCAATCAACACCCCAACTCCTTCTCCACAGGACTGCTCTGAATCTCTTCTCTGCCCAACCTGTAGCTGTGCCTGGGATTGCTCCGACTCAGACATTAATAACAGTCTTTATAACATGCCATTAACTTTATGAAATGGAAACATATGCTTTTGGAAAATGCTTATTTCAATTCATGTCAAGACTTAACAAAGCCCTCAAAGACTGGAAATGTTAGTGTGTAAAAAGTTCAAATATCTTTTCTACAAAGGTGACTGAATGCTGTCCCCCCAAAATCTGAATTGACAGAATGAGGCTTTTCCAAATATTCTGTCCTTTGGGAATCATGATTTGAACATTTAAATATGCACCTAGTGCCATTTTAGAAGCAATCATATATGGCCCTGACACCAGCTGCTGCATAAGAGCTGTGTGGTTCTCCGTTACATCCTATGTTCAGACTGCCAGGACAGCAAAACTATCTTCGATACTTGACACTTCAAACAGAAGTAGACATCTAAGTTTAAGCACTTAAATTGCTCCCTGAAAACCTTAACTTAGGAGTGGTTCTGCTTGAACAGAAATGCCATTGAATAATTGCATTGTTTTTTGTAGATGCACTTCATCTATCCATCATGTAACCTGAGCTTTAGCCGATTGGTTGCACATGGTGCAAGGGAAACACAGTTTTCCATTGCTAAAGCCTGAGGGAGTTTATTGAACAGATTTCTTATTTCATGGGGTAAGTGGTTTTAGTAGTAGTAGTACTGTATAAACAGTAGCATTTTTTTATTAAAATAAAAAGGCAACAAAACAAACACAATTGTAATTCAGTTTTGTGAAGCTGTAGAGTATGTATGTGTCCCATGTGTTTTGATAACAGCTTAAGCTCTTTGGAGTATTGAATACTGACTTTCAGATAAAATAGAGTATTTCTAGGCAGCTACTGGAGTGTGATGTTTGGATTGCCATATTTTAATTGTACAGCTCAGTACTAGACAATTTCAGTTTTAGCTGCAAAAGAGTTTGTCTAAATCTGGCTCAAATTCTCTAGTTAGGAAAAGAATAAGACCTTTCACTCAGTAGATGGAATAATATATATATATGTATTAACTAGATGGATGCTACAAAGTTAAAATGTTTCACTTATCCTCTTAAAGATATTCTGAGATCAGTATATTAAAAACAGTCCCAAGAAGCAAGAGCTTTTGGTCTGTACAGAACCAGCACTTCCTCTTGTATGTTTTGCATAAGGGGTGTGTTAAACAGGCTGTTAGAATGTCCATAACAAATTAACATAATACCCTTTGACTGATGCATCAAATCACAGTATTTCTAGAAGGTTTAAAAATAAAGGCACAAATAAAATTATGTTCTGTGTTAATTTTATAGTGACTTCAGTAAGACTGGGAAAGAATACTTTTTTTTTTCTCTTTAAGATCTTCATGTTCATAAGAAATGGATAAAATGTTACAGGTTTCTTTTTTAACTCACTTCCTATATGGAATGGACTTAAAACTGCTCTGATAGCAAAGACAAAACCCTCCACATTATAAACAGACAGAATCCTTCTTGTAGTAAGCTCCAGCAAAACTGGCTATTTGCCCCCATACTGTATGAGTCAGTAAGTACTTGCTGGTGAGCATGATCTTTGACTTGTTCAAAGGCAACTTGGAGAGTGGAGCTACTCAGAACTACATGTGTTGTTTTTCTCACAGTTGTATTAATACAGTTGCACACTTAGCAATCTACTATTGATCACTGACCTCTGTATTAGATTGTATGTTGTACTGGTTTTGAATGGGATGGAGTTAGTTTTTTTCATAGGAGCTCTTGCATGCTGCTGTGTTTTAGATTAGTGACCATAACAATATTGATAACAGAGGGATGTTTCAGTTAAAGTTGAACAGTGCTTACCCAGAGTCAAGGCCTTCTCTGCTTCTCACACAGCCTCACCAGTGAGTAGGCTGGGGGGGCACAAGAAGTTTGAAGGGGACAGAGCCAAACAGACCCCAACTGACTAAAGGGATATTCCATACCACATGATATCATGCTCAGCAAAAAAAGTTGAGGGAAGAAGAAGGAAGGGGGGATAAGCGGAGTTAACAGTGTTTGTGTTCCCAAGTATCCCTTACACATGAGGGAGCCTTGCTTTCCTGATCATAGTTGTACACCTGCGTGACAATGGCAGTAGTGAATGAATTCCTTGTTTTGCTTATCTTGCACATGCAGCTTTTGCTTTATCTATTAAACTGTCTTTACGAGAAAACCCATGAGTTTTCTCACTTTTACCCTTCTGACTCTCTCCCCTACCCCACTGAGAGGAAGCAAGCAAGCAGCCATGTGGGTCTTAGCTGCTTACTGGGATTAAACCACAACAATGGTTAAACCAAATAATGTGTAAAAGACAGGCTTTATTACAGACAAGCAAATGTGCTTTTGGCACTAATATTGATAGCAATATGAGTGTGTAAACTATACCAAATTTAAACTATAGCTAAATGCAAAATTTCTTTCAGTAACTCCACAAGCTAATTCATGTGCATGTGTATGTGTTCATAACACTTTCTTTTACTGACATAATGAATTTAAAGTTTTAAATTGCTCTGTAAACAAACTTGCATTGAATGCAAAAAGATATTATCATAAGTATTAAATTTTTAAACAATTATTTGGGAATAACTAACTGAATATGATATTATTTGCCAAATAATTTTTTTACTAAAAGTATACCATAGACGTTCAGTATTCCATTGCTGCAATTTGAATATAAAATGTTCAAATTCAGATGGTTGCTACTTGTGTTAAGGGACTAGAGAAAGAATTCACAGTATTCATGAACCTGTGGTGTCCCAGTACCATAGAAAAAAAATTAAACTGAAGACCTCTAAAGACTTTTCCTGAATTAATTAGTAGGCACTAGATCAGACCACTTAATTTAAGCAAGCAACTATATTTTTCCACCTTATTTAACTGAAAATTACGTCATCATCAATTCATTCAATGGTTGTTAAGATTAAGGGTTTTAACAATGCAGAAAAGAAGGGACTGAATTTGATGGGTAATCCAGACCACTGTCTTGGAATACATTGGTGCTTAATATCACCGGATCTATTGTATTGTCATTCTTTAATTAGTTTAATATTGTGTGTAAAAGTCAAGTTAAGAGATACAGATCTGACAAATCTATAGACAGTTGTTTAATTTACATAAGCTAAATTGTTTTCAGAAAACAGATATTGACTTTGATATGGAGTAGGGAATTTTGTATCCAACAATATTAAAGAGTTTGCGTGCACCTTGGATTAGTGTGGTCTCAGTATGTTCCTTAAGAATAATGAAATACTGTGTATAGCAGATTTTGAAATTAATAGCCACAAGATTCTTATGGATCTTTAATAAAGCGCGTAAGATTTCTCTTTTTTTTTTTTTTGTTCTAGTTTTGCAAAGTGTTAATCAAAATAGGACAAAATTTAACAATTTACCCATTACCTTATGTTACATCCTAGAAAAGGAAAAAAAGCTTCAGCTGCCACCTCCCCAGTGACTAAAGCTGTACTATCCAGGACATACAGAGGGAAGCAGGAGAAGCTGAATAACTGCCTAGCATATTAAATAACAATGTTATTCATTCTCACTTTATGGGCATCTCCCACCTGCCCCTCATAACCCTGTGTGGCAACACAGCATTCTGCAGTACCTATCTTTTAAAAAAAGTTCTTGATTATTACAGGTAAGATAGATGTTTCAATTACTAAATTAAATGCTATTGTATTCAGATCCTCCTGGACCTTTCAGTCTTACTTCAGCTGCCTTGATTGCCAAAAACTTAATAGCAAGGTAGAATAAATCTAATAAAATATTTTACATTAAAAAAAAAAAGCAAACAAAAGAAACCAACCTGGCAAGACAGAAGTAAATTTATTAATGTTAAAACCAGTGGTGCCCATGACAGATAAGAAAAACAGCCCTGTAAAGATATAAGCCAGTAAAATGAGCAATCTCTGAAAATATGCTACCATTAATATCTTATTATAATTTCTAAATACAGAACTTCCTTCTAATATGACCAACTTTAATCTAGATCATTCATGATTTTTGTTCCCATGCCATCATTTTGTAAGTAATTTCAAAATAATAAAGAAAACCTTTTCACACTGAGTTTGATTTCTGCCATAGCTCAAATAACTTTGAAATGCAGAACCTGAAGTATTCCCAGGTGCTCTTGTGAAACTGTTTGACTTGGGTTTTTTAATCATAGATGAGCATTTTAAGTGGGGGATCAGCTAAATCCCCAGATGTAAATGTTCTTGGCTTTTGGTTTGCCAGTAAAAAAAATTCAGCATTCAAACTTATATTTTGAAGTACATATTAATTCTTGTGGGGTTTTTTGGATATAAAGAGCTCATTTGTATATTAAGAGCTTCAATTACTTTATTCAAAAGCAAAAATTATCCCATTTAAATGTAACTTTTTCGACATTTTAAATATATTTACCTCCTTATTTGCACTGTGGAAATATTTAGAAAAATGCTGATATTTAGTGTGGTGCTGGAAGTAATGATAAACAGCTTTTAAAGCTCACAAAGCCTAAAGACACTATTTCAAGGATGTGACTCCTTTAGTCATAAAATGCGTAAAAATGGATTACATTTCTATTCCACTTTATTGAATGATTTACATCAGAAATAAAGAATTACTGCTTATCTATTAGAAATGCTATGGGTTATGTTTGCTGGATGTTTTATATTTTCATGACATCTATTTTAGATATTTGATATATATTATAGGTTTTATTCTGACCATGGCAGCTGAGAATCTCTCTTATTTCTTCTTTCTTTTGCCTTTCTTTCCTCTTTCTTCCTTGCTCCTCCTCTTATTCTGATTAGAAAGACTGATATTCATCCATACTCTGAGAAATATCTAAATTTTTATTTACTTATAAGGAAGTACATATTCCTTATGAGGAAGCATACATTAATTCCAGTGAATTTTCCAATTTGGAATATGTCTAGTAATTGCAGAAACTGAAAGTATCCAATTCTTCACAAGAAATAATTGGGTTCTACTAAATACACCATACCAGATACTGACTAAAATTTACTAGAAAATTTATAAAACCTTCCTTAAGAATCTTGTGTCCTTTTTCATTTTCATGGACTCCAGACCTATTTCCCCCCATCCCCACTGCCTACTTTGCAGCTGGTTTGCTGGTCATAAGAACAGTAACTAAACTTGAAAGGAGGAAGAACTTTAAACAATGAAATTGGACGTGTAAAAGTACTATGCTGTAATCCAGGATTTGCAGGGATGATATATGTGCTTAGATCAAAACAAGCATGCTTTTACTGAAGTTGTGCTATGCCTATTTCAACAGGGGGCAGTGTACTTCAGTTTGAGTGCGCGAGTCCCAAAAATATAAGGTAATGGAAGCAAATACTCTGCTTGATACTGGATATTAAGCAGGGATATTGTTCATGCCTCCATTCATAGAGATATTCAAAATCATCTGAACATCTGCTTGAGCAGGGGGGTTGAACGGTAAACTCCAGACGTCCCTTCTAACCTCAGCCATTCTGTGATTCTGACAGTTCAGAGCAGATCTTGCTCCTCGCTGGAACATTTAACACTCTGCTATTACTTTTTCTAAGGCTATTAAAAAAAAAATATTCCTTTCAAGACTACCCCTTAAAACTCTCTGTAGGATGTGTTCAGGGGATCATATTGATTAGTTCCTAGAAAGAAGCACCCTTCTGGAGTAGGACATTCTTTGTAATACAATAGATAGCCTTCAGCCTGCTTTGGATTTGTGTTCAGCGTGTAGTAACAAAACCCTGAGTTAACAATTTTGCTTTCTATCACATTACTTCTATTCAAAGAAGGCTTCTCAGAAAAAATACTGTAAAACCCTCCATTTTATGTTAAAGAACTAACCTGCTGATTTTCTCATTTCAACAGTGTCACAGTTTAAGATCAGATGAACACATGGAGAAGAAATGGATTTGGACACTGAAACAATTTAATCACAGATATATGCAATTTTACAAATTTCATTACTTTGCTTTCAATGAAAAAGATGTCACAGTCCAGGAGATAAGTCGGGTGAGCCAGCATAGCAGTTCCTGACTTTAATTGCCTGTGTTGTGACAGATGAGGTAGTCCAGGAGGAGAGATGGTGTTAGCATCGCAGATCCAGCTCTGTGGGGTCCCTGGGCTTTTCTCTGGTTCTCTCAGGTTTGCTGCATGCTTTCAAAATGGTCCCATATTCTGCTGCAGAGTTATGGGTCCCTCAAGTTTTTTCCAGGTCCTGGAGTTCCCCTCAAATTTTTTACTTTTTTTCAGTGCCAGAATTGGGTACAGAGTATTTCCTTGGTAAGAGGTCTGATTAATATAAATGTTGTTTTTTGAATTGCTGTGTTACTGGCACTCATTATCTACTTATTCAGGACGGTTCTGGTTGCTTTTAAACTCCTTGATGACCAATAGGCTATTTGCATAGTTTGGTCATCTATTTCCTTGAGCAAATAGAAACTGTTTGAAGTTCATTCTTTTGCTTTGGTCACGAGGCAGAGGGGTCATACTTTGCCTACTTGTACTAAAACAGAAAAAATGGTTTAAAGTTCACAGGTGTGTGCTAACAGCTATGCTATCTAGGCCTAACTCATACTAATTGCAACACAAAGAGATGTGGACTGTTCCAGACCACTGGTAAAAGGGACAAGAAAAAGAACTTCATCCAGTTAGAGACATAAGAATTTGTCCTAATGGATTTCTGCCATGGTCCTGCTAGCCACTCGACAGTCACATTAACTGAAATAAACTATTGTATTTCAATATATCAGACAGATTTAACTGGTTCTTCTCCATTCAGCTTTTACGAGACAATATGGACTACCAAGGCCAGTTTTGGGCTTTCCAGTACATTAAGGATTTTGACATACTGAAGGGAGTCCAGCAAAGTGCCACCAAGATGATCAGGGAGCTGAAGCCCAGGAAAGTCTAAAGGCCCTGGGCCTGGTCAGCTGGGAGAAGATTTCTGAGAGACCTGTAGCTGTCTACACCTCACTGATCAGAGAACACAGAGAAGACAAAGCTGAATTCTTGGAGGTGAAGAGTGATGGCACAAAAGGCAACAGGCACAAGTTGGAACTTAGAAAGTTCTGATTAGATGTACATATCTATCTACTATGAGGGTAGTCAAATACTGAAGAATGTTGCTCAGAGACATTGTGTAATCTCCATTGCTGGAGGTGTTCAAGACTAGGTTGGATTTGGCCTTAACCAACCTGACCTAATTATGCAAAAGTTTGTACTAGATGATCTGTGGAGGTCCCTTTCTACCTAAATTATTCTACCTAAATTCATCAATGTAAATGCAATTGAATATATATATTTATATACATTTATGAAATGTACAGCAAATTTACCTGGAGATGTACATATAAATCTCCACATAAGTCAGAGTTGACAGATCCTTACAGACACTTCCCATTGAGTAAAAGATCTCTTGATCCTGATGTGTAAAAAAAATCAGGAAAAGAAGGGCTTCTACAAGTATGTCAGCCAGGAAAGGAAGATCAAAGAAAGCATACTCCCCCCGAGAAGAGGGAGGTTGTCAATAACTTCTTTGTTTCAGTCTTTGCTGGCACACTCACTTCTCCCTCACCTCTCAAGAGGATGAGCCACAAGACAGGGTTTGGGGGAGCAAAGTCCCTCCCACTGTAATAGGAAATCAAGTTTCTGATCACTTGAGGAACCTGAACATACATAAGTCTATTGGACTTGAGATGCATCCCATAGTCCTGAGGGAATTGATTGAGGTAGCTGCCAAGCCAGTCTCCATGGTATTTAAAAAGTCATGGCTTGCTTTGTTCCATTTCTATTTTTTTTCCAGGAATATAGGCCTTAAAGCAATGTTGTCAATCAACTGAGCTTAATTCTCTGCTATTGTGAGCAGCTACACCATAAAATCCCCATTTAAGGTCAAACCTATATTTACACATGACCAGTTTATGCCCATTTATGCCTATTAGTATTGAAAATTATTGCTTTTATCGTAATATTTTCTGCTTATAGTTACAGGGAATAATCATATCTGCTATTAACTTCCATTTAGCTAAGAGAGAATCCCCACATACTTTCTTAGAGTTTAGTGTCATGCCAGCTTAAACCAGTCTAACCCGAGATTATGTTTTCTGCCTGCGTCTCTGTCCTCAGTCATGTGTGCTGGTGAGTAGTAACTGCCTTTCATTCTATCATAGACTAAGTCAGTTCAGAGAGCTAATTCAAAAGCAAACTAAATTAAAAAAAAAAAAAATTGGCCAGTTATTTCATGAAGTTTTGTTTTCTTATTTCTGGCCCTTGAACTGCATTATCAATGGATGTACATGCATTTCTTTTAGCACAAGTAGGTAAGACACAATTGCATATTCTATATACTAATTGTAATTTTACAACTATATGAACTTTTCTGTCACAGAAAATTCCTCAATATATTCCAACACATCATTGGTAAAGGTGCAATGTGACTATCCACAAGCCAACAGTAAACATTACTGAGCTAACATCTATATTCCTGTATTAGTTTTAATGACTTAACAGAAATGAATATTTGTGAAATCTCACATATTTTTAACCTGTGCAAGGAAATAATTGCTACTCCTTCAAAAATAAAATAACATTAATTTTTATGAACTCATTCCTCAGAGACTGAGAATTCAATAGCACTGACTTAAGACTTTGAATAAATACTGACATTTTCTGTGTATCTAAATCTAAAGAGAATAATTCATTCCCACTATGGAGTTATTTAATTGCTCCAAAAAGAAAGTTTGATTTTATTTATTAATTATTATTTTAGACAGAGCTTTTCTTCTTTTCTTATTGCTATATAAACAACAAAGTCCTTATCCATGCTCTTTGGAGAAACTCACTGTTGAAATATGTAATTGAAATTTAAGTACTTACTTAAACTGTTGCTTTTTATACTTGTATGTATGAGAGCACCCATGTGCTATTTTATACCAGAATTGCCAACAGTATTTTACATCTGCTTTATGTGGATTGCCTATGCTATAGAAAGCACAATAAGAAAACTTTCTTGCAGACACTTGCCAGTCTTGAAATTTATTTCATAACCATAAGAATGCTACTATATATTGTCCAATAAACAATTGAGAAAGTGTCAGATGATTAAAAAAAAATCAAGAAACAATAATTAACACGTATTGAGTAACTTCTTTGAGTATTTCAGCATATCCTTAGGTACAAATAATAATTGGCCAAAAGGCTATATATTATCTCATTTAGTTGTACATTATGCTGTTTATGATTTCCTGCTTAGTTTAACCAAGCAACAAGTTTTTATAAATTATGACACTGTACTCCAGTGTAAACATCCTGTAGTGAAAAAATTGTTCAGGCTAAATAATATTTATGTATATTATGCAATAGTTTTATTTTAATTTCATTATTTTTGTTCTCCTATCAGTAGCTCTTAAATAACTTCTCAGTCACAGAATTCATCTATCTATAGAGTTCTAATGTATATTTTAAAATGTGGGATCATTAAAGAGAAGAAGATAGCTGTTGTTATTTCCTGTTGTGCTTGGCAGAATTAAATAATAAACACTAAATGAGCATCCTGAAGTCTTGGATTTGAAACTACTTTAAAAAAAAAAATAATGCATACCTGTCTTCCACCTGTTCTGACATAATGCTCTCTTTTTCCCATCTACACCCTGGTTGATTCAATTTTATCTAAAACAAGGTCTGGATTTTTATACTGGGTATTAAAGCACATGCTGATTACAGATCAGGATTATTTTCCATGTGATTTAGATATTTATCCCTGAAACAGAATTTATAATGTCAGTTTTGTTTTTTTTCATGAACTTACTGAGACAAAATTTTTAAGTGTTTCACACAATCATAGAAAAGGACCTTAATCGTGGAAAGGACCTTAAGATCATCTAGTTCCAACCCCCCTGCCATAGGCAGGGACACCTTACGCTAAATCATATCACACAAGGCCTCGTCCAACCTGGCCTTGAACACCGCCAGGGATGGAGCATTCACAACCTCCCTGGGTAACCTATTCCAGGGCCTCTCCAGCCTAACAGGAAAGAATTCCCTTCTTATATCCAACCTAAACTTCCCTTGTTTAAGTTTTAACCCATTACCCCTTGTCCTGTCACTACAGTCTCTAATGAAGAGTCCCTCCCCAGCATCCCTATAGGCCCCCTTCAGATACTGGAAGGCTGCTGTGAGGTCTCCACGCAGCCTTCTCTTCTCCAGGCAGAACAGCCCCAACTTCCTCAGCCTGTCTTCATACGGGAGGTGCTGCAGTCCCCTGACCATCCTCGTGGCCCTTCTCTGGACTTGTTCCAACAGTTCCATATCCTTTTTATGTTGAGGACACCAGAACTGCACACAATACTCCAGGTGAGGTCTCACAAGAGCAGAGTAGAGGGGCAGGATCACCTCCTTTGACCTGCTGGTCATGCTCCTTTTGCCGCAGGCCAGAATACGGTTGGCTTTGTGGGCTGCAAACACACACTGAAGCCACCTCATGTTCATTTTCTCATTGACCAAGACCCCCAACTCCTTCTTCGCAGGGCTGCTCTCAATCTCTCTCTGCCCAACCTGTAGCTGTGCCTGGGATTGCTCTGATCGAGGTGTGGGACCTTGCACTTGGCATGGTTAAACTTCATGAGGTTGGCATCAGCCCACCTCACAAGCGTGTCGAGGTCCCTCTGGATGGCATTCCTTCCCTCCAGCCTATCAACCAAACCACACCGCTTGGTGTCATCGGCAAGCTTGCTGAGGGCACACTCAATCCCACTGTCCATGTCAGCAACAAAGATGTTAAACAAGACCGGTCCCAACACGGATCCCTGAGGGACACCACTTGTTACTGGTCTCCAGACGTACATTGAGCCACTGATGACAACTCTTTGTGTGCGGCCATCCAGCCAGTTCTTTATCCACCGAGTGGTCCATCCATCAAATTGATGTCTCTCCAATTTAGAGACAAGGATGTCGTGTGGGACAGTGTTGAAAGCTTTTCACAAGTCCAGGTAGATGACTTCAACTGCTCTACCCCTGTCCATCAGTTCTGTAGCCCCATCATAGAAGGCCACCAAATCGGTGAGGCAGGATTTCCCCTTAGTGAAGCCATGCTGGCTGTCACCAAGCACCTTGTTGATTTTCATGTGCCTTAGCATGCCTTCCAGGAGAATCTGCTCCAAGGCACAGAGGTGAGACTGACTGGTCTGTAATTCCCCTGGTCATCCATTTTCCCTTTCTTGAAAATGGGGGTTATATTTCCTTTTTTCCTGTCATCGGGAACTTCCCCTGACTGCCACGATTTCTCAAATATGATGGCCAGGGACTTCACAACTTCATTTGCCAGCTCCTTCAGGACCTGCAGATGGATCTCATAAGGACCCATGCACCTGTGCACCTTCAGATTTTTAAGATGGTCTCGAACCCTTTCCTCTCCTACAGTGGGCCCAAGGTCTTCATTCTCACAGTCCCTGCATCTGCCTTCCAAGACTTGGGTGGTGCAGTCAGAGCCTTTGCCAGTGAAGACCGAAGCAAAGAAATTCAGAACCTCAGCCTTCTCCAAATCCAGTGTAGCCAGTTCTCCCGAGAGCTTCCTGAGGAGGGCCTACGTTGTCCCTAGTCTGTTTTTTATTTGCTATGTACCTGTAGAATCTCTTCCTGTTATCTTTAATACCTCTAGCTAAGCTTAATTCTAACTGAGCCTTAGGTTTCCTAACCTGGTCCCTAGCTTCTCAGACAACATCCCTGTACTCTTCCCATGCCACCTGTCCTTGCTTCCACCTATTATAAGCCTCTTTTTTCATTTGAATTTTCCTCAGGTGCTCCTTATCCATCCAAGGAAGTCTCCTGGCCCTTCTGCTGCACTTCCTTCTGGTTGGGATGCAACACTCCTGAGCTTGCAGCAGGTGATCCTTGAATATCACCCAACAGTCTTGGGCCCCTCTGCCCTCTAGGGCTGTATCCCATGGAATCTTCCGAAGCAGGTTCCTGAAGAAGCCAAAGTCTGCTCTTTTGAAGTCCAGGGCAGTGAGCTTGCTGCACGCTCTTCTCACTGTCCTGAGGATCTCAAATTCGAGCATCTCATGATCGCTGCATCCAAGGCTGCCCTGGAGTGCCACATTTCCAACGAGCCCTTCCCTGATGGTGAGCATGAGGTCAAGCACGGCACCTCTCCTTGACCGCTCCTCTATTACTTGCAGAAGGAAGTCGTCTTCTACACAATTGAGGAACCTCCTGGATTGCTTGTGCCGGGCCGTACCATCCTTCCAACAGATGTCAGGGTGTTTGAAGTCACCCATGAGAACAAGGGCCTGCGAGCATGAGGCTTTTCCTATCTGTCTATGGAGAGCTTCATCCACAGGTTCTCCTTGATCAGGCGGTCTGTAACAAATCCCCACAGTAGTGTCTCCCGTAGGTATATTCCCTTTAACCCGGACCCACAAACTCTCTGTGGACTGCTCACCTGTCCCCAGACAGAGTTGCATACTCTCCAGCTTATCCCTAACATAAAGGGCAACTCCCCGTCCCCACCTGCCAGGCCTGTCCTTCCTAAAGAGCCTGTAACCTTCTATTCCAACACTCCAGGTATAGGAGCCGTCCCACCATGTTTCTGTGATGCCTACTTTATCATACCCCTGTAGACATGCATACATCTCTAATTCCTCTTGTTTGTTAAGAATTATCCCAGTGAACTTTAATCTCCTCAAGCACCCCACAAGAACTCCAAGGTATCAGCATCAGATACCGTGCCATAATACATTCAATGCTTATTAGTGGTTTGGTTGATTTGTTTTTTCTTTTTCCATGAAACAACAAAAGAAACACATACAAAAATATCTTAAGGCCAGAGAAACACCATGTATTGTCAAAAAAAAAGAACCAGAATCAAGTGTTCTTGAGGATGGATGTGTTTTTTCTGCTAGAAGAGAAATAGTCTTTAGAAGTGTAGGTATTAGTGCATAGTTTTGCCTTGAACTAAAGGATCAGTCTGTGGACAAGTAAATAGTAAGCCCACACTACTGTAAATAGCATGCTTTGAGTAACAGAGCAAATGTTTGCCAGCTCGACATATCCGTAGATGTATATGTATAACTATATCCATACACTCAAATTTTTCATATGCTGTGTAACAAAACTTCTTTTATCCTGGTGAAATAAGATAATATCCAAGCATCACTGTAACATCAAGACAGGAGAGGGAGGCCACAAATACAAGATTTTCACAAAAAGCCAACAGTTAAAATAAGTGTTCGAGAACTATGCATAATAGGAACCACAGGTTCCTTTTTCACTTGAACAGTATGTTCAAGTCAGCACATTTGAAGAAGTCTATAGACTGAATAACAAATATCTGTATCTAATAGCTGTACTGAAGACAGATGTCAGTTAAAAAAACTTCACTGCTCTCTGAGATGCTGATTCATGTGATATTTATATATTCATGAATGAAAGCAGCCAGTGAATCCTGTGTAAAGAATAGATCCAGGGAATTTAAACACAACAGGAGGTTCAAAATAAATTTGGAAAACTGAATTTGAAGCAGCGGGAGGCAGTAAGTGTACCTGGTAAGCACAGCAGAATAGAGTACCAAACAATGAAGATTAAATAAAGCTTATAGAAATTGTAATAAATCATCTTTAAACAGATGTTCAGAAAACCTATGGAGAGTTAAAAGGGAGAAAAAAAAGCAACAACAACAAAAAAAACCTAAACCCAAAACAACAGCCTCTGAAAGACACAAATCAAAATGCTATAAAAATCCTGGTCTTCAGGAAAAGATACTACAATTTGAATGTTTCACATAGGAATTGCTAATAGGACCCCAGATTAATTATTTCACAAATAAGAACTTAAAAAATACTGTAAAGTTTTCATAACTATTGAAGTAAGAATAAGTACTTAAAACCAGAATCTTTAAAGATTTTTTTTTAACTTCAAAATGTTTTTTCAAATATTATTCATGCTTATAATCCTCCATCAAATCAATGAAAATAAATTGGTACAAATTCACACATGTAACTACAATTCTCTATAATAATATGACCCATATTTACATATTTAAATACCAATATCTAGATATAAAATTACCCTCTTTATCATCTCTGTGGTTGTGTAGTTAGTAAACTTGGCAATGCATTCCTGAAAATTCAATTAAGAAAAAAGATAAATAGCATAACAGAACCATAAAAGATGTGCTTTGGGTGCAATTTCTATCCTCCTTTCTTCCACATAATTCAACACATATTCCATATCATGAAAGCTGATAAAAATTACACAACTGGTTTCTACGCACTCCCTAAAATTGTATATCAAAGCATGTGGGATTTTTCATCAGTCTTCAACTGGTGTTTAGACAGCATAGACTATCTACTTAGATATTGTACATTATTCTAATTCTAATTTAATTACTTTCATTTCAGTGATGGATATAACATTAAAATGTGGTGTTTGGAAGGTCCTTTTACCAATAATAATTAGTACTCTTTTCCTCCCCCAGAAAACTTTTACGTTGTTATTTTTCCCATTGCATTGGGTTTACATGGCAAGGTTTTGGTAGCAGGAGGGTTACAGGGGTGGCTTCTGTGAGATGATGTCAGAAGCTTCCCCTGTGTCCGACAAACCCAGTTCCAGCTGCCTCCAAGATAGACCCTCTGGAGTAGAACGTTAGAGAAGGTTAACATCATGGTAAGCCTAGAAACTGATATAATATTTAATTTACAATCTTGGAAAATAAAGAAGTAGAAGGGTGATGTTGACTTTTCAACCTCACCAAAGTAAGGGCCTGAACTGTGATGAGGTCAGAGATTACCTAATTTACAGCCTTTGGTCTAGCCATTAAGGTGTTTAACAGCATTATTTCAACTAATGGAAAACCATTAATTTTTTGGAATGTCATTCAACGTTAAAAGAGCCTATTACTACAGAACAATTGAGTTTCTACAGCATATTTTTTATGGCTCTTAATTAGGGACATGTCCTCAAATAAACTCAAAATCTATGTCTCTCCTGCTGTAAGTTCCTTAGGTGATAGACTTTTAAAGTGTTAATAAATCTCTGCTAGTTGAGATCACCTCCTGACTCTTCAAGAGAAATTTCCCTCCCAAGTTATTACATTGCCTTCTTTGTTTCTGCATAAGTGGGGATCTTGTTACTTTAAACACTATCATTTCAAATCCTTTGACCTTCGTAGTGCTGATCGAGTCCAATGATCAAATATACTACAGTACAAAGTGCACAAAGTGCAAAATAAAAATTAAAATTGCAGTATGTAAGATGTTATAAATAATAATAGTTTTAAAATAATACTATACTTTTACTGCTTAATTTCAATTAAATTACTGTGTATCTTTTCAGTTTTAATAATTTGGGTTTTAAGTACTTTTGGGACATCTTAGGAAGTATTTGCTTCATTGCTCCTTTCCAAAACAGATAAAGTATCTAAATTCAGTTTTCCCTTGGAAGAGTTAGCTACTGAATAGTATATCATCTGAATTGGTGCTATGGTTTAAGCATAATGGTTAAACCATGGTACTTGGGCATAGGGAAAATTTGTAGTTATAATTTTACCAAGGAAGAATTTCCTATCTCTATCTCATTTTTATCTCAAAAATTAGAAACATAGTGGCAATATTAAGGCAGAACAGAATGAAGAGCAGCATTTTAGGAAGCCCAAAGCATTTGAATACAGCCATAATTTTTGAAAAAAATTAAATGAAGTGAGATTAATTTCTCAGTGGTTCCCAAAGTTGATATAGCCACTTCAGTCTTTCTCATTATTAGTGAAAAAAAAAAGAAGAAACCAATAGAGTGAGATTTATCGTGCCCTGATTAAATGCCTGTTTTAGACTAAAATGTATTGTACACAGCAACTCACCTCCTCAGTTTGGCATAAGGCATATATGCTGAAGAACATTTATGTCTAAAATTGAAGTGGAGATGGGAGATAACATGAAAATTTATGGCAAGCATTAATGGAGGAATCTAAATTTGCTATCTAGTTTAAAGCTAAATATCATCTTCCCTCTGCCTTTTATATCTAGGATTATTTTGATTACCTCAAGTAAAATCTTCTCCTAGTTGAATCAATGCTAAACCTTTCACTGACTTTAATCAGGTCAGAATTTCAGTTCTACAGTCTTTCCTACTAGAAATTGGACAGGATGCCCAATATCTCTTCTCTGTAATATTCTTTTATGCAGCCTCTAGGAATTCTAAGAGTTTTAATAAGAAATGACCTAATTTATGTGACAAGGGCAATGTCAAACTGTACAGTCCCACAGCTGCAAATACTGAAATCAAAATAAGGCCTTTATTTTGAACAATTGTTTTAATATTCAAAGATTAAAACATTCTCTTTGCTCCCTTCACTTCCTCCCTTCTGTATTCAAAGCTTCTAAGCATGGTACATGAGAGAAAAACTTTTTATTCTTTTAAAGAAAACAATTGGAAACAAAAATGCAAAGTTGTCAATTTACATAACCTAAAAAATAATGACCGTAGTTATATTTACTGTGACCCAGTATGAGAAAAGTTTATCCCTTTGCAGGAAATATGGCAGAAATATAGAAAAATTAAATCATTAAGTCTATATGGGTGAACAGAAATCGATCTATGATATTTAGCCTCAGCTGATAAAAATATCAACTTTTTTCAAAGAATCTACAGGAAGATCTGGCCTTCAAGATGTAAAAAAAAAAAAAAAAGAAATACAGTTATTCTTGTACTTACAATGGCAAATGGTTCTCATTATTCCTTTTAAATGGACTCTGCTTTGACAGTATGGCTAGCCAAATACTTGTTCACCTGCACAAAATCTTAAATGTATAGACCCCAGTTAAAAAATGCCTTATTTAAAACTTGCACACTTACTCTTTTGACCCATTCAAGTATATTGAAACTCTTTTAATCCTTTTCTGAAAAGCATTCATATTGTAAGACTTATTGGTGCCTGCATTTAACTTGAGAAACTTTATTACCCCTTGTTTCCAACTACAAATGCACAGGAATTATCCTTTTCCACTATTTTTTCCCCTTCAGAAATTTCTATTTGTATTGCACAGTGGTAGTACAAACATACGGAATGCAACAGGCAGGTACTTCATCATACACTCAAAATCTCATAATAAATAATAAAATACATATTTATGCAAAATTAAGATTGTGTGTGTGTGTGTGTGTGCAATATAAATCTAAAAATTCTAACCAAAATATTATTATTAGTCTAAATCTGTTACAGGAAAGAAGAAAACATTACTGAGAAAAAAGTTGTAATAATAATAGTCAAAATGGTTATGCACACATTTTCTGATAGTACATCCTGGTATTATGCTCCTTACTTCAGCATTTCCTTATGTCCTAATCCTGAACCTCCCCTATTCCTGAGGAAGAGGGAGGAATGAGTACAGCAAGCCATCAGTGTTCGAAGACTTCAGCAGGAGGAAATAGAAGGATTTTTTTCTAAAAATTGTATGTCTAAATATGATATTACTCTCCTTATATTAAACAGAGATAAATTGGTAGTTTCAGAGCATGCTGCTTCATCTTTCCTTCAAGTAGATATATGATCAATTGCTGTCTGGAGTTTACAATTTCTCTCAATTAAACAGTGAACTTAAAGTTTTGATCCATGTCTCATCAGACATGGATGTCTAAAAGTCATGCTTAAAATTCATTTGCCTAAATTCCATTTTGGACACAGCTGGGTTTTGGAGACTCCCATAGGGATGCACAGTTGTATTATGGGACCTTGTGGGGTGTTCTTCTGGAGAAGAGACAGGATTCTCCAATGCCACTCTAGCAGAGTTCCCTTTGACAGCCTAAAGAAAAGGGCTGTCACCAAGTATGGCAACACCATAAAAGGTAGATATATTTAAAAATATTTGAATTCCTTTAACATCTTACTCTTGTAGGTTTTACTGTGGTGTTTACTGATGTAAAAGCTGATTCATAGAATAATTAAGATTGGAAGGGAGCTCAGAAGTCAAAGCAGGTCAAGCTCTGAACAGGTTGTGCAGGGCTTTGCCCAATCAGGTCTTCAAAAACACCAACAATATTGGCAAGCAATTTCTTTGGACAGCCTGTTTCCCTGCCTGGCTTTTCCTCTCCTTGTACCCAATCTGAACCTCTCTTCTGTCAATTTATATGTAATGTCTCTCATTCTCCTTCTATGCACACGCTAGCTCCAACTCCTTTCTAACCACCCTATAAACACCCCATGATACTGTTCGAGCCTCCTACAAGCCATTTCCTCTCCAGTCTGAACAAGGTTCCAGTCCCTCAGACTCTCTTCACAGACCAAGTACTCTATCTCAGATCACCCTGGTGACTCTGCCCAATATGAGCTGATGTCATTATCAGGGCCTGAGAGAAGGTGTGTATTTTCATTCCTAAAGGCAGGACTCCGCATTTGATCCTGCCACATTTCAGAAGGTTCCAGCTGGTACACTTCTCCAGACAGAGCACCTCTGAATGGTTTCACTGCCTTCCAGGGAAGCAACTTGACCCCTCCAGTTTGGTGTCATGTGAAAACTTGATGAGAGTAAACTGTATCATCCCCTCCAAGTCATACATAAAGATATTAAACAGGACCTGAAAAAAATCCAGTCTTATGTCTGTGTATGCATTATATGTATGCATTTTCAGGAACTATCTATTAAATAAGTTACACTTACACCCATTGGAAACCAGAAATAAGATTACATTATGCTGGCTTTTTTATTAACTTGCACCAACTGCATCATCTAAGCTTGCCATCGTTAATGATCCACTAGGTAAATGAGTTTCTAGTTCCAGTAACAGAAAAAATTCCCAGAGGTATACAATTGCTATTAAGGTCCTTTGCATATTTCTATATCTTTCTCCAGTTGTCTCATTGACTTCTGTGATAGAAAACTCCCAGTGGAGGAGGTTTAAGAGAATATTTTTAATAGGGTAGGGTGGTGTTTACATCACAGCAAACCACTGCCTTAACACACTGACACAGCAGAAAAAAGAATTTTTGCTTTTTTTGTCTTCTAAGCAGGATTTCATGTTGTTAAATATAGATCCCTTAAGGTGTATTAGGTTGAAAACATTTCAACTATATTTCCTAGCAGAAAAGTAATTTAAATCAGTTTTGTATGTTTCATAAAAAGAAGTCCATGTACTGATTCCAATGACTGTACTCTCCTCAACAATGAATGGAGATTAATTTGAAAATATAGAAGCATACAAAAAAACAAAAAACAAAACCCAAAACAACCCCCCCAATCCCTCCCCCCAAAACAGAAAACAAACAAAAAAAAACCAAAAAAAAGTCATTTTCATTATTTCCAAGGCACTTCTCCAATGTTCGTACAGTTAAACTACATTTTATTTTTCATTATTTTGTGAAAAGAAAAAAACAAAGAACCTTACAGGTACCTTACAGACAAAGTTCTAGGTACAAAAGACAAACAATTTCTCTATATTTCTACCCTTTTTGCTCCAACTAAGTCAGCTGAGCACTCTTTATTTGTGTCTAACTGCATTCAGGCACACATTTCTTTTGTAACTGATCCAAAAAGTAAACAAATAATTATAGAGAGGTATAAGTCTTTGGGATCAGTTCAGGTTCAGATGTAGCTCCTTAAGTTTGTGGTCCTTTTCTCTTCCTTCTGTCCAGTTTCTATTTCCAAACCTGTGACATTTTTTGAGGGGCAGGGAAATAGGTTGATTTGTTTTCCATCCATTGATATCAAGGCTTTATAGCTAAAATTAAGAAATATGGATACTGTCATGCTGGGAAGGACAAATGAGGAAGGCAGAAGAGATTGAAGAACATATATTTGCATGAGATTACTTTGGAAAGGGAACAACTTCCTCCTTGACCCCCTTCATAGAATAAAATTCCATTTTAAGCTACAATTGAAGAAACTACATAGGATGTAGACAGGTCTGCAGCTACAATGCAATTACATTTTCCCAGGACCAGAAGATAGTGAGGTTTCTCAGCTAATGATTAGGAACTCAGCAGGAACTCAAAGTTGTCACCAGCCAGTTCTTCAGAATTGAAAGATTTGACATTTAAAATATAATGAAAATATATACACAGCTGTTTGTGTACATGGTGTTCCTGTGAAGCATTCAACATCAGTTCTCACTAAAACAAGAGGGCCTAAGATATGACTTTTAGAACTGAGCTCAGAAACCTAAAATTAAAACTATGTTACTGGAAAAAAAAACATACTTCAAACTAACCGTGGATTCTCTTGACTTCTCGGTGTCTTTATCCATATGTGTTATATGTTCAAATTAACACTCCCCATAGTCTAGTCATTCCATATTGCTAATACCAATAAAACATTTTAGAACAAGTGTGATTCTAATTTTGGAAATATGTTCTCATGAGCCGATTTGCAATTAATATAGTATGCCAGTGAAACCTAGGAAACAGCATCTCTTTTGAAAGAATTTAAAAAAAAATGATATTTCAATGAACTACTAAATCTGAAGTTGAAAGGTATTTGAGAATGTGTAGTCCAACCTCCCTATTAAAGCACAGTCAGCTACAACAGGATACCTGAGACAGTGTTCAGTCAGGTTTTGACTGTCTCCCCACATGAAGACTCCAGAACCTCTGGACAGCCTCTTTCTGTGTATGACAGGAAGTAATTGCAAAAGAGTTCACTTTAAATCAAATGAAATTTCCTTACCCTTTAATTTGTATCCTTTGTCTCTTACCCTGTCAGGCTCCTGAAGGCTCCCTCACCTTCATTATCTCCCATTTTGTCATACATACTGACAAAATCTGCTTCCTCTAAGCCTTCTCTGTTCCGGGCTCAACAGTCCCAGCTCTCTCAGTCTTTCCTTAAATGGAAGATGGCCTTCACTATGTGGTCTAGCAGAGCGTCTTCCTGACACAGATGATCAAGGAGCCAGAGAAAGTTGTCGCCAGTGCCCTCCAGAAATTAACTTGATTCCTTGTACCCTGCTGTTCTGTACTTCTAGTAGATATAAGAGTAGTTCAAGAGCCCCATGAGGTCCTCAGAGTGTGGTAGTCACACAGTGCTTTCCAGATCACCCCAGAGGTATCACTGGTGTCCAAAAGGAAGAATAGTAGGGAAGAACAGTGAAGATAGGTGAATAAACTTTAACAGCACAAGTATAGAAACATAGAATGATTAGGGTTAGGAAGCAACCATTAAAGATCATCTAGTTTCAATCCTGCTGTCATGGGCAGGGACACTAGGACACTAGCCACTAGGGCAGGGACACAGGTTTTAGGTAACTAAACCATGTTACCCAAGGCGCTGTCCAATCTGGCCTTGAACACTGCCAGGGATGGAGCATTCACAACTTTGTTGGGCAACCCATTCCAGTGTCTCACCACCCTTACAGAAGAGAATATCCTCCTTATAACATTCCAAATCCAAGCCCCTGGCAAGCAGGAAACCTCTCTACAAGAAGAGACAGCTTGACAGATGTGGGGCTGTCGTGGTTTAAACCCAGTCAGGTAACTTGTTCACCCACTCCCAGTGAGTGGTGCCGAGCTGACAACAATCGAGGTCCGTGTCCCCCCACCACCAGGGTTATCCCCTTCCCCACTCCCGGAGGAATGGGGAGGAGGATCGAAAAAGTGCAACTCCCATGGGTTGAGACAAGAACAGTCCAGCAACCAATGTACACAAATCACCACCGCTACTATCAACTACAACAATGATAAGGGAAAATAACAAGGGAAGAGAATACGATACCACCAGCCAAGAAAACGAGTTCCACCCGGAAGCCCGTGTCCTTCACCCTCTCCTTCAGCAGTTTCTGCAACTTGTCGTCCAGGACTCCATACAGCTGCCTTCCATCTCCGATGCTTTCCCACAATACAGCAAGAGCCATCAGTAAACAAGGCATACTGCTTTTCACTTGCTGACAGTTTATTATATGGTGGGGCCTCTTCAGCACGCACCACCTCCTCCTCTGGTGACATTCCAAAATCTTTGCCCTCTGGCCAGTCCATGATGACTTCTAGAATGCCTGGATGACTGAGATTTCCTATTCGAGTTTGTTGTGTAATTAGTGCAGCCCATTTACTCCATGTAGCATCAGTTGCATGATGTGTAGAGGAGACCCTGCCTTTGAACATCCAGCCCAGCACGGCCAACCGGGGTGCCAGAAGGAGCTGTGCTTCACTGCCTATCACTTCCGAAGCAGCTCGAACCCCTTCATAGGCTGCCAGTATCTCTTTCTCAGTTGGGGTATAGCTGGCCTCAGATCCTTTATATCCCCGACTCCAAAAGCCGAGGGGTCGACCTCGAGTCTCCCCTGGAGCTTTCTGCCAGAGGCTCCAGGTAGGACCGTTCTCCCCAGCTGCAGTGTACAGTACATTTTTTACATCTGGTCCGGTCCGGACTGGTCCAAGGGCTACTGCATGAACTATCTCGCGTTTAATTTGCTCAAAAGCTTGTTGCTGCTCAGGGCCCCATTTAAAATCATTCTTCTTCTGGGTCACATGATAGAGAGGGCTTACAATCGAACTGTAATTTGGGATGTGCATTCTCCAGAACCCCACTGCACCCAAGAAAGCTTGCGTTTCTTTCTTATTAGTTGCTGAGAAAAATGCATTGGCAATATCAATCGTGGCATACCACTTGGCTGCCTTTGACTCTAGTTCATACTGAGTCATGCTGAAGTTCTAGCATGTCCGGTACAGCAGCACTCAATGGTGGTGTGACTTCATTCAGGCCACGATAGTCTACTGTTAGTCTCCATTCTCCATTAGACTTTCGTGCTGGCCATATGGGGCTATTAAAGGGTGAGCGGGTCCTGCTGATCACCCCCTGACTCTCCAGTCTACGGATCAGCTGATGGATGGGAATCAGGGAGTCTCGGTTGGTGCGATATTGCCGCCGGTGCACTGTTGTGGTCGCAATTGGCACTTGTTGTTCTTCAACTTTCAGCAACCCCACAGCAGAGGGATCTTCTGAGAGACCAGGCAAGGTGGACAGCTGCTCAATTTCCTCAGTCTCCAAAGCAGCAATACCAAAAGCCCACCGGTACCCTTTTGGGTCTTTGAAGTACCCTCTCTTGAGGTAGTCTATGCCGAGGATGCATGGAGCCTCTGGACCAGTCACAATGGGGTGCTTTTGCCATTCCCTCCCAGTCAGGCTGATTTCAGCCTCCAGCACAGTCAACTCTTGGGATCCCCCTGTTACTCCAGAAATATAGATGGATTCCACCCCTTGACAGCTTGATGGCATCAGGGTACGCTGTGCACCGATATCTACTAGAGCCTTATACTTCTGTGGGACTGATGTGCCAGGCCATCTGATCCACACAGTCCAGTAAATCCGATTGTCCCCTACCTCCACCTGGCTGGAGGCAGGGCCCCTCTAATGGTCGTCACAGCTTTGGACACTTAAGTCGTGGTGAAAAGGATTATTCTTTGTTATCACAGGAGCTGGAGTAAAATCAGCTCTTCCATTCCATCTGGGAAACTGCTCACCAGAGACTGAAGCCGTAGGTCTTATGGGATGATCAGTCTTGGCCCTTGCTCCCCTCTTCAGTTCACTCACCCGTTCCTCCAAAGCTGAAGTAGGTTTTCCATCCCACTTTGTCATGTCTTCTCCGTGATCCCGCAGGTAAAACCATAGGGTACCCCGTGGCGTATACCTCCTGTATCTCCTCTCTTGAACAATAGGACGTCTTTTGTTAATAGCTGAGACGTGTGTTGGTACACGTGAGGAGCTGGATAAATCAGATACATCGTCCTGCAATTGTTCGAGGTCCTGGGACAGTTTTTCCACAGCTGAGATGATGGAAGGGGTGAGATTGTCTTCGAACTCTCGGAGTTTATGAACCATTTCATCCACTGTTAGTGGTACTATGTCATTCCAGGTTACTGTTGCCAATGAATGGGCATATGATGACGGTGCATTCCGTGTCAGTTTTCGCCACATGGGTCGTGTACATTCAACTTCATCTGGATCTATAGGTGTATCCCCGTTATTCGGCTTGATGTGATAGATCATCTCTACGATGGCCGATTCCCTCAGAGACTGGATGCCTTTGTCTATAGTAGTCCACTTGGCCGAACGACTCGTAACATCATCCTTGTATGGAAACCTTTCTTTCACAGCTGCCAAGAGCTGCCTCCAAAGGCTGAGGGACTTTTTGTCTCTTGCAATTGCTTTGTCAATTCCCCCTTCTCTAGCAAGTGATCCCAGCTGCTTGGCTTCTGTACCTTCTAGTTCGTGACCATCGGCCCCATTGTCCCAGCATCGGAGTAACCAGGTGATGATGTGCTCCCCTGGTTGACGGGTAAAATCTTTTCGCATATTCCGCAGCTCGGTTGAGGTCTGAGGTCGAGAAGTTACCTCTTCTTCTTCATCTTCCTCATGTGATGATGACTCCTGATCAGATTCTGGACCGGGTGGTGAATTCATTGGTTCTTCATCTCGCGTCACCCTTTTTGCCTCCTTTTTGCTTGTTCTCTTGCGTACAGGGGCAATCGATATTGGTACGAAGTGGTTCTCTGGTTTGGCTGCAGTGATTATCACTGTGGTTTGAGTAGTAATTGTACTTGTTGCTGGGGGTGGTGCAGCTGCTGTGCTTGGAGCTGGGGTAACCACACTGTCTGTTGCAGTTGAAGTTTGAGCAGCTGCTGTACTTGCCGCTGGGGTAGCTGCACAGTTCATTGCAGCCAAAGTTTGAGTAGCGACTGTTGCTTTGCCCTCAGATCCGCCAACATTCTTTTCCTTTTGAAGGTGCTGGATAGTGTTGAACAAGACCCTGTAAGCATAGGCCAAGCCCCAGCACGTTGCCATGATTTGTCCATCTCTGGTATGGCCAGAATGACCACACACCTCGTTTAAGTGTTTTACTAATTCTTCTGGATTTTGCAGTTGTTCGGTAGTGAAATTCCAAAGTACTGGAGGGGCCCACTGACCTAGATACTTGCCCATACTATCCCACACACCCTGCCACTCATGGCTGTCCAGCCTCAGGGAAAATCTCTCGGTCCTCCTACATCGTCGTTTGACCCCAGACAAGACCCAAACCTGAATCTGCTTAACTCTTGAAATCAGTAGTGGGCAAATCACACTCTGTATGCGTGTTAGCATCGTGATTCCCATCACCATCAGCAAACAAGTCTCAACAGCATTAAAAGGCCATTCAAAAAATTCAAAACTCTCAAATGGTCTGGGGGGACGACTGGGATGGTAAAAGGATGTCTCCTTCACAGGTTGAGCACCTGAGAAGGAGAAAAAAGATGTGTAATTGCTAAGCACCTCCATCATATACCTCCCAAAGTATAAAGGTGGTGACCACACTGGGAACATAAGCCAGATCAGTTTCATGATCAATGATTCTATTGTATTACAAGTCATTACCATAAAGTACAATGGGACAAAAACCTTAGCCCAAGCCCCACACTTGAAAAACACTAATACAGCAAATACCGGATGGATGTAAGATGCGATATACTGAAACTGTGAGATCAAGAGGAACAACCTTGAGAGCCAATAAATCAGCATTGTGACGAGTGACTATCAATCCAGTCAGATCTGTTCTTATCTCAACCCCTCGAGCCCCACGTTGGGCGCCAAAAAAGAACTGTCGTGGTTTAAACCCAGTCAGGTAACTTGTTCACCCACTCCCAGTGAGTGGTGCCGAGCTGACAACAATCGAGGTCTGTGTTTCCCCCCCCCACCGGGGTTCTCCCCTTCCCCACTCCCTGAGGAACGGGGAGGAGAATCGAAAAAGTGCAACTCCTACGGGTTGAGACAAGAACAGTCCAGCAACCAATGTACACAAATCACCACCGCTACTATCAACTACAACAATGATAAGGGAAAATAACAAGGGAAGAGAATACGATACCACCAGCCAAGAAAACGAGTTCCACCCGGAAGCCCGTGTCCTTCCGGCTAACTCCCAGTTACCCCTCACCCCGGGCATGACGTGCTGTGGTATGGAATACCTCCCTGGCTAGCCTGGGTCAGGCGCCCTGTCTCTGCTCCCTCACAGCTTCCCCTCCTCCCTGGCAGAGCATGAGCCTCACAAAGTCCTTGGTCAGGGTAAACACCACTTAGCAATAACTGAAAACATCGACTTCACCAACACTGTTCTCAGGCTGGAAGTCAAAACACAGCACTGCACCAGCTAACACAAAGGAAAAAAAAAAAACATGACTGCTACTGCTGAACCCAGGACAGGGGCCTTCATTCCTTGTAGCAGGTGGTCTCCTGGTCACCATCACTGCTTATTTCTACTGGTCCTGAATTACTTAGGCTCAGTCACCAGAAACATTCCACTTAACAGCATTACTAGCTCTTCATCAGTTATGAGGGCAGTGAAGTTATGCATAGGATCCTTCCTTCTGGTATGAGGACCCACCAGTTTCCAACTTCATCATGGTGAGAGTTTTAACTCTCAGACTTAATAAGCACAGGCTCTTCCTAACCTTCCACAACAGGTGGAGGTTTCTGCTCTTGAAGATCTCAGAGACAATCTGGACCACTGAGCAAGATATATGTTCAGTTTGGCTTTGGATATCACAGAAAAGAAATTATGAATAAGGAAAAAGATACTATTTTCCTTTATTGCTTAGGACTTTGCATTGGACAATATTCTAAACCTGACATTAAATAAATAAATAAATATATAGTACACAACTATTGTACAAAGTAAACAAACATTTTACACAGACAGATGTTTATTTCAGTCACATCTGTGACTTTTAGAACACGCAATTTACACTACAATTACTTCAGTTGATGAGCAGGTGTTTAGCAGTGTTTCATCTATGCAAATAGAAATAGAGCATGAGACCTATTTTATGCTTATTTCACTTATTTACCTGTGAGAAACTAAGTTACTATACACGTCTAACTATGCTTCTCCATTCATACGATTCCAATGAAGGAACCACTAACCTTATGGAGAATTTTTTTCATCAACTTCAATTGACCAAGATTCAAACAAGCTTAAATGATTTCAGTTATTGATTATTATTGGTGAGTTTAGTGTTCAATCATCATAACTTTTATTTCATCCTGTTTATATATTTTTTCCATATACTTAAGATCTGCACTGTTTGCATCTGACATGGATAGACATGAGACAAACCACTGAAGGGAGTCTGGGCCCCCGCAAATATACTCATTTCCATGTAAAAAGCTACATTTGGTTATATAAATCTCATCCATATGGCATGCTTAGTTGTATTTCATTTTCCATTGTGATCATTTTAGATTACAGTGGCTGTTTAATAGTTGAGATGCATTGGCTTAACAGATACTTGGGGAAAATACTGGAAGTAGATAAATGTGTTAGACAGCAGGAGTCTAAGCACAGATAAGGAAAGGTCTATGTTAGGGACCAGAGAAGTTTAGAAAATGGTGGGAGAGGCAAATCAGAATTACAAAACACTGTCATATTGAAGAACATGCTGTATGTTTTCAGATTTCTTGGACTGAATAGCAAGGCCAGGCCTACTTAAAGCTACCTTGTATTTTAAAGCAGATGACTTAAAATACTGAGAAGACATCTCCTGGGAAAGGACAACCCTGCAACATGCATTTATAGATGTCATAATATGGAGTCATTCAGTTATGTCTAGGTTACTGTCTTCCTCCAAAAAACAGTGCTAATAATCTAATTAATAGAGTTCTGAGCAAAACATAGATTTACAGTGACAAGGTAGTGCCAAACTAGTAACTTCATGAATCTGCATTCTTATAATGCTGAGAAAAAATTGGGGGAATAGCAAACATCAAGTAATCCTCAATGATACCTACTAAGTGAATGATGTAAACTACCATAGAACTTGCACTGTGAGTATGCTGGGAGTATTCCAATTCCATTTTAAGTTTTCTGACATTCCCTGGGCCCAGAAATTGCTTCACTATTTTGCACCAATTTGCCTTTTGTTTCCAATTCCATCTAGTTCTTCTCAAGAAGTTTGTCTAATCCATCTCGCTGCCTTTACAATTTGTCTTTTTCCCTGCAGTCCGGCTCCAGCTACTGCTGCTGAGCCTCTCGCATGCCTCACGCACATAGATCCCCTGAGTAGCTGGTTTTGGGGACACACACTGTTCCAGACTCAGTGGCTGACATCCAAGACCCACACTGGCTGCAGCAGGTGATGCTGAGACCCCACTGGCTCCAGTAGCTGACATCACAGACCAGGGGCACCCACATCCCCAGTCTGACTGCAGGAGCTGGCACCCGGTCCATTAACATTAGGCTGCTAGTGCACACACACAAGATAGTTATATTATGCAGGCAAAGAGTTAAGAAAAGATTTAATAAGAAGGTATGAGAAGACAGGACAGACAGTAGTGATAAGATGCAGGGCTCAGCTAGATAAGCATACTGACCAGTTCTGATGAAAATGTCATCAGCCCTGTTTTATTCCTTTTTCTGCCTATTCTGCTTTGTTCCTCCCTGCTTCCCCTTCCTGTGGACATTGCCTCATCAGTTTGCACACTCCCACCAACCCCTTCCAACATCTGGGACACTCAGGTTTGCATCCTTACCAGTTGCAAAGTCCTGATTTGCCTGCAGTTACTTGATAGCCCATCAACTAGTGTGACTGACCAGGTTTGTTTCTGGTTACTGTCTTTATTAATGTTTATTGCACAGGTTTTATGACCCTCTGTTTTCTCCTATCCTTTCTTTATCCTTCCAACTGAAAAGAAGAAACAGCCCATATACTCTTCATTCCACTAACCAGTTTTTTTTCTTATTAGGACCTCCCTTATAATTTCTCGGTCAGATCTGTCTCTGCAAGTTCTGATTTATGGCTGCTTTGACCAGGTATCCTTAGAGGAGTCAATATTCTCTTCTGTGTACCCCTACAGATTTTGTGTCTTAATCATTTGATTTAAAATATTTTACACAGAACAGATAAATTGCTATTTAATCACATCTGTTTTTGAGAGGGCTATCTCAGGTGATAGTTGAATGCTCTGAAGACAGTAATGGTACGTGGAGTGTGCTGCAGACATTCCCCAGATCAGTGGGAGCAATGGCATAAGGAGTGCCTGTATCCTGTCATGGGGTAGTTCTAGTGCTAAGTACATCAATAAAAGAGAGTAAAGAGCCAGTTCAAGCACTGGAGTCCTATGATGTTAGTTCACTCACTCCTTCTGTTCTGCACTTTCTCTAGGGAATAGCTTTCTCTATGAAAAAATTTATCATAAAAGGGGATAGCTGTAAGTAGTCAGTCTTTTCTACTTCATCTTTGAGGCAGGCATCAGTCTTTGTCATTTGGCACAAGAGCTATAATTACTTTGTCCAGCTAAATGATGTTTTTTTCTTGGGCTGGAACTGTTTTAGGAGGTTATATATCAGGTGCAGATAAGGTCAGTGCAGCTGCCTACTGAAATTGTTAAGAGAAAAGACAATTGGGAACTAATGAAAGAGAGGGCGTTTGTCCTCCAATATGGCAAGGGCAGGATGATGGGAATTCTCCAGATTCAGAAACATCCCAGGATGTCAAAATAGATTTTTTAACATTTCTGTTAAGACTCACAGGGTCTGTACCTGGGGCTTTCTTGTATAGAAAGAAGAAACAAGACTGTAAACTGTGTACTTTTCAAGAAAATCAGAACATGACCTTATTGACAGAAGAGGTCTGTGTCAGGTAACTTTCTCCAATTTCCATGCTTCACTATTGTGGTGTGAGTACTTGTCTGTTTTGCTCACATTTGAACAGAATACCATTCCTAGTATTTGGTGTTAAGAAGGTGAAGTATTGTGCTGTCTGCTGGAGTATTCACACTGAAAAAAATATTATGGGATGTTGATTGAAATACAGATAATCCATTGAGTACCATAAATTTATAAGGCTTTCTTAGAGATACTAAACTTTGCTAAGTTTTTATTTCTACATGATAGGAGCTACTCATTTTTATCCTACTGTGTCCCATTTTTTTATAAGCTTTGTGTTACTTCTGAGTGATGAGATGTAGGGAATAAATCAATGTCTAAGGACTTTAAGCCAAATGAAGCTGCAATAGGTATGATGACTGAGGACTATTGTGGACTATTTGGTGTAAATTTTGTGTGAAATACAAAAAGACAAGTCGTCTTACTTGATTTATGATCTTTACATAGTAAATGTTTATATCTGCTGTTATACTAACTTGTCTTCAAAGACAAATAGGCAACTTTTGGATGTAATTCATTTGAGCTTTTTTTTAGAAAACCGTCAAAATTGAGATACATTTCTGCCTAGAATTAAAATACATTTATTTCTCTTCCTTGTCTAAAAAGGTGACTGGTTTAGGCATAAAACAAATGAGTTTCCTGCTTGGATAATAAGGTATGGAAAACACTACAAAAAACATGGGGGAAAAAACAAAAACAAAAACAAAACCCACAAACAAAGCCAACAACAACAACAAAAAAGAAACAACCCCCCAAAAAAACAGACAAACAAGCCTCAAATCCTAAACCCCAAAATGTAACATGTAAAGGGATGCATTACTGAAATGAATTATGCACATGACAGAGAGATCCCTTAAATAACCCAGCTAAACAGAGTGAGCAGTGCTCTGGCATTTCTGTCTGTCTGTCTGTCGTTGCAAGTCTGTCACAGAAGAGAAAGAAGCTGGCAACCAGCTGCACAGTGAAACTGCATGGATGACTGCAGAAAAGTGGCTGTATTCATTCTCGTCTGGTTTAATTTACCAATGCAAAAATAGTCTGAGATGTGATGGCACTAGTGCAAAACTCCAGACTCCAAACTTACTTAAAGGACCAGATGTGAATGAGGCATCTGAGCTCCTGTTAGTCATCTCAATGGTGCCTGGGAAGTTAATCAGAGCTATGTATATTAAGGAAAGCTGAATAGCTCTCTAGGATGTGGTGATAATATTTACTTGGTCTCCATTGACTGCAGTTGGAGCTTAGATGACTCTCTAATATGTTAACATGCCTAATTGTGTGTCTCCAAAGATGGTTAATCTGCTTTGTGAACCAAAAAAGGGGCCAGTTCCAGGCCAATTGGAATGGACAAGCTTATGTCTTTTCCAGTTGAACTAAACCACTTGGAGAGTGCTTGGTGCATTTATGTTGTATACTACTCAGTTCAAGTATTACTTTTTTTTGCTTAATGATTTAGATTCATCATTATTATTATTATTATTATTATTATTGTTTACTTTAGGTATAAAGTGTCTGAAATATGTGAGGACAATGTTGTAGACTGGCAACAAAGTGTTTTCATAACAACACTACCAGTCTCTACAAGGGAATAGCATACAGTGTTTAGGAGGCCTGGTGGGACAATTTTGGGATATATCCTAGATAATGAGAGTAAAACTTGTTCCAGTGCATTTAAATACTAAAATTGATGCTGAGACAAATAATCTTTCCAACTCTGCCCCCAGTTCTCTGTAGCAGGAGTCAGCTGGCAAATTTCCAAACAAAATTTAACTGGCATTCATGCAGCGAAGATAATCAGATACCTGAAATACAGAGTGAGGTAAAGGAACAGTGTAAACACAGGGTGATCTTCGTTTATAGACCCAAAGTTGCTTACACAGGGTGAATCTGGAACACAATGACTGCGAATAATATTTATATATTATCAACAAAATATATATGTATACTGGAAAAAATATAAATACTTGACTAAGAAATGAAGAATGCCATATAGACACCTTTCTGTTTTTAATTTCTAGGGACAGGCAGAAACTAAGGAAGTGGTATTCAGATTAAGGGAGCTTGAGTTGCTTGTTTATTGCTCCAAATGGTGGCATTTAATATTTTAATAATAGAAATTATTGTAAAACATGAGCTTTGCTTTTGGTTTCTCCATATGTGAGCAGAAGGAAAACAGAATGAGGGACCATGAGACACAATAGTTTGTATTAGTAACACTATTGACCACATAAACTTGTCCAAGTTCCAACTGAAGATACCTGTGGTGTCTCCAGACAAGATCTACAAATAAGGTCTTTCATAAATATACCACAGTAGCAAATAACAGATTTATATAACGTTGAACTTTTTCCACTTAATATATTGTTAATAACTGTCTATATATTTACCAAGCTGTCATCTCAAAATCAAATTACACCATAGTTGTTTTCTTGCTATAGCTAACCAGATCACCTTGAATCAAAATATCAGAAAGACATAGCTATAATGTAACTGATGTCATGGCAGTATGCCTCATTCTTTATTAGTGCTGTATTTTTAGAAGTCAAATACTTAAATGCACCTAGCTCCTAGGCACTAATTACAACTATCTTTATTATTTTTCATTTTAACATTGTATGAATTTAAAGCTAGGTAGTGCCTTCAAGGTATGATTTAATATTGAAGTTACTGCAGATCGTACTGCACTGAAAGATTACAACCTCTATAGATGTGGTACTTGAGTCACACTTTGAAATTATGTGAAGCAGACAAGAATATAGCTTTCTTTCATTCTTTAAGTTCCTAGCTCGTACAGACTAAATATTCTTATATGCAAGGAAAGGACTCAGACTAGGTATAAAAATTCCTAATGAAAAATATTTAATTGGTTAGTTCATGTAAAATCTACATGAAACTGCTAGAAATACTCAATGAGAAAGTTAATATTTCTTGTGAATACTTGCAACAACCTGAACCTATGTTTCATACTAGATTATACTGAGATTTTTCTTCTGGAAAAGTTAACTTCCATGTATGTCTTTCAGAAATATTGTATATGAAATCACTAGATCTGAAGCTGGATTTTTTTTCTTCAACATTATATGCACTGTTAAAGAAAAATACGCTTACAGACTTTATTAATGTGTTAACTATACAAATGTTTTACGATATTTACTGAGATTTCAGGGACTAAAGTATACTTTTTTTTTTACAGTGTTACACTCTATATTATATCACTGTTATGCTTAGTCTATTTTTTCAAAGTTATAGGTACTGAAATATTGAACAATATGATGAAATGCTTTTAGTACTTCTTGTATCTAACAAAGCTTTGACTGAGAGATATAGAAGTAGCATTAGATAAATTTAAAAAGCCCTTTATTTTGTTGAACTAATGTAGAAAATAAGCATCTATTAGAGTAATTAGACATTGGAATAGATTGTTTAAAACCTTGATGACCTCCTGTTTAGACATCAAAATACGGACACCTAAATGTAGGTGTGTTAATCTGGAGTGAAAACTCGTCCCTCCTACTCCCATCTTTGTGGACCTCCATTTTGAAGGCTCTTAAGTCTATAAACATTTAAAATAAACTGCATACTAATTGCATAATTTCAACATAAACAAGGGTACCTTTGAACTGGTAAAGAAAACATATCTAATATTAATAATAAGTATTAATTTGGCCCTGTATTTAGTAGTTTTCAAAATCAAATCCAAATAATAAGAAATACTTAGGAAATAGTCCAGTTATGATGACTCATTAGGGACTATAAAGAGCAGTATTGTGTACTGATACATAATAACATGAAGTACACAACGCAAAACATGAATGTAAACAACCTTAACAATGAAAATCTGTGAGACACTGGAACAGGTTGCCCAGAGAATTTGTGGATGACACTGAATGTGTTCAAAGCCAGGCTGGATGGGGCTTTGAGCAACCTGGTTTGGTGGAAGGTGCCACCTGCCCATGGTGGGGGGCTGTAACTAGATAATCTTTAAGGTCCCTTCCAACCCAAACCACTCTATGACTCTAAGAATTTTAAAGAGCATTCAAATATTTTCCTGAAGCCAAGTTTATAAGTTGCAATCATGCTAATATTCCTCTAAAGTACAATATTTTTTCTCTCAAAAAAATGTTATACTGTAACTGTAGTTGCATAATTCTAAGATCACAGAGTAACAGTAATCCTTAGTAGTTCTGTCTTTAAATTTTCTCCGTTTAATTAAAGATGGTTTTAGCTGATACTCAAAAAATGTGACAAAAATTGTCAAATTTTTTTGTCACAAAAATGTGACAAAAGTTTCAAGTACCCACATTCCACCCTGGCAGTGGTCTTGGAAGATATCTAAGTACGTAAGTTGTGCTCGCTTTGAAAATTCTTCTTACACATCATCAGAATTTGATTTTGCGTATTGAAATTAATTCTTTGATGAAAAAAAAAAACCTGGCTAAAATTTGCATGAGAAAATATCTTTCTCCAAACAATTTTATCAGTATTTTTTTTGGGGGGGAGGAAAGGGAATATGCAGTTGGAAAATTGTTGTGGGGGGATTTTCTTTAGGGCGGGTTGTTTTTTTATGGTAATATCATAGCTAACAATGAGGAAATATACTTCTGTAATTATTGAGAAAAAGTGTGAGATCCTTTCTGGGAACATTTTTGATCTCAGGAACTGGTAATATACACATGTCTATGGGTGAATTATTGAAATTATAACTTACTGACACTGGAATGCAGCTTTTCTTTAAAGACTTATTGAAGACATAAATACAGAACAAGCTTTTCGTCTTCAGACATGGAAGAATAAAGAAATCAAATTACAGCACAGGTGAGTAAGAGCTTCTTTTCATAACAGTATCATGAATGATTTTCCAGTGTTGTAAAATGCAATTTGATTCAGATGTTTTCAGTATGGTGCAGATATCATTTGACATAATTAAACTGCACTAAACTGAAATTAATTTTAGGAAATTTGGGAGCAGAATCTCTGAGTCCTGTAGACCCCCTTTGTAAAAAACAAAAAATACCCCGCAAAGGTATCTTCAAGTTATATTAAAGGTGCACTTGAAGATAAATTGTGATGGAAACAAACTTACAAGTATATTTATGAAAGACCTTATATGTAGATCTTGTCTGGAGACACCACAGGTATCTTCAGTTGGAACTTGGACAAGTTTATGTGGTCAATAGTGTTACTAATACAAACTATTAAGAGGAAAACAAGAAAAATATAAGTTCTAAAAGACTGACAAAAGGGATAGAAGTCACCACTGAAACATTTTACTGAATATAAACTATTAGACCCAACAACAATGCTAAGTACTTTTTGTTCTGCTAGATAAAAGGGGAACTGGGGAGAAAAAAAACAAACACATTCACATCAGCTTTTGTGTTGCAACTCGGTATCTTCTAGGAATTTTCCTTCACATCTCATGATGTTTAGATATTGGTATTTTTTCCCATAAATGTCTGATTCTCAAAAATTAATGTAAGTTAACTGTAACTTTTAATAAATTTTAAAGAATGTGTCCCTAGCTGAAAGAGTGGTTATTTTTCTGTATGCTTTATTTTATTTTTTTAAAGAAATAAATAGACCATCAGAGTTTTTTTTAAACGGGAAGTTGACTTAAAATTTACCATGATGAACAGCAAAATTCTTTGGTTCATAAAACAAATAGTGAAAAGGAAAGAAATTAAGGATAAGTTGGTTCATTTGGGAAATAATAGAAAATGAAATTAAATTCAGGGTAGGTGTCCTGGGTTCAGCAGTAGCAGTCATGTTTTTCCTTTGTGTTAGCTGGTGCAGTGCTGTGTTTTGACTTCCAGCCTGAGAACAGTTTTGGTGAAGTCGATGTTTTCAGTTATTGCTAAGTGATGTTTACCCTGACCAAGGACTTTGTGAGGCCCATGCTCTGCCAGAGAGGAGGGGAAGCCGGGAGGAAGCAGAGACAGGGCGCCTGACCCGGGCTAGCCAGGGAGGTTTTCCATACCACAGCACGTCATGGCCGGGGTGAGGGGTAACTGGGAGTTAGCCGGAAGGACACGGGCTTCCGGGTGGAACTCGTTTTCTTGGCCGGTGGTATCGTATTCTCTTCCCTTGTTATTTTCCCTTATCATTGTTGTAGTTGATAGTAGCGGTGGTGATTTGTGTACATTGGTTGCTGGACTGTTCTTGTCTCAACCCGTGGGAGTTGCACTCTTTTGATCCTCCTCCCCGTTCCTCCGGGAGTGGGGGAGAACCCCTTTGGTGGGGGGACATGGACCTCGATTGTTGTCAGCTCGGCACCACTCACTGGGAGTGAGTGAACAAGTTACCTGACTGGGTTTAAACCATGACAAGGATACATCTTTTCCACCTGATTTAATGATGATGAACTGACCTCTGCATGTAGTGTACCTAATGGGACAGGTTAATATCACGAGGATGCTGGCAAGAAGTTATTCTCCAACTGCTGCATAGCTTCATTTCTGCTTTAGCAGGCATATGGTCACTATTCTATACCCTGCTGACTTCTATTTGTTGCCTGTTTGCCAGCTAGACATTTTAGTGTGCATTATAAAATTCTGAGCCTGGTGGTCCAGGTGTTTTTATGCAGCTTATGTTCACCTATGCAGATATTTTTTTTGAAATAGGCTACTATAACATGGGAAACTGACAAAAGCCTTCCAAACCGTAAGGTAAATAGTATCTGCTCCAATGGACATACACTGCTACTGCTAAAGCCAGTCATTTAATCATAGAAGGTAATTAGATTACTTGGACAAAATTTGTTCTTGCTGAATCTATGTTGTCTGTTCCCAGTCATCATCTTGCCCCTCATGTGCTCAGAAATGGCTTCCACGCTCTACCAACTTCTCAGAGACTGTCACCAGACAGGGTTTTGGATCTGAAAAATCATGGAGAGACTGCAGAAGCTTGTCTGTCCCTCTGTGACACATGGACACCAGTGATGCTGCTGGGGAGAACCTCGAGCATATCAAAACATGTAGCTCTGAGTTTAATGGGTAAACAGGACAAGGGTATATGAATACAGCTCCTGACATCAGCTGAAGGGGTGGAAGGGCTTTGGAAGGAGTAAGTGGACTTAGTGAGCCACAGCCAGTTGTGCTGCTGGGGTTAAAAGAATTTGACTTTCCCAATCACAGGACCCTCCTTGATGACCAAAACTGTGAAAAAGGGATGGAATGTCCTTCATCAAGTTAGACGGAAGCAACTTTATCAAGAGGTTCTAATACTTCATGAGAAACTTCAAACAAGGACAAAGGGATAGGGAGATTATGACCCTCAAACAAGTGGCAAGGAAAGGCTTCAGGGTGATATATCCAAGGTATCTGGTAATCTATGAACATGGCTGAAGGGTGTCACTTCATGCATATGTCAAAAATTAGTAGGTGTCTACAGGAAATAGTGATGGAGAAAATCCTCATGCTTTTAGCTGAGTATCCCAGACAAAACCAGCACACTTGTTAATAAAGGTGACCAAAGACCTGAGAAGGATTAAGTGCTTTGCTGGATCTGATAGATGAAAACAAGGATTAAATGGTTGGGAATATGAGGTAAGTGGGCTGCTGTCACTAGACCAAAGGTGTTAGGAAGCCTATGTGGATGAACAAGGAGCTTCTGATGAAACTCAGGTGTAAGAAGGAGGCATACAAGTCTGAAGCAGGATCAGTTGACCGGTAGGATTAAAAAGATACTGTGTAAACATGCAGGGATGTGAATATGAAAACCAAGGCCAGTTTGTTGCTGAATCTGACAGGGGATGTGAAGGCCAACTGGAAGAGATTCTGCAGGTAAATCAGTAGCAAAGGAAAATAAAGGAAAATACAGATCTTCTGCAGAATCAGGCAGAGCACCTGGTGTGACAAGGTATATGAAGAAGGCTAAGGTACTCAGTATTGTCTTTGCTTTGGTCTGGACTAGTTAGATTATGTTTGGGGGTGCAAGTGCCTGAGACCTGTAGGAGAGTCTGGAGGGAAAAAGTCTTTTGGAGGGAAGAGGACTTTACCTTTGGTGGAGGAAAGTCATGTTAGGATGCGTTGTTTTTTTGTTTGGTTTGGTTTTTGTTTTCTGTTTTTTTGCTTGGTGTATACAAGTCAAAGTAGAAAGCTGGCTAGCAAGGTTGTGAAGTGTCCATATCTGAGGTATGGAAAAGGTATGTTTTGGACCTGTCTGATATTCTAAATTCTTCCTCAAACCAATTAAATGTGTGGTTAAAAATGTCTAGTGTATCCTGAAACAGCTGTAGCTGTGAAATCCTAGGAAAATCACAGACTCAAGGCATGAAAGAATGTCTCATGAATTAGAAAAGTGAAATTGTAAATTGACTTTCTAATGTTTGAAACTGTTCTAATGTTTCTAATGATTGAAACAGACACCTCAGTACCTTGATATTTTAGATTTTGCAAGCCAAAATGCAACCAAGAATTAAAATAATGGTTTCCTTTCCTATAGAATGAAAGCAAGTTTTTGCCCTGGACTAACTGTGGTTTTCAATTCCAGGCAATCAAGAGCAATCCAAAGTTGAATATGCATTTCCTGAGGAAAGTATAATAAAACCCAGTGAATTTATCGAACAACCTCGTTGGGAAATTATGTACAATCAATTTTTGTTTAAAAGAAAACAAACCAAACTAGAAATGCTGAATTGTTATATGTATGTGAGTAACTTGACACCTGCAGGAAGGACATGTTGGAGAGTAGTTGTTTAATGTGAGAGAGAATAAAAAGAGAAGAGCCATCATTCTGAGAGAAATCAGGACTCTTCAGTGTTCAAGGTTATTTGGCAAATGAGGCATGGAAGATTCTTAATCAAACTGAGCAGAAGAAAAATTGAGCTTTAAATGTTTCATACAAAACTATTATTCTCAAGCTTTCTATTATACTAAAATTCAGTACAGTTGAATGATTTTTTTTTCCCCAGCTATATCAGACTTAATTTTGCATTTTTATGCTATTTGAGCATATAAGCAATATATTCTTAGAATCCAGTATCACTGAGTTAAATTCTCTACCTTAGATCCAGGTTTTCTTTCCCTGTAACTAACTAGATTTAAAATATGAAAAGTTTATCAGCTGATGCAGATTTGTTTTTTACTTATTTAATTACCATTATTTACAATGCAAGCTGTCCTCTGGTTGTAGAGATAATGACTTGACTTCATTATGTTAAACACTATAGAAATTCTTCAGCCTAAATATCTGTCATCTGCCATAGAAAGTTATGCAATCTTTAATTTACATTAACATTTCAGAAAATTAATGTAATTATAATGATCCTGATTAATGGGGAAAAAAATCAAGTATCCACTCTTTCCTTATTAGGCAGATCTGACACTGAATATCATTATAATTGTAATTTACCCAACCTTAAATATTCTAACTTTTCAATACATTCAACTTGCCAAAAGTCAGACATTTTTTTGACAGTGTTTACAGAAAGCATGATACTAATACTTATTAAAGTATTAGTATCTAATATTTATTCAAAGGTCTATTTACTTAACAAAATACTTATTAATGAGTCCTAATACTTATTAAAAGTAAAACAAACTATGTAAATCATAAATAGAAGTTAAATGTGAAAGAAAAAAAATAAAATCACCTTTTCATTTTAATGAAAACATATTTAAAATGTTGAGATTTGCAGCTTGTAAAAACATTACTTTGGATAACAAGGTAAACAAGAAAGTGAAAAATCCTTCACCGATAAGTCCACTGAAAAACAGTTCATATGCAATAGGCACACTAAAAATTATTTTTAAGAACTATATAAGGAAAAGTGATTTTGTTTTTTTAATAACTGTTTTGTTGTAAGCGTTTCTCTTGCTTCATTGTGTGGGCCAGCACAGAGCTGAGAAAAAAACTTAGCAGGGAATTCAGACAAGCTTGGCCTAGAAATTATGTACCATTCTTTTGGTCAGAATAAGCATTTCAAGTAAATAAAATGTGCACATGAGAAGTTTCAGTCTTTCTTTTAAGTGCCTCTATTCTACTTCTTCTGTTGTTCGGGGTTTTGGGTTGGTTTTTTTTCCTTTCTTTTTTTTTGGTTGGTTTGGATTGCTTTTTGGTTTTATTTGGTTTAGTTTGTGATGGGTTTTTTAACTGGTTTTGGTTTTGCTTGTTTGTTTTTTTGTTTTGTTATTTATTTATTTATTTAACTGGGACTAATTGTTCATAAATGAGGTGACTTCCAAAGGAAGTGAATACTTTAACATGGTACAGGCAATAGACAAATCAGTTTCCAGTCTCCTGTGAAACATAATACAGTCCTCTAGAGACAGAAGACTGGGATTATTGCTTTTTAATATTCCCCTAAAAATATTTTTCACCAGAAATTAATATTGCAGAGAAGAGAAGGAAAAAATTTTCTGAAGCCATCCATGATGTAAAGATATTGAAAAAACAGGGACTCCAGTCATAATAAAAAAAACAAAATCACGTACACCATTTGATTCAGTTCTACAATCTAGAATACTAGGTGCACATTCTTCACTCAGGATTTCTTGCAAACTGCGAGGCAAATTAGTGAAGTTTTGCTTTATTTAAAAATTGAACCACAACTTTCTTCTAAACTGTGCTCAAAATATTTGTTTCCTTGCTTGTGCTTATCTTCAACTTTATCTAAACAATGTGTGCAAGAAATTTCTTCGTAAAATGTGAGGTGTCTGTCAAGACAATTGTACATGGAAATTAGGATAATCAAAACAGAGCTCATTCTTTAAGTCAGAAGGATTCATAAGAATCATAAACCAGTGGGCACATTTTTTTTTCTGAAGGTTAAGATAAACTCTAAATATTATTGATATACATTTAAATATATTCCATGATTCGCTTCCCATAAAAAAAACCAAAACAAGTCTACAGTCCCACATACATTTAGAGGTCAAAAAAAAAGATATATTGATTTCATTACTATACAATTGTTCTGTTAAAATATATCAAAATAAATACAAAATTTTTATGCCATGATAGTGACAGCAATATCATTAACATTTTTGTTTCTTTGGATATTGTGTTAACTAAAGCCAATTAAAGTTATGGACAGAAAACAAATTTTATGCCTCATTTGAGGAAAGCAATCAGGTATGCTGAAGATACAGTAGCCTGTGGAATCTTTTGTAGAAATGTATTAGGTCATGAATATGTGAAGAAGAGAAATGAGCTAACAGTAAAGAAAATTTATCTATGACTTTCTTCTTTTCTCCCTTTATTAGAAATACCCCTACTCAGTAAAGAAGCGTATCTACTTTTCTCATGCTATGGAAGTATATATTTTCCTAACCCCCTACTCTATACTGTCTTCAACATAAACTAAACCAGAATTTCCTGCTTATCTGCTGTGCAAGATGAGTGAAAAATTGAAATTATGTCTTTAGTTATGAAATGTAAGTATTCATTTTAAAACATATTTTGAAAGCAGACAGGTTGGTTTATTTTTTCAAAATGTAAACGTGAGGGTTTTTTTGGGGCTCCCAGCCTGGTCATACAGCTTTCATTTAAAACAGCATTAACATGAAAATAAAAGCTTTAGGACCTCCACAGAGCTAGTGTTGTAATATACAATTTTGCAGTTTCCTGATGTTCCTCTCTTTTCTTTCAGAAAAAGAACAGTAAAGTTTATTGTTTCTGTCTCTCACAAAGTATCAATTTCTGAGTGTATCATTGCATAAAAAAATTTGTTGAGAATGGAATTTGAATTGAATAGAACTAATCTATCAAATAGATATGTGGAAATAATTGGCAGGCATGGTTTAACTCAGATTTGAGTTTAGTCTTGAATAGCACTGAAAATTATTTATCTGAAGAGTAACTTGTACAGTATATAGTCTTTCCTTTATTTTCACAGAAACTGCATGAAGCAAGAAGAAAGGAGATGAAACAACAAATATCCTTGTAATAGCTTTCAATTTCTTAAGGTTCTGTAAACGTTTGTCTTTGGGATTCTGTGCAATAGAAAATCTTTAACTAAATTGATTCAAAGCAACCTTTCCTTTCTGAAAGAAAACTTGAAGAAAAATTGAATTATTTAGAAAGACTCCATGTTGAATTCTTTTATCCTAGTATCTCACAATTATTACATTTTTGCTATGTATATAGAATAAATATGGAAGAGGATGTTTCATGTATGTTGTGAAAGTAGATTTGTATCACAACCATACACTGTTACTGCCTGTGTTCTCACTGTTGTGACTTTCCTGAACAGTTTCGTAAAAATTGCACATTGTTGTGGTTTAGACCCAGCAGTAACTCAGCACCATGCAGCCATTCTCTTTCCCTCCATCTTCCTCCCTATTAGAAGGGTGGGGAAGAGAATTAAAAGAATATAAACCCCATGGTTGACATAAGAACTGTTTAACAACTAAAGTACAATATGAGGAAGAAGTTCTTTACTGTGAGGGTGGTGAGGCACTGGAACAGGCTGCCCAAAGAAGTGGCAAATGGTCCATTGCTGACAGTGTTCAGGGCCTGGCTGGACAGAGCCTTGGGAGACATGGTCTACTGTGAGGCGTTCCTGCCCATGGCAGGGGAGTTGGAACTAAATGATCTTAAGGTCCTTTCTGACCCAAATTATTCTAAGATTCTATGCTTCTGTAATACAAATACTACTACTAATAATGATAAGGGAAATAACAAGGGGAGAGAATATAAAACTAAAAGGGAAAATGAAAAAAAGAAACTCGAAACATAAGTCATGTACAATACAAATGCTCAACACCCATAGAACAATACAAAGCCTGACCCAAGCATCAATAGGTACCTTTCTGGTAAGTCCCCCCAGTTTATATACTGAGCATGATGTGCTGTGTATGGAATACCCCTTTGACTAGTTTGGTCAGGTGTCCTGTCTCTGCTTCCTCCCAGGTTCTTGTGTCCCTCCTCACTGGTAGAGCACGCGACACTGAAAAGTCCTTGATCAGGGTAAGTGTTGCTCAGCAACAACTAAACCATTGGTGTGTTATCAATCAATCAGCATTATTCTCAGACTAAAGCTGAAACACACCACTTCACCATCTACTAGGAAGGAAAAAAAGCAACAAACCCTGTTACAGCTGAAACCAAAACACACATTCAGGAATTTAAAATATTACAGTTGCTTTTAAAAAGTATTCACTGAACTTTTTTCTTCCTTTGACATTTTTGTTTCTAGTGTTTTGGTTTTTTTTTTGATTTTTGTGTTTGTTGGTTATTTTATTATTGCATTTTTTCTTGGAGGAAAACAATAAAACAAGCAAAAGTGAAACCAAAATGCTAAAACCTAACAATCACCCCAAAAAAGAAAAAAAAAATCCACCAAGGTGGTAATTATTAAGATGAGCAGAATGGAAAACATTTAAGTGACATGAAAAACACCCTAGTAAAATATACATTTTAATATAAAAATTATTCTCAGCTAGATTAGAATTGCCACAATATATTGCTTGGTAAATGAATTTCAAATAACTCAGCCTTCGGTCATATTTTTTCTGGCTAAGTTTTCTTGAAAGAGAATTGTCTTACAGTTTTATTTCGATCCTTCACCTTAGTGAAAGCTAAGCAGTATTTTTAATATAAGAATTTTCATAATGAATATCACTGGGTGATATTAAACTGTGCAGTTGTATAAGCTCTCTTCATGTTTTAAAAAGTACTGTGAAAACGAAAAATGAAATTAGTCCTCAAAAGAAATAAAGCAGAAAGTCAGTGAGCTTTCTTTAAAAAAATTTCAAACTAATGGGTGTACAGCTGTTTAACATCGAACTTAGAGTTTGCTTTTGTAACATGTTAGGAACAAAATTTCAGTGTAAACCACAAGGATATATGCATACTCTGGAGTTCACTGATGGAGATATTTATTCCACATTTGCAGATATTCCCATGGAAAAGATGTCAGCCAGGAACATTTTTGTGTTTTATTGCTCTAAAGTTTGTTTTCCTGTGAAGTCTGCTTTCCTTCCAGAGGGCACTCACTCTGTGGGAGCAGAGGGAAAAAAAGACACTTTTTCATCTCTCATGACACCCTTGTCCAGGCTCCTGGGTCAAGGCAAGACTGTTACTCATGCTGTTTTCCTATCTGAATGTGTAACTCTCAGACCATTTATTCTTCTATGATTACTACCTGTGTCCTGTATAATAGTAGTATGGATGTGAAAAGTGTAGGTTATTGTACCTTATGTACACCTACATCTCAAATACATTTTTTCTAAAAAAGGATTCCTGAAACAGTGCATTAGAGATAAAAGGCATTGGATAGTTCAAAAGGGGTAAAATGAGTTTCATTGCTTCTATCATGTATAGAGATCACATCATTTACACTAAAGAAAAAATAAGAGAAGTCACTGGAAAATGGTCTTTCACTGATATTTTGGGATGGAAAACAAATAACTTTGACAATGAAAATTAATAGAAATTGCACATTATTATAATATTCTAATTATAATATTCTGCAGGTAAGTCTGCAGCAAAAGGCAAACGAAGATAATCTGCTGCTGAATAAGGCAGAGCAGCTGGTGTGACAAGGTATATAGAGAAGGGTAAGGTGTTTTGTTTGCTTCAGTCTGGACTAGTTAGATCATGTTCAGGAATGCTAGGTGCCTGAGACCTGTGGGAAAGTCTGGGGGGGACAAGACTTTCCCTTTTTGGAGTAGAGTCATGCTAAGGAACATTTAAACAAATTTCATGTAAAAAAAAAAAACAACAACAACAAAAAAATGCAAGCATGATGAGATGCACCCACAAGAGCTGAGGAAAGTGGCTGTTGTCATTAGAAGGTCACTGTTGATTATCTCCAAACATGTCAGGGATAAGAAGGTGATTTGGAGCTGTCAGGTGACTGCTTTGATGGATTAAGGGAGAGATTGTTTTTTATCTTGCCTTTAACAAGTCTTTCAATACTGTTCCTGCTAACAAACTAGCAAATTGATGAAGTATGAACTAGATCAGTGGGCAATGAGGTAGATTTCAAATTGTCTGCATACCAAGCTTCCATACTAGGGCCAATGATGTTTTACATCTTAATGATCTCAATGATAACAGTGTACCCTTAACCAGCTAACTGAGACTAGTGACTGACACACCAAGTGGGTGTGTGACCACTCAGAGGGATCACAACAGGCTGGAGAAATAGGATGAGAGGAGTGTCCTGAAGTTCAACAATGGGAAATATACCATTCTTACACAGGGGAGGAATAACTCCATGCACCAGTACACAATAAGTGTAAATGAGCTGGAAAGGTGCTTTTCAGAAAAGGACCTAGGGTCCTGCTGAACACAAAGCTGACTATGGGCCACCACCCTTGCAACAAAGGACAACAACCTCCTAGGTTACATTAGGAAGAGATTTTAATTAGTCCTTTCTACTTTATATATAATCATTCCAAACAAAATTATCCTTACACAAGCAGACCACAAAAATGAATGAATAAATAGATAAAAACCCAACTAGACTCATTTACTGATGCACAGCTTTGCTGTAAAGGTGCATATAAGCCATAAATATTGCATACCTAGCCCAACAGGCTCTTTGTCCATTTTGTTTTACTAAATAATGTTTAGCAGCCTTGCCATTTACAACCACATCACCTTGTGTTTCTGAGGAAAAATGCAAACAGAAAACAGAAAAAAAAATACCATTGAAAGCTTAATTTTGAATTTATTAGCTTTTACCAATTTTCATCCTATTTTTCAAAACTGCAGAAGTTTATACTTTGCCAGCAAAATAGACTGATCAGGACAGTCTGGCATGTGTTCAGATGAAAAAAAATATGTCTTATGAATACTTCCTATTGCAAGTAAGTCAAAATAATAAGGCAAGATATTTTTAACTAAATATGGAAATATTTAAAATACTAGATTCCAACTTACAAGCTAGAGGCACAGATAGATACTTCTAATTTTTAGTTTTAAACATATAAGGCTATTTGGCATTCATTTTTTATTTTGCTGTAAAGATAAAGTAGTAAATAAAGAAGCTGAGTCAAATTTTTTCTAAAGCAGGGAGACATGCTATTAGTATAGTAGTTAAATATGTTGTAATGTCCAGTTATTACAGCTTTTACAATTCAGACATTCACAACAGATATAAAGCATCTTAAAAAAAACAACACCTTGAATAACTTGTTAGAATTGCAATGGAATTTCAAAACATTTTTTTACAACTGTGAAACATATGTCTTTGAAAGTTTATTATTATTAATCTAATAACCCACAGGAATTCAATTAGAATGTCATCTGATAAAATCAAAGCATATAAATTGAAAAGTGAGGTGCTCAGATGGTGGAGGACACCTTAAGTGAAGGACAAGTTTTTAGAAGGTACTGAAAGGAGGGAGAAAAATAGAAGATGTGTGGAAAAATAATAAATTAATCTGCTTTGTCGGTTTGTTTGGTTTTTTTTTTGTTTAGTTTTTTTTTAACTAATAGATTGGCAAAATATTTTGTTTTACAGATGTATCTTAAATAGCTTAAATATTGACAATTCTCTGAAGCAATCACTGTTTCTTTGGAAGGAATATATTTTTTATAAAATTTTATACCTGAATATAAGCTACCTTTTGCAACTACTACTCTTTATATTCTGATGTTTATAATAAATCTGAAATGTATGAAGATTCAGTAATAAAGCTGGATTACAAATATGGCAGAATCTTTATTTAACTAGCATACTGAATTAAGTACCATATTTGCTACGATTTCTATTCCCTTCAATGCCACTACTTCTGAAGTGTACAAGGATAATCTTGCCTCAAAACACTGATCCTTAAAAATGTTTGAAGATATTTTAAAGCATACTTAGCTATTCACCCACTTGGTTCTGCTAGAATTTCGTGCTTGTATAACCAATGCATCCAAGAGAAGATGGTTCAGTAATATCACCAGAGTTTTGATCAGGCACATACTACTGCTACAGTCAAAATCCTATAATGGACAAAACGGACATCTAATATACGAAACTAAGTATTTATCCTGGGCTGCATCAAAAGGAGCATGATCAGCAGGACGAAGGAGGTGATCCTGCCCCTCTGCTCTCAGGAGACCTCACTTGGAGTATTGTGTGCAGTTCTGGTGTCCTCAACATAAAAAGGACATGGAACTGTTGGAACAAGTCCAGAGGAGGGCCACAAGGATGATCAGAGGACTGGAGCATTTTACATATGAAGATAGGCTGAGGAAGTTGGGGCTGTTCAGCCTGGAGAAGAGAAAGCTGCATGGAGACCTCATAGCAGCCTTCCAGTACCTGAAGAGGACCTATAGGGATGCTGGGGAGAGACTCTTCATTAGGGACTGTAGTGATAGGACAAGGAGTAATGGGTTCAAACTTACACAAGGGAAGTTTAGACTGGATATAAGGAGGAAGTTCTTTACTACGAGGGTGGGGATGTACTGGAATGGGTTGCCTGAAGAAGCTGTGAATGCTCCATCCCTGGCGGTGTTCAAGTCCAGGTTGGACAGAGCCTTGTGTGACATGGTTTACTGTGAGGTGTCCCTGCTCATGGTGGGGGGGTTGGAACTTGATGATGTCAAGGTCCTTTTCAACCCTAACTATTCTATGATTCTATTATTGTTGGTCTAGTATGCCGTAATAGTTTGATCAAAATACAATAATTATTGCAGTTTGAATGATACCTACATGTATAGTGCATTAACTATTTAATTAGTATATTAAAAAAACACTGATAATACTTGTAGCATTGTCATACAGAACTTCCTAGTACTTAGTATCTACTTCTTTGGTGTTATGCTTATATTTCCAGTGCTCCTCTGGAGACTAAGACTGATCTATGTGTTTTCTGAACACTTCTGGGGGCGGTGATTCCACCACTTCGCTAGGAAGCCTGTTCCAATACTTGATCACCAGTGAAGAATATTTTCCTAATATCCAAAACATTCCTAAACTTTTCCTGGTGCAGCTTGAGGCTATTACCTCTCATCCAATCACTTGTTACTTGAGAGAAGAGACCATCCTCCTTTCAGGTAGTTGTAGAAAGCAATAAGGTCTTCCTTGAGCCTTCTCTTCTCCAGACTAAAAAACCCCTATTTCCTCAGCTGTTCCTCATAAGGCTTGTGCTCTAGGCCCTTCACCAGCTTTTTTGGCCTTCTCTGGGCCAGCTCCAGCAACTCAGTATGGCTCTTGTAATGAGGGAGCCAGAGCTGAACACATACCTTTATCTATCTATAGCTTTATTTTTATCTTTACCTGTGTATATATCTATATATAAAAGCGTTTGGGTCAACTTGTACTAAGTGATTTAGTTCAAGTAACAGTTTATTGCTGCATTGGTACTTTACACCAAGAAAATCATGAATAAAGAATATCACAAATTTAGCAACTGAGCTAAAATCTCTAAGAGTTGGAGTTTTCAGCTCTCCTCTTCTCATAGAAATCTTCATTGTGCATTTGAATCATGTTCATATTTTTATATGAAACAATATATTTTTAATTATAGAGTTTGAGATAATCTCAAGACTTTTGAAACCCAGTTTTAAGTAAACATATGGTATGGTAGGAGTCATTATAAATACTGGAATCAAATGACAATTTACCTCATAACAATATTACTGTAGTGAAACACATTCATAAGTAAAACCTGTTTGTTTCCTCCTAGAAAAAAACTTGTGTATTACAAGTTACATTCTGTGCGATAATGAATGAATGCTTCAGAGATTCCAAGCACAAAATAATTTGACTAATTTTTTGCTATGCTAGATGACCAACAATTCTCAAAAAAAAAAAAAAAAAAGTGTTTGCTAGCAGTTTCCATTCAGAGGGACCTGAACCCATAAAATGTAGCTCCATGCTTGAAACTGGAAGAAGTTTTTTTCTATAGATATCTGACGATAAATGCTGACTTTTCATGTCAATAACTGCATTTTCATCATATGGAGAGCACAGGCTCTGGTCTAAAAGAATTGGAAAAAGGCTTTGAAACATCAGGAAAAACAACAGGGAACAAACTGGAAGCTGTATTGCTGGCAATTAGGAATCAGATGAGGAAGAATGAAGCTGCCGTAGGTAGGTGTGCTGACATTCAGCAGTAGACTTTTAACAAATTAAAGTTTTCCAGTGTTCTTGAGGAACCAGAAGAAGCAAAAATCACAGAGGACTGGAAGTGTTAATTACAGAACAGCTATTGTAGGCAAATGCCTGACAGAAAACAAATTTTTTTTTTAAAAGGAAGGAAGCAAGTGGGGAATGGAAAAGGCAAAGAAAAACAGAGAGGATTTTTTTTTAATCTGGTAGAATGATTCTTTATGATGGCCTGTGTCTCAATAAGAGGTTGAGAATTAAACGTAAACAACTTTTTTTTTTTTTCCCCACAAAATGCAGACATAAGGTGAAGATAAAGACACAACAAATTGTGGAGGTACAGATTTCTGAAACACCTTCAGAAAGTTTCCAAAGACAAATGCAAAGAGCAGAATACAGTAAGATATTACTCAAATTTTTGTTTCACAATGACTATCTTCAGGAAAACATGAAGCCTCTCTACAACCACTACAGAATTCTAATATGGAAGACTGAGTAAGCAAGAGTAAATTTCGAGGATTTACAGGAGAGGAACATAAACTGAAATCATCTGAGAAATTAACATAGTTGAACAGTTGCTCATGCAAAATTTACATGTAAATTCTGTGTATTGAAGTAAGCAATAATTGCTAATGTTAGTTATTTTTAAGTCATATATCCTGTACTGTTCTTCAGTGAAAGTTTACTTATTTTTTTCTTTCTCTTTTTTTCAGCATCACATATATCCCAAAATGTCAGCCATTTAGGAGAATAATATCTCCAGCATTTTTTGAAAGTTGGATAATTTTTAGTAAACCTTTATTAGAGACATAATTAATTTGTCATCAGGAAATATCTTGCGTACAGTTACAAAGCATATCCTTAAAACCCTCAGAAGACTCTACACTACAGAGATTCCATCCTCAGATCATAACCAAGCATGTTATAGTAGGTGTGCTAAGCATGTAGGGGCATTAGAGAAAAATATTTGTAGAAGCATACACTCATATGCATATATAGCAGCCTGCTGTTGCTCCAAGTCAATCTGTCAATGGAAGAAATTAAGATCAAGGAGTTAACACATATGACAGTTGCTGGATAAAAGAAGTCCCTAATATAAGTATTTGGGGAGTGAGAGCTTTACAGGTAATAGGATTCTATTGAGGCTGAAAATGGGGAAGCTAGCTGGGATCTGGGTGAAAAATTGTTTCTCTCTTTTTTATTCTTTCTACAGATCCCAGCTTTGTGAAGATGTGAGACATAAGTTCCATAGACTATGAAGAGCTAAGAGAGGGTAGTCTAGAAAAGAGAAGGCTTTGGGGAGACCTTATTATAGCCTTTTAATACCTAAAAGGGAGCTTATAGGTGCATGGAGACCTCATAGCAGCCTTCCAGTATCTGAAGGGGGCCTATAGGGATGCTGGGGAGGGACTCTTCATTAGGGACTGTAGGAGTAATGGGTTAAAACTTAAATAGAGGAAGTCCAGATTGGCTATAAGGAATAAATTCTTTCCTGTTAGGGTGGTGAGGCACTGGAATGGGCTGCCCAGGGAGGTTGTGAATGCTCCATCCCTGGCACTGTTCAAGGCCAGGTTGGACGAAGCCTTGGGTGGCATGATTTAGTGTGATGTGTCCCTGCCCATGGCAGGGGGGTTGGAACTAGATGATCTTAAGGTCCTTTCCAACCCTAACTATTCTATGATTCTATGGTTCTATGAAATATGGAAAGAGATGTTTTGCCAGGGCCTGTAGTGGTAGCACATGGGATAATAGTTTTAAATTGAAAGAAGTTACATTTAGATTGGACATAAAGATTTTTATTAACTATTTTATTTTATTTTATTTTATTTTAATTTTATTTTATTTCACATTGAGGATGAGACACTAGAAGAAGTTGCCCGAAGAAGTTGCCCAGAGAAGTTGTACCATCATTTGAAGTGTTCAAGGTCCGACTGGCTGGATCAGGGATAACTGATCTACATGTCCCTAACCACAGCAGTGGTGTGGAATTAGATGATAAAAGGTTCCTTTAACCCAAACCATTCTATGATTCTACAATTCTATGAAGTCAATCCTTTTCTTCTGTATCTAGCACCTTTTTATTCAAACTTTGCTTCTAAGCCTTCAGTGCCTCATCCTTTTCAGTTGCCTTTAGAACACACAACAGTGGCACTATGTTCTGCTTCTTTTTTCTTTTGGTGATATTCCTGTAGAATCCCCTGTTGTTGCCCTTCACATTTCCAGGCAATCTGAATTCTAGACAAGCTCTGGTCTTCCCAGTTCTTTTTTTGCAGACATAGGTAGCCTGTCTCTATTTCCGCTTCCTGTATACCTCCATTTTTGTGTTCAAGATAATTAAACATATTCAGCAAGGCTGGCCTTTTCTTGGAGATCAGTTTGGACTGTTCTGGTGCTTTGAAAAATCCATCTTTAAAAACTGACTAGGTGTCCCGAGATCCTTCACCCTGTAAGGTAGATATTTTCCTAAGAAATCTGGCTTACTACATCCCTGACCTAGCAAAATTCTATTACCCTGAAATCTTTAGTTTGCCACTTGTCTTTCTCACTGCTGTGAGGAAAGAGAAGGGTAGATACTGAGTTTTCTTGCGTGTAAGTTTTTAGGATAGCATTATCTAGTAGTTTGACTATAAGTATTAAAATTATTGCAGCTGTATTTTGTATAGATCCTCAAGATTTTACTTAACAATAACTCTGGGGGACTCCCCATAGAAAGAGTATGCCCTTTTTGCACAGAACAAGAATTTTAATGTAGTAATTACTTTGAAAAGTGGGTCTTTTTTCTAAAGGATTGCTGGCTGAGCTGGTAACCATTTGTAAAAAAAGCCCTAATCTGTTCTGCATAACTGTATTGTGAACTCCATCATTATTTTTTTGCTGTTATTGTTAATTTCCTATTTCTTGTTGCTGTGCAGGAATCATTCACAGAATAAATAAAGTATAAAATTAAATGACAATGTCTTATGAATCCTAGACAGGGATTTAAATAGTGTTGTTGATAGTCAAACCCTGGTAAACTCAGGGTTAAACCTAAAAACATCAGACATTGCATACCAGTGTATATGTATATATCTCTACATCATAGAGATTGAACAAGGAATTTTTTTACTGACTTGAAATAATGTGTCACTTCGTCTTGGTGTTTTTTTTGCAGCAGAGTAATGTACATGATAATATTCAGAGAATTTCAGACAGCTGCTGTTTAAACAGCAGAAAACAATGCATGCTTTCAGCAATGGAATCTTAATGTCTTAATGCAATCCTAGCTACTCAGAAAGTCTGAAGACAACGTTGAAATTTAATTGGCAAAGAGTATTTAAATAGTGCTTACAATGCTGATGATTTTTTTACCAGATGTTCATCTATGAATTGTTATCACCAAAGCTGAAGATGACTGAATTAAGAAGAAGAAAAGTTTCCAGCAATTACTCATTGTCCTGGGTTCAGCAGTAGTGGTCAATTTTTCTCCTTCTTGGTAGCTGGTGCAGCGCTGTGTTTTGACTTCCAGCCTGGGAACAGTGCTGATAATACCAATGTTTTCAGTCGTTGCTAAGTAATGTTTACCCTGACCACGGACTTTGTGAGGCTCATGCTCTGCCAGGGAGGAGTGGAAGCTGGGAGGAAGCAGAGACAGGACACCTGACCCAAGCTAGCCAAAGAGGTATTCCATACCGCAACACGACATGCTCGGGGGGGTAACTGGGAGACTGGGAGTTACCTGGAAGGACACAGGGTCTTCTGGGTCAGACTCGTTTCTCATTGTATTCTCTTCCCTTGTTATTTTCTCTTATCATTGTTCTCGTTGGTGGTAGTGGTTGTGATTTGTGTTGAACACTGGTCGCTGGACTGTTCTTGTCTCAACCCGTGGGAGTTGCACTCTTTCGATCCTCCTCCCCACCCCTCTGGGAGCAGGGAAGGGGAGAGCCCCGGGGGGGGGAGGGGAGGGGGGCTCGATTGCTTCCAGCCTGGCACCACTCACTGGGAGTGAGTGAACAAGCTGTCTGGCTAGGTTTTAAACCACGACGCTCATGTGGGGGGGGTGTCGTGGTTTAAACCCAGTCAGATAACTCGGCAAAAAAAAAATCACCAAGCAACAAAAGAAGGGTAGATGTACTCATGAAAAAAAGATTTCACTCATGAAAAAAATCACCAAGCAACAAAAGAAGAGTAGATGTACTCAATCCTTTTTATAAGCTCACCATTTGAATCCATGTTGCTAATGAACCTGGAAATTGAAAAGGCAATTGAATTGTATGATCTTCAGTGGTTTGATGAATGTTTTGTCTACCTCAAAGTAGCATTTAAAACTTATTTGTGTTAGTTCAGCTTCCAGAAGGAAGATGAATCTTTTCTGTCTCAGTCCTATGCTGTAAATCAGGAAAAAACCAGACATGATGATTCTCTGTCCACAGTAAGATTCTCATATATATTATTTGCACCTGCACAAAAATATCGAACCACCTGAACAGCTCTGGTTTATGAGTTCTGGTAGAGGCACTTCTGAGCTTTCATCTGAATGTTTATATAAACATTGTCTTACTTACAGTATTGAATACAGCAAATATCACAGGACAAGCAACTTACTCATATGTCCTGAGGACTAGATAAGTCTTATGTAGATGATGAGAAAACCTCCCTGGTCATATTTTAACAGACCAGTCTGGTAATTTTGGGCCACATGAAACTTCAGATATTTTGGTCCTTGTTTGTAACTAAAATTCATTCTTTCTTGTTATGATTTAACCCCAGTAGTCAGCTAAGCACCACTAAGCCACTTGCTCATTCAGTTTAATAAGAAAAAAAAGAAAAAGGACATACCCTCCCAAAACTAAAACAAAACCAAGAATAACAAATTATAAAAAGCCCCCAAACAATTGCTCACCACCAGCTGACCAATGCCAAGCCAGTCCCCAGGCAAACTTCACCCTGGGAAATTTCCCCTAGGAGTTTTTATTGCTGAGCTTGTACGACCTCATGTGTTATGGAATATTCCTTTAGTCAATTGCAGTCAGCTGTCCTAGCTGTGTCCCTTCCAAGCTTCTTGTGCACCCCCAGCCTATTCATTGGTGGGATGAGCAACAGAGAAGGTCTTGACTCTGTGTAAGTGCTGCTCAGCAATAGTTAAGCAGTTATTAACTCCATTTTGTTCAAAACCCAGAGCACAACAAGCTACTATGAAGAAAATTAATTCTATCTCAGCCAAAACCAGCCAACTCCTTCAGGTCTTTAGGTGAAGAGATATTATGGTCATGCTGTCACAGTTTCCACAGTTTATTTTTCCTCATCTCAGGTGTATCAGTAAAGAACATATTTGCTTCCCAGAACAGGTCACTGAAGACTTAGAGAAAACATAATAGAGCTTTGAGAACAATACAGCATTCATTTAAAGTGCATTTAACTACTCTAAGGAACTTTGCATAAAAAAAGAAAATGTTCATTACAAAGGATGGATTGAGACTGTATCTCATATATGAAAAGTAACCTCATCACAGAATTTTGTAAATTCTTTACCAAAATTGAGAAAGTAAGCAATCCTATATGGTTAAGATCGAGTATTTAAATCTTTATATTCATGTGCCTTTGAGCTGTTTTTTTTTTCTTCAGTGAAAAAATACATGAACCCACCTGATTCTACTGATAGAAAACTTTTGCGATATCTACACAAAGAAGCCAACGTCAGAGTTCAGAATTATATGGAGTATACATCACAAAATTCTATCAGTGAAGCACACACTTGGCCATTTTCAAGACCTGAAATCTTTAGTAAATTCAACACTAAGTCAACCGTAAGACAAATACCTCTTTCCATAATTAAGTTGCTCTCCATTCATTACTCTAGTGGTGAAATTCCTATTCAAATTCTTGACATCATTAGTATCCTGAGAAAAGGATAATTTTGGTAAGTGAATTAGAAGTGATTTGTCAATTTGACAACATAATGGGTCTGTTATATACCCTACGTTGGTTATGTATATTTAAACTCTGATTTTTAATGTTTGTGGGGGGGTTAAAGCCAAAGCATAAATATAACAGCTTAAAAGTCAAATATCATGCTATCTCATGATTGGTAATCGAGTTTATAATGAACACATCCTCTAACAAGGAATGCAATTGATTTTTTCCAGCCCATACTATTTTGACCATTTCAGTTCATGCAAGCAAACTATGGAAAATGAGTGAAAAATATACTCTGTGGCTTCTAGCTGTTACACTGCAGCTCTCACAATTCAGTAACTCTGGTTACCACAAGGATTTTGAATTTAAGCAGTACTTAAGATGCAGCTATTGTTTTGCACTATTTGAAAAGACAACAAAAGAGTTACTAAAGTTTTGTGTAGTGTGGAGTTATATTCACTTAATGGATATACTGTTAATAAAATAATTATTTGATAGGCATTTATGACTGTTCTAATGTAATTATTATAAAATTTTACATATCCTTCAAAATATCCTTGGTGATTTCAGATCCAAATAGACATAATTTTTCACTTATATTCTTTAGCAAGTCAACAGAATAATAATTTGACATATCAGTACTCATAATTGTATTTTTTCCTTTTAAAACACGTTTGCAAAGATCACAATTATTGGTGATCAGGGAGGTAAGACGGTTGCTTTAAATTTTTAATTTAGAGAGAATTTTCTGAGGCAAAACCACAATATGATATGAAATTATTTGGATCAATTCAGTACTCAGTTGATACTTTTGCCACCTGAATCACAGAAAGAGTGTTGTGTCTGGGTATGTTGAAGAGAAAAATACATAGAATTGTGTTGTAGTTTAAGCCCAGCCAGAAACCCAGAACCATGCAGCCGCTCGCTCACTCCCACTCTTTCCTCCCCCAGATCCCGGAGGGATGGGGAAGAGAATCAAAAGAATGTAACTTCCATGGGTTGAGATAAGATCAGTCCAGTAACTAAGGTATAACACAAACCACTGCTGCTGCCACCAATAATAATAATGATAAGGGAAATAACAAGGGAAGAGAATACAACCGCTCACAACCTGCCGACCAATACCCAGCTCAACCCGAGCAGTGACATAGCCCTTCCAGGTAACTGCCCCCAGTTTATACCCTGGGCATGACATGCTGTGGTATGGAATACCCCTTTGTCTAGTTTGGGTCAGGTGTCCTGTCTCTGTTTCCTCCTGGCTTCCCCTCCTCCCTGGCAGAGAGCATGAGAGTCAGAAAGTCCTTGGTCAGAGTAAACATTACTGAGCAACAACTAAAAGCATGGGTGTTATCAGCATTGTTCCCAGGCTGAGAGTCAAAACCACAACACTGCACCAGCTCCTAAGGAGAAAAATGACTGCTACTGCTGAACCCAGGACAAATTGGAACTGATATTTTAGAAAGAACAAGTGATTTAAAATTTGTAAATACTAACAGGCCCAAATTGATGAGCTGTCTCACAGACATTTCTTCATTTACATATCTATATTGGAATTCAAGTATTACCATAAGAAATCTCTCCAAAATGTTTTATTGAGACCATTTTTATTCTTGCAATATCATAAACTCCATAGCTACATATTGGGATATCAAAAATGGATTATTAAAACGTAATCGATTGATTTACAGTTTATTCCACATTTTCTTTGGGTCAGTGTATTTCCAAACATCAGACATTTACTGTGTATTTTCAGAAATAACCAAAAACACTTAGTAGTGTGCAGCAGTACAGAGTAAACTGTGTAGTAGCAGACAGGAAAAATTCTTTTTAATATGAGTGAGGATTCCCACATCCCTTGACAATTACTTTCTTGCCATAAACATAATTTGAGTTTGCCCAACTTGTTTAACAAGAATTTTTACTTAAGCTCTGTGTACTTAACCGTAACATGAATTATTTGTTATTCGTCAGGGCAGCAAATGTCCACAAAAGAGGTAAATTATAAGGGTAAGTCTTTTTATAAACAATATTCTTATAAATGTTGTCATTTATGAGTTTCAGTGCCTATCCAGATTGGATTTCTGAATATTTATTATTTACAGTGAGTAATAGTTAGATATAGATTTAGAGTGATATTTATTATTTACATGTATTTGCTGAATGCTACTGCAAACAGATTTCCATCCAAGAGTTCGTGAACTGTACAGCTGGGCATTTCCGCCACTGGCTTCTCCTTATTGAAGGGTATAAATCACAACTACTTCTGTAACACAGGAATCATAAATATTATTATGAAGAACCAATATTATAGGATTGATGGTCCCTTGTATCATTTACAAGCATATACAGAGATTTACCCAATCATGCAGAAACTATTTGAATGCTCACAAAGTGATACAAATCACCATATTTTATCAAATTAGTTTTATAAATAGGCATAGTAAATGCAAACAAACAATCAAAAAAAGTAAAACAAAAAAAACCACCTTTTTTCTCACTCTAAGTGTGATTAAACATTAGAACAGGTTGCCCAGGGAGATTGTGGAGATTCCATCCTTGGATACATGACAAACTTGATGGAAAACAGCCCTGAGCAAGTTAGTCTTTGTGACTTTGCTTTGAGCAAGGGTTTGGGCTAGATGATCTCCAGAGGTCCTTTCTGACTTACATCATTTGTTTCTATTAATTCACCATTTAACTTCTCTGAAGCTAATTTTCTCCACTATAGCATGATGAGACATAAATGTTTTAAAGAGATAATATGCTTTTTCTATGTGTATTTCTTCAGACACCACAAAAAAAAGTCTGGTCTGTATACTGGGACCTCGAGTATCACATTACTATGAGAACGAAAATTCTCTATGAGAATGTAAACAGTGAACTATTACATTTATGGGTTTTGTTTCTCCTTTTTTTTTTTTTCTTTTTTCTCCTTAAACTTGAAATATGAATTTGCAAATATCTTTCCTTTTGTTTATGTTCTCCATGGATCATTTAAACTAAGCCAGAAAAAGGTATGGTGATATTGAGAAACAGTAGTGTCCTGGGTTCAGCAGTAGCAGTCATTTTTCTCCTTGGTAGCTGGTGCAGTGCTGTGTTTTGACTTTCGGCCTGGGAACAGAGCTGATAACAATGATGTTTTGGTTTGGCCAAGGACTTTGTGAGCCTCATGCTCCAACATATGATGGCCAGTCACCTTTATTCACAGAGGTCACCCCTGCAGCCCTCCACTGCCAAAAACTTGCCACCTACAGCCAGTATAAAATAAAATGATATCCTGATGAAAGCTACGAATACAAGCAATAATATCAAGATTTCATTTTGTTCAGAATATTAACATGAAGCAAGCAGCAACAAAAGGCCTCAGAATGATCAAAACTTTTATTCAGATAGAATCACTGAGCCAAAGTAAGTAGAGGGAGAGATACTGATGAAGGGGAATGGATATATCAAAAACTGCATGCCCTAAAGGAATTTTAAGTTGTAAGAACTAACTTTGCCATAAAGAACGATTTTTCTATTGCATATTTTTATTCAGTGTTAATATCTTTCTTTCTTGGAAGGGAATTACTTTAAATCAGCCATGCCGGCAGGGTTATGTGATTACTGGGAAGCTAATCATAAAAAAAAGGAAGAAACTCAGAAAGTTCCTAATTTAGAATTTCAGCCACATCAGCACTCAGAGTGTTATATGACTTATAAAAATGATCTTTATACATATGTATGTAGATATATATGCATATGTGAGCACATATATGCACAAACACCTGATGTAGATAGAGTCCAAGTTAGCCTGATTTAGGCACTTAGCTTTCCTTATCTTTTTGAATAAATTGCCTCTCTTCCCTAGGATGTTAGCAAAAGTCTACATATACCTTTATAAACTTTCAGAGTGAGATCTTGTTTGGCTAAGGACTGAACACTTAAAATTGGTGCTTATGATTTTCGCTGGTTTCTTCAAGCAAAATTTTGGGGAAAAAAAAATCTCACAAACCTATGTGGACCATGGACTAACTTTAAGAGCTGCAAGTGAACAAAGGGCAGCCTTATCTGAATACATATCAGCTGGCGAGCAGCGTACGTGGCAGCTTTTGATTTCATTGCTTGAAGCTAATAAAGCACATTTCTCTAATTTTTTGAGTAAGTTCCGCAACCAATCAGAAAATGTAACATCATGTCTTCCTCATGCTGTGTTTGATGATTTGCAGTAATTTTGCCCATTTAGGCCTCTGCTTTGATATTTAATGAACCTTACAAACTGTATACCACTCTATCTTAAACACAAATGGTCTCAAGCAGAATACAGCTGCCTAGATGATTTGCTCAGTTAAAGCAGCAATTGTCAAAGGAAACACTGCTCTCAAATGTTTTTATTTGTTATTACCATGGCAGAGAAGCAAGAAAGGTAGATAATTTTTGTGATGGGAAGAAACTGATGTGTGCCAAAATGTGATGGTACCATTCACAGCAAAAATCAAGCATATGGCTACTACTGTGGCTTTGATCAGAGTATTTAAGCTTGACTTGCATACAGCCTGTGAATCTTACATTAGTTTAATTCAGGAAGCTCTCAACATTTTCCAAAACTATTGAGGACTCCTTTTCTTTTTTTTTTTTCCTTCTTTTTCTCCTGTTACTCCTCTTGTATTGTTATTTCTCTTGTAAAAGGAAAAAGGTCCACTTAAGAAAAATTTGAGCATGTAGACCAAAACACTTTTCTTATTTGAGCATTTGAAATTAACCAAGAGAACAGTAGTTTTCAATATAGATATGGAACAGTCACAGATAATGTTTCTCTCAATTCATGGAGTAAAAAGGAATTAATGGTCAAGTAAATTCAAATAGCTGAAACACTTGAGAATAGCAAGATCTATTCGTGGGCATGGACAGAAAAGAATATTCCCATAATTTAAAAGAAATCACCAATCAATAATTGTTAATTATTTGTTTCCTGTAACAGAAAGTGCATTCACACACCAGATCTACAGGTACAGGTTCCTAAAGGTAGTATTTCTAAGGAAATATTGCTATACCAGTTAATATAAACTTCTTTGTCAGAAAGAAATAGTCTGCAGGAAAAAATGCTATGAACAATTATATCAGAAACTTATGATGAATTATTTTTCATATAGTGTTTAAAATGTTTGTATCAAAACAGTATGGATTCAAAGTTAATACAAATGAACTCATTTCTACTCATTTTAATATACCCATCATGATTTATAAGGGGGTATTATACAACATATCAGGAGTTGTCATGAAAAATAGATTTATTTTAAAAATATGATTATTTTTGTTTACATCTTATAGTTTATAATTTCTCTCTAATTTCTGTCTGATGCCATTAAGTTTTATATGCCTGTGGAATTTACATATAGGACAGTTAATTATTAAATTGACTGGTTTTAAAGTGGCCAGAGATAAAAATAGCTTATAGACTATTCTACAGTTTTAATATTGTACTTAACTACTGTCTGGTCGTTTAATACTATTGTAGCTCTATTTTCCATCTTCCCCTTCCCCAGCTCAGATATAAAAGATTAAATAGATTTGCCCACCTATATTTCAATAGTTATGTGGAATAAAGTGTAATATCAAAACTGTTAAAACAGCTATCAAAACAGACATCTTTAATCAAGTATTTAATGAATATTGTCTACAGATGCTCTTTTTACAGTATCATAGTATCTATGGGTTTCTTACTATGTGCATATGCATGTTCATTATACATGATGAACTCTAAAATTAATTGTATACAGCAGCATGTAAGATGCTTGTATTTCTTGACTGTAAAGAATACAACCCTAATAATGTGGATTTTTTCATTTTTTCCCAGTGTGATTCTATGGGAATGACATATTTCCATCAGAGTCTGGAAATTTTTGCTTCATATAATAGCTACTTTTTTTTATTCAATGGATATTTACTTTTGACTCCTCTAAAATTCTGATAACTTGTCTCTGTCTAAAACAAATTGATTTTGAACATTATATTTTCTCTTACACCAGTCAACTTTGAAACAAAAATTTTCCTTGGCTTTCAGCAATAGTCTCTCTACTTTTAAACGTTCAGACACTTTCGGATCTCACTTTACTGAACAACAAAATTCCGGTACCAAATAAGTCTACTATTAGAAACAATTAACTGTTCTGACTAGAAGAAAGGTTGATAGCTAGAAAATTCCAGTGAATGATTTCTCCAACTTTTATTGCCACTTTCAATGAAGATTGTTGTTCATGTTCTGCTGCAAAGAAAATTTTAAGGGAAAATTCATTACAGTCTTTTCCATATTGAGTTCTTTGCTAATCAAAATGAAGAAACTAAAACTATTTTCTTGTTGCACATAAACATAAAATGAGGAAAAAATATTTGATAGAACAAAATCTTTGAAGCATTGGGAATTAAATTGTTACTTGCGTAGGTTTTACAGTGTGTGAAGATCTATAATAGTTTTTAACTTTGACAGATTTAATTTTCAGTCTTCTTTATAGATAAAAGATACTTAGCATATATGTCTATACATACAGGCAATATTTTTTAAACAAATTGTTGTTTAAAGTCAATGAGGCCTTGCAAGATATTCATCAAATTGGAGATACCTTTTTTCTTAATAACATCCTCAGAAAGCCTCCAGATGACTTAAAATGTTTATTCTTGGGAGACTTTTTTAAAAAAAGCATGGAAGGGAGGTAACTTAAATTATGTGTTTTTCCCCAGTAACATTAAGGCATTTTATCAAATAACATTTAAATGCAAGATGTGTAAGCATCCAGTAAGCAGGTACCAGATGACAGGGATCCCTAGCTGAGGGAATGTCCATAACAAATGAGTTACACAGGAAGGTTTCATGTTGCTTATATCTCTTTTTTGTCCCATTTAATCCTGGATTCATTACTGTGGGTAGTTCAGTGACAGATTTAGTGGCACCATTTTAGAGAGTTTGACAGTCCATTGGTTAAAGCAGCTTCCTGGGAAATGTGAACTATGGATTTAAGTCTCCTTAAGCCACAGGGAGTAAGACAAGAACACTAATAATAAACTGCTTTCCATAAAGCACCTCTGCTCCCTTGAGTTGAACTCAGGATTGCCTCAAAGTGCAGATCATAAGCTGAAATGAGGTGGATTGGGCTTCCATAGAACAAGCTGGAATTTAACAGCCATCTTGCCACTGAAAGTACCTAAGTTGATTTCAGGTTGGTTTGATATCTTCAGCCAGCAGCTGTACTTCAGACTACCCCTTGTTAAAGTTCCTAAATATGATGAACATCCAGCACACAGATTGTATACAGTATTAAAGACCTGAAACTGATCTGTTTGTTTCTTTGTGAGGACATACCTATTTTTCACATATCCCTTCTGCCTTTGGAGAGACTAGGGAAAAGTGCTTCCAGCAGCTCTCTACCAAAAAGGCTCATTTCTTCAAACCTCATCCAGACAAAATTCCTAATAAAGTTTAAGGGATGTTCAGCTAAGTAAAAGGACAATTTTTCAAGATGGTTTATTTTTAAATTATAGATGTGTCACTGCATTTGTATAATCCCCTAGTGCTTAAACTTCTGCAATAAGTCCCATACAAAAGAGGTATGTCAAAATGATAAGTGTAGCTGTCATTCTGTTTTATGAGAATCTAAGGTCTTAGTTTATTTCAGCTGTCCATGTAATAATAATATATAATAATATATAAATACGTTCAATAAATATGAATAATTTATTTGCCTTTTTGTGTATTTAATTTAGATTTTCATCTGATGAAAGAGTGTAAATGATTACATTATGGTTCTAGACATATAATACGCCTACTTCAATTAAATGTTGTAGGTAAATCAATAGAATATAGTCACATTCAGCATTAATAGTTAGTTGTTTTATTTGATTCATTAACTTATCTTGTTATCGAATGAAATCAATCTTTTCAAATTTGTTAAATATCAAAAACTAAAATATGAGGTTATTCAGTTTTTTAGAATGAAAAATGTTTTTTTTCATTTCTGACCTAGCTAATGATATTTTTTTTTAAATAGTTCAATTTCTCAATTGCTTTTGATGACTTCTACCAAAATTTGTTTCAAGTGAACAAATCTGGGTACTTTAAGGATATATGCCATGTATGCAAACACATGAACTAAATATATTTTAGTCTTTTTTCAATATGAAAATTATACTTAATGCATTTTGTTTCGAAATAATATATATTTCACCTTATAGCACTAAATATGTTCAAATGAGAGCAATAACCTTTAAAGTAATATATGTTAATTACGTCCGCCACCCTTTTTATGCTAATTAGCAGTGCTTGTTCTAAAAGAAGTTCCAATTAAAAATAAAAACAACAAAGCGGCAGCACTGTCTGTGGAATAAAAAGCTACTTAATGCAAATAAAGCTGTCACAATGTGGCTCTAAATAGACCTCTGCTTTTATGAGTTGTTTTGATAGTCTGCATTGCTATGAAAATTGGTGCATTATAATACTAAAATTATGAAAAGAGACTTCATAGGAGCAGTACTTCTCATCTTACAGGAAACATAGTGATGTAAATACCTAAAACTGTGTTAATTACCCTTTACTTATTTCACTGTCATTGCAGGTGAAGGGGCACTTTTAGGAAGTTTTACATGTGGTCTACTTAAGACAGCTCCCTGAGGATTAGCTAATCCTGTTCCTCCTCATTAGCTATAAAAGTCATATAGACAACTAGCTCAGCTATAGATGTTTACAGTATAAAACAAGGGAATTTTACTGTTGTGCATTCAGCTCAGGCTCAATTTGCAGTTCAAACTCTATATTTAAAGAGGGAATGGTAGATACAGAAACAAAAGAAAAGTATTCTAAATTATGTTAATCGTTTGAAACTGATTGGAAAAAAAAAACATTAATGATTCTAAAGAAATTGATACTTGCCACTGTCTTGTAATGTCCTAAACTCACCATGGCTTCAGCTGTGTTGGAAGGTTGTACGGTTAGCCTACCAACAGTCAAGCCTGTGACTGGGGGTGCTGGAAGGTAAGGGAAGCTACTAGAAAATTTCTGTATGACTTGCAGGGAGTTAAGTGCTTGTCCTGGTTTTAGCTGGGATAGAGTTATTTTTCTTCCTAAGAGCTAGTACAGTGCTGTGCTTTAGCTTTAGTCTGAGAACAATGCTGATAGCACACCAATGTTTTAGTTGTTGCTTAGTAATATTTACCCTGATCAAGGACTTTTCAGTCCCTCATGCTCTGCAAGTGAGGAGGGGCACAAGCCCCTGGGAGAGAGCAGAGACAGGACACCTGACCCAAACTAGCCAAAGGGATATTCCATACCACAGCATATCATGCCCGGTATATAAACTGGGGGGAGTTACCTGAAAGGTACTGATCACTGCTCACAGACTGTGATCTGTGGTCAGCAGGTGTTGAGCAATTGCACTGTGCATCACTTGTGTTTATTGTTTTTTTTTTGTCTTTCATCTTTTAGGTTTTGGTCTCTCTCCTTGTTACTCCCCTTATCATTATTATTATTGTTATTATTAGAAGAAGTAGTAGTAGTACATTGTACTTTAGTTATTAAAATGTTCTTATCTCAACCTACGTGTTTTACGTTTCTTTCATTCCCCTCCCACCTGGTGACGGAAGTAGAAGGGAGACGAGATAGTGGCTGCATGGTTGCTGTCCGTGTTTAAACCACGACAGTGCTGCTATTTATATTTATTAATTTTTTCATAGCCATGGGATAATGCTGACTTTAATTCCCTGGTAGAACTTATTTTTAATATTTTTAAAGAATACATATGTTAATGTTTCAATAGGCATGTCATTATCTGGGAAGTAGCTGATGAACACAAGTAAAGCTGAGAAGTATGTATTCTCCAATAACAAATAAACTCCTTAAGAACTTTGAACACAATAATGGTAGCTTGTGAGGACCTGCAAAAAAATGACAGTCAAGATATAGTATTCTTAGAGAATTTTTCTATAATTGTCTGAAAAGCCAAATAAGATCATCATGGATGCTGCCAGATGACGGGGTATGACAGGTCTAACAATGTATCTGGATCTGGAGCTCAAGTATGTGAATAATTTAAGTTGATTTCAAATTTAAATGTCAGATTGTGACTCCATACCATACATAACAACATTAATTAATGATTTATGACTGTAGGAAAGAATTGGAGTTCTACATGGTCACAATAGCTAATGGACTTCTTTCCAGTTATCTTTGAGAAATACATGTATTTCTTTGTGATGGATTGTACTGGTTCTATCTGGGATGGAGTTAACTTTCTTTGTAGCAGCCAGGATGGTGCTTTGCTTTACATTTGTGGTGAAATCAATGTTGGGTACACACAAATATTTTATCTGTTACTGAGCAGTGATTGCACAGCATCAAGGCTTTCTCTCCAAACACTTGCCTTTCTCGAACACCTATAGGCTGAGGATGGGGATATCCCTGGGACAGCTGACAATAGGGATATTCCATGCCATACAATATTCATGTTCATTAATAAAAGCTCAGGAAAAGGAGAAAGGAGTATGTGTAAACTAACTGGTCTGAACAGTTAATTTTACAGTGTTTTTTGGTTTATTTTAAAATTAATTTTCCATAATATCCATGAGTAGAATTTAATTTCATAAGAAAATTGCCTATTATTGCATTCTGTTTCAGCTGATTTTTCCCTAGTACCATCAGCTTTGAAGTTAAACCAGCAGAAGACATATATTATACTGTTAAGCTACAGGGATGGAAGAACACCTCTATATTAATTAAAAGTCATTTTAGCTTTCATTCAAAATTGAGGCATACCCCCCAATGTATAATGAAAAAAAAGCTAAAGAAGAGATATTTTGACAGGAATATAAACCAAATCAAAACACAAAAAAAGAAAGTGAGCTGTTGTAAAAGTGACATAATGTATTCTCCTAGGACAGGTACAAGTAACAGGACAAGCAGCTGGAGCAGCAGGGCAATGAGTGGAATACTCATAGATGTATCTAACCCATGGATATGAAAATGAGGCACTAGCTACTAAGCTATATCTCCATCTCAAGTTTCAATGAATTTAAAGTATCATAATTCACAAAGCATGCTGTCTAGTTCTGTTATAATGTTTATTCTTTTTAATCATCAGTCCCTAGTAAAGATAAAGCACCTGCTGGCATACCTTTCTTTCAATAAAATGTGAAGCCTGAATTATAATGCTTATTCTTGTGTATAATGAAATTTCTAATGTGCAAATCCCATGCTGCTGAATCTATTGGTTGTTATCATTAAAAGGGAACGTCTGGCTGGGGTTGTTATAGTTGTTCATGGCATTGAAGGCTGTAACACTTCTGCTGGACTACTTAGTGCATTTCTCATTTACCACAAGAACTGTATCAGAAATAGCAAGTGCCTGAATTATGAAACATACGTTTGTGGCTTCCAAGTGTTGAAATGGGGTAACGCTTGTCAGCAGATTTGTCTAATTCAACAGCAGAGACTGAGTGTTCTGATGGTCAACTGGATAAAAAAAATAAAATTGATGTGTTAATGATCTATGTGTCTGAGAATTATGTCTCTTAAAGGACCACAGAATCACAGAATGGGTTGGGTTGGAAGGGATTTTAAAGATCATCTAGTTCCAACACATCTGCCATAGGCAGGGACACCTTCCACTAGACCAGGTTGCTCAAAGCCTCGTCCAGCCTGACCTTGAACACTTGCAGAAATGGAGCAGCCACAGCTTCTCTGGACAACCTGGTCCAGTATCTCACCAACCTCACAGTGAAGAATTTTTTTCCTAGTATCTAGTCTAAATCTCCCCTTTCAGCTTAAAGACACTCCTCCTTGTCTTGTCATTACAGGCCCTTGTAAAAAGTTCCTCTACAGATTTCTTGCTGGCCCCCTTGGCATAGTAGAAGGTTGCTCTGAGGTCTCCCTGAGCCTTCTCTTCCCCAGGCAGAACAAGCCCAGCCCTCTCAACTTGTCTTCATAGGAGAGGTGCTGCAGCCCTCTGACCAGCTTTGTGGCCCTCCTCTGGACTCACTAACAGCTTGTGCTGGGGGCCCCAGAGCTGAACACAGGTGGGTCTCTAGGTGGATTCTCACAGGAGTGGAGTAAGGGTGGGAGAACCACTTTCCTCAGCCTGCTGGCTGCTCTCCTTTTGGTGCAGTCCAGCATACAGCTGGCTTTCTGAGCTGCAAGTGCACACTGCCAGGTCATGTTGAGCTTCTTGTGCACTAGCACTTGCAAGTCCTCCTCCTCATGGCTACTCTCAATTTGTTCTCCACCCATCCTGTATTTGTGCTTGGGATTGCCAAACCCATGTGCAGAACCTTGTACTTGGCCGTGTTGAACTTCACAAGATTCACACGGACCCACCTTTCAAGCCTGTCAAGGACTCACTAGATGGCATCACTTCCCTCCAGCGTGTCAAGGGTTCACTCATTCCCACTGTCCATGTCACCAACAAAGATGTCGAACAGCACTGGTCCCAGTACTGACCCCTGAGGGACACCACTCACCACTGTTCTTCACCCAGATGTGCTCCTCTTGTTTATTCCTGTGCTATGTATGTTTGCATAGAAGCACGAGTTGAGTCTCCAGTGAAGTTGACTTGCTGGTTTAACATCTGATAAACTATGAAGTATTCCCAAGAATGTGAAGTAAATGTTCCTCATTTAAGACATTCTTGAAAGAAGTACTAAGCAGCTATGAAAGAAATTATCTCTAAAATTATTTTTAAAATGGAAATTTTTGATTGATTATAATTTACACCTATATCCTGCACAACAGTTTCATTCCTTTTACTTTATTGAATATACTATTCTCATTTAGGAGGGGGAAATATTCTTTAGGTAAAAGATTGAATTCGGTTAAATATGTGTTTAATCTCTTCATCACCAATTTCATTTAGTATAAATGGTAACCTCATTTAATCTCGTAATGCACCCATGAAAGGGAATTAAAAGTATCCTGCAGTTATTTTACAGATATGGTGCCTTAGCAAACAAAAAATCACCCTTGGTTTATTTGGCGTTAGTGGCATTACTTAATTAAAAACAAAACAAGCAGAAGATATTTTACCCTTTGAGCCACTTACAAGAATAGAGATCAAATCAAAACCTGGGAAATATTTAGTTCAATTTCTGCTCACAATGCATCTAGTTGAGATTAAAAGAATAATAAAATGGAACACCTAACTATGCATCCTGACATTTCTCAATAGAAATTACTTCTCAGTTGGCTATACTGCATGAAAGCACTTTTAGTTGGCTTCTAGAAACTGTCATTATGCGGGAAAGAATTAAAGATTTCTCATAAGGGAACTAATGCCTAAGGTACTACTTCCAAAACTAGGAAATTTGTGTTCTTATATGTAATCTGATGATGCTTTATGCATTTTACATCATATACCACTACATTCTTTTGAGGAGGCCCTCAAATCTATCTCTGCTAGTACAAGTTAATGTCTTAATAAAAATGAAAAAAAAGTTCTTTTCTCTGCCTGAAACCTGATGAGTATTTGATTCTTGATCTAAATGTGCACTGAACTTTCTTATAAATACTTTTATAACTTCTCCTCAAACTTTTGCATCAGTAATGTCCTTTTGCAACTTGGATGACACCAAAGACATTCCTTGACCTGTTTGTGAAAAAATATGTACTTTTGTTCATTTTGAATTTTCCTCCTCCTATTTAAATTCATGGTGCTTTCTTCTGCATTTGGAACAGATATCAACTTGCTGAGCACTACCCATTTTGTTCACGTTACTCACAATTTGATAATTTCTATGATATCCTTTTTAAGCCATCTCTTTTTCAAACTGAAGACCTCTAGCCTGCTTAGTCATTCATCATGTGGAATCTATTTTGTTACTTTGAGACAGGACAACTGCATCAACAAAATTCCCCCCACAAACAAACAAGTCCAAACCAAAAAAACAACCAAAACAAGACAGCAAACTATAAAGTATGGGCAAAGAATGGATTTTTCAGGAGCATACTGTGGATTTTTTCTATTTTTTAGTATTATAGTTTTATTCCTTTCCTTGTAATTTCTTTGTTGTTGTTTTTTCAACTGATACCAAAAGGTGATATTTTAATAAACTATCATAACCCCATTTTACTGCTCCTGTGTGGTAGCAGTTCAGGCCAGAGTCCATCATTTTATATGTGACATTAGGATTGTCTTTCAGCAGGTACATGATTTTTATTTGTATTTTATTTTGGGTTGGAAAGGACCTTAACATCATCTAGTTCCAACCCCCCCACCATGGGCAGGGACACCTCACACTAAACCATCTCATCCGAGGCTTCGTCCACCCTGGCCTTGAACACTGCCAGGGATGGAGCATTCACAACCTGCCTGGGCAGCCCATTCCAGTGCCTCACCACCCTAACAGGAAAGAATTTCTTCCTTATATCCAATCTAAACTTCCCCTGTTTAAGTTTTAACCCGTTACCCCTTGTTTTATCACTATAGTCCTGAATGAAGAGTTCATCCCCAGCATCCTTATAAACCCCCTTCAGAGAATGCAAGGCTGCTACGAGGTGTCCATGCAGCCTTCTCTTCTCCAGGCCTCAACAGCCCCAACTTTCTCAGCCTGTCTTTACACAGGACGTGCTCCAGTCCCCTGATCATCCTCGTGGGCTCCTCTGGACTTGTTCCAACAGTTCCATGTCCTTCTGATGTTGAGGACACCAGAACTGCACGCAATACTCCAGGTGAGGTCTCACGAGAGCAGAGCAAAGGGGCGGGATCACCTCCTTAGACCTGCTGGTCATGCACCTTTTGATGCAGCCCAGGATACGGTTGGCTTTCTGGGCTACAAGCGCACACTGCCAGCTCATGTTCATTTTCTCATTGACCAACACCCCCAAGTCCTTCTCTGCAGGGATGCTCTGAATCTCTTTAAATACAGAAGTATTTACTGAGAGTATAATGCTAATACCTGAGCCAGGTATGTTGCCACTGTTACGTCCTTTGACATTGTATAGATACCAAGACCTTTTACAGTTCTTCCACAAGTGTGCTGTCATGACTGCAACCTTTAATAGTCCTGTGTCACCAGCAGTATTTCACATCTTTCTTTCAATTTTTTTTTCCATGTCACTAGTCAATACCTTAAACAGCACAAGTCATCTTATAGACCCCACAGAATGCCAGGGACATTCTCCATTGCAAAAACTAATATTTTACTCTTGTTATGTTACTTGTCTTATAATTAATTGTTAATCTGTGCAAGTGGTGTGGCTGGAGTGAAGCACTTCACTTATAAGGGAGAAGTAGCAATATTTTAATTGATATAAAAACAGTAATTTAACTACATATGATAGTAAATGTGACAGTAGATTAATAAGATTTGATGGTCAGGTACACTTGATTATTCACTGCATAAAGTACAGGGTCAGATGAAACTATCAGGGAGACCATCCTAATGAGTCATGAGGTTCAGAAAGGATTCTCTTGTGCTCTAAACTATTTTCTGAGGAATTCAGGTGCATCTCGATCCAGACATAGTTAAATGATACAGAGGATTAACTGTGCACATATAATCCCTTAGACATAAACCGTTGACGAAGTCAGGGACTAAGATTTCAAACTTTCAGCACACTAACTACCAATTCACTTACCAAGTGTCTGATATGGTAAAGATTCTCTCAGTCTCAAGGGGTAAGCTTTAAAGGTGTCCCTACTCAAGGGGAGATCCTGGCGTGCAACCCGCTGCTGTGGGCAGTGCAGATTTTATGGAATAAGTGACTTTAAGTCATGTTTGCATATCAGTTGTATTTTGATTGGTGCATGTTCAACTAACCCTCAGCTGCTAAGTAAAATTTATGGTCCTCAGCTATTGTGTTGTTATCTGTCTCCCCTTCTCCTCTGTGAATCCAGCTTAAGCCAGATGCAGCCATCACATCCATCACTTGTTAGTATTGCTTAAGCAGAAAGGGGAGAGGATCACACCACCACAGCAAGTACTTTTCCTTTCATCCTATTCCACATTAAGTACTTTAAAAGCTTTGTGTGAGAAGCTTGTTACAATTGTTTGTAAGCCCAAATATATCTTGTCCTTAGATTATCCTTACATGTTTGGGGGTCTGGATTTGGGTTTTTTGGTTTTGTTTTTTGGGGGCGGGGGGGATTTTTGTTGTGAGTTGTTGGTTTGGGGCGGGGGGGAACGGGACCATGTCTTTTGGAGATCTTTTTTTTGTTTGTTTGTTTGTTTGAGGGTTCTTTTTTGCTTTTGGTTGTTTTTTTTTTTTTAGACTAAGAGAAGTTATGTGTCCAAATCCTTTAATAGAGAGTCCCTTTGTGAGTCTCGACCCCAGAGCTTTTCCGTTGCTTTAAAAAGCATTTAAAAGACTCAAACTACATGTTTTTAAGTAGGAGCTAAGAAAATACTTTTATGTTAAATTAGATGTCATTAAAATAGTAGTTGTATAAGACATAGAAACATACTTTAAACCCGTTTGAAAATTGCAGCATCATTTCTGAAAAGAGTTTAAGCAACACTCAAATCTTCAATTGATGCCAAATGCGAGTACACACCAATCATAAAACACAAGCAGCAGGGATACTCATCAAGGCTGTCAGGTTTCCAAGACTAATAGGGGTCCCATGCTGGTTGATGAGACTAAAGAACTTATGTTAAAAAGATTTGTGATACTTTGTACAAGAAGAGCAACAACAAATTGCTACTACCATTTGCAATGATGACCAAATGTATAGGGCTTTGGTATAACTACACAGCAGAGAAATTCTCTACATCAAATACTGGACTTGTGAGTTACCAAAGCCTAGATAACAACTCTTCCTATGCGTCTGTAGGGAGAGATAAGTCCCCCAAAGCATATAAAAATTATTGTCTGACATTATCTTTTTTGCACTTCTGATTTGATAGAAAATGGTTTTCAGTCCCATGTAAAAGCAGATAACAGATCTCAACCACAGGGAAAAGGAAAAAAGCATAATTAAGGCTGCAGTGCCAGGAACATAGTCAGCAAAGTCACTTAACCACACAGATATGATGAAAGTGCATTATAACTTCCACTATGAGCAAATCTATAAATCTTTAATTTCCTGTACTATCTCAGGGCCAGTTTTTCAAATGCTTTATCATGAGAAAAGTCCTGGAGTTCAGTGAGATCACTCACAGGGGTGATGGCAGGGAGAGATCCTTCAGCAATTACTGTCACAGGCAAAACAGATGCAGCTCATGAATCAAATCTGAGTGGGATAATGAGAAGTAAAACCTAAATCTTAAAAACAGCTCCCCTCACTCCTCCCTCTTCCTGGTCTCAACTTCACTCCTCATTTTCTCTACCTCCCCTGAGCAGCAAAGGGGAAACAAGAATGGACGATGTGGTCAGTTCAACACATTGTCTCTGCTGCTCCTTCCTCCTCAGGGGAGGATTCCTCACACTTTTTCCCTGCTCCAGCATGTGGTCCTCACCATGGCGGATAGTTCTCAGTTACCTTCTCCAATGTGATTCCTTCCCACAGGCTGCAGTTCTTCAAGAACTGCTCCAGCGTGGGTCCCTTCCATGGGGTACAGTCCTTCAGGAACAGACTGCCCCAGCGTGGTCCCCTCCCTCCCTTGAGCCACATGTCCCATCAGGAGCCTGCTCCAGTGTGGCATCTCCATGGGATCACAGCCTCCTTTGGGTGAATCCACCTGCTCTGGCATAGGGTCCTCCGCAGACTGCAGGTGAATAACTGCTCTACTGAGGACCTCCAGAGGCTGCAGGGGTACAGCCTTCCTAACTATGGTCTGAATCACAAGCTGCAGGGGAATCTCTGCTCTGACACCTGGAGCACCTCTTCCCTCCATCTTCACTGACCCGGGTATAGATGCCTTCCAGCTATTACCCACTATACCCAGGTGAGGGAGGAACTTTATTCTACATGATTCTGAAAATACCATATTAAAGCTTTTTTTTTTTTTTTTTCCTAAAGAACATTCTCTAAAGATAAACCCTGGTACAAACATAATATGGACACAAAAAAAATAATCCTAGAATGGTTTGGGTTGGAATAGACCTTAGATATCATCCGGTTCCACCCCTCCTGCCATGGGCAGGGACACCTTCCACTAGACCAAGTTGCTCAAATCCCCATCCAATTTGGCCTTGAACACACCTGTTCCAGTGTCTCACCACTCACACAGTGAAAAAAGCTAATTTTCTCTCAGATATTGATTTTACTGTCCATGATTCTACTTGTCTTCTATTTTGCACTTATTCTCATATTCATGTCTTCCTTCTAAACTTGTCTTTCTTATATTCAATTTACATTTTTGTAATTCACCATTCTTTTTAGATTAAAACCTTGTTTTATTTGTCTATATTTCTGATTCTCATTACATGTGTGAAGTTTAATCATTATATTTATGTTATATTAAACATAGACTTAAGCAAATCATGTGCAATCTTCTAAATTGCTGAAATTATTTATTAAGGAATAAAAAGAAAAGGCAAAATGTTTTCCCTAAACCTGATTTTTCTAAAGCAGAATCTGAAGGCCAGTGAGATCAGGACAGCATTTTGATTGATCAGTATGCAACAAATCTAATCAGCCCGACTCTGTTGGATAAATTACTGGCTTTCATTATTCAAAGGGAACATCAATGGAAATTGCAGCAATGTTTCTAACAGTTGGAAACTAAAAAAATCAGATTATGAGAAAGGAAGTGCTGTTATGCACACCAGGAACAAAAATCAAAATGCTTCCTTTGCTTTATTCAGTACAATGAACTCAAAATCATGACAAATTACATTTCTGCTTAGGCTGAGCTTTCTTTTTTGTTGCAGCAATGGTGGATAGGAATAATAGAAAAAACAGCAGGGCAGATAGGGAGTTTTAAAAAAATAATTTATCACCTTTGACTATATTAACCATTGTTATTGAACCCTTCTATTTATTGGAACTTAGTGAGGTCTGTAAATACCTATTCTGGCTTCTTTCACAGCAAGGAGAAAGAAGATTGAGGAAACTATATGCACTCTACTTATCTTCCCTTAAGAGTGACTGAGAAATGGAACATGACTGCAGAGCTGTGACCCTGTATCAAGGAAAATGCTGTTATGTTCAACAAAGGCTTTGAAACTTTGCCAGCCAGAAGAGATGGTGGACTGTAACATTAAATTTTCCTTGAATGTCCCAGCAGTACTGTCCATCGGTATATCTCCAAATTTTTATTTAACTCCCGTTGACAGTAAACCTAGCCTGTCAGCCAGCTAAAATGAAAAAAAACCCACAGTTATCCACATATAAAATGTAGCACAAATTCAACATGAAAAATCCCAACCAGATGGAATTCTGTGCATGATAATGATGAAGATATTGTCTTCTGATAGCACCTGTGGGGGCATCTTGTTGCCATCCACAGGCTAAATTAAGGTTACTTGATCGTCTGATAAAACTCATCAAGATCCTGTGTTATTATGACTTTTATCTTTATTATTGATATTACTTCCGTTAACTAAATTAACATGCAGACAGATATACATGGAAAGCAACCATTGATATTTCTCACATGTAAAGTTGAATACTCTCTGATACTACTCTACAAATATTCTGCTACTACTTTACTGCTTAATTAGAGGTATTGTTATCAAAAATGCTGTATCTGTGTCATAAGGTAATTTGTGGCAAAATGGAAGAACATGAGCTGTCAGATTTAAAGACATGAAGAATACACTTTACAGTACTAAAGCTAAAGAAGTTAAATATTATAAGGGACACTTCTGCAGCTTTGGAAGTGACTTCAGGAACTAAAATTTGAATTACTGTGGTCTACAAGAAGTAGTCATATATAGAGCTTATGTTTCTATAGAATTAAATTAATTTTACATGTCTCATCCCCTTACAAGGTCAATGTCACCTGAAATATTCATGAACCCTCAAAATGTATTTCTATTATTTATTATAAATACTTCTCTAAAGCTTAGAGACCCTGATGTGCCACAAATTGAACATATGTTTAACATTTGTGACTATTGAGGTGTTCTTTCTATATTTTTGTATTAGGTAAATATTGTAAAGAACTTAACAAACTGTCAGAAAATAAAAATAGCAAGGTAGATAGCCACTGCATTACAAAGTTCTTGGAAATACAATTTCTAGGGTGTTCTTTTTTTTTAAAAGAATTGTTCTGTGAAAACCCTGAATAACAATGAGAATGCACATCTGTGATGATTTTGGCTGAGAGAGGGTTAATTTTCTTCACAGAAGTTAGTTTGGGGTTATAATTTGGGTTTGTGTTGAAAAAAGTACAGATAATAGAGAGATGTTTTTATTATTGCTGAGCAGTCCTTACACAGAGTCAAGATCTTTTTCTGCTTCTCACATGGCTCCTCCAGTGAGTAGATTGGGGGTAGGCAAGAAGCTGGGAGAGGACACAGCCAGAACAGCTGACCCCAACTGACCAAAATGATATCCCACACTGCATGATGTCATGATCAGCATATTTCCTTATATTTATTCTCCTAATGTCTGTTTTATAAACATCTAACTTCAAAGATTTAAACTCCTCTCTGGTATTCTTGCAATGTTTCCTTTAAAGCAGTGGGGCAGACTTCTTCACCTCGCAGCTCTAGCAGGCATGAATTTCCATGCAGCATGCACTGAATTAAAATTCAGGTAGTGAAGCTCTGATGGGCAAGTGTCCTTTTAACATGATATGGAGTTAGAAAATAAGTAACACCATTGTTTATTTGCTTAATTTTTCAACTCTAGTTAACTTTATTCTGAATTGAACAGTTCTTTTGGAACACATTATATATATATGTATATATATATATCTTGTAACAGACTTTAACAACTTTATTGGAATAAAGGCATCAAAATATAATTTATGAGTGCTCTAAGGGATAAATGGATATATGGATAAGTGATATATGGATATATGGAACAGAGAAATAAGTATCCATGCCTTGCAGAAAGTATTCTGGTAAATCAAATGGTGAACCAAACACTGATTGGTAAAGAAATAAACAGTGAAATCAGCTCTACGTAGCTTCTCCCAGTATCATTGAATAGAAAACCCAACTAGTTCAGGATAGATTAGATAAAACTTCAATGTTAAAAAGAAACCAAAACCAACCAACCAAAAAAAAACCCAACAAACTTATGGTATGCTAAGAATGTAGTGGCGCATATCAAGAATGCTTTAATCTAAATTCATAATGATTAATAATTGTTACTGTGCACAGCTGAAGATAGCTGACATTGTCCCTAATGTATAAAATGTGTTGCTGAGCCAGTTTTGACAAAGCTAGGTTTGAAATGGTAGATTTTGGTTTTAGATATTTCATTCCATTTTTCTCACCACATAGGAGAGACAACAGGATGTGATTATCCTTACTTTTGCTGCTTTGTGTGAGCGGATAATGACACATAAAGTAAAACAAGATGGCTTTAATGTATTCTGCTAAACTCGGAATTACCAAGGTTTGCCTCATCGAAGCCATCTTACTCTGCAGGAAGCAAATCCTTCTGACAGTTCTCTGTTTCTAGGAAGTTAATGGCTAAAACCACTTTCTTATTTTCAGTTTATCGTTGTTTTTGCTGAAAGCCATGCAGTTTAGCAGAATAATAAGCTAGAGAAACATATGCCCCTTGACAACCCAGTGGTGCTGATAGAAAACTGAATTTATAGGTATGATTCCCTGAGGAAACCTCAAACACCTGCAGCTCCAGATGTCTCCTCAGAAAGATGTGAATTATGATGAAATCACTCTGTTACGGGACAATCTGTCAAAGACATACTGAAGAGTTTTGATTTAGTTTGATCTTTTGTGACTTTGTGGTTGTCATTTTGGCCTCTAGATTTATCATGCAACTTCAGTAGTGTGAGATTTTGTAATTTTTTTATTTGTTTTAGGTACTACACCTATTCATTTCTAAGGACGCCTAGATGTAGGGGACATTGGCCTTTTTCTGAGGCAGATTTGACTGCCTGTGTTGCACAGAAATATACTTTGCACTGGAAATAGCTTGTTCTTTTCTTTTTCACTTTTTCTTTTTTTTTTTCTTGGTATGAAATAAAAGTCTGAGAACAAGATGTAATTTAAAAGCTGTGGAAAAAAAACTGAACACAACCCACAAAGAAAGTCAAAACAGACTAATGCGATAGCAGTTTTATAACCAGTTAGAAAACAATAGGGAATGGAACTAAACGTCAGGTACCTGACCAAAATGCCAAAATATGTTAGCCATATGGTTTCCTTCGGAGATATAGAAAATAAAATCTAAAGTCTTTACTGACGTTTTCAAGATAAAACATACTCTTAAACTTTTTGATGGAGAAAAACTGTTTTCAGTTGCTGATTAAAAATTCATTGAAAATTTTATAATAGTCTTTTCATCTCATCAACTGAATTTCTTGAAGGCTACTTCTCAAAATAGATTTCCAAGATATATTGACTTGATCTGAGAGACTTAAGCATCTCTGTATTTCCCTTTTTTGACTGTAAATCCTCTGCTAGATTTAATCTCCTGGTGGATGCAGTGATAGCAATTTTTTCCTCCACATGTTATAGAATCATAGAATCATAGAATAGTTAGGGTTGGAAAGGACCTTAAGATCATCTAGTTCCAACCCCCCTGCCATGGGCAGGGACAGCACACACTAAACCATGTCACCCAAGGCTTTGTACAACCTGGCCTTGAACACTGCCAGGGATGGAGCATTCACAACCTCCTTGGCAACCCATTCCAGTGCCTCACCGCCCTAACAGGAAAGAATTTCCTCCTTATATCCAATCTGAACATCCCCTGTTTAAGTTTTAGCCCATTATCCCTTGTCCTGTCACTACAGCCTCTAATGAAGAGTCCTTCCCCAGCATCCCTATAGGCCTCCTTCAGGTACTGGAAGGTTGCTATGGGGTCTCCACACAGCCTTCTCTTCTCCAGTCCTCAACAGCCCCAACTTCCTCAGCCTGTCTTCATACGAGAGGTGCTCCAGTCCCCTGATCATCCTCATGGCCCTCCTCTGGACTTGTTCCAACAGTTCCATATCCTTTTTATGTTGAGGACACCAGAACTGCACACAATACTCCAAGTGAGGCCTCATGAGAGCAGAGCAGAGGGGCAGGATCACCTCCTTTGAAAAAAATGCTTAATTGAGTCTTCCAAAATCCTTCGTTATTTGATCACTTGAATACACCTTTTAGCTGTAAGTTACCACATAGCTTGCAAAACAACGTACTTCACAAGAAATCCACTGACATCAAGATAGAAATTTTAGCACATTGAATTAACATTGTTTGAAAGGAAATGCTCTCAAAATCCATGAAAGGAAGTAGTTTTTCTTTTCTTTTTTTTTTTTTTCCATCATAAAAACTGAGGACAATTTTTTTAGATTATGCATATTTTTTGATTTTTATGTCTGTTCTAAAGAAATCAGATTCTTTTGTCCAAGTAGTTGTCAATATGCTGACCTTTTTCACTAATACATTATAATTGTATTCTGTAATATTTGTAATAAACTGACAGTTTTCCAAAGAATCCTATGATGCAAGCCAACTGATTTTCAGGGGAAAAAAAAAACAAACTTCTGGTGTATGTCACTCCTTTAAAGCTTAAGCTGAGACTGAAAACATATACTGCCTGCTAACCAGAAAATGTCTGAGTTTGTCACCCAGGGTCCACTGTGCTGCAGAAGATCCCTTCAGCAAAATCTAAGGAGTGTTAATGAAAGATTAAAAGGAATGCAGTTCTATAAGAATTTTGAACAGTATAATGAGGGCAGAAATGATCAAGAAAATATTATACATATTAAACTATATTTTCAATAGTCTGACATTTGCAGTGAGTATGGATAATCTACAGAAAATACAGGATTTACCTGTAAGGTAGAACAAGCAAGGAGTTAATTTTGAGACACTGGAGCTGATGACCGCTCTCCAACCTGCAGTTAGTAATTATTTGCCTAACCCATATATATAGTAAATCCACTGGCAAAGAAGGGTGGATTGAAAACAAGTAGTTCCAAAGAAATGAAAAAAGTTGCAAGAAGATGATGAACTGGAGAATATATTCTACATCAGGAGGAAACTATTTTTCTTGATGCATCAAACCATTTTATGTTTGATAAAACTGCAAAGTAATTGATTCTAATGATATTAAGTAACTCAAAAATGGTATTACTTGAGGTTAGTTTAAAAACTACACAGTACTTTCTTAAGAATGGATTAAGTCAATTTATCTTTTAATGATCATCCTGATTTTAAATTAGTTTAACATTAAAAATAAAAAATTCTCTACAGCTTTTGCATCTGACAGTATCATGTTGCTTACTAAGGGTGCTGCTAATATAGGGTGAAAATGGCAAGGGAAACTTTACAAGAGTAAGCATGGTGACATTTATCAGGAAGCATCAGTTATGAGAAAAAGAGAAATTTATGAAAGTTATTGTTTTAATTATTAATGACACTATAATCAGTATAATAATCATATAGAGGAACATATTGTCTTTTGTTAACTCTCTTCCACAAAAAAATAGGTTTCTAGAGAGTGAAACATCTGAGTTAGGTACACAGGGGCAGCATTAACTTTGTGAGAGAACTTTACAGGAAGTAAATTAGAGGGGATTATGTTCCAATATTTCTCTGAATTATCAAAACATAAAAACTCACAAAAGAAGTTTCAAACATCTACTCTTAAGAACTCTCTTCTCATATACATATTAAATAGAAGACTGTCTTGTTCTCTTACACAGTGCTGTATTTTTTGTGAAAGGCTTAAATATATTTCATTTGAATGATTAAAATTTGCATCTTAAATGCAAAAAAAAAAGCCTGTTAAAATTTGGAGATAGATAGACCTATTTTGAAAGAAATGTTCAGAAGAAGCAAAAGTTAAATTCAAAGTCTGTCTTTATCTTTAAAGAATAAATCCAGAAGACAGTTCTGTCAATTTATTATGATAGATTCCTCCATTTTTGCTAGATAGCATAACCCTTTACTGTGGCTACTATTCTTGAAGCCTTAGGAATAGGCACTGTTATTGTTTTTAAACTATAAAATTATAGATTATTCAAAGTATAAAAATGGAGATGGATTATTTAATTCAAACTACGATAGATAGGGGAGGATATATTTAAAGTGTTGGCATTTTAAAGGCCCAGGAAGACTGAATGTGAGTATTATAACATTTTTTGAATAGGTTCTTCATAATGCAGAGGTACATAAACCTGAAACTTTATTTTCTCATTTTTATAGGGAAAAAAAAGAAGAACCCCAAACCCAAGTATTCAATCAGTATATTTTTAATACATAGTTAAATGAAGTTATTTCTATTTTATCAGGACTGTAGGTTCGACACTGAAATGTGGCTATTGATTTTCATCTGTTATGAGTTCTATATATTGGTCAAATATCATTTGAATACTTCATGAAATAAGATATGTGATTCTTACTCTTCTTACTACTAAATTGCTAGCTTGTTTCCTAATGCTGCATACAAGTACAGAGACTCACAATAAAGGAAAAGACTGCAACCTGGAATCAAACTGCTTCCAAATTTTTCTAATGAATATTCATAATATGTACAAATAGAGATAACATATAATTTTTGTCAAACACTTTACATCATACACCCAAAGATAATAAACACCACCCTACCACTCTTAAACAAATTCAGCTTCAGAGATAGCGGATGTTATTCCTCTATATTTCTGGTTATCTGTATTTTAGAATCAAAATCATCTAAATTGAGCAGAATAATTCTGGTCCCAAAGCACATCTAAACCACCTGATAAAGGACTAAAGCTTGAAAAGCAGAAAACACAAACAGACCTCTGCGATACTCTGTGCACATCAAACACTTGGGTATATAAATGCTACATCCAGCTGAATACATGGTTCCACATTTGCTGGTGGAAGAGGGCAGGATTTGACTACAGGGGGATTCTTTACATACGTCATTTCCCATTGAAAGGTATGCCTCCTCCTTCTAAATAGAAGTTTTTGAAGGCTGTGTAACCTTTGGAATTTGAAAATAAGGGCTGTAAGTGAACAGCTATTGCTATTACTATTACACCATCTCAATAGATGTATTGTGCATTTACTAGAATGCATTCAAAAAACAGTTACGGGGCAAAAAGCATTTAAGGAAACACTGAGTTAAGACAAGAGGGGAAGAAAAAAAAACAACAAAAAACCCCAAACCACTATAGGAAACCGTGTAACGGTGCTGTACTTCTCTGTGATAACATACTAAGAGGCACTTCTTAAGCTGAAGTCATAAACCATAAAGGTGTTAGTAATGTGGAAAAGAACAATACAACTGATAATGTATCTTCCCTGCTGCAAGCAAACTAAACCTCTGTAGCATGAATCCGTTTTTGTTATTGCAGCAGCTTTGAACACACCAAGGTGTCTTTGAGATCTACAGTTCTATGAAAAAAAAAAGAGGAAAAAAGTCTGAATTGTGTAACAGAAAAAGAAGCTAAGACTGCTTTTCACATAAAGAAGGAATTATTTGGAATAATGACCTGCTGCCCCAAACAACTCAATACACAGTAGGTTCAGCATAAGCAACAAAACAAATCCTTGAAAACTCTGAGCATGCACTGAGACAGTCTCACATCAGTCATTAATGTAGAGTGGCACAAATTGACTGTCTATAGTGCAATTAAACATAGTTATGTATAATCAGTGTGCCAAGTTCCTGTGAGAATTACAGTAGCACTCACTGAATTTGTATAGATATGAAACACAACCTATTCTGAGAAAAGGATCATAAAAGATTTCTTCTTCTTCAACTAGAACTGAATGTGGGGAACTGGAATTTTGGGACAGGTCATATGCATTATTAATAACATAGAGAATAATCTGAGAGGTAAACACTATGTTGGTTTTCTTATTTTTTACTATCTTGTTAGACTGTGCAGTTAAGGCTAAAAGTTGTGTGAAAATTCTTAAAAATAGGAAAATATTTTTCTTCTTTGCTAAACTACTAATTCAATAGATTGGTTACCACAGAAATGTGTTTGTTATCCATGATTTAATATTTGAGTAAATTCTCTCTGAGTAGCTTCTCTTTGGCATAATAATCTATCAAGGGTTGATTATGAGGGACTGGAACTACACAAAAAATGGCTACATTTCCCTTTAAACCCAATTTTTTTATCTTTTTAGAAGTTCAGATGGTAAGTTGACTCAGTAAAAAGATTAATAGTTAGCTCCAGTACATGCACTACATTTTATTGTGTCTGAATGTGATACAAAGAATTTAGAATGACTTTATATTTCTACGTATACTAATTTGAGTTTTTTTTAATTTGGTGCTATGAAATTTCTCAAAACATTTATTTTTGTATTATTTTTGAGCATTTATTTTTTCACAAGGAAACTAAATACTTGAAGAACTTTCAACTTTTTATGAAATTGCAGATAAGCATAAATGAATTTGCACAGGCAAATCTTAGGTTTGAGTGTTCTGCATGAACAGAAATAGACGTCAAATTCAATGTAGAAAAAAGCATACAAGCCTCTTAAACAACATCAGAGATAAAAATCAAGGCTAACTACGCCAACTAAAATGCAAGATCTTGTGGAGACTAATCATGCCAAATAATAAGTGGGACCAAGAGTTCATCCTTGATCCTCTAATTCGAATGTTTCTGTCCCAGTAGTTAACATCTACTCCTACTTGGCTAATTGCTGGAAACATTTCTGTTATCTTTGCACTGTGATTAGTAGAAGAGGATTCTGCCTTGCTTAGAGCTTCTCTGTACTATGACCATAAAATCAAGCAATAATAGGCATAATGAAGGATTATATCCTGCTACCTCTACTCATGCTGACTAATGACTACAGTGAGTTTAATATTTGAGAAATAACTGAAGGAAATCAGTGATTAGCCATATATGAGTCTTCACTGCCAAATTATCTCAGTATTAAATTCCTAATTAAAAAAAACCCAAACTTCGTATTGCTTTCTTTCTGAAATGCAGCATGTAAAGCATAATTCTACTTAACATTAGGCAGCAAGACCTTGACAATGCAAGAACTCTTTTAGAAAACTGAGATGAATCATTAGAATCATAAAGCTAGAACACATTACGCCGTTCTGTGGATGCTGTGAATCAACTAAAGTGGTCATGGTTCAACACAGGTTGATCCCCTCAGAGAGACCATTGTGTTACAGCAAACTAAGGTAACTTTATTTCTGAATGACAACATCCATACAAGGGCACTAAGTTACTTGTCCTTCCAACCTGGGCCAAATGGTCTTAACTTTCCTGAAAATTCCATCCAGACCCACCCTAAAGGATTTACAGAAAAGCTTGAGAGAATCATAAGAATATGATTGTCAGTGTTTATTTTTTTAAACTTGATATGAAAAATTAGAGTATGTTATTTACTACAGTTATAATTCATAGGTATTTTCACTCAATGACCATAAGTAATGCATGTGGGACTTTATTTGTGAAGCTTCTCAGCAAATGTACGAAATACTGGCACTTATTTAATACCAGTGATAATCTAAAAGGAAATAAAAGTAGACTTCTTTTTTTCTGCAACCATGCAATTCATTACTATTTTAGTTTACAGAAGTGCCTTACTTTGTTCTCACTGGTAATTCCAAAAGGAATAATGTAAGGAGCTGAAAGAAACATGATAAGAAAAGATTTTAAATTGGCATTAGTATACAGCAGATACCAGAAGGTCCCTTTGTGAATGAAATGGTGTAGGTTGTTTGACTGATACCTGCATTTTGAGGTCCCACTGGCCATGTACAGGGGACTAGTATCATTTTAGATGCTGTACAATTCACAGGAGACTTGATGGAACTATATCTATATGTCCTGTGGGAGACTCATACCCTTTGGTAGCTGCAGATAGAAGAAGCAAGGTACCTAAGGATGCTACAAATACCCTATATGTAGACATTCAATCAAATTGAATCACGTCTCCCAGTTCAATGGAGAATTACTAGGCTGTTGTTTCAAACTACCTATACAAAACCAAAACAATATCTGATTTTCTGATTGCTCATTACAGTTTCTTGCTCTACTGGGAAGTGATGACAAAAATATATTCCTGCTTTGTGAAGAATTTTATTTAACTAATGAAATTTAATGTTCCTTTTTGCTTTCTTTTCTGACTTGGCTTTTGAGTTGGATTATGTCGCAGAGGGGAAAATAAGGGACATTAGAAAAGAGATCACAAAACTATGTGCCAGATTGACCTGTTTTCAGTCCATGTATTCCTTTCTGGCAATATTCATTGCCACAGACAGTAAGAGTCTAATGAAGTCTGTTAATAGGAATCACATTGGTATTTTGATTGAACTGTGTATTGAAATTGTCGTATTTTGCTGAATGTCACATTTGTACTATGTTTTCGGTATATTTTGTATCCCGCTAAATCAGAAATCCTGTGTAACATCAAATATCCTCAGGTAAGTAGAATCATAGAATCATAGAATGGTTAGGGTTGGAAAGGACCATAAGATCATCTAGTTCCAAACCCCCTGCCATAGGCAGGGACACCTTACGCTAAATCATATCACCCAAGGCCTTGGTCTTGAACACTGCCAGGGATGGAGCATGTACAACCTCCCTGGACAACCCATTCCAGTGCCTCACCACCCTAACAGGAAAGAATTTCCTTCTTATATCCAACCTAAATTTCCCCTGTTTAAGTTTTAACCCGTTACCCCTTGTCTTATCACTACAGTCTCTAATGAAGAGTCCCTTGGGATGCAACACTCCTGAGCTTGAAGCAGGTGATCCTTGAATATCAACCAAGAGTCTTGGGCCCCTCTGCCCTCTAGGGCTGTATCCCATGGAACCTTCCAAAGCAGGTTCCTGAAGAGACCAAAGTCTGCTCTTTTGAAGTCCAGGGCAGTGAGCTTGCTGCACGCTCTTCTCACTGTCCTGAGGATCTCAAAATCGAGCATCTCATGATCTCTGCATCCAAGGCTGCTGTGGAGCTCCACATTTCCAACGAACCCTTCCCTGTTGGTGAGCACGAGGTCAAGCATGGCACCTCTCCTTGTCGGCTCCTCTATTACTTGCAGAAAGAAGTTGTCTTCTACACAGTCGAGGAACCTCCTGGATTGCTTGTGCTGGGCCATACACTTGTATCAAGTAACCTTGATATTAAACATTGCACACTCCGCTTGTGAAATATACACAAGAATCTGATCAGAGAGTATTGAGCTGTGTCATTACATGCTGTGATTTATTAGTCTCATACTTTACCCTGAAAGATTATTTTCAACAAAGCATACTCTCCAAGCTTTGTGTTATGAGGAACATTTTGTTCAGGGACTTCTACTGGGGGCAAAGGGACTTTCTGAGAAGAAAGCAGACAGCTTAAGTCTACAAAATAATTATTAATACACAAAGAATACTGGATTAAGCTTTCATATAACCTCCTGGGACCACCAAGTTTCCTGCTCAGCCTTTAGTCAGTTGTGAAGAAGGAGAGACAGCCCCTGTTGTAAATAGAGTTTTAGCCTGTCTTTCTGTCTTTCCATGTGGGAGTTCCTGAACCCTGAAGCAACTAACTATTCTGTCTGGCCAATCCTACTTCTATCTGCATCTTAACCTTTCTTGTGTTCTACAGTTCAGCCTTCTAAATATTCTCAGCATTCTGTTTCGGAACTTCCCAGTCTCCTCCTGAGCCAAGATGACCAGGCTGTTCCATACTAGGGCTAAGGCCCCCAGTGACAGACAGCTGAAGTCCTGGGGATGTGAGAGAGTTTAGGGAATGAATTACAGAGTGAGGAGGTTGCAAGCTGCAACCTATGACATTTTTTGCTGTCTGATTTGTTACTGAGCTTGATCGGTAACACAGCTTTCCCCAGACTAGCAAACTGTTACCAGTTTCCGGATTCTGTCTGCCATATGTAGTCGAGTCAGGGAAAGCTGAACGCCCATCAATAAATGTTTAAAAAGAAAAAGTGATAGATCTAGATCTGACTTCTTGATCTGGTTTGGTTCTGTTGGTTTTTGCACAGTTCACACAAATTAATAGGGGAGTGGAGGAGAAAAAAGGGATGTTCCTTCAGAACAGAAAAAAATATGATCAAAAGTACTATTTCTATTTGCAAAAAGTAAGCAACTTACAGCAGTCATAAGCTCGTGGGCAGATGATATCAGTGCATCAACCCTTACCTGAGTTTCACATCAGGCTAACAAGCAGCGCTGCGAGCAGAAAAACACTCATTCTGAAAGCACAGAGAGTAACAGTCTGAGCTCTTGTTGAAAACTTATGCAGCTAAAACCAGAGGAACCAAATCCTGATGTTCAAGGAAGGTATAAACCATAAAACAGAGGAAATAAAAGGCATTCTGCACCCTAAGAAATGCAAGACATCTCATACAGATCAGGAGACTGACAGATCCTTAGGGCTGTCTCCAGAGAAGCTGGAAGGCCTGAGCATTCAGGAACCCAATTCTCCTAACAGGGCACTGAAACCCTTAGATATTGGACACCAGGCAGTGACCATAAATTCTAGAGCCTAGGCTCTTAGGCTCAATTTTATTTTACTTTTTTACTGTACTTTGTGCTGCTTCAAAGCATACATCTATTCCTACCCATCCTAGACCCACCTGTGTAGGAAACCCAAGAGTCTCCACACTGCTTGTCAAAAAGTCTGGTTTCACCTATAATATAAATAAATTAGAAAACACCCCACTATGTAAAAAGAAATGTGACAGGCAAAAAAAATGACACCATTAATTTTACTATGTCAATAACTGATTTTTAATCTTCAGTGTTGAGCATAAAAATTATTTGAAGCCTTATAATCCACTGTTATGTTTTTCTGTACTTTTTTTTTTTTGGTCTCAAAAAATCATTTCCAACAAACCTGGAAATGTTGAAAGTGAGAATATATCTCTTTTCTGAGTGCGAACAAAAAAGCAAAACAAAAAAACAAAAACCAACCAAACAAAACAAAACTGCCTCCCCCCCCCCTCAAAAAAAAAGAAAAGAATAAAAAAAGAAAGGAAAATTACAAACTTTGGAGCTTTGCATCTATTTTTATTTTTCTTTGAAGACATGGAATTTGCTGTGCTGGAGCTTTACTTATGAGTAGTATCCATCTCCATGACACTTTCCAAACCATTTTAACATCCAGTCTAAGATCCGTCAAATCTGTTTTTCATTGAAGCAGCTAGCCATCATTGACCTGTCCTGTTCTGCAACAAAGCTGCATTTGTTCAAATTACTTGGTGTTATTTTGTTGCTTCAGTCATTACCAGGCCACAATGTATATGTCTGATTTTCCTTTTTTCTTGCTATGGTCAAATCACAACCTACTTTCCTCTGGTCCTTTGGCTGTCTGAAATCACAGCCAAGGTAGGTACCTACTCATACATGTTAATTTTACATCGATGAAAGCATCTTTGGACATAGTGAGGTGTGAGTGTTTTTCACTCATCCTGACCGTTTTATGTCTGAATGTGCAGCACTGGCAACACTGTCATCCAACAGCCAAACTTATCCGAGCTCTTTAGCCTTATAAAAACAACCAAAATATCAACCAACCAACCAATCAATCAACCAATCAACTGTCTATCTATACCTATACCTTTGTCACAGAAGCAGAGGGAAGATTTTGAATTTTTCATTAACACATTATTCATGTTGAGATGTGGTCTTCCTTTTGTAACTTTTTGTTATTTAATATCATTATTAGTTCTATTAAAACACAGTCAGGAATTTATGTTGGTTTTATTACTTTTTCTGAGCTTGAAACACTGCTATCACGATGTATTGTGGTTGGCAGGCAATTAGTTGTTCCTGGGTCATATGACATTGCCTTCAACATTCCCATCCGTGAAAGAAAGGAGATAAAGGTATTTTCCAGATAAACAAATCCAAGATAATGTCAAAAGATTAATATATTTTCTTTTCAGAAATATTATTGCTTTAAAAATAAAATAAAAATCTGGACTTGTTGACTACAGTCAACTAGCAAGATTTTTTTTTAAATTTCCTTTTTAAGTGAAATTGAGTTCTGTAAGTAACATTGAAGTAAATGTCAGTAGATTTATTTATGTCTGCATTGTCTGAATTATTAATTTTGTACTGTCTACACCTGTATAGAAGGTTAAAATAAAGTGGCAAGACCAGTCAGAAGTGGTTTATTTCAAGTAGCTGCAAATGAACATTTCTGGATGATTAACTGACCCTATAAACTAAAACAAAAAATAAAACACTAATCAAAATGTTGCAAAATATTTTATTACATAATGAAAACATATTATGTATGCTGCATGCTTCCGCTATGGACAAAGCTTACTAATTTTCAGACTGCAAAAAAATAATTTAATTTAGTGCAGAAATGCTCTTCTTTTGCAGTCATGTGTTGTAAAACAGATAGAAGATAAATTTTAAGTTATAGCCAACTGCAAATTATGGCATTCAGATGTAAAATAATTTTTGTTTAAGGAAAAAAATGCATCCATTTTAAATGTTAAGAAAGACATTCAATGTGTTTGGGTACACATACTTTGTGCTGATGCTTCACAGAGTAGAAGTCAACTTGCTTATTTTCTATTTCAGAAGTCAAGCGACTGGAAATATATGAAAGCATGTGCTTTTCTTTCTTAAGGGACTCTTGAAGTCATTATCTCTTCCTGGAAAATTAAAGAGATGGAGGGAGAATGAAAAACAAAACCAACAAAAAAAAAACAGATAAAACAAGAAGCTGAAATAGTGATTTACTAAAGCAGTACTTTTGACAGTCTCTTGTGCACTCACATGGTTACCTAAGCTGTGTGTAGAAATTACAATCTTGCAGTGCATTACAATTTATTGGAGTGAGGCATCAAGAACAGGTAATGCTTTAGTATTAGAAGAGCATTCACTTCTAAAGTCTGAAAGAAAGCAGAAGCAATTTAAGGTACAATATGGTTTCAGAAGAGATCTTAAAACGTAGCTATTTAAAGATATGGAGGAAGGAAGGCTGCACATCCTTAAGGTCTGGAAAACATAAGTTTATGCATTCTTATAACCAAGGTTATAGTCTTCAATGCTGTCTTTGACCAGAGAACCAGAGGAAAAAACAGCTTCAAGCAAAAGTGAAGTATGATAACATGAGGCAAACTTGAGGCCAAGTAGCACAATTTGGATCAACTCTGAGAGTAAGGTTCTGTATAATTACATTATTCATGCTTGTTTATATCTACACCCAAGCAGGTCAGTGATGCTTGCATGGAACAGAAAGGAATAATGAATTTGCTATTTAAGTATGTGCATATATGTTTGTATATGCAAAAGTTTAGTACTAGGCTAGGATATAACTGCTTTCTCCCTTTTCTCAAAGTCTGGTTAAACATTCATAATCAGAAAATTAATGTTCTTAATCTTCAACTTGGCACCAAAGAAATATGTAGAAGCATTTTTTTTCACTAATGTTAGATTCTTGTTTTAATCCTGCTTACATCTGTTAACCAAGGGTGCTCAAAATCACTCAGCAGATTGCTTCACATTTCACTGCTTTTAACTTGTTTGTCTTAAACATGAAATATCCATAGCTGTTAAAATTCCTGGCACATTTCCTTGCTTCCCAGCATGATGTTCATTATCCTATGTAAGACAAATTAACATAGAGGCACATAACTTTAACTGGGCGGCAGTCTGAAAAATCTGGGGTACTGAAATATCAAGTTTGTCACAAGGGTCTGTGTTATGACGTCAGTCAGGTGATCTTTAAATGAGGATTAGCAGACCCTCACAGATATTTTTCTTTACAGTTCAGCCGCTGGGTTCAGCATCTCTTCAGCATAGTACCTTCTGAGAATGCTAGACAGAGCTTCATGTCTTGTTTTGTTCTAGGTTACATCTTATTTATCTCAAATCTAGCATCTCTTAATTAGCGTATTAATAATGAAAAGTTATTTTTAAATAATTGAATTTAATTCCTTGCCAATACCAAACAGATTCATTATGCACATATATATACAAGACATTAGTCTGCCATTAGTTAAAGGAAAAAAAAAAGAGGAAAAAAAAAACAAACCTTATTTGATTTTTCTGAAATTAAAAAAAAAAAAAAAAGAGTTCTAGATATCTGAAAATGTTTATATATTAAGCCATAAAAACTGTGGTGCAACAACAGTCATCTAACAGCATACTTTCTTTGTTTCCATGTAAATCCTTCCTATTGCCATCTGAGAGTGATGGAACAGCTGGCAAAATCAAAGGCAGCATTATCCATTCAAAATCAAGAACAATATATTATGCACAATCAACTTTCTGGAAAGAAAAATGCTAGTTTGCTCAAAAGCTAATGATGAAGTACACATGCTACCTTGCCTCAAGATAACAACTGGGAAGTCAGAAAGTGTCCTCAGGTCTGCCAGCCAGGCAGTGCCGTAACACAGGACTCTCCCTTGACAGTGACTGGGAATATTTGATGGACTGAACTATTAAGATCCCAAATGATTGATGCTTATCCAGAACCCTCACAAAAGGCTGCCCTGGCTGTGGACAGCTTAAGATAGTCAGATAATAAGCTCACAGTGCCTGTGGCATCAGTTTAGCAAACTTAGAGCCAGAAGATGCTCTCCAAGTAGCTAAAGCTTATAACTGAACATTGGCAAGACATTTATATCAAGCAGATAAATTCCTAGTGGTCCACCCCCAATGTTACCTGATGGTTTCTTGTGTATTGACAGCTGTCCAGCAAGCTGGAATTACTTAAATTTTGGCAAAACAAATGTTCAAGCTTTTATGGTAGATGAGCAAATTAGAGGTGCTGAGCCAGTAGCCCCTCCACAGTTTGATTTCTGTTGAGTGTTGGCATAACAACATAGACGATTTGATTTTCATAATATTCTTTGAGAGTTAGCATCATCTCTTCTGTTCTCCTTTTCACTTCCATTTATCATACAAGCTTCTGGAATGATTCACAGCAAAAGAATCCATAGAATGACATAGAAGCAGTATTTCTAACAGACTGAGTGTAAACTTCTCATTGTGTACACGGATTTTCATATGTGAACCTTTTAATGATTGGTATGGATAAATCCCTCATAGTAAATTATCTGTTTTCTTGGGATTATCCTATAAGCAACTGTTCAAGTCTTCCCTTACTGTGAAAATAGTAAGTGAAATAAGGACAAGGGTTGGAGATAAGGAGAATTTCAAGACATCTACCCTTTCAACTGCTCCCCACAATCACAATAAAATTGCAGGAATCATGGACTCATAGACCTTTGGAATGACAGAATCACTAAGGTGGGCAGGCACCTTGGCAGGTCTCTGGTCCAAGCTCCTGCTCAGTGTGCGAGCAGTTCTGAGGTCAGTAATAGTTGCTCAGCTCTGCATAGGGCCAGATCTTGAAAAGCTCTAAGGATAAAGATTGAACGACCTCTATGGGTAAGCTGCTCCAACTTCTCATGTGAAAAATGGCAAGGGACTGGAGGAAAAGGTGAGAGACAGACTAGTTAAACATTAAAGACAGATAATTTATCATTTATTTCAGTAGTTTTCATGATATCACATCTGGTATTGTCTGATTAAGAGGTGTTGGTTTTCTTGGGGGCTGGATTTTCTTTTTTGTTTTGTTTCTTGGGGTTTGTTTCCACATTGAATCACTGTGGGTTGATTGTGGAATAAAGGTATCATTAGTACAAAATCATGATTGCCATAATAAATACAATAAAGGTGTAGTAATATAAACTTTCAATGGACACTATATGCTATATGTTTGGTTGCAGATCAATGCAGGAGAAAAGAATGTCTTCTCATTTAACCATTCATAAATTACTTCTATTAAAGAACTTCATTTTTTTTAATGCGATGTAATAAAGACTGTTGCCATAAACACTGTGTTTATGAGCACAGTCTTTATTAAGGATAAGCTCAGAAGTTGAAGTCTGTAAATCTGGAGAGTTTCATGTTGTCAGGCATGTCTATAAACATTCTGTGATCTTTAACTTTTACAGGCTGTATTTAACAGATTATTGAAAACAAAATAAGGTTGTACTGAGACAGCTGAGAATGTGTGGTTTTGCAAGATTTTTTAGAGTTAAGCAATAGAAAACAATGTAATGTAAGGAAACATTACAATTCTATGATTCTACGATTTTGTTGAAAACTGCTTGTCCTGGGCTCAGCAGTAGCAGTCATTTTTCTCCTTCTTGGTAGCTGGTGCAGTGCTGTGTTTTGACTTTCAGCTCAGGAACAGAGCTGGTAACAGTGATGTTTTGGTTTGGCCAAGGACTTTGTGAGCCTCATGCTCTGCCAGGGAGGAGGGGAAGCCGGGAGGAAGCAGAGACAGGACACCTGACCGAAACTGACCAAAGAGGTATTCCATACCACAGCACGTCATGGCCAGGAGGTAACTGGGAGTTACCCGGAAGGGCTGGTAGACTGAGGGGGTTGGAGGAGGTATCGGTCAGAGCTTGGTCGGGCCGGGGGGGTGACTTATCGTTCGGCTGGTGGCGAGATGTTGTATTCTCTTCCCTTGTTATTTCCTTTATCATTATTATTATTGGTAGTAGCAGTAGTGATCTGTGTTATACCTTAGTTACTAAACTGTTCTTATCTCAACCCACGGGAGTTGCATTCTTTTCGATTCTCCTCTCCGTCCCTCTGGGAGTAGGGGGAGGGAAAGAGAGGGGGGAGTGAGTGAACGAGTTACCTGACTGGGTTTAAACCATGACACTGCTGAATTCATAGCAAACAAAAGTAAATTTAATTTAAAGTCAACATTTTATTCTGCACAATATGAATTGAATATGGAACTATATCACTGATATACAATGTTCAACTTCCAACTCAGATCAGACAATATACCTTGAAACAGAATGAGAGTTCTGCATTTCATGCAGTATATGACATACAGATTTATCTAGTTGGAAGATGCGATTTATGACCACAGTTCCACATGTCTTCAAGTTTCTTTTGTTTTTTTTTAGCCTATTACTCTATGATGTTGCCATCCAGAATATTGATTCTGTGTTTTGTGTCTCTTTTGAAGTTTGCGTATATAATTCCACTGATTGATGAACTTTACTGAAACCATTATTTCATTGATGGTGAATATTTTAATACTTCCATTTTATGTTCCTTCTGCCCATATGTAGAGATATATGTGAAAGGTTTACCAGAGACTTACACATCTCCTATGTTGAGGTCCAATAGCAGTATTCAATATCCATAACTATTTTTTGGTTTGTAACTCATATTCTAATATTATATCTAAAATTTGATACAGTGATGAACTGAAACTAGAAATTATCATTCAATTTAAAATTCTTGCAATATAGAAATGAGGCAATGATTATTCTTGCATTATTAAAATGATTAGCAAGAATGCCTGTTAAAAATATTTTTGCATTTTCAGTTAAACTATCTCTAAAATGGGTAGTATAGCAGTGGTGGTAATACAAGGGAGAGTTCACATATGAAATTTCAAAAAGATACTATAAATTGAACCGAAAAAGATTGTGAGGATGGAGGCAGGGACCCAGAGGTAGAGTGCAAGCTGGATTGTTTGTTGCAAAAATTACATTATATTTATATGCTTCCAAGCAATTAGCCAAACACATTTGTGTTTGCCTCACGGTTACATCAGGTGAAAGGTCTGATTCTCTTACTGCTATCCTCTTCCCAGTTCCAACGTCCTTGTTCCTTGCTAGTTCCAACATCTTGCAAGTACCAGTCAGGGATGGGTCACTCTTAATTGCCTGCTGTAGTTTCTCCTTCCCATGGTCACTCTTAATTGCCAGCTGTAGTTTCTCCTTCCCATGGTCACTCTTAATTGCCAGCTGTAGTTTCTCCTTCCCATGGTCACTCTTAATTGCCTGCTGTAGTTTCTCCTTCCCATGGTCACTCTTAATTGCCAGCTGTAGTTTCTCCTTCCCATGGTCACTCTTAATTGCCAGCTGTAGTTTCGCCTTCCCATGGTCACTCTTAATTGCCTGCTGTAGTTTCTCCTTCCCATGGTCACTCTTAATTGCCAGCTGTAGTTTCTCCTTCCCATGGTCTCTGACAGTTTCGATACATTCCACCCCCCACAAGAGATATAGAAGGAAGAAGCAGAAAAAGCTAGAGGTCCACCAGAAGAGAAATTTTCATAAGGCAATACATTCTAGCTCAGAAAATGTCACCAAAATGGACACTTAATTAAAGTGAGCTGGTAGCTAATGCATTTTCAAATAGACAATTGCTTAGAAGGCAGTTTCTCAAATACAGATTGTTTTTCTTTTCCCCAGGAAAATATTTCAGTTCTATTCTAAATATGCAATGTATGTACATATAAATTCCTAACATGCATAGAGATGCACAACAAATATATTTAAAATATATATTTATAATGTAGTAAGATACATTATTTAATAAAGATACATATTTAATAAATAATATTATTTATTAAAGTTTATTAAGTTAAACAAGGACTTCTATGGGTACCTCTGTGTTAAGAACTGACTCAAACTGGTAAGTCTGTTAGTTACTAGGTTGTGACTACAATCTTCTGTCTTCCCTAGAATAGAGTCAAAATATTTCCCAGCTCCACCCTGCCATATTCTACCCTGATAGGAGATTTACTCGCTTACATGCTTTTGCTAGTCTAGTCTATAAGCAGTTGCTATATGAGAGCAAATAGGTAACAGTAAATTACCAGTAGTGGTGTAAAAAAAAAAAATGAATATTTTTTCTAGTATTTGAGTAAATAGATAATTATTAGGGAAGCAGAAAAAAAAAAAAAGTGGCAGTCTCTTCTGATCCTTGGACTATTTTTTGTGAATTAAAAACTGTGTGATGTCGTCCCAATGTTGTCTGAAGACAGACACTGTGTTTTCCCATTGAATACCATGATGAAAGTCAAACTTAACATTGCCTTTATTTTCATAATGCACTATAAATTATTAATTCAGATATCCTCTCCTCTTCTTACAGGCATTCTTTATTTCTGAGATTGTTGAATGTGATAAAAGTAAATAAAATTTCATCTTCTGACAGGCTAATTGACTTCAAAAGTGAGCAACCATTAAATGCTTTATGGTTTAATTTTGTCTGGGACAAAGTGCTCTCCTAATGCAATAATTTTAAAGTAATACTCGTTCCATCTGGTAAATGGAATTCAGTCTTTGGATTCAAATTGTTTTAATGAAAAAGCAATTGTCTGGGCAAATGCACTCATAAAAAGTTCCATTTTCACTGAAAGTAAGCTAGTTGAGATTTTACACATGAACAGAATCTTAGTATCTGATATTAATTCAGTTTTTTTTATATACATATATATATACATACATACAAGCCATATATGGAAAGGAGCTTCAAAAGTAAAAACACCATCTGCATTTGTCTTTAATGATAAGTTGTATGGAGCTTCACAGTCATTTGTTTTGACCCTGCAAAATTATTACGATAAACCCCATCTATGTCTAAGATAATCAGAAGTACTTATACATCTCTTGTAATTGAAGGTGTAATGAAGTTTTTTTTTCCGTATGGTATATGAAATATACAAGCATATCAACTCTGTCATGTAGCAGTGCTGATATTCCCAAATACAAATGACATCATAAAAATTTTATAAAATTGCAGCCATTGGTTGTGACAATCAGAATTACATGGAACTATAACCTTGCCTGGGAAAAAAAATATAAGAGGCAGTAGTAACATTTATGTGTTGTAACACAGACATTGTGAACTGAAAGCCTGCAACATTTTTCAGGTGCTTCTTAGGTTCGGGAAAGATACACATATGCTTTATTACATGAATATTTTGATCAGCTTTACCCAGTATCACATGAAAATATATCAGAACATGAAAAAGAAATAGGATACCAAAAATTTCATCTGGATGGTTATTAATGCTCAACATTTGATTTAAAGAATTCAAGTATTAAATGAGAAATTCACACAGTGAATGTACCTAACTGTATAAAAGGGCATGATACAGAGAAAACCATGTTTCCCAGTCTTTCACATAATACTGTAATTAGTTTGTTTCCTCCATGTTACAACGTAATTTCCATTGATTTAACATGGTTTACGTCTACCTATTAAGTCCATTTAGATCATACTTTTATTGGCTGTCAGCAGAATTTATCACGCCCACTCATGCCTTTTGGTCATTTTTTGTTTCTGAATTACGTGCCTGTAATATACAGACATCAGCTGTACATTCCTGATGCATATGCTTCATCCTCAGTGTAATACTGAGACAGCTTCTCTTTTCTTGTTTTTGTTTGGTTTTCTTTTTCCTTTTTGTTCTGTTTCTGTTTTCTGTGTTGTTTTTTTTTTGTATTTTTTTTTTAATTGGTGGTGGTGGTGGTGGTTTTGGTTTTGTTTCCTGAGTGCTACAATTCAGTCTTTCCATGGAAAGATGAGTGGTCAGATGTGCAGAAAGGTGTGGAAAGGGGCACTCCTCCACAGAAGATCTCAAATCTAATAGTTTCCATATGTTATTTTGTCTGGAATAATAGCAAAATTCTATGATGTCCTTCCTTCCATCCTCCCTCTCTCTTCAGCTTTGCAGGGATTTAAATTTTAAAATAATACCAAATTTAATAATATTAAAATAATTGTCACTTGTAGACAGAGTTCCCTTCTAACTGTCATAAAGAGCACGTTGAGAAATAAGGGTTGTTTCAGACCAGTGTGACATGGAGTGCTGATAACTTTTCTCATTAAGAAGACTATTTATGTCATCTGGGTCATGTAGTTTGCTATGGAAGTGATGTGCCTTTGTATTTGTGCTGCATATTCACATGAAATGGAACAGCTGAAACAGAGAAATTTGAAAAACAATGGCATAAAGAGCTGTTGCTATGCTGACACGCTTAAAAATGGCAGATATTTTGTCATTCATTGTTCTACTCCTTTTCATGTTTTTACTTTCATGTAAGAGAAAAAAACTTGTTCTACTGGTAACAGCTAAAGGTGTTGGATAACAGAGGCCATGGAAATGAATTCTGAAGTAGTACCTAGTGAGTTATCAATGATCCATTTGTACTCTCATCATATAGTCTTTCCTGTTTCAGTCAGCTGAGCTCAAGTAACTGTTTTTAGTGTGAATTTAAAAAAAAAAAAAAAAACATAAAGGGATCTGACCATCTATTGTGGGTTAATCCTGACTGAGTTCCACACAGTCGCTCATTCACTCCCCCTGGTGAGGCGGGGGAAAGACCCGGAAAGCTACAAGTAAGAAAACTCACAGGCTGAGATAAAGGCAGCTGAACAGTAAAAGTAAAGAAAGACCTGAGGGCACAAGCAAAGCAAAGTAAGGAATTAATTCACTACTACCCATCAACAAGCAGGTGTTTACCCATTTCCAGAAAAGTAGGGCTCCATCAGGTGTAATGGTTACTTATGAAAACAAACACCATAATTCCAAATACCCTTTAGATTATATACTTCTGTGAATTATAGTGATAATTTTCATTGAGTTACTTGTGTAAAAGAAAACACATTTCAACCCTCTAAGCATTATCTATCACTAACTGCTCCCAGTGCTGCATGCTATTATTAGAATCTGAAATTAAAATGTAATGCGTTTTTCCTCAAAATGAGTTTATAATGGCAATTTCATTTGGGAAATACAGTATTAGTAAACAGAAGATTATAAAAAAAAAGATCGTAAGGAAATCAAGAATTATGGACACCATGTTAATTTAGATATAAAAATATAAAAACTATATAGAAAAGTTAATAACTAGAGGGATAATTAGATGCAATACATTCCTAAAGAAAGTGCATAATTACTAGAAATAATTCAATAATTCCAATTCTTACTCATTTCTACATTTTGTTTTTTAAAACAAATTTCTGAAGCAGTTGGCTTACTTGATGTACTGGTGTATGGAAATAAGTATTAATGACCTTCTTTTAAGGGTTAAACAAGATATTATACTTTATACTAAAGGGTCCACACATCCACTGTAAAGCTTTCTGGAGTTTATAAATTTAAAAGTAATGAAAACTGCAGATATTATACAGATATTATATTATAAACAATATGGTATTTTTCATACTCCAATAAGTTATTAGCATCCTGTTCATGGGATTTATTAGAAACACTTGTATTTTCCCATTAAAAAGAACTAATTAAGAGTATTTTTTTGTTTAATTCTCTACTACACCATTTTTAGTACTAATATCGATCTCTCTGTACTCTTTCTTCCCATTCTTCATATTTTTCTTAAATTTTGTGTGTTGCTTACCTTTATAACTATATATGTAATTGTAATATGTTTGTATTTCTTAATAATATTGTATTTATTAATAGTGTTGCATTACTGTTCCTCAGGTTCAGTTCTAAGACGAGTTCTGTTCTATAGTTTTATCAATGATCTGGATGCAGGAGTAGAATGCTCCGTTAGCAAGTTTGTTGGCAATACCAAACTAGGAGGTGCTGTTGACTCTCTTGGGGAATGAGACACCTTGCAGAGAGATCTGGACAGGTTGGAACACTGGGCTATGATTGATAGGATGAAATTCAACAAGTCCAAATGCTAGATTCTGCTCCTAGGATGGACAATGGTAAACACAAAGTATAATCTGGGAAAGGAATGAATGGACAGCAGCTCTGCTGAATGGGATCTGGGGGTGCTGGTCAGTAGCAGGCTCAACAGGAGTCAAGTGTGTCCTTGGCATCCGAGAGGACAAATCACATTCTGGAGTGCATCAAACACAGCATAAACAGCCAGTCAAAGGAGGCGATTATCCCGCTGTATTCAGTGTTGATGTAGCCTCACCTTGAGTACTGTGTGCAGTTCTGGGCCCCACAATTTAAGAAGGATGTGAAGGTCTTGAATACATCCAGAGGCGGGCAGCAAAGCTGTTCTCAGGACATACTTCAATGTATGTGCAGAAATCTAAAGACACCTTCAATAACTTCCTTTGCTGTGAAGAACTTACTCATTTTCAGCTTATCACTATTATTTTTTTAACCAGAAAGATACATGCATAAAAACAGTACTTTAGAACTTCTAGAATATAATGAAATTGTACTCGTACATGGAAGTCACAAAGCAAAAACTTTTCAGGTATACTAAGCAATAATTATTTACAGATTCCATAAAAAAAAAAAAGAAAGATTCCTAAAAGTGATTACTTAATTCTATCTATCTCAGACAATAATGAACTGATTTTGATGTTTATTTGAACAAGTAATTTCTGCAAGATCATATCAGTGCTAGGCTTATAAGTCATGAAGAGGCAGAATTATAATTACATATATATTTTCCAATAAATAAATAAATCTGTATTTAAGATAGATATTATATTTTAAGTTTTGGTTCCCACTATAAAAAAATCAAAACTCAAACAAACAAAAGTCTCTATTTTTTCCTGGAAAAGAATTTGAATATTTTATTTATAACTGTACATCTTTATCTCACAGTACACAGATACCAAATGATACACACAGACCATTTCAAAAGAGGAAACACTGCTTTCTTGCTTTGTAATTTAAAATATCTTTTTAGTTTAGTATCCTTATAATATCCTTTTCCATCATTTAAAAAGAACAGACATGAAGTTATTATGTACATGAGTAACTGTCATTTATATAAATGATATTCTGTAGTAAGACTCACTGAAATATTTATTATGATTTCATAATTATAATTCTCTATAATTCTCCATGAAAGTGTGCTTCTCAAACATGTATTAGAAAGGATTCAGCTCAAGTTTCTAAATGAAGCTTCTTCTCAGCATTTACTCGGTCAGGATGAAAGTTATGATATGGAATAATCCTGTTCAAAAATGAGGTCAGAATTTTACAGGATGAGGTCAGAGGTTATTAAAGCTTTAAAAAAAAAATTCTTCAGATAGAAGTGTTGGCATCTTCTGTTGTTCAGGCAAGGGGAAAAGGGTAAAAATTTTTATGGGAATCAGGCTGCTTGTGATTTGAATTGCCTTTTGATAATGTCTATCTTTCATTCCTGCACTGTACAGAGTACATAACCCAATATAGGAATGCTAGACAAATCATTATTATCTCACTTCTATTCCTCTCTTCACCTTGTTGGCATTAATCTTCTAAAATAAAAGTAGGTTGAGTTACAGATTTTTATGAATGTTTTTCTCTTTCAGAAGATTTTGTTATTGGCAACCTTGAGCCTAGAAGCAAAATAAAGCATATAATATAGGTTTATTTGTGCTATCTCATGTTTTGAAGTTCATAAAAATCAAACTGAAAACTCAGGACTTCAACGAGCTTTTACTACATTCGGCTCTACAGCAAAAGCTGCACTGGGGTGTCCCATAGCATTAGAAGTAACATCAGTTGAATAGCAGTTGAATGGCACAAGATCTGATTTGAGACCAATAATCAGCAGTGTACCCTAGGGGTCAGTCCTAGGTCCAGCCCTGTTTTACACCTTCATGTGATCTAGACAATGGGTCAGGGTATACCCTCAGCAAGTTTGCTGATGAAACAAAACTGGAGGGACTGGCTTGTACACCAGAGGAACCTTGACAGGCTGAAAAGATGCATGCACAGGAACCTCTTAAAGTTCAATAAGGAGAAGTGCAAAGTCCTGTACTTGTGGCAGAACAAAACCATACACTAGTATGTGCTGCATACCCGAGTAGAAAGCAGTTTAAAAAAAGGACCTGAAAGTCCCACTGGACATCAAGTAGAATATGAGCCAGTGATAGCTAATTTACTCAGCAATTATCAGCCTTACAGTAAAGACTAATGGTACCAGGTGCTGCTGTTGAGGTTTAAAACTAGCTAGAAACTAAATACCATGCAGCTGCTTGTTCACTTTCTCTGCTCTGCCCCCCCACCCTGGGTAAGATGGAGAGGACAATAGAAAGAATGTAAAACTCCACAGGTTGAGGTAAGAACAGCTTAATAATTAAAATAAATTACAATATACTACTAAAAATAATAATAATAGGGAAATAACAAGGGGAAAGAACATAAAACTAAAAAGAGAAAGGGAACAAAGCGATTAAAACAAGTGATGCACAATACAATTACTCACCACACTCTGACCAATACCCAGGCTAACCTGAACAGCAATCAGTGCCTTCTGGGTAACTCCCCCCAGTTTACATACTGGGCATGCTGTGCTGTGGTATGGAATACCCCTTTGGCTAGTTCAGGTCAGTGTCCTGTCTCAGCTTTCTCCTTCTTGTACCCCTTCTCACTGGCAGAGCAAGAGAGACTGAAAACTCCTTGATCAGGGTAAGTGCTACTGAGCAACAACTAAACCATTGGTGTGTTATCAGCATTGTTCTCAGACTAAAGTTGAAAACAGAGCACTGCACCAGCTACTAAGAAACTTATCGCTATCCCATACAAAACCAGGACAGTGCTATTTAAAAACAACTAAAACGTCGGACTGTTATCAACATTATTCTCAGACTAAAGCCAAAACACCAGCTAGGAAGAAAATTAACTCTATCCCAGCTGAAATTAGGACAACTGCACTGGGAGGAGTGACGCCAGCATGTCGAGGAAAATGATCTTGCTGCTCTGCTCAGCACTAGTGAGGCCACATCTGGAGTGTGGTGTCCAGGTCTGGGCTCCTCAACAGAAGAGAGACATGGACATAACAGAAAGAAGTCCACAAAACACGAGTAAGATGATCAAGTGATCAGAGCATCTCTCCTATCAAGAAAGGCTGAGAGAGATGGGACTGTTCTTCCCAGAGAAAAGAAGGCTCAAATAGGATTTTGTCAACGTCTAAAAACCTGAAGGGAGAGTACAATGAAGGTGGAGTCAGGCTGGCTCTAGATAAACTGTATTATCTTGGCGGCACAGTTCTGCCCTTTATTTGCATAAATAAAAAATGAAATTTTCCATAGAAATTGTGGTAAAGATTACTTTTGTGATTCTATGGCATCATTGTATCCTACCTTAGCAGTAATTTTAGCTATCACAAAATTGAAGCTCAATTGACAACAAAACCAACAACAGAAAGCAAACAAGAAAAAAAGTAATTAAAAAAAAACAGCAAACAAAATCAAACAAATAAATAAACCAACAACAAACAAACACAAAAACCAAGTTCTTCCAAAGAGTAAGAATTATCTGTCATGTTTCCCATATGGAAATTTTAAGCTATTTCTGGAGGACCGCAAATTGGCAGAACTGAAATATCTTCTGTGCTTCATTCAGCACAGCACACAAGAAAAAAAAAAATCGTTTTCAGCATTCACTGAGAATGGATAATTATTGCTTGAGAATCTCTACCAAAAAGAATGGAAACCATGTTTCTATCTGCCACGTACATTGTTTACTGTCCCTTTGCACCAGAGAGACAAAAAGTAACTATAATTTTGAGAGGTTTGCAAGATCAGCTGATACTGATCCACTACTGATAGTCCACACTGGTTTAAATATGATGTCATCTGAAAATATGGCCTTAATAGGATCCAGGGAAGAAAGCAGCAACAGGAAAAGACAGAAGCAAAGCAGAAAGATACAGCTTTCAGCTCAAAGAAACTTTATTTTCAATACGGCTAAATAAAATAAGTATAAAGAATTGGGGTAAAAATAAACTACAAATCCTTTTTTCTTTTTGTGCCATAAAGCTAGGGACCATGTTAGGAAAGCTAATGCCTAGTTAGAATTGAACTTGGCTAGGGATATTAAGGATAACAGGAAGGGATTCTACAGGTAGGTAGCAAATAAAAAAACAGACTAGGGACAATGTAGGCCCCCTCAGGAAGCTCTCAGGAGAACTGGCTACACAGGATTTGGAGAAGGCTGAGGTTCTGAATGACTTCTTTGCCTCGGTCTTCACTGGCAAAGGCTCTGACCAAACCACCCAAGTCTTGGAAGGCAGATGCAGGGACTGTGAGAATGAAGACCTTGCGCCCACTGTAGGAGAGGAACTGGTTCGAGACCATCTTAAAAATCTGAAGGTGCACAAGTCCATGGGTCCTGATGAGATCCATCCGCGGGTCCTGAAGGAGCTGGCAAATGAAGTCGCGAAGCCGCTGGCCATCATATTTAAGGAATCATGGCAGTCAGGGGAAGTTCCCGATGACTGGAAAAAGGGAAAAATGGATGACCAGAGGGATTACAGACCAGTCAGTCTCACCTCTGTGCCTGCCAAAATCTTGGAGCAGATTCTCCTGGATGGCATGCTAAAGCACATGAAAATCAACAAGGTGCTTGGTGACAGCCAGCATGGCTTCACTAAGGGGAAATCCTGCCTGACCAATTTGGTGGCCTTCTATGATGGGGCTACGGATCTGATGGACAGGGGTAGAGCAGTTGATGTCATCTACCTGAACTTGTGCAAAGCGTTCGACAATGTCCCACACGAGATCCTTGTCTCTAAATTGGAGCAACATCAATTTGATGGATGGACCAATCGGTGGATAAAGAACTGGCTGGATGGCCGCACGCAAAGAGTTGAGGTCAATGGCTCAATGTTCGTTTGGAGACCAGTAACGAGTGGCGTCCCTCAGGGATCCGTGTTGGGACCGGTCTTGTTTAACATCTTCATTGCTGACATGGACAGTGGGATTGAGTGTGCCCTCAGCAAGTTTGCCGATGACACCAAGCTGTGTGGTTTGGTTGATACGCTGGAAGGAAGGGATGCCATCCAGAGGGACCTCGACACACTTGTGAGGTGGGCTGATTCCAGCCTCATGAGGTTTAAGCATGCCAAGTGCAAGGTCCCACACCTGGGTCAGAGCAATCCCAGGCACAGTTACAGGTTGGGCAGAGAAGAGATTCAGAGCAGCCCTGGGGAGAAGGACTTGGGGGTGCTGGTTGATGAGAAAATGAACATGAGCCAGCAGTGTGCGCTTGCAGCCCAGAAAGCCAACCGTATCCTGGGCTGCATCAAAAGGTGCATGACCAGCAGATCAAAGGAGGTGATCCTGCCCCTCTACTCTTCTCTTGTGAGACCTCACCTGGAGTATTGTGTGCAGTTCTGGTGTCCTCAACATAAAAAGAACATGGAACTTTTGGAACAAGTCCAGAGAAGGGCCACGAGGATGATCAGGGGACTGGAGCACCTCCCATATGAAGACAGGCTGAGGAAGTTGGGGCTGTTCATCCTGGAGAAGAGAAGGCTGTGTGGAGACCTCACAGCAGCCTCCCAGTATCTGAAGGGGGCCTATAGGGATGCTGGGGAGAGACTCTTCATTAGGGACTGAAGTGACAGGACAAGGTGTTATGGGTTAAAACTTAAACAGGGGAAGTTTAGATGATAGGATATAAGAAGGAAATTCTTTCCTGTTAGGGTTGTGAGGCACTGGAATAGGTTGCCCAGGGAGATTGTGAATGCTCCATCCCTGGCAGTGTTCAAGACCAGGTTAGACGAGGCCTTGGGTGATATGGTTTAGTGTGAGGTGTCCCTGCCCACAGCAGGGGGGTTGAAACTAGATGATCTTAATGTCCTTTACAACCCTAACTATTCAAAATACATGTACATAGGCAGATGAAGCAACAAAAAATTAAATCTATTTATACACATTTGATGATCTGATGTCATAAGTGAAGACACACAGGAACATGTGGCCTCACAAGTAAGAGAACTTGTGCACGCAGAAACTTCAGAAGATAGGGTGTTTTTCACATGCACAGATATCATTCTGAAGTAACAGCACACTGTTAATCAGCATGAAGATTATTTTATGTAGTTCAATGGGGTTATAAACAGATAAAGGGAAACAATCACTTCAGAAGAGGTACTTACAGTGAGATCCATTTGAATACAGACATATTAAACACATTTGGAAGAAGTGAACACATGGTGGATACAGAGGCAGAATCACTATTCCCAACCTTCTGGCTAAAGTCTTGTCAGTACTGCCCGGCTTTCTAAAGGTACAAACAGAAGGCACCTGCCAATTGTGCTTTTGTAAATGCCCTTAAAAAAAAACAGAGAAGGCATGACAAGTACACAAAATACTAATTATGGCTACCAAGGAAATACTGAGATTATCATTTAAATTTAGATTTCATTAATATAAATTGTAAAAGTGTGCTAAAGGATACTGTGGATTACTGGTTGTCCTGGGTTCAGCAGTAGCAGTCATGTTTCTCCTTCGTGGTAGCTGGTGCAGTGCTGTGTTTTGACTTCCAGCCTGAGAACAGTGTTGGTGAAGTCGATGTTTTCAGTTGTTGCTAAGTGATGTTTACCCTGACCAAGGACTCTGTGAGGCTCATGCTCTGCCAGGGAGGAGGGGAAGACGGGAGGAAGCAGAGATGGAGCGCCTGACCCAGGCTAGCCAGGGAGGTAGTCCATACCACAGCACGTCATGCCCGGGGTGGGGAGTAACTGGGAGTTACCTGGAAGGACACGGGCTTCCGGGTGGGACTCGTTTCTTGGCCGGTGGTATCGTATTCTCTTCCCTTGTTATTTTCCCTTATCATTGTTGTAGTTGGTAGTAGCGGTGGTGATTTGTGTTGTACATTGGTTGCTGGACTGTTCTTGTCTCAACCCGTAGGAGTTGCACTCTTTTAATCCTCCTCCCCGTTCCTCCAGGACTGGGGAAGGGGAGAGCCCCAGTGGGGGGGGAGGGCCCTCGATTGTTGTCAGCCCGGCACCACTCACTGGGAGTGAGTGAACATGTTGCTTGACTGGGTTTAAACCACGAACACCTGCAATACATTGATGACTTGTCAAAGGAGTCTTTGAGAAAGGGAGGAAAATAATCCAAACCCTGCTGAAAGTTGGTTTTGCCATAAAACGGAGTAAGGTCAAGGGACCTGCACAGGAGATTCAATTTTGGGGAATAAAATGGCAAGATGGACGTAGACAGATCCTCACAGATGTGATCAACAAGATAACAGCAATGTCTCCACCAACTAATAAGAAAGAAATGCAAGCTTTCTTGGGCGCTGTGGGGTTCTGGAGGATGCACATCCCGAATTACATTTTGATTGTAAGCCCTCTCTGTCATGTGACCCGGAAGAAGAATGATTTTAAATGGGGCCCTGAGCAACAACAAGCCTTTGAGCAAATTAAACGTGAGATAGTTCATGCAGTAGCCCTTGGACCAGTCCGGACCGAGCCAGATGTAAAAAATGTACTGTACACTGCAGCTGGGGAGAATGGTCCTACCTGGAGCCTCTGGCAGAAAGCTCCAGGAGAGACTCGAGGTCGACCCCTTGGCTTTTGGAGTCGGGGATACAAAGGATCTGAGGCCAGCTATACCCCGACTGAGAAAAAGATACTGGCAGCCTATGAAGGGGTTCAAACTGCTTCGGAAGTGATAGGCACTGAAGCACAGCTCCTCCTGGCACCCCGGTTGCCCGTGCTGGGCTGGATATTCAAAGGCAGGGTCTCCTCTACACATCATGCAACTGATGCTACATGGAGTAAATGGGCTGCACTAATTACACAACGAACTCGAATAGGAAATCTCAGTCGTCCAGGCATTCTAGAAGTCATCATGGACTGGCCAGAGGGCAAAGATTTTGGAATGTCACCAGAGGAGGAGGTGGTGCATGCTGAAGAGGCCCCACCATATAATAAACTGTCAGCAAGTGAAAAACAGTATGCCTTGTTTACTGATGGGTCCTGCCGTATTGTGGGAAAGCATCGGAGATGGAAGGCAGCTGTATGGAGTCCTGGATGACAAGTTGCAGAAACTGCTGAAGGAGAGGGTGAATCGAGTCAGTTTGCTGAGGTGAAAGCCATCCAGCTGGCCCTGGACATTGCTGGATGAGAAAAGTGGCCAGAACTTTACCTCTATACTGACTCATGGATGGTAGCAAATGCCCTGTGGGGGTGGTTGAAGCAATGGAAGCAGAGCAATTGGCAATGCAGAGGTAAATCTATCTGGGCTGCTGCACTGTGGAAAGATATTGCTGCCAGGGTGCAGAACCTGGTGGTGAAGGTACGTCATGTAGATGCCCATGTACCCAAGAGTCGGGCCACTGAGGAACACCAGAACAACCAACCAGTGGATAAAGTGGCTAAGATTGAAGTGGCTCAGATGGACTTAGATTGGCAACATAAAGGTGAATTATTTTTGGCCCGGTGGGCCCATGACACTTCAGGCCATCAGGGCAGAGATGCAACATACAGATGGGCCCGTGATCCAGGGGTGGACTTAACAGTGGACACTATTGCCCAGGTTATTCATGAGTGTGAAACATGTGCTGCAATTAAACAAGCCAAGTGCTTAAAGCCTCTTTGGTATGGAGGACGATGGTTGAAGTATAAATATGGGGAAGCCTGGCAGATTGACTATATCACACTGCCACCAACCCGCCAAGGCAAGCGCCATGTGCTTACCATGGTGGAAGCAACCACCGGGTGGCTGGAAACATACGCTGTGCCCCATGCCACTGCCCGGAACACTATCCTGGGCCTTGAGAAACAGATTTTGTGGCGACACGGCACCCCAGAGAGAACTGAGTCAGACAATGGGACTCATTTCCGGAATAACCTTATAGATATTTGGGCCAAAGAGCATGGCATTGAGTGGGTATATCACATCCCCTACCATGCACCAGCCTCTGGGAAAGTTGAACGGTTCAATGGGCTGTTAAAAACTACACTGAGAGCAATGGGTGGGGGAACGTTCAGGCATTGGGATACACACTTACCAAAGGCCACCTGGTTGGTCAACACCAGAGGATCTGCCAACAGGGCTGGCCCAGCCCAGTCAGAACTTTTACATATTGTAGAGGGGGACAAAGTTCCCGTGGTGTACATGAAGAATTTTCTGGGGAAGACAGTCTGGGTTATTCCTGCTTCAGGTAAAGTCAAACCCACTCGTGGGATTGCTTTTGCTCAGGGACCTGGATATACTTGGTAGGTAAGGCGGGAAGATGGGGAAGTCCAATGTATACCTCAAGGGGATTTGATTTTAGGGGAAAACAGCCAGTGAACACAATCGTATGCTGTTGCCTGCTGTGTAATACTTTTATAGCTCATCAACTAGATGTCTCCAGGTCACCAGCGACTAGCCCTGACTTCCCTCCAACCATCATCCCAACAGAGAATGAACTTTGATAGAACCGGATGAGTTCCACAGTAAAGGAACGACCAGCATAAGCAGGCAACAATCCAATACTGCACACAGCCTTTCCTGCTCTGAAAGATTGTTACAAGAGATAGAACCTGACATCATGGACCGAATGGACTCAGCAGCATTATAGGTATTGGTCCTTGCACTAATAAAATGATCTAACCAGGGAGGTATTCCATACCACAGCACGTCATGCCCAGGGTAGGGGTAACTGGGAGTTACCCGGAAGGACACGGGCTTCCGGGTGGGACTCGTTTCTTGGCCGGTGGTATCGTATCCTCTTCCCTTGTTATTTTCTCTTATCATTGCTGTGGTTGGTAGTAGCGGTGGTGATTTCTGTTGTACACTGGTTGCTGGACTGTTGTCTCAATCCGTAGGAGTTGCACTCTTTTGTTCCTCCTCCCCGTTCCTCCGGGACCGGGGAAGGGGAGAGCCCCGGTGGGGGGGAGGGCCCTCAATTGTTGTCAGCCCGGCACCACTCACTGGGAGTGAGTGAACAAGTTACCTGACTGGGTTTAAACCACGACACTTGTAATATGTTAACCTTCAGTTACTGATTTTGGAACATCTGTTCTGTGGCAAACAAATTGTATCCAAACCAAGACCTTCAGAAATAACAACAGCTGAGAGTACTGAGGAGACTTTATGCTTGATTGTTCGTAGGATAAAAAATGCAAAGTATTGAAAAACTCCAAAATATGTTCACTGATCCATTCACTTTTAATTGCAAATACACATTTTTTCTGTAATCAGTTAGGTCTGTAGCAAATAAAACCAATTAACTGGCATTTTATATAATTGGATCAGCCAGCTCTTTTGTTAATTTCTATAAGAAATTTAGAAAAGGATGCATTTTCAGTGAAAACTTCTCCCACAGCATTGCCTTGGTAGCTTGGCAGAAAATGCATGAAATCAGCAAAAGCAGAAAGAACATAGTAGCATTTGGGAATGTAGAAAATGCTGCTTAACCAGCATCATTGCTGTGGCTGCCTGCAGGCTGGCTTAATAAGGCTATAATTCATATGCAAGAAAGTAGGTTTGTAATTACTGTCAAATGATCAAATCTATGTATAAAACCTAAGGAGGATTATGTATTCCCAGTAATGAACCATACTAAAATTGACTGGGATTTGTTAGCTGAGACACTTACTTGGCAAAATATAACCATAAAATGTGTAATAAAAATGAATATATGTATACTCAGATACTAGACATCTTTAAAGAATACATCTCACTTTGCTGGATATAACCATGATTTTTTTATCAGATGCATATGCTGATATTTCTACCAAATCATGCAGCCATATTAGTACGGATGGAAAAACATAGTTACCAAATTCAATTTTAAAAAGTATACTCTTTTTTTAGCAGAAAAAATATCAGAACTTTAATACTAAGGACTGGCATAAAGCTGCAGAAGTAAGTTTCTGTCTCCCCCATCCCATCCTTCTATTTTCTATTATTTAAAAACTTTAATGACACTTTTTTTTTGTTATCTGCTTTAGTAGCATTACTAGATATTTTAAACCACTTGAATTTTTTTTTTTTTTAATTTATTTTATTGACCATGATCTTTAAAGAAAAGAGATTTAGTTAAATAGATATATGTATATGTGGGTAACTGGGGGTGGTTGGTGTTTTTTTAAATAAGCATAAGTTCAGGTTAGGTATAAGGAAGAAGTTCTTTACTGTGAGGGTGGCAAGGCACTGGAACAGATTGTTCAAGGAAGTGGTAAATGCTACATCCTTGGCAGTGTTCAAGGCCAGGCTGGACAGAGCCTCGGGCAACATGGTCTAGTGTGAGGCATCCCTGTCCATGGCAGGGCTCTTGGAACTGGATAATCTTAAGGCCTTTTCTAACTCTAACATTCTATGATTCCATGTTTCTATATTATTGAAATTATAAATGTTGAATTAAAATATTCTTATTAAACAAAGAAAGGACAGAAGATACAATTAATTTTCTGAATATACATTTTTAGGCTTTTTTGCCAGTGTTTGCATATGAAATATTTGCCTAACACTTCTGATCAATGTATGCTTACGCGCTCAGAAAAAAAAAAAAAAAAAATCAAACTGGGGAACAATTCCAGAATTTTTCCTAAGTAATTTTCATGTTTCAGAAGCAACATCTGACATAAACAGTATTTTTCAAAAGCCATAATTTAAGACAAGAAATACACTAGCAAGTAAGTAACGAAAGCAAGCCAGAGGTAGTTTAGTTCAGTTTAGAGTTGAGTTGGGTTGAGTTGAGTTGAGTTTAGTTTAGCTTAGTTTAGCTTAGTTTAGTTTTTTTTTTTAGTTTATGCAGAACAATAGGCACGAGGAAACAGTTACATTTGCCAGAATACTAGTAGCTGATGATCATTAGCATTAATACTTCATAATTCAGGACTTCAAGAGTGCAATTTTCACAGAAAACTGGATCATTGAAATTATTTTACTGAAAAAGGATGATTACTAATTTTCAGCTTGGTTTCCATAAATAATGATCAGTAGTGATATTCCATAATGTATAGCAAAGAACAAAGTGTCAATTCTTAAATTTTTTTTTTCTAGCATGGAACAGTTTGTTTCCCTTCTTCCCCTCCCAAGGTTTGGATTATTTTCCAATGAAATAAGAAGCTAGACATCAGCTAAATTCCATGGAATATATATATATATATATATACACACACATATTTATACATATTTTATATATAAATTTAATATTTATATATAATATATATTAAATTCCATAAGCAATATTCCATTGGTGGTGTTTTAAAGAAGAAAATAAATCCTGCTTATCTTTCAAAACTTGGCATGAAGTTCTTTTAGCCTGAAGAAGATGAAAATAAAGCCCTGGAGAGAGCACCTATGTTTCCCTAAAGCAATTACATTTCTTAAGCTCTAGGGTGTTTTTCACTCAAAATGTTTTTTTTTTTATGTCTGTGTTCTCAGACATCTGAATTGCAAATAATTAGATAATTAGTATCTCACTTAGAATCCATGCTATTTATGACTACAAATGACAGAGAATTTGCCAGAGGTTTCAACAGTACCGTATGGTAGAACAATAATTTGGAAGAACACTTAATTTGATTCTAGTTCAAAAGAAAGGCTGTATTTCTTTCTGTGAGATTCACAGGCAAAATTAGTAGTGCAAATAGTGTATATAACCAGATACAGCAGTACTGAATCTAATGTGTGTGTGTATATATATATATATATATATATGCATACAGAGTGTTAAGATTGAAAAAAAAAAAAATAACTAAACATTCCCAGTACAAAATTAGAACTGCTATAAACTGGAATACACGTGATTTCATTTACTCATCTTCTAAGTAGTGACATGTATGTTTAACTTCTGTTACTGACATGAGTCTTAGTTGCAATTATTGTCTTTGTTCAACAACTCTCAGAGGGGGATTTGGTTGGTTGGTTGGTTTTTTATTTATTTGGTTTGTTTGTTTGGGTTTGTTTTGCTTTTTTTTTCCACTTATATATATATATATGTTTGAAACACTTTTAAACTTTCATCCCTTCCTCTTCTACCTAAACACAAAAGAGAGTTAATGCACACAGAAATACATATCAGAATTTGAAATTTGAGGTGCAGTAAGTGGAGAGGGAAAAAAAAATAATACACTTATATCTGGTGTTTCACTTCACACAGTAAAAGACTGGGTGCAAATGTTGTTAGGAGAGCAGCTTTTCTTACAAGCTGGTATGTCCTCTTTCTCTCTCACACGTGTGTGTGGTTGTCCTGGGTTCAGCAGTAGCAGTCATGTTTTTCCTTTGTGTTAACTGGTGCAGTGCTGTGTTTTGACTTCTAGTTTGAGAACAGTGTTGGTGAAGCCGATGTTTTCGGTTGTTGCTAAGTGATGTTTACCCTGACTAAGGACTCTGTGAGGCTCATGCTCTGCCAGGGAGGAGGGGAAGCTGTGAGGAAGCAGAGACGGGGCGCCTGACCCGGGCTAGCCGGGGAGGTATTCCATACCACAGCACGTCATGCCCGGGGTGGGGGGGTAACTGGGAGTTACCCGGAAGGACAGGGGCTTCCGGGTGGAACTCGCTTTCTTGGCCGGTGGTATCGTATTCTCTTCCCTTGTTATTTTCCCTTATCATTGTTTTAGCTGATAGTAGCGGTGGTGATTTGTTGCTGGACTGTTCTTGTCTCAACCCGTAGGAGTTGCACTCTCTCGATCCTCCTCCCCGTTCCTCCGGGAGCGGGGAAGGGGAGAGCCCGGTGCGGGGAGGGGGGGAGACGGACACGGACCTCGATTGTTGTCAGCTCGGCACCACTCACTGGGAGTGAGTGAACAAGTTACCTGACTGGGTTTAAACCACGACAGTGGTTTAGAACTGAATTTATATCCCCACTATGATTTCCCTTTCTGCTAAATCAGAAGACTGAAAAAAATTCAGTGAAGAAATACTGAATGAAGATTTCTTTTTTTTTTCAGTACTAGATGAAGAACTAAAACAAAATTGATTTTATTGAAAGAAAAAAGAAATCTAAAATGGAAAAGTTTTCAAGGACTTTCTAGGCCTTCCTCTTGCACGCCTAAAATGATTGTTTCATTTCTGCATGTGATTAATAGTTATTTTTTAAAGAATAGCATATTAATAATGTTAATGAAGTATGAAACAGTGCGATGAAAGAAGCCTGTACCCTTTCATCCATGGCCAAATAGAATCATTATTATCTGAATGATTTTTTTTTTTTTTTCTGTATCAGTGATAAAGTGATGGTCAGTGATGTTTCACAATGACTGCTACTTGTTGATGTATCTTTAGAGAATGGAAAGGTCTGAAAAAATACAGTGGTATAATTGGAAAAAAAAGGGAAAAAGTGAAAAAAGAAAAACCTATGGCTGCTGTAGTTGGAAAAATAGAAGTCTGGAAGTATTAAAATTGGTGAAATGTATTGGTTAGAAATTAAATATAATGATTATTTACTATTAAAAGTACAAAAAATATGTTTCAATGTTCTCAGAAATGCATTTTAAGCATTTTAGGAAAAAAAAAATAGTATCTTTAAAATACATGCTTTTTTTTTTTTTTTCACTTTTCCCCAGATCAAAGCATTTGCTTCAATCAAAATCATTATTTTTTTCTCCAAGCATGAAATTCGGCGATTGAGTCAACAAAAAAAAAAAGAAATTCACTATGGTTTACTGATAATTCTGTGGTATTTTAAAAAGGGCCTTATTGTTTGAAGCAGTAAGGCAAATAGATTAACTAGTTGATATGAGTATTACACACCACTCAACATCTCAGCATGTTGATTGTCGGACAAATATGCTAGCACATGCACCATTCACATACTGTCTTCCAGTTAAAAACAGGGCACCTACTGAAACATGCCATAACTTGCTTATCCTGTAAAACTCCAAAACCATGTACAGTCCATATCCTTAGGCAAGAAATAAGTGTGCAGCTGTCACTGTACATAGAGATGTTGTTCCCTACAGTTGTAGGGAATATCGTGCTCTGTCTCCATCTGAGCCTATCCAATAATCAGTCTTTACTACACCACCATTTGCTTTTTTAGACTGTCATTTGTAACTTCACTGACTGTAAGAAATCTGTTTTTTTCTCCTTCATTTTTATTGTATCACATCATGTTTTAAAATATTTTTATTGTGGTACATTGCTGAGATAATGTGCAATATACACTGGTTGTAGGATAATGTGCAATATACACTGGTTGTAGGACAATGTGACAAGAACCTCTCTAAAAGAAATTCCTGAATCAATTTTGAGTACAACTGTGAAACAATTTTGAGTACAACTGTGAGCACAGCTGTGAAAATACTGTATTTTCAAGAAACTGATTTTGTAGCAATAAGATTGACATACAGAATCTGTATAAATAAAAAGCAAAACTAAAACACCCTTAAAAATGTCTAAGACACCCGACTAAATATTTTGCATAGCAACAATATTATCTGAGAACAATAAATTAACAGGTACAACAATTAAAACAAAGTTCTTGCATGTATGGCAAGATGTTTTACAAACAGAACATAAACAATTTTTCTCTCCTGCATACTATGAAGAATTTCTCACATACTTAACAGAATTTCTGTTGCTGAAGTAAACTTGTAACACTTCATTGTTTGGAATAAGAATTGTAGTTTCTCCTACAATTAATAGTTATACTAAAACCAAGAAAGAGCAAGAAACCGTTTCCTTCAATAAACCTTGAGGATATGGAATAAACATTAGTATATTTGTACATTTTAAGGTGAGTTGAAACCACATAACCATTCACTTCAAGTATTTTCTCTGTAAACAGACCTTACAGTTTCCGCAGAAGATAATTTACAGGATGTACTTCAGAAAGATATAAGGACTTATTTTAGTCTTTGGGTTATGATGATCCCACAGTCTCAGCTGGAAAGCTCTTCCGTCTTTAATCCTCTCACAGCTACAGCTAGGAATTTGTATCTCATTTTTGATTTAAATTTCTGTGTTCCTGTTTCAGCTTTTGGAACTTGTTATGACATTGTCAGAGATCTGTAGAAGTTCTTGCAGTCCGACTTAACTGAATCTCATTTAAAATAATTCAGTTATCCCTTTAACAAGCTTCTGCAGCTGAGCTGATGTACCTTCACACTGTAATGGCTTCATGCTGTATTTTAATGTCCCTTCTTTGGAATATAAACTCCATGCCCCACTGTGGCATTTTGACTTCTAGAAGTATAGAAACAACACCCTGTAACATCATTTCAACTTTTAATAAAACTGTGAGAGACACTTGATCAAAAATTCAAAAGTAATTTCCACTGAAAAATCTATCCTATGAACAATTTGAGATCAGCTGAACTATTTTTTAAGACCATGGCAAGGAACAAATCCAAATGTGGTGGAGAAGCCCAAACTATATCAGCAAAGGCTTTTAAAATCTACTTTTCCCACAATGAAGCAAATGAAAATGGTTTAATTAGATCTAGCTTCTACGGAATGATTTAACCAACTTATTTTTAACAATAGATTTCTTATTCTTGAGGTTTAACCACCTTAATATTTTGTCTGAGACAGAAAAATACAGCCCTAAGTGGTATGCTTTATTGCTCTTCAAAATATCAGAATTGTGTTGAGGTCCTTGAATATTTATAAACCATGTGACTTTTTAAGATTTGTTCAATGTTTTAATGTTGGTGTCAAAAATTCCACAGCCAGGTCTATTAGAGACCTTGGATGAAGATTGTTCAAGCCTGCTGATTTAAAAATGGACAATTTTAGCAAATGCTATTATCATTAGTCACACGTGTGCATAAGCCTGAAGATAAACTCTTTACAAGGACAATTAAAATCACATGATTTTGCCATCACTTAGAAGGAACAGAATAAATCCCAGTCTTGTAAAGTTTATATTGAAGTACAATTCTGCTAACAGGTAATAGTGAGATAAGACTCTGATATCTTTCCACTGTGAAATTGCTAAGTAAGTATGTAAGAACCCCCCGGTCCCATCTATCACTGTTTTAAACCAGAATAAAATTCAAAATGCATTCTCTGAGCTTTTATCTATTTCATATACTCTGTCTCCAGGTGATTTCATCACAGCCTGTGCTTTGTGACAGCACAGTTATTTCTGCTGTAATCAAGATGATGTGCCCTTCCCAGGATTATTCAGATTAGTCTATGAAATTACTTTTTCTAAAAGATTGGTACAAATTCTGTTCCATCATTATACGACATTGTGGGGACAACTGCTTGGAATAAAACCTCTTCTTCTTTACCCATCTAAATTCAAGAAAACGCATGCAAAGATTGTATTCTTTCAAAATTAGAAACAGACAAGATTTTTAAAGCCTACATTTTAATCTATTATAAATTGCAGTCTTTTATGTAGCATGCTCAAAATGGAACCCAGAAGACAGTAAACTTAATTTAAAAGTTCAACCGGGATTACATAACTTTTCATTTAATTAAATAAATAAACAGAAGTAGCAGCTTTCTGTAAGTGTATGTGCAGGACACATAACAAACAGTTCAGTCTTTTTTAGTTCTCCCCTCTTTATATATCCTGTGGATTTCAATCCAATAGGAAAAAGTCCAGTGCTCAGCACTCTACTTCTGACAGTGGTCTGTGAACTGAGTGGATGTGAGGATAAAATACTTTTCTTGGACCACTAAATCGGTTCAACAACTCAATTTTCATCTTTCAGAACAATTTCATCACCTTTCCTTTCATTCCATATTTTCCCCTCGTTTTCTCACAGGCAGTAACCACAATCCCATCCTTAAAATCCTCAAGCCAGCCTCTTGCTATTTCTCAAAAAAAGCATGCGAGACTTGCTTCCTGTTGTAAATTTCTTAAGAGGATCAGAGCAGGAGAAACAACAATTATAACCAATATTTCTTAGAACATCTTTTATTAAGCTGTTATTAACAGCAGACAACTGTACCACACATTCACATATCCCTCAGGCACCTATAGATGCACATACACGATTAATAATTATTAATATTTTGGAGCAAAACCTGGCAGACCAGCCAGTGTTTATGTAGAAGCAGAGGGGCAAATTATGGCTGCTAGGTTAGTTTTCAGAAAGCCCTTTAAAAAGGTCCTTCTTTCACCAGGTGTTTATGTAATCCTGAAGTACTTGTCAGCGTATAGCAGCCACCACCTTCCTGGATGTGGATTGAGTTACAAAATGCATTGATGCTGGTGTTTTCTGGTGGCCTTGGATAGAGGCAACAAACTATTGATGTTCTGAGTTCACCTGTTCTTGTTGACTCAGCAGGATTGCTACTCCCCAGAGCTTATCAAGTATTAAAGTCTTTCACATGCTACCTGTCAGCATCTATTTTTTTCACTCTTCAGCCTAATGTGGTAACTATCTTTCCATCTACTTCTATTGGCACTTGTGTTTCCCTTAACATTGAGCATTGCCATTTGGGAAATATCTCCTTCCTTCTCCAACACTACAGAAACTAAATTCATAATGACTCGTAATAATGGGTATGTTTACCACAATATCAGCCTTTGTCTACATACTTATAACTGCCTCTTGCCTTTGAAACTCTGGGCTTCAATTAACTTTTGCAGCTTCTATTAGAAAAACAAAAAAGGAAAAACAAATACTTGAGTGGTTTGGGTTTTGGGGGTTTGTTTTGTTTTGTTTGTTATGTTTTTTTTTTTTGGGGGGGTGTGTTTTTTTTGTTTGGTTGGTTTTGTTTTTTTTTTGTTGTTGCTGCTGTTTTTGGGGTTTTTTTTGAAGGCTTTTTGTTTTTTTTTTAGCCCCCAAAAGGTGTGAGGGGCTGCTCTTCTCCCTGGGACTGAAAGTACAGAGAGAGAAAAACTTTCAGTCCCAGCAGGACATAGCAGTTTTTACTTTTCCATCAAATATTTTTATTTCATTGATACTTAAATCATATTACCAGTAAAAACCACATTCATATTATGAATATTAGTGAGTATCTGACAATTTTCCAGGCACCGGTGCTGAACATAGCTAACTGTGGGACAGTAATTGCTAACTACTAGTGATGAAATGGCCACAATTTTGACTTCCACAGAAGCATTTAAAAAATCAGCTTATCTGTCATAGAAGAAGATCTGGTTTGAAGGTTGTGTTATAAATTACATGTCTCCTAGGGATAATGTGAGTATGAAATAGCTGGAGACAATCTTTAGAGTATACAGTTACATACTTATTTTGTGCCATAGATTTACAATTGAACATATAGAATCATAGAATGGTTAGGGTTAGAAAGGACCTTAAGATCATTTAGTTCCAAATGCTCTGCCATGGGCAGGGACACCTTGCACTAAACCATGTCATCCAAGATTGCATCCAAACTGGCCTTGAACACTGCCATATGTTTTTAGTCTGTTGTTTTCAGCCACAGTCTATTTGCCTCATGCCCAGTTACCATGTACAGAGCAGGATGTGCAGCTATAGCTCATTATCCACTATACACTGAAGTATTTCACTCCCATTATTTGCCACAAATAACGATGAATGAAAAAGACATTGTTTGCCATCTAAAAACTGACTCAATATTGTTATGCAGCTAGGACAGCATTATCATGTAGGCAATGTGCTTTATCAGAAACTGAAGGTATGCTTTGTTTGAAGGTACATCTCCTTTCCAATATAGTAAGTCCCTTGTGTGGTGTTAAGAATTACACTTCAGGAGAGTATTCAGTTTATCATAGGGATTCTCAGTTAGTTTTTACTGTAGATTCTGCCTTTAATTAAAACAAATAACAACAAAAAAAAAGTTGTTTTCATGACTTCCAGAGTTTTTTCAGGAATACATTCTCCATCCCTGGTGGTGTTCAAGGCCAGGTTGGACAGAGCCTTGGGTGTCATGCTTTAGTGGAAGGTGTCCTTGCTCATGGCAGGGGGGTGGGAACTAGATGATCTTAAGGTCCTTTCCAACCCTAACTATTCTGTGATTCTATGATTCTATGATTTCACCTTCCACTTGAACACTGAGTGCATAATTTACATCTGCTAAAAACTTTATAAACTTCATGAGGGTAAAGGCAGATACCTTTGGTCTCCTCTACACTTGCACCAGTCAAACAGTCTTGGTTATTACCATATTCCATAAATATTGTAAATGCAATGAAAAATAATAAGAAGAAATGTACTATCTATTCTAGACACTAATATTTCATGTTTTGAGTATTTCTCAGAGCAACCCCTATTTTTGTATGCTCAGAACTACTTTGAACAATAATTCTGTTTTATGACAAAGGATTTTTGGTTGCTGTTTCCAAGGTTTCAATATAAATTAAAGAAAAATCCATTGATGGTTTGTTTCTTCTGCTAAGTAGAAAGACTTTTATTTTGTTTTTTTTTTGGGGGGGGGAGGGATTTTCACAATTTTAAGTCTGAAATTTTGTGTAAATTTGACAGTGCACATCCTGTAGCCCATTATGTTCTGCAGTTAAGAGGGACATTCTGAAAATGGCAACACAGAAATTCTACATGCTATTATCATTTAGCTATTGAAGAGGTAAATCACAATTTTTACATGACAGAAGCTGACCAGATTTTAGCTATCTCCAACACTGAGCTTTCTCCTAGATAAATCCAGTTTTCCTTCAGCCATCAGTGTTATTTATCTCTAAAAACAACATTCTTAATTCAGCAGTCAGCAGTACTGTGGAAATATTGATCTGCAATCAACTGCTGACACAGATATTTTGCTTAAGCTGCATGTTTACTGAACTGCAAACACAGCAGTATTGAAGATGTATATAAGATTTTTTTTACCACACTAAGAAAATAATAGAAAACACTTCATCTAAATGTCCTTGCCTATATTTTATTCTTTGATTTTAACCAAAATCAGTTATGAAATAACTGTTCATTTTTTTCTTGTTTCTCTTTTCTTATTTTTTTGAACAGTGAATATAATGCTATGAGAAATTTTCTTCCAGCAATCTGATTTTAATTCTTCTTTAAGCAGGATAAGCTGATTAATTGAAATTTCTCTGAAAAGTTATTCCCATTTTCTTGAAGGATAATTCACAGGTGTGGTTTTTCTGTTAAGAATCCTCCTGGAAAAAAAAAAAAAAATCTGGTTAATTAAGTTTTGGGGAACCAGCCAAGTCACTTGTCATCAATAAGGTCTGCTTGACTTTATTTGACATATTACATTATTGAAGACCATATTTAGATTTTATAGGTATATCTCTATGGAAAATTAGTAGAAGGTATTGCTGTTTATTCAAGAGATGAAGTAAAGTTAATCACAAGTAGAGGTGCATAAAATGTGGAAAAGCATGTTCTTTCTAGCTTAAAAGGAATTAAACCCAAAATAGCTCTGTAGAAATGGTACTGAAATGTACAGACTTTCTAGAGAAAACGATACAATATCAGTAAGTAAACACACAAAAAGTCCTAATTTTTTAGTAGCAAGACATTTAGACAAGTTATTGCAGCAAATGACAAACGCACTTTAAAATCTGTCGTCAAAGCCAATAACCCTACTTTGTAATTTAACTGGGAATAACACAGTATGAATAGCCAAAGATGCTATCTTTCAAGGATGTGACTTATACTTGAATACTTTATTCCTCAAAGTCAAGTGTGCAAATGACTTATTATAATTTTCATCCTTGCACAAAAAAATGATTCTGTTGTCTCTACACATACAGATCATCCCAAATGTTTTTCTGCATACAAAACTAACTTAAGATCCTTTTTTTTTTTTTTTTTTAATATATGCATAGATAGATCTTTCCACATATTAAGCTTGTTTTTGTCAAGCTGCTTGGTCAGTGACTGGATTTTAATAGAAACTCTGCATGAGAATATTATGTCAGCAGCATACACAGCAGTAAAAACTATGTATTACTTCATGACTTGAACAACTGAAGTAAAAAGTGTTAGAATTAATACTGCAGTGACAGAATATATATAGGGAGAGGACCTTCCACATATATTTAGGCTTTGTGGAGAGGTCAGTAGTGTGACTGTACTCCTACAAGAGGGGTAGAAAAGGTAGAAATTGGCCTGTACTGCTGTTCAGCCTAGAAAAGTCTGCTTCCTATGGTCTGTGCCCCTCTATCATTTTGCTATATTCACTATAAACCATATATTAAAGACGACATAGAGTTCATAATAACTACTGAATTACATAAAAAGTCACTTAAAGTTACACCGGATGTAATTACTCTTTTTTCTTTTGGGTTAAAGTTCCGTAGGTTTGTCTAAATATGGCTTCATTGGGTGTAGGTGTCAAGATGTTGGCAAGGAGGGGTGGCAGCAGGGGTGGTAGCAAGGCGCAGACTGTGGCTACCCCATGCCAGACACAGACTGGCATGTTGGAGCTGTTCCCTCTGGCTCAAATGAACCCACTGCATGGCACAGCTGACCCCCAAGAAATATTGGTAAATTAAATTAATTTTCACTAAGTTGGGTCTGGTTTGTTCAGGATGGGAATTGTAAGCTATGTCCCTATCCTTACTTTGACCCATGAGCTTTTTGCATTATTTTATACTCCTGTCCTATTAAGAAGAGGGAATGAGAGAGCAGCTTAGGGGTGTCTGGCATCCAGTCAAGGTCAATGCACCACAATGGCTGTAATTGGTTATTGTATTTACAAGGTAAGGCAGACATAGCACAGTTTATGAGAAACATTTACCAACAGATGAAAGTAAAGCAGGCTATGCCAGGGCATGTCTAAAGGCACAAGGCATCTATACTTTCTATATGAATACATTTTGGTTTTAGGTACTACAAAGGAGTTTCAACATGAAACTAAGTTGCCTGCACATGAGCTAAATCTGCTCACTGGCTTTATTGACAATACAGTTTGTGAAAACAGAAGAGTCCTGCTGCTCCATTTCTACAGGAAACTGATTTAGTTTCACACACAGAAGCATCTAATGCCACTTACTAGTGACCAGAGTGTCCCTGTCTGTCATTCATCCTGCACTGTATGTAAGAGTCCTGTGTGAATGCCTTCCCATAATGTTTAATAGCATCAGATGAATGGGTGCGGAAAACTGAGAGAACCTTGTCTGTGGTTTTGCACCAAATACTAGAGACTTGAAACCTAATTTAACACAACTATACCTTATTTTGGCATTACAAATGACGATCTCTTTCAATTGTCCATAACTTCAGAAATTCATAATTTCTTCTTCTGGCACTGGACGTTTGAGTTTATTACAGAAGACACTAAAGTCTGTAGGGCAGCTGACTACACTAATTAAAATTATAATTACCTGGGAAAGGTTTAACATTTACGTGGTTTTGTGTATTTGCAATGAAGAATTAACCATTGTAATGAATACAACTGACTTTAAAACAATAATTATTGCAAAGAAGTCTTACGAAGGAATATTTATACTCAATCTCTAGGGTGTTAATACAAATGAAACATTATAAGTACATGATTTTTCAACAAACTAGTATAAAGGTTCTAGTTTTCCTAGTCATTTTAGTTATATTACCACTAATATAATAAAATGTCAGTAGTCAGTAATACCACTCCCAGTAAATGGAAATATAAGCATTATATCAAGCAAATATATTTTTGGTATCTCCTGAACTTGAGGTTTTAGATATTTTAAAATTAATAACAAAACCTAAACCAATGACCATATTGTTGGATTTGTTACAGGGACATTGCTATTATTATCTCAGAAAAACTAATATGCACATTCTTATTCATTTTCTTTAACAGTATTATTTAGCTTCCATCTGAATATAAAATACAATTGCATCACTTCTTCTTTCATGAAATATTTTTCTTTTTATGAGTGAATATAAACCATTAATCTGAAACGCCTAAAAGACCTTTGTATTATAGAGAAGTAATCTGTTGACTCTCTTAAGCAGTGCCCTCCAGGAAAACTAAAAGCTCCTCACTGTTTAAAATGTACATATCATCCATGTAAGAAAAACCCAGGAACCCCAAGGCCGCTTTCATGCAAAATGACAGCCATTGAGAGAGGTGTTTCACATTAAATAACAGCATAATGCCTAGAGTAGAATGGAAACCAAGTATAAGTTCTAACCTTGTACAGTAAAGTTCAAATTTGCCATCTTCTGAGGGAAAGGTCTATTGCCCAGGCTGGAATAGGAAAGCTACAGAGCTAAGGAGAAAATATGAAAACAAAAAGACAATAATGCAATTGTACAATCTCTTGAAATTTTAAACCTTTACTAGGTAGTGGGAGTCACAGTCCAAGGTACCTAGTTATCACCATGCATTTTCTTAAAGAACAGTGAAACCCAGTTCATATTAATGTATTCATCTCTGGGAAATGCCTTAAAATCCCATCTTTAGTCAAATTAATATGTTCCTTTCTATAGAGAATGGGACAGCCTCATTAAGACTGATCTAATTAAAAAAAAGCCAACAAACAAACATACAAACTCAAAACACCTAAATAAGAAAAATTAGTAGGGTCCTCTTCTGAGGTAGGAGATTTGTATTCATCTTCAAGTGAATATAAGCTCAGATAACCTGCTTCATAAAATACTAGTACACTATCGTGCCACTGAATATAGGGCATATGGTGAAAATGCTGTATCAACTAGTTTTTTACTCAGAACATAGGAAAAAATAGCCCAAAAAAGCAAGGTGAAGAGATACTCCAGTTTTCAGTCGAAGCACATTCCTACAAAGGAAAGCAGCCATCATGCTTTTGTACCAAGTCAATCGTTTTTACATAGTCAGGTCCCTGAGACAACCACATTATGTGCCCCCACAGTGCATGTGCATTTTTTTTGTCTTAAATTAAAAGAAACAAAATGGCCAATCTTGCAATGTGGTTGCTGTGACTAATACTAACTTAGCCAGAGTATATAAAGCTGCCAGTATTTTTAATTATGTCCCAGGAACAAGAAAGAAAATAGTTGTTCTGAAGATACAGCTAAATACTGTATATCAGCATTATGACTAGACAAGAAAAAGAATGAACAGAGGATATATTAAATGTTCTTAACATCCACTTGTCTTCAGATTAAAACCCTACTCATAATTTCAATTACATTATACATAGTAAATCTCAAGATGGCATAAGGTAGTACTGATAAATAAATCAAATTCCCTGGTAGCACATCTACACTGTTATTATTTAACATGTAACAGAATAATGTGCATCTGTTCAAACTTAACTAACAGATACATAAAAAATTAAAATCATAGAGTCCAGTCGGCATATTTTTGGAATAAAAGTATTTAATTCTCTTGAAAATGAATCTTCATTAAAAAAATTTCCCTGCATGTTTATGAATTAGTCATAAGTTAGCAGTAAAGATGCCTTTGTTTAAATGTTGGTAAGATTCTTCCCTTCTTATGACTTGTATGCTCTTACACTTCACTCTAGATGATATGACTCTAGAATTATAACTACCACAATATCTACAGCACACTCATATTTTTAGGAAAATAAAAGCTTAATGTAAATCTTAAGCCATTGCTTGCTTTAAAAATGTTTATTTAACCATATACTGGTAAACCAAAGAGTCATCGCAAAGACTCTATAGCTTTTCCAAAAAGGTAACTGGCAAACTGCTGCAGACTATCATTTCAGACATGCATATTGCTGTGAGTTTTTTCCATAAACTGAAGGTATTTACTGTGAAATAATTCACTTCCACAGGGTATTTTATTATTTGTTTATGTTGCTGACTTAAAAGAGAATGTTTACCTTAGAAAGAAAAAATAATCCATATACACTTTCTGAACATCCCCAGTGAGATCTAACACTACTTGCCTCTGTAATAGTCTAGCTTTTTAGTCTTTCCTCCTGTTTAAAAGATTTGTACAAAAACAAAGAACAAACCCAGTACATTTTGCTTTTTGTCACTACAACTAATTAATACAACTCACAAGTTACTGATCAAAAATCAGATGCTCACAGTGAACTCTTTTTAACTTTGTGATGATTACTTAAAAATGTAAAGATAGCAAAATTTATTTAAATAATGAAATTTCTCTCACTAATTTATATTCTTTCTGACAAGTCCTGATCTAGCAAGGCACTTATTCATGTTTCATTTACAATCCTGGACAATGCTGTTAGGTATGATGTATGTAAATTTAGCTTGTGCTTAAGCAGTTCATTGTATAGAACATTCTTTCATCACAAAACCAGATATAATACATTAAATAAAATGTATGTTCTGAATTATTAGCTTGGGTGTCACTATCTTTTGAAGACTAAGGTATATTAGGCGTTAGTCATAATCTCTCCTACAGTACATCTGATCTTTCATCTCTCAACAGTGGGCAAATTGCCAGTCAAAAAAATCCAACCATAATAAAATTATTTTTATTCTAGGTAGCATTATTTTGTCAATACAGTGACATAAAATGCACATGGCTCTATACTATGTTTATAATCTGTTTTAGAATTTTGAACACACAGCAGAGTGTCCCTTTGACCACAGGAGTGGTCATAATCTTTTCAAGTATGTGAATGCAATAGCAGCAGATTTTTTTAAAGTATAGTAACTCTCATAAAAAAACAAAACAAGCAAAAGAATTTCTATTTATGCATTTATGTAAAGAATGGTGAAGCCCAGTAAGGATTCAAACTGCAGCCATGTTCATAAATCACTAAAAAAAAACAATAATCCAAGCACACAAAGATCTCTACATAACTACTCAAGGGAGCTTTCCACCAGATTTTAACTGCTTGGCTGTACAACAAAGAGGCTAGGCTGCCTGCGCCTTCTCAGCAAAAAGCATTTTCTGACAGTAGGATGTTTTGTGAGAAAAATAGTCATATTTATACTGATGTGCTAATCTTAGCAAGGATTGATCCCTTCTTTCCTGTATCTTCCTGCCAGTATATAATCTCTTCTGTAACATGAAGCGGGTGACCATGTTATCGGAAAGAGAAGATTCCTTTCCATTGTATAGATAATAAAATAATGCAGTCTCATTTTTTAAATTCCAGAGGGGATTTTCTTTAATTCATTCAAGTTTGCAATTTCCTATAAAAATGGCAACATGTTGTGTTAAAAGGACACTAAAATAATTAACTGTAGATGTTCTCATACAACTCAAGCCTTAATTTATGCAACAGTGCTGGAGGGGCATTCATTAAAGCTTATGCTGGAAGGATATATCTCATAAAGTAGTAGCAAAGGTGCAATGAGAAATATCAGATGAGTACATAAAAGAGCAGCAAAGACAGCAAGCGATCCAAGGGGTGCCTGGCACACCTACCTTAGTGGGGAAGACCATATCCAGTGATTGACCCAGCCTAGATCTGTAGCAAAGAGACAGGGCAAAGGTGACAAGCTGACCTGGTCACCATAGTGCCTTCATACTATTTTTTTTTTTAATAAAAAATATAAAATATTATAAAAATTATAAAAAAATAATTGAGTGACTTTTTATTTGGTATTTGGGTTCTACAGTTCATATGTGCCTTTTGGAACTTACCTGAACTTAATGCAAACAAAGGTTATCTGAGTCAGTAATTTTCACAGTGTGTTATGACTCTTCACAACAAACTCAATCTCAGATCCACAATCAAGTCAAGAAATAATACACAAAAAAAACATGATTAGGTAGATTAGAAATACAGATTTTATAAGCACTCAAAGATTAGATCTGCAAAATGAGAGATTCCCTGTCAAGCCAAAGACAAATGAACTTTACTGTTGGAGCAGTTGAAAATTATTAAGCATTCTTCACATTGAAATAATGTTAGAATTTGAGCTACTGGAAGAAAACAAAAAGACCGCTACAAACAAAGACAGCTTGAGATAGCTGGGAACAACTTGAAAGGAAGAAAACAAATACATAAAAACCAAATTAAACCTGAAACATCTTCAGTTAGAAACAGAGAATAGTAGTAAAGTTGAAAATAAATAATGAGATGACAAACAATATACACACACTTGAATTGCTACCCTGTTGAAAAGTATTACTGTCAAGATAAAATACTACAACATGGTCAGAATACTGACAAATATAGGTAAGATAGCGGCTTTACGATATATGTAATTCTCAGCAGTTTAAGGCTTATTGTGTTCTAGATCAGTCTTAGAAATACCTAACATACTGTGTGATTTTGTTTGAAGAAGCTAGACACCTTGGATCAATAGTTCAAACCCAAATGTTTCTAGATATTTTCCAAGACATTAATCTGATTGTAACGAGCAGATTTCAAAACAAATAGTGTTTAGGAGCACATTCAGCTCATAAATTCGCCAACCATGAAATTTGCTGCAAGCACGTGCTGGCTGCTTTGAAATCAAATTGTTTTTTGCAGACAAAGATGAACCAACAGGAATTCCCTTCTCTCCCACGTTTATCATCTATCTTCATTAAGAACATCAAGAAATGGTGACCTACCTTGACGGTAGGTCAAGGTAGGTCAATACTTTCAAGGCATTCTCAGAATTTTGCTTTTCCTTAATCTGTCAGCAGTCCTGATGGGAAGCTGTATGTTGAGGAGTTAGCAATGCACAGTACAGTTAATTTGAGCAGCCCCAGGCCTGCGCTGTGCTGTACGTGCAGTGTGGCCTTCAAGTCTGCCTTGTGCTGCACAAATCCCTTTGCTGCATGATAACCTCAGCCAGCTCAATGTAAGAGATGAACTTGCAGGCAACTCCTATTTGGTAAAATCAACAGTGCTACCTGCATGGCCTTGCCTATATTAAACAGTGCAACAAAAAGTTCTCATGAAAACATCATATCTGTTCTAGCTTTAGGGATGATAAAAGAGTTGTTTCCTTGTAAGAAAATCCTATCATACCCTGGGTGTCGTGGTTTAGCTGGAGGTGTCCCTGCCCATGGCAGGGGGGTGGAACTAGATGACCTTAAGGTCCTTTCCAACCCTAACTATTCTATGATTCTATGATTCTATAAATGACTGAAAGGAGAGAATCTCTGCTATGGACAGAATTGGCATGGTGTGCTGCGCAAGGAGTCCGGTTTAATGCTATACTGCTTGTGGCTTCCAGCATCTAAAGGGTTATCAGGCTACCTGTACTACTTCAGTACGTTACCTCTAATAAACAGCATTTTAAATGAATTTACAAAGTTTAAATGCCTTTCTACTGGGATCAAAATGAACCAGCACCTCCCGGTGCAAAACCCACCCTAAGCCCTCTTTCCTAAGGCATTTTATAACATTGCTAGTATTAATGAAGCACAACTATCCCTTCAGTGCATGTCTGACATTTTCCTGTAAACTTGGATATCCACAATGTAAAATTAAGTTCATGCAACAGCACAGGTACTAGGTCTTAGCCCATAGGAAACACCAGATAATTAGGGTTTGCTCACACATCTTCCTTTGAGACTTTTCTTTTGTTCCTGCCTTGCTCACTTTATTCCTTTTATCTTTTCCTCTGAAACGCTTAATTATTCTTGATTTGATCCTACCTATGTAGGCATCAACCTTATGTTTTTTTCATAAACCTTGTTGCACAGACCGAATACTTGTTTATAATGATGCTCAGGCTAGCTTGATGCAACTCTGCTCCTGTTGTTCAGAAGGCAGACTGAGGCCATGCAATCCCCTCCTTTTGAAAGCGGCATGCTTGTGAGTATCATGTACCCTCTCTGAAAATGACAGGGATTTATGTGGGATACTGATTATCAGATGGTTAAGCTGAGATAGCCCTGGAACCAAGGGCAAGAAAGTGAAAAACCTGAAAACCTACAGTCAGCATGGTGACATGCCATGTCAAGTATTAAAAACACACTGTTGGAGATGCTGTAAGGGCAGCTAGGGCACTCAGTGTCACAAGTCATGAGGTTGTAATGAAGACAATGTAGCACTTGGAGTGTTTTTTTCTGGATAAAATTGTATGAAACACATAGCTTTTAAGATTTAGGCTGTAAACAAAAGAAAGTATCTTGATGACAACTAGTATGAAGCCAAAGGGATAAAGTTATGACAACATATGCATCTCAGAATTTTCCTCACACAGCAGACATTACTGTGTTAGTGCTAAACTTTTCTGTTTTAATCTCAACGAAGAGCCTTTTTAGCAAAATACATTTTGCAGACTGGCATCAAAACCCTGGAGGAACAAGGGAAATTAGTATTTTAACGGACAGAGCCAGATCCTGTGACTGTTTTCTCTTGGAATCTGTTATGATTTAAACCTAGGGGCAAAGTGTGAGTTGGGAAATTAATTTCAAACCCTAGCTCTTAAAAGTTCTTATTCCATTAACAGAATTTATACCCCCAGGTCTGAATATAACTTAAATTTTTCTTTCTCTAAAATTCACTTTATTTCCTTCCTACATGTAGTTACCTGGTGGCTTTATTTTTTTTTATTTTTCTTTACCAAAACCACACTGATTTTTTCTTAAAAAAAAAAAAGAAAAAAATGAAAAATAGATAAAAGAGTAACATGTTAGGAGTAACAACTTTAGATAACAAATTGGAATAAATACTGGACTGTGATTTGTTTGATAAGTTCTGAATTCCTATAACATAGTTTTTGTTAATTTGTACATCATATGGCATGCTAAGCTTATTTAATTTTCACCCTGAGGCTGTCTTCACCACTAGAGTTCAAACACAAGGCAAGTCTCTTTCAAATGAAAACAAATTCCTTCACTGGATGTTTCCACAGCTAATCAGGGAATCTGTTTGTACATTTTTCCTCAAGCTTGCTTTCTTCTCAAACAAATATAAGAACAATCATAATCCTGAGTAGATGTCATAAATGTTCATAAAATGAATTTCAAAGTTTCTGAGTTCTGCATTTTATTTCTTTAATGTACAGTCTTGTACAGAACTTTAAAATTTTCCCCCAGACTATATTACTTGCTTACATAATAATAATTTCCTTTCACGTGCATTTACACAATTATTTTCAATGTGATTTAGAAAACTGTGAAACTAATGTGGTTAGTAAAGCCCCAAGTATCTGATTGTTACTAGTTTTAGTTGCTGTTTTTATTAAATTCCTTTAAGTCTGCCTGTACAACTAGTGTTAGCACTTCCCAAAATCCAACCTTATGAGCAAGACTGAAGGACCAGCAGAGTATTTTCCTTTTTCCGTTTCAGTTCACCTATCCACTTATCAATGCTGAGCCTGATAATCCGTACATTACCTTCTACCTGAGCTCCAAGAGATACTGTTTGCCGTTATTTTGACTTTTATTCAAACTGTCAACCAAACCAATCCTGGGTGTAGGTGCCCACTTGTTGGCAGTAGTGTGGCTGCAGGGGCTTCTGAGTGGAGAGTCTGCGGCTACCCTGTACCAGACACAGCCAATTCCAGTCATCTCCAATGGACCTACCACATGGCACAGCCCAGCCCAGAAGCCAAGGTGGTGGTACACTGGAGAAAAACATGCTTAAGAAAAGGTAAAAAAAAAAAAAACAACAACCAAACCCAAACAACAGCTCAGATAGTCAGAAGAGAAATGGAAAAAAAAAACAAAACAAATGCGTAAAACAGCAGACGAAGCACCAACGTGAGAAGAGGAGAAGGTGCTCCATGGTGGAGGAGATACCCACCCTGTAGCCCACGGAGAACCCCAACCCTAAGCAGATATGCCTGAAGGAGCCGCGGCCTGCAGAAAGCCTGTGCTGGAAAAGAGGGTAAGTGTGAGAAGAGAGGAGAGGAAGAGGGTGAGTGACAGGAGAAGAGAAAACCCACTATGTACTAAACATACCTTCCCCAAAACACACGCACGCGCGCACACACACACACACACACACACACACACACACACACACACACACACACACACACTGCACCACTAGTTGACTCACCAAAGGGACTGAGTGTAACACAATGATGTAGCAAAGCTGGCAGGGAGGAAAGGAGTCCAAAGCAGGTCACAGGCCCTGGTTCTCATGGGAGACTGATCACCACAGCATTTTCTGGAATGGAATATAAGCAAACCTGGAGATTTCTGGAGAACATTAAAGACAATTGTTTGACACTGATGATTAGTAGGTTTTTTAACTGAGAGTTTTACCACTCTCGAATTAAAAAAAAAACAACAAAAAGAACAAAACCCAAAACCAGCCAAAAAAAGTGTTGGAGGTATTAAGGTCGATGACAGACTTGACTGTAGCAAACAAAAAATGCTGGTGTTATTGCTACTGAGATTAGTCAGCTAAACAAAAAAACAGAATTGTAAACTTGGACCTGAAGAAAGCAGGTTTCATTTTGTTCATGTATCTGGTTGCTATGAGAAGCTGCCCTCTCATGGAAAGAGGTCAATGGGATATCCTAGACAACCTCCTTCAGGAACAAGAATTAACCCTATAACTGGGCAGAAGGTCAAGCTGGTGCAACAGCACTCCCTATTCAGTCTGCGTGAATAGGGAACACCTGACTGATCTCAAATAGAAAAGGAAGTATACAGGAGGCGTGAGGATGGGATATCCAGAAGGAATACTAAAACATAGCCTGAATATGTAGGGATGGAAATATGAAAAGTAAAGCTGAAGTGGAGTTCAAAGCAAAAGGGAAACCTTAAGAGCTCTTTCTGATATATCTGCAACAAAAAGAGAACTAAAAAAAATATGACCTGTTATGAATTAATCTAATTTAATTGAAAGAACAATTTGGAAGTCTTTGCAATTTTTCGAACTGCATTTATATATCTGAAAAAAAAGAAAAAGAAAAAGATGATATTTTATAAATTCAACCATTAATAGTTGTCCTGGTTTCAGCTGTAATAGTTATTTTTCTCCTTCTTAGTAGCTGGTGCAGTGCTGTGTTTTTTATTTTAATCTGAGAACACACCAATGGTTTAGTTGTTGCTAAGTAATGCTTACCACGACAATTGTTTATGTTACAACTTACAGAATTGGAAATAGTATTCAGAGGCTGATTTATGGTTTAAATTTGACAATATACTTCCTCATCTGCAAGTCTGTTAATTTATTCTTCTGCCACCTGTAAATATTTAAGTAATAAAGAAATCCTAAAGATATTAGTTAGATTGAATGATTTTTAAAAGCAATTAAATAAAATTCTGTTGATTCAGTTATTTCAAAAATTTAAGTTTTGACATAATCCTTGTGGTAAATTTTAAAATCTCATTTGCTGGTACTTCCCAAAACTAGGTCTGTTATTATCAAATTTTGTTTCTTTACTCTCTGAGGTTTAAAATATTTTACAAAAAGTACCACTTACAAAAATAAGTCTTCGAGCAAATAGTCACTACGATAATGGATGCAAATTAGACCAGTCTTTCTTGAATTATTTCCCAAATAGCACATACCCTTTCCAAAAAACACGGAAGTATTTCAGTCCCCTGCTTTATATAAAGAAATAATTTCCGAATCATTCAAGCTCCATCCCTTTGCTGTGCTCATGAACAAGTTCTGTGCCCTGTGCTGTATGCACTTTCTTCGCTTGTTCTCTCTTTCATATTGGCTGCCTGCAATACACCTATTATCTTAGGCTTGTTCTGACACCTGGCTTTATCTAGCAGCACGAATACTGTCTCCAGAGGTAGATTTTCTGCTTCTTTCATAGACTGCCTTATTTGACATTTACAGTCAAGTATATCTTCCAAGAATACAATGTACTATTTCTCTTTATCCCACAATTCATCTTGGGAATCTTAATTTGGGGAATTTTCTCAGACTACTGTTAATATAGACTTGAAAGGTCTTCACAGGGAAAGTGTTTTATCTTGAAACTGCTAGGTGCTGTTTTATTGTCTTCTAAACTGTGTTTCCATCTCCCATAATAACAGCTGTGATCTAAGTGTTAGCAAAGGATGCTTAAAACTTCATTCCTTAGGCTGTATTTCTCTGCTTCAGGGTATCTTCTGAGTGTACTTCTGTTTGCTATTTCTTTTCTCTTTTTGGTGGGAGGATGCTTCACAAATAATCTAATAAAGGGAAAATAGGTAGCTACAGCTGGGTAAATATAAACAAGTAATTTTGTACTGCTATAAAGTTCTTTTACTGGTGAAAAATAGTAAATAGATCTAAAAGAAGGCATTATTTCCTACACAGAGGACAAGTGTTATAGCCAGATGTGAAAGACAGTGTTGCGGTTTAAACCCAGCCAGACAGCTTTTCAACTCACTTCCCCCCCCCCCTTCTTGCCCTCCCCCTACTCCCAGAGGGACAGAAAGGAGAATCAAAAAGAATGCAACTCCCGTGGGTTGTGATAAGAACTGTTTAGTAACTAAGATATAACACAAATCACTACTGCTACCACCAATAATAATAACGATAAAGGAAATAACAAGGGAAGAGAATACAACATCTCAACACCAGCTGACCGATAAGTCACCCCCCCAGCCTGACCAAGCACCGACCGATACCCCCTCCAGCCCTGCAGTCCTCTAGCCCTTCCCGGGTAACTCCCAGTTACCTCCTGGCCATGACGTGCTGTGGTATGGAATGAGAATGTGGCCCAAACCATTTTATAATCCAACCTGTTAAACTGAAATGGAATGATAAAATATCTGAACATTTTAGTAGGTGCAGGGAACGTCTCTTCTAAAATAATTCTTCGAAGTTTTTGAACTTCACTCTTTTTTTCAGCATTGTTGCAACAGAACATGTACATAAATATTTATATATGTTATGTGTGTATGCACACTCACATATATATATATAAAAATTAAGGAGTTAGGAATCATGTTAATGGGCGAGTATAGAAAACATAAATAGGTCCATTTTTAATACTTCTTACAGCCCTGTACAATTGCTTCCAGCATGACCTCTCTGTTTGCCTCTAGTGTCTAACCACAACCTTACAAATGTCCTGAACTCATATGCAGAATCTCCTCATTTTTACTGTTGCCCAGGTTTTCCTCCTTGCCTACACAGAAATCCTATCAGGAAAAATAACCACTTTTTGTTTCTTTAATCCTGTTCCTTATAGCCCAAGTCTGCAGCTCATTTGTTATATCTAGATAATAGGTATCCACTGTGAAGGAAAACAGAAAGTTTTACTCATTATACAGACAGAACTGACTGGACCTATCTCTCCATTTAATCTTGTACCAGTACTGTGCGGGGGAGTCAGGGTCAGAATAAAATACTTCTGTTTAGGAGGAAAAACTTCTCTTCTGTTAATACCTTAATGTGTCACTCCCAACCAAGCTTTAGTTCCTTGGTGCTTTGTACTCTCTTTTTCTTTTTCAAAGTAACATTTTGCTTTTCCTCCATGGGTGACACAGAAGAGTTCACAACCTATAATGGATTTGGACACTGCTTTTTAAAGAATAAGTAAGATTAAAGTTTTACTTTTTTTTTTTTTTTTTTTTAAGACTCACTCACTCCACTAAAGTCACCTTGTATCAGAAACAGTGTGGCCGGCAGGACCAGGGATGTGATTGTTCCCTTGTGCTCGACTCTGGTGAGGCTGCTCTTTGAGTTCTGTGTGGAGTTTTGAGCTTCTCACTGCAAGAAAGACATTGAGGTGCTGGAGTATGTCTGAAGAAAGGCAACGGAGCTGGTGAAGGATCTAGAGAACGAGTCCAATGAGCAGCTGAGAGAACTGAGATCATTTAGCCTGGACTCCACTCCTGGCTGCTGCGCTTACTACTCTGGCAATATGGGATAACAGAGAGCTTTTTCATATATGATGTTCACACTTTCTACTCCTTTACTGGAGTAATCACAAAATGATTCAAAAACTGAGCTGAATTCTTCTTGCTGAAAAAATTAAATCTCCACTAAGCTAAGCTGGAAGTTTCCGGGTATTGCTTTGCATTATCGTAAAAACATACTCAATACCTTCCCTTCAGGAAGTTAAATGTAATCCTATTAACACAGAAGGCTTCTATACGAACACATTCTTTGAATGTTTACAATTAATTGAGCATTCTGATCATTTTTTCATTGAAAAAAATGGTGATGATAAGGAAGGTACTGTCTTCTGAAAAACTTTGCAGCCATCTAGAAAAGCCTAGTGCAACTAGTCTCAATAGTACCCTTTTATTTGTTTGTCCCAAATGTATTTCACATAAATATTCACATTGTGAAATATAAAGGCCTTCTTATAAATCGTATTTCTAAGAGTTTAATTTATATATTCTCTAGTGTGCTGGGTTGTTTTTTTTTTTTTGCCGTCTTGTATTTGCATGATGCAATATTGCCCTCAGAAGACGTCCATACAGAAATTAAAATTATGAAATGCATAGCATAACTTAAATTATATATAACACTTTCCTCATAATTCTCTGTCAAATGGTATATATCTTGAAATTCCAGTAAGTCTGGCAAAATAAAATCTCAAAATATATACTAGATTTGAAATAATTTTGTAATCAGTCCCAGATACTGTAATAAACTGGAATTACTAGAATACTGGTATTTCTGTTTTGTTTATTTGAAGGAAAACTTATTTTAAAAAAAAGAAAAAAAAGGGATTTTGACTTAATTCAAGCTTGTATTTCCTTCTCTTATTGTTTTTGTCACTCACTTTGAAGAATGTTTGTGATTCTCTGTTTAGTCTGATTTGCTAAAGCATCCCACAGACTGGTTATGTGAAACCTGCTATTTTTAATGAGACATTGCACAAAAGTTCAGTTAATTCCTACTTGTAACAGAAATTCTTGATAAGTAGTCTTTTTCTCCCACAATAAACCTCTAATATTTCTAATTTTCTGAAAAGATGTTAATTAGTGTTACTCAAGAAATCTAAGGCTAGACAAGAAATTAATTCTATAAAGTAACATACTTGTGGTTAGGTTTGTTGTTTTTTTTTTTAGAATTATAATTCTATATGCTTATTGTTACTAGATCATACAATATTTCTAAATGGTTATGATGGTTACTACAATAGACAACTATAAGATTCAGCTAAACAGGGTGATAGGCCACCTTGTTTAGAATGTGCTTTTACCAAGAAAAGTTGCACCAGGTGATCCTTGAGGTCCTTTCCAACCCGATATTCTGTGGTTCTATGATTTTGATTCTACGAAGATTAAAGTATAACGACTGATAAAACTTACAATGTTTTTTATGAACATATGAAAAATATTAGAGCTAAATGAGTTGAAAAGTTATTATGTATATTATCATGAGCATTAGTATTTTGAGGAATACTTATCTAAACAAGAAAGCAGAGAACTTTTTATTTTACACTATGAACCTCATACTGCAGCCAGGCAAAACAATTAGCAGAGTATAAATCTCTTTACAAATAGCAAAGAAACTTCTTTTAGCTGTAAAGGAAATTGAAATCTATATTACATAATTCTTTAGAAAATAAAATAATAGGGTCACCATAGGAAATTTAAAGCTACTACAGACGAAAATATTACAGCCTTTTAATATTAATGGTTGGCCAGAATTTAAAGGCATACAGGATGTTTCTGAGGATAAAGGTGTCTTCTTCAGACCCCTGCTGCACTGAGGGTGGTAGAATCAAGGACAAGAGGGAGGTTTGTGGTGTTATCTTCTATCCAGCCTCCTGTGAGCTCAAGAACCTTGCCTCCTTCAAAAAGCTTTCTCACTGCCTTTAGCAACACATCATGTACTGCTCCATCCCTGCCAGTCCCTGACTAAGATTCAAAACAAACTGACAAGAGTTTGCCCACAGACTTTAAGGAAATTCCCCAATATTCCTTCTCTGACAACACTAATATAAATAGCAGCTATCAGGGAAGTATTTGTTTTGTCCAGTAATTTGTTATTATAAAGAGCTGGACATTTTAGTCATCTTTTCTTGTTCTTTATTTTAATAGCCTGACTCTTTTACAGTTCTGCATTACTTACATATCATTACAAAACCTACTCAACCTGATTATTGCTAAAATTGAAGATTTTATTATTTGTCTTCTAAATGAAACTCTCTGCTTTGATTTGATCTAATACAAACATCGTTCCACATCCAGCTCCAGTCAGAAAAATTGAAGTTTTAAGCATTCTCACTTTTACTTGGGAATCTTTAAAACTTAGATGTGAACACTATGGCTAAGTTCACTAATACCAAGAAAGACAATCAGATAAATCAGATGTGCAACTTTAAATAACCACTTAATGCTAATGAATATTTCCTATTTATAATCTTTTTTAGTTTAGACCTGAGTTGTAAAGTTTATCTCTACTGTTTACAATTTATATGCAATACCAACTCAAAGTGTAATACTTTGTTTTCTCTGGAATTCGGTTTTATCATTGTAAGCATGAGCAGGGTAGACTATAATTAAAAAAAAACCTTACAAAAAACAACAAAAAAAAAAAAACCACAAACACCCCCCTCACGCCAAAACACCCCCCCCCCGCCCCTGAAAAAAAAAAAAACAACAAAAATGAACCCCACATCCCCCCCAAGAAAACCCCCAAGGAATTTACACAACTAAACTTATAATACACATGGCACCCTAAAATGATAAAAGCTCTAGAAAGACCACAAAAGCCATAAGCTCTTCTACCACTGACATCCAGTTCTTTAACCTTCTTTCCCTACTTGTGTTCAGAATAATGGTTCTTCCAGGAACATGAATGCAAATGCTCTCTGCACTTCTTGCTGCACAGTAGGCAGGATGTGGCAATGTGTCTCCCCTCAATGGGCTGCATTCTGGCCTTTTGACCTCACACAGCTTTCGGGTAGCTCCTCAGTCTACTTGCATACATTGTTATTTTGACATGCTCCACACTCACATCTTATTTTTTCAGGTGCACTTCAGTCCTGGCCTCACCTTTAACTGACTTTCAGGTTGTCATTTTCTACCTACTGCTTAACTGCTTAACACTTAGTTTTCCATAGAGATAAGTCCAGGTACAATTTTGCTCCAGGATCTATTCCCATACATATAGATGTTGCACAAATAGAAGCCTAACCTTATTTAATGTGTGACCCTTAAAGTGCCATTTTGTTCTCAGCTGTCAGTCATCCTGAACACAGTTAACTCTCAATGAAACATTTTCTATTCTGAGGAGAAAAATACCGTATTCAGGAACAGAAGTCTGAAACACATATGGAAAATTAATACACAGAATCAGTCTTGGAATGTTTCTGGGTTTGTTTTTTTTTCCCTTACCATTTTATGTGAATTTATCCAGTGAAGGAAGAAATGAGAAACCTAAAGAAGCAAAGATTTTGAAATACAGTGAGGAATAAACTTGTACTAGAAGGTTTCTAGGTATTTATGCAAAGCATAGAAGTAAAACTGTCCAGCCACAGATTGACTAAGTAATATATCTGTTCTGAAACCAATATATAATGGTATTCAAAGTACTTTCAGTCAGTTCATGAAAACAAATCCTGCCAGCCAGCATGGAGACTTTAGTTGAGTCAAGCAACATTTAATCAGTTAATACAGGTAGATCCTAGTCAGAGAAACTGCCATCAGGGAATATTAGCTTAAGGTCTCTAAAGGAAAATGCAGTGAGACAGAACAGCAGCAGAGATAAGGAACACCTGGTTTGTGGTGGAAAGTAAAGGTATGCCATTAGGAGTGATACAGACTAGTGTTAGCTCAGGTAGCAATAGCCAAAGCAGCATGGGGTGGCATCAAAGCTTGGCAAAAGATGTCAGAATCCACATAGAGACTTGGAGCATTTTTAACCCTCTCCCACACACATCTAGAGGTTTAAAGCTCAAAATATATTAATCGCTGTAATATTAGTACCAGAAGTGAAGGAAAAAGGATTCAGAACACTGATACATTTGCCAGCCAGTGATCACTCATTATTTCAATAAAACGAAGCAACATAAAATGAAAACAATTAGAATTGGCACAGAAATCCGCACAAATGTTTTATTTTATGTTTTATCGTTGTCCTGGGTTCAGCAGTAGCAGTCATTTTTCTCCTTCTTAGTAGCTGGTGCAGTGCTGTGTTTTGGCTTTCGGCCTGGGAACAGAGCTGATAACAATGATGTTTTGGTTTGGCCAAGGACTTTGTGAGCCTCATGCTCTGCCAGGGAGGAGGGGAAGCCGGGAGGAAGCAGAGACAGGACACCTGACCCAAAATGACCAAAGAGGTATTCCATACCACAGCACGTCATGGCCAGGAGGTAACTGAGAGTTACCCGGGAAGGGCTAGAGGACTGCAGGGCTGGAGGGGGTATCGGTCGGTGCTTGGTCAGGCTGGGGGGGGTGACTTATCGGTCAGCTGGTGTTGAGATGTTGTATTCTCTTCCCTTGTTATTTCCTTTATCGTTATTATTATTGGTGGTAGCAGTAGTGATTTGTGTTATACCTTAGTTACTAAACTGTTCTTATTGCAACCCACAGGAGTTGTATTCTTTTCAATTCTCCTTTCTGTCCCTCCGGGAGTAGGGGGAGGGCAAGAAGTAAGTGAACGAGTTGTCTGGCTGGGTTTAAACCATGACAATTGTTTGCAGCAACTACATGCTTATAGTGTTCTGCTAAGTTTATTCTTTCAAAGATTATAGGCCAAAATACAGAAATTATTTTGAACAGAGAACAGGTAACTGTTACTTGCATAGAAGGCAGTGCAAGTCTTTCATCTTCATTCCTCACAGCATGCAGAAGAAAACTGGCATCAAAACACAGCTACTGCCAAAATAAATTGAGAGCAAATAAATACACACTACTTCAGTCTCATTAAAAGCTCCTGAAACTAAAGTTCCTGAAACTATCTGTATCTTAAGAAAGAAGCTGCCTTTACCTTGAAGGCAAAATAGTTGCTCCATTTTCCTCACTGCTTCTTTTTTTCAACCTTATTTGTAAATCCACTTGCCTGGAGTATGAAACAGAATGAAAAAAAAAACAAAACTTTAATCTGGGATGGAAAAAAAACAAACATGAGTCTATAGTAAATAAGCACAAAAAAAAGAAGATAAAGAAGACAGAGGTAAAACAGATGAAAAAAGCAATTTTATAATTTCATTTTCAAATAATTAATAAGACTATAACTTCTACTCCAATAATTAAATGATAAATAGAATCCAATTATGGATGTACCAAATAGAAAGAATTTTATTACTAACAAGTCTCTGGATCTGCAAGGAATGGCGGACTATAACCACATGGTGGAAAAAGAAGGTCTTCTGCAGAACACTTAAGATGTTTTAAACTTGGCAATGTTACAGGCCCTCCAGTTGCAACTTAGAAGCATGCCATTAATTTCCAACCCTGTGATCCCTCATCTCCACACCCTGGTGCTGCTGTACATTCTCATCACTCTGGTGTCCCAGGTACCCTTACCCTCATGGCCTGGCACTGGCAGAGCATGAATCATTACCATGCTGTTTCTTACAAAAAACAATTGCCACTGATAAATTGCTCTGGTGTTTCCCTAACTCCTCATAGTTTTCCTTGTAGCTTTTGTCTGTAACACTGTGCTAAGATCTCTTCAATGCACTCCTTGTAACTTTTAGCCTATTATATCGGGGGTACATGGCAAGGTTTTGGTAGTGGAGAAACTGCAGGAATGGTGCACGTTGAGTCTGTTTTGGCCATGAGGGTAACTGATAACAGTCTCCCTATCTTGACTCACAAGGTTTTCATGATGTTTTCTTCCCCTCTCCTGTTGAGGAGAGGGAGTGAGTGAACAACTGTATGGCATCCGACTGCTGCCAAAGCTAACCCACTACACCTATAAAGTCATATTACAAGAAAGCCTAGAGATAAGTACAAATTACTAATATTTCTAATATCAGTTATTACCCAGCAATGTAAATACACAGAATTTAATGTGTGCAGTACTCAACCCTTATTAGGTGTGCTTTAACCAATGCCTATGAAATCCTAAACTCTTGAACAGAAATCACCAATGGGGAGCTCGAGTGGGTCTCAATGAAAAGTGTAACTGTAGTAGTAAGTAAACATCATCACTACCTGCTGTGCCAGACAGGATGCCCAGAGAAAGAGAGGAATTTTTGGAGTGCCCATTGCTCTTCACAGCTGGCCACTAGGGAGAATTTTTCCCTTTTCTTTCTCTTACCTTCTCTTTATTTATTCTTTTTATTTGCTTCTTTGCTCACTCAGCCTTGGGTGCCTCAAATTGGTGCACACCATTCGCTGCAGACCCACAAAGGAATATCTATGCCTTTAAGCCTCTCCCAGCCTGTCCTTCACATCATTAGTACCTGAGTTTTGTTGGATGTACAAAGATGAATAGAGAATGGGGTAAGAAAACTGTGACATAATGTGTTGCAATGATCCCTTTCATATCCCTACATGAGTGTTACTGGTGAGGGTGGATTTATTGACATCTAAGGGAAATATAACATACTTCCCCATTGTTAGTACTAGCCAAGGAAGAATGCAAAGACTTGTCATGTAAATATAGAAATGTTATGCCACTTCAACATGTGCACTGCATATCCATATGGATCGTGTTTCCCTCCAGCCCAGATCATTACGAAGACCTGATACAGAAAATAAGATTAGTGTTTGATTGCTCCCTATTAGCTCCTAGCTCCCTTTTTAACTCCAAGCTCCTTTTTATTCTTTTTTTACGTAACTATACCATCATGTTAAAGTAGTTAGCTACTAATAAATTAAACTAATGTTAGTATTATAATTTGGCTAGGTATAATCTTGTGATATAGCCATAATTTTATACAGATAGTAATTAATAGTAACAACCAAGTAGTTACTGTGTGGAATGAAATATATATGACCTTGGCATAATTACATATTGTAGAGGAAGACCAAGTAGGGATACTTAATACAGATATAATATAACAAGAAAAGGGATGCATGGTATACAGGAGGTCTAAGGCTATAAAAATATCACCAAATACCAATTACTGAAATTAAAATATTGATTGCAGAATTGCAATTTATGTAAATTACAGAATATATAATAAATTCAGATGTGTTATGAACTATGTAAGACAAAAACAAGGCATAGAATGTATTAGGAAACATAGAAGATGATCATAAACAAATACCAAATAAAGGGAAAGAAACCATAAATATAGATACCATAATCCTTTTTGGCAGAGAAAGAGAAACCCCATCATCAACACTACACTTCTTCCAGCAAAGAACTTGGGGTACTAACATTTCACTAAATACCCTCCTCATTTGCATCTAATGACCTTTGGACATGAAAACCATAGGAAAGCTTAACACCAAAGAGTGAGAGATAATAGAAAACTTGTATCAGTTTAACCTTTATATAATTTGAACAATTGTTACCATCACTGTGATGAATCTAATAATATATCTTCTATTAGGCTTTAAAATCAGGCTTTTCTATTAGGTTTAAAATCAGTTTAACAGTAAATTCCTGGCTTTTCAAATCAGGTGTGGCCCTCATGCTCCACAGGATTTTGAGTGTAGTAGCTGACAGACATGATTTATGGGATATCCTCGTTGAGCACTGGTTGCACCACAGATGAAATACAGTTGTGGGTCTTGCATGCTACTAAAAATCTATGCCTAAGTAATTGAACACTTTCTTGTCAATAAATCCTTCTGTTGTCCATCACTCTCCAGACTTGAGATTACCAGGAGCTGTTGATTTAATTTGAGCTTAAATTATTTCAATGCTAAATTAATTTAAAACTGTCATTTGCCACTTCTTACACTATTCTCATTCTTAGCGTTTATCTTCATAGTTGACTTTATGTCACAGAAGAACTTCTGTCAGCAAACTTTTGATTGCCATTTCTGACTTCAAAGGTATTGTGTTTCCTTAAAGTTTTTTTTTGTTTGTTTTTTTTGACAGTTCTTTTGCACAGACAGCTTAGCATGTGGTTTCTGTTACCTAACTTTAGACATCTAAAATATGATTAGCTTAGATATAGATGTTAATGCTAAGCTCCCAGGAAAGTGAAATTAGGATATAGTTGATTCACTTGCCTGTGTTAAATATCTACATTAAGATGTGATGAAGTATTGTAGAAGTCCCAGTTTCTGCCTATAAAGACAGTTGATGTCTACTTTGAATCAAACAAATCCCATGCTTACCATTTATCCTTAGATTTGACTGTAATCTTAATATATTTTAACACATTTTGTGCAAGAAAAAACAAAATTTTAACAATTTCAAATCCCTTCCCCCAAATTTGGAAATGTTCATATTTGAACACATGTATAGTCTATTTTACATACAGCTTTCTATTTTTATGACATATTGCTGCATACTGCTATTAATGTTTGCAGATCACTGACTATGTTGAGTCCTGGCATGACAGATAAGACAAATTATGCATTAATAGATGTCTTTCACTCTGAGTAAGACAGATATACAATGCCTTAATTTTTGCATTGTATTGTTTGCAACTAGGCTGTAATCATTTAGGGAATCCAAGATCCCCATTCCTTTCAAATGGCCTCTGCTCTAAATCATTCAATCTGTCAACCTGTTTTACCTTCTTTTCTCTAATCTTCCTCCTTGTGCATTAAGAAAGACATCCCTGGGACAGAAATATTTATGTTTTTTCTTTGTATCTAATCTCTCTCTTCTTTTGGTTCTTGACATGCTCATTCAACACCTATTTTCTTTGTTCTGAGAAACTTACATTTTTCTAGGCCACAAGATGAGGCAGCAAAGTTGGAGAAAACCATTTTTTTTTCACAGTCTTCAGTCATACCAATGTAGTATCTATCACTTGAGATGCCCCAGGGTACTTCTCCAGCTATTGTTCCAGGAAGGTATGGATCTCCTGTAAGTCCTAAATCATAACTCTGAGCACCATGGGGGTGTCTTGAATAACTTAGGGTATCTTAACACAAAATTAATACGTAGGCAACTTAATTTAGAGATTCAAATTAGACCTAAGTCTCATCCTCACTGTCCAGAACACTAGCATCAATAAAAGTATAACATATTTACACATTTTCAGTTTAGACATTATATGAATTTGTGGAAAGTGCAGTTCACTAGCAAAGGACTGATTGATTGACAACGAGGGTTTGAAACATTTTTACCTTTTTAATATCTCCTGTGATAATATCATCAAAACCCTTCATGTTACAATTCTCTTATATTAAGTGGGAAGTTAAACTAAGTATTTCATTCACACATAATACCAATTCTGAACCCATGAAATCAGTAAAATCTTTGCTCTGCTGCACATATATTCATATAAAAGTTCACACATTAAAATGCCACATATTATTTTAATTTTTAATTTCTGTTGTACACTAAGAAGGACAGTTTTCAAAGGAAGCCATTTAAATTAAATATTCATTTATGACACAAAAAGCTAAAGATCTGTCAAGATCTCCTTCCTTAGGAAAACTTTGTTACCAAAAATGGCCAGTAATTTTTAGTGGCCAGTATAAGGGCAAAATAAAAAGCAATTAAAAATAAGGCTGGGATTAGAAGAATATATATTAGAATTTTCTGAAATGGCAACAAAGCAATTAAAAGCTGAAGGATTTATTAAGTCTAAACACGTTCATTTAAAAACAATAAGAAAAATACATATCAGTTCAAGGAAAGTGAAAAAATATCTGAAGTGCTTCTGTCCTTTGTTGTTTTTTGGGCTTGTTTTTTTGTTTTTTTTTGATAATGGGGTTTTGTTGGTTTTTTTTAGCAATGATGATACAGAGTAAATCAATAGCGTTACCAGGACAGTAGCTGAAGGACATGAAAAGCAGATATTTAAAGAAGATAGTGGGAGTCAGCTTCTAGGTATTATTTGTTTCTAGGATGGATTTGCTATAATGTGAAGTAAATACACTAGTGTCAGACTGCAGCCTTACTGACAAAGCTGCTGTACAGCTTTGAATAAGCATCTAAATTAACAGAGGTTTATGCAAAAAGAAATGACCAAGAAAATGTCTGAGGCACCTTGGAGGAGCAATCATCAGTAGAGTATGTGTTTTTGCTGTAATAGGAAAGCTAAAGGGTATTTATTTCCTCTTGTATTTTTTCTTTTAAATGCATGTTCATGACCAATACAATCATACTAAATCTTCATTGCTTATTTGTCTTCAGGTTCAAAAAGATCACTTAATGCCTGAAGTACATTTTAGACAAGACCAAATTAAGAACTGGGATGATGCAACGTCATTATTGTTGGGACAAACTAAGTGAGCAATCATATCTCATTTTTTTAGATCAGAATATATATGCAATTCTGTCTCACAACATAATGTGAGAAGAAGAGGTTTTTTTCTTGCTTAGACTTTTCTCTATTTCTCTCAAAATAGGATACGCAGAGAATCATTGTTTTTGTTTCTAACAGTATTTTTTTTTCTGCTTCCAAGTGTTTAATTTATTTTCCCAACTAACTGCCTCTGTCACATCTGTCACAATCTTGTCACATCACAATCGGTCTCATGAAAATTGTCTTTGACTGAATCTTTGCATGGAACTTAACTGAGGGCCAAATACTTTGGAAGAACATTTCTTTGTTTTTAACTTTGCAATCAATGAAAACATTCCTTCCATTCATCCTCAAAAGTACTGTTAGCTGACTGTCATGGTTTAAGCCCAGCTGGCAACCCAGAACCACACAGACGCTCACTCACTCCCCATCTTCCTCCCCCGGCTCCCAGAGGGATGGGGAGGAGAATCAAAAGAATGTAACTCCCATGGGTTGAGATAAGATCCGTCCAGTAACTAAGGTATAACACAAAACCACTGCTGCTACCACCAATAATAATAATGATAAGGGAAATAACAAGGGAAGAGAATACAACCGCTCACCACCCCATGACTGATACCCAGCCTGACCAGAGCAGTCATCTAGCCCTTCTGGGTCACAGCCCCCAGTTCATATAGTGGGCATGATGTGCTGTGGTATGGAATAACTCTTTGGTTAGTCTGGGTCAGATTTCTTGTCTCTGTTTCCTCCTGGCTTCCCCTCCTCCCTGGCAGAGAGCATGAGACTCAGAAAGTCCTTTGTCAGAGTAAACATTACTGAGCAACAACTAAAAACATTGGTGTTATCAGCACTGTTCCCCGGCTGAAAGTCAAAACCACAGCACTGCACCAGCTACTAAGAAGGAGAAAAATGACTGCTACTGCTGAACCCAGGACACTGACCCAATTTTGAACCTCTTGTGGGACGCATGGTAGCCATAAACGGTTTCCATTAGGCATTCCATTGAAGTTGATCATAATGAAATGGAGAATATTCAGGCAAAATATTTAGACATAGAAAAAATAGTACATCAATTATTGGGTGTGTAAAGTTTTTTGTAAAGAATGATTTAATTTTCTGCCTCACTTGAGCTCTGTTTTCTAGCTAGCTAACTAGAAGCACCAAACAGAATTATTCTGTCTGCGGATTTCTTAAAAATATCTTTTCTTCATCGAAAATCAAAGTGCTTCTGCTGCCCATCCTGTCTCTGCTCAATGCATAGCAACTGCTTTGGTAGCTAATCTTACATATATCTCTAGGCAAAATGATGCCTGAATTTACTGTCTTATGGTTATTCTCTGGAGCACACTCTAAATGATTTTACTATTGTACTCTGTACATGTAGCATCTCTAGCAATGATTTCTTCAGAACTATCAGCCTTTGTAACGCCTCTGTGTTTCAGCATCTCTGTAAAACAACCCTTCCAAGTGCTCCAGGAAGTAGTTTTGCTAACCTAGCATTTGGCAATTTGTTTTGAGTCAATACTCAAGGATTTCTTAATGTGATATTCCGTCTTTTTAGCATTGTGATCATTTTAAGTGACATGTAAAAACAAGCTGCATGTTTTATGAAAAAAACATGTATAATGACAATCTTTCCATGATTCAAATAGGCAACTAAAAGCTCAGGTCTCTAACATCATAACCTGCGCATCTGTGCTCATAACCAAAAAAAAAATTGAGAATAGATGCCAGAAGAACTTTGTGCTCGTGAGACTCTGAATCATCACAGCTACCTTCTTTATGGTTCTCAAATTCATCTGTCTAGACTGAGAACTAAATTGAACCTAGAGCAAATAGGAAGAACTGGTTTACTCACAATATGATTCACAATATCCAGTGGTTGTGAGGAAACATCTAGAGCCTCAGAATTTTTTTCCTTGTTCCTTGATTATTTGGAATAATTCATGAGGTGAAAAGATAGCAAAAAAAAAAAAAAAAAAGAAGAAAAAGGGGTTTAAAAAAGATATTAACAGGTATAGGCCCTTGATTTTTAAAATGTTTGTCCTTCGACATTTCTGTAGTTGCAATAGAATCGCATATTTGCATGGATATTGAATGAAGCTTCACATAGCTACAAAGACTGTTTTGGGGAGGTATATAAGATTTTTTAGAAATGAAAAGCCAAATTTAGCTTGCTATCCAGTAGATATCCACCAGATACCTTAACAAGAAGATATTGCATATTGTTAACAGTCTCATTTTGAGACTCTCCAAGGGTACGACAATATCCATCTACAAAATTAAAAGGTAAAACAGACCAGAAAATCTTTTAACAATGAGGTCTGTTGTCCATGACTGGAATGACCTATCCAGGAATTGTGTTCCCACTATTACATTGCCCTCTAATCTTTCAGAGTCACTCAGAATGTGTTTTCCATAGATGACAAACACGCGCTTAAATCATTTGAAGTCATGGTACATTTATTTAACTGATGAAAACACAGACTGCGAAGAATGCTGGTTGCCACTGCCTTCAGTGTTGAGCTTTCAGTGAAAGGTATAGGTCCATATTTATCAACCACTTCCTGGCTATTCTGTTTCTAAAAAGACTTTGCTGTTGCTACAAAGAGATGCAGCAAATGCATATGTATGCTCAACTGCCTTCCCTACACCCACACTGCCCCAACTCATCTTTTTTATTTAACAATGACTTAAATGTTCTGGAGGCAATACAGCTGATTTATCAGCATTCTCTCTGAAATCTTCCATTAAATGTCCACATTTACAGTACTGTGTGATCCAATCAAAGACTTTTTCAAGCACTGATCTTTCTGAAGGGTTTACATATAAATATTCCCCCCCCCCCGTAATAGTCACTGTCTTTTAACAGCGTGACACTCAGACACGCGCTGCACACTGCGTGCAAAGGCAGCAAAGGTGGGGGGGAGGAGAGAAAAAGAAAAAAATGTTCTATTTAAAGAACAGTCTTACAAATATGTGAATAAAATGTGACTGAATAAATGAAGTCTGGGTGACTCAAATGACTACTGACCATGGGTATTTAACATATTTTCAGTTGCTAATAACAACAGATAAATGAACCACATGTTAAAAGAAGCTGTCTGTGTTGGTATATGTAACAATATGCTAAGTATAATTAGAAAATTTATCCCACATTTGTAATTAGCAAAAGAAATTTTGGGAAGAAAAACATGGTATTTGGAAATCTAAAAGTCAAATATGGGAGATACAGCTGGTAGGTTTTAATGAAGGAATGACAAAAAATTCTTCATTCCCAACTACAGCTGTGGAAAATCAGATTTGTTATGCCGAAGCGCTTAATCTGTTGGAGCTTATATCTTAATAAATTTTACTTTGAGATTCAGATGTGAACAGAAACCTCAAAATAAAACTAATTCAAGACCACTGAACTTGAATGAATAAATTTTTCCATTGAAAAAAAAACAGGTTAAACTGTTTAAAACTTATAAGTCATAAAGCACTGAGTTGTTCAATATTTCTGTGAGGGTAGATGAGACAAATCTTATTGTGTTGAATCTTAATGTACCTCCAATATGAGAAGACATTGATACACACCAATGCAAGTTCAACAGAGGGCTGCTGGGGTGTTTGAAGCTATAGCAGTGTGTTAAGAAAGCCCAAGGGACCAGGACTTAGAATCATAGAATCATAAAATAGTTCAGTTGGAGAGGACCTTAAGATCATCTAGTTCCAACCACCGTGCCATGGGCAGGGATACCTCACACTAAACCATCTTACCCAAGGCTTTGTCCAACCTGGTCTTGAACACTGCCAGGGATGGAGCATTCACACCTTCCTTGGGCAACCTATTCCAGTGCCTCACCACCCTAACAGTAAAGAACCCTCTCCTTATATCCAATCTAAGCTTCCCCTGTTTAAGTTTTAACCCATTACCCCCTGTCCTGTCACTACAGTCCCTAATGAAGAGTCCCTCCCCAGCATCCCCACGGGCCCCCTTCAGATACTGGAAGGCTGCTATGAGGTCTCCACGCAGCCTTCTCTTCTCCAGGCTGAACAGCCCCAACTTCCCCAGCCTATTTTCAGAACAGAGGTGCTCCAGCCCCCTGATCATCCTCTTGGCCCTCCTCTGGACTTGTTCCAACAGTTCCATGTCCTTTTTATGTTGAGGACACCAGAACTGCACATAATACTCCAGGTGAGGTCTCACAAGAGCAGAGTAGAGGGGCAGGATCACCTCCTTTGACCTGCTGGTCACGCTCCTTTGGATGCAGCACCAGGATACAGTTAGCTTTCTGGGTTGCAAGTGCACGCTGCCGGCCCATGTTCATTTTCTCATCAACCAGAACCCCCAAGTCCTTCTCCGCAGGGCTGCTCTGAATCTCTTCTCTGCCCAACCTGTAGCTGTGCCTGAGATTGCCCTGACCGTGGTGTAGGACCTCGCACTTGTCATGGTTAAACTTCATGAGGTTTGCATCAGCCCACCTCATAAGCATGTTGAGATATCTCTGGATGGCATAAATGACTTGCTTAGATTGGAGACAATTTTGGGGGGACTTAACAGCAGCTCTCTGGTGCCAATCCAGAGGTCATCAAGAAGATGGAGGCAGGTCCTTCACAGCAGTGTGTTGTTGATAGATGGCATACAAATGTAAGATGTGACTAAGTCATAAAATTCAATGAGTTCTTTTCTTATTAAGGCTATTTAGCCTCCTAAAAGTCTATGATTGTTTAATTGGCAAAGTTTCATGATAAAATAATGCAAAAGTATTTTCCCATCAACCCCCAGCAGATCAGGTTCCTCAACATTAGTCCCATGGTCTAAGTAGCTAAACCTCTGTCTGTGGCACCAGTCCTGTAACCATTGGTTAATTTGCCAGATTAGACTGGCCCTTTCAAACCACTTCCCTTTTACTGGGAGGATTTATGAAAAGACTACGTGTGCTCCAGAGTCTCTTACTGCTGCTTCCAGGCTCTGTAATCCTTCTTGATATTTCTCAGAGCAGTCCTGGCTGTATCACTGATGCCCATGTGAAACAACAGCAGCAGATAACAATTGGTGGACTGTACAAGCCTTGATAGTCTTTTCATGACTGATACAAGCCCCTGGAAAGCAACACAACTCTCTAAGGAATGTGTCAGGTCAGCAAATGGGTGCTGCTGTACTTCTCAGAAGCGAACCACCTTTTACTCTCCTCCATCGCCTTTTCTTAGTTGTTGTGGTGGTTATATGGAGAGATCACGTTGCCCTACTCAGCTGCACTGTCTCTCCTGATGTGACAGGCCTTTCCTTTCAGTCCGCAGAGTGGTAAAGCAGTTCTGCAAAGGTACCTCAGGCTTTCAGAGTCTCTTCCTCCTGCAGGGTCTTGCCATTGCAAGCTTCCATTTGTCTGCAGTATTGGCCACCATCCTATCACTGTGTTCTGGTAGGCGAGTTCTTGGCTGTTTCACTGAGGTCTGTGGGTCTGCTACAAACTCAGCTGGAACCAGCTATTGTATTCCTTCTCAGCCTCCCTCATGTTATGCAGCCTTCTCACCACCTCCTACAGCTCAGCCACCTGCTGCAGGAGGTCCTTCACCTGAGCATCATTTTGAATAATTCATGCTCGCACTTCAGGAGACCATATTCCTTGATAATGCCATTCCCTAAACTAATGTTTAAGGGAAATTTAGAGAAAAAGCAAGGCAATGTTTGCAAAGATCAGAAGGTGAGATCTGGGGAGCTAGGAAGGCAGTACCAACAACTTAAGTGTAATAATGGTGTGTGCAAGAAAATCAGTGATAATTATAAAATAAACAAGCTTCTACATTCTTTCTTTCTATTTTAGGTGCTCTTAGTAAAAGATAAATATTGTCTGAATAATGAAATATCAATGAAGACCAGGTCAATATAGCTGTTGATAAAAGCAGATAAAAAAATATTTGGAAAAACTTAGCATATAAATCAGCAGGTCAGTGTGATGTGAAACTTATTGTGTTTAGGGAATTAGCTAATGAACTTGCTGAACCACTTGCAATTATATATCAGGCTTTATGGAGCTAAAAGAAAATACCAAAGGATTTTAGTAAAAAAAAAAGAGCAACAGCAGTGAAATCTCTAATTAGACTTTAGTTCCGTATCCTAGAGGAAATAGAGGTTTCTCTGCCTGTACAGTTTAAATCTCAATTAGAGAAAAAACTGAAACTTGGATTCAAAAGCAAAGTATGCTGACATTAATGAGATGGTGGAAATAGCTTGGTTTGATTTCAGTAAGCTCGATATCAAGCCCACCCTGCAGAAATAATGCTATATTTTAAAAAAAGATGGAGTGATTGCCATGACCAAGGTGGTTCTTCCTCAGTTGTTCTCTGACTTTCACAGCAGAAAGGAAAACTGTGCAGAAATCCAGCAAGTTTTTACTTACCCTCTGACAGGTGCAGAACAAACATAGACAAAAAAGCCCACTCATGTATTTTCAAACATTAATAGTCAAACTCTCAGTCAGAGCCAAGAACAGGGTAAGCATTTTTAAATTCATAATGAAGATTAATACAGGTGATGGAATTACCAATTTCTTCTATATTTCTTCTAGAACTTTTTCTGAGGAAATTTAAGTGAAATAACTTCAAAACAATTGGGTTTCCAAAGGCTTCAGGTTTATTATGACTTCCAAGATTTATATCTGATATTCCAGAAAAGCACGGGTTGCCAAAGGTAGGAAAAATATGAATTAATTGGTTATGTGATTAACCACCCATGTTAAGAGGTACACAAAGTTCTTTATACCAATGTTGATGTAGTTCTGAATCTCTTGCTTTTTCTCTGACAATAATGTTTCTTCTACAAGGGTTCATTTTAATCCTCTTCCCAGGAAAGGATGACTTTTTGATTAACAGAAAGCACTAGAACAGAAGAACTGAGTGGTTCTGACTTGTTTATATAGAGATGATAGGGTGGAAGGTGGGGAAGAGATTTTCTGTTTGCAATAAAAAAAATATTACTAAGGTGAAATTATTTAAAATAGCAGAAAATACAAGAAAAAAATGAAGTAAAGGTAGATAAAAAGGACAAAATTGTAGAACTGGAAGACAGTTACTTAGCAGGAAATCTTAGGGTAGTATTTGGGAGTAAGTGCGTGAAGCACAGGTTGTAGAACTAAACAAAAGGGAACATTGTCATAAAAAATGAGAAAAGATGATTAAAAAACCCTCTGCAAAGTATATTAACTACTATAAATTATTTTTGCAAAGAAACAGTGGTGTTTTGGGTTTTCTTTTCAAATTTCTTGAGAAAAAAATGCACGATTTTTTAGTAAGTCTCTTTAAAGAGGGAAATTTGAGATTTTATATTTTTTTTTGCCTATTTTCATCATGGGAAAGCTGAATGAGAAATCCATTGCTGCATTTTCAGAAGTATTAGTCCATATCCTCAGAGCATTATTTCTCCTTTGGAACAGTACGTAAAGAAATTTCCCTCATTCTTTTAAATATCAAGCTCATTTCACCTTCTAGAACTCTCAGTAGGAACAAGTGAAAACCATGCTCCAGTTCTTCATCTGAAAAGTGGGGATAATGTTTTCCCACTCAAATTGTTCCTTTTTTTTTTTTCTCCCTAATCCTCATTTTTTTGGGTGGGCAAAAGATTGCCTCTAATCCTTACAGGTATGTGAACTAAGGAGTTTTGGCTTTTCTAACAATGGTTTACAATAGGAAAAATACTTTGGACAGAAAACAAAATACCTTCACTTAGGTATCTTCAGGCTCATTAAAAAAAAAAACCTCAAAATTTAAGCTAACAAACTATTTTTTAAGACTATAAAATGAAACAATAAATTTAAATATTTTTTACTGAGCAATTCAGTAAATCAGACACCAAATATTTCCATGATATGTAATTTTTAATCATTAATGACTTCTGTTCTGTAAGTATCTATAATGAAAGTTTTCTATAAACTATAAGTCCTTCCTACTTTTACTTGAAAATACATCAGAATACTATTAAATAAATAGAAGAACATCTGAAATAACTTGAATTTTTAGTGTCTGTTTTTAAAAATTTATAAATGCACACACCGCATAGATGGATGGGTAAGGAGAGTCTTAATCCTCAATAAGATTTCAAAACATAGCTTAAAACCAGTGGAAAATACAGTCAACACAGCAACAGGGGAGGTTGGCTTTAGGAGGTGAAAGGGTCATTTTTTTACACTGAGAAAAATTTCAGAGGTAGGATTGTGATTACAATATCCAGTTCGTGAGCGCTCAGGCTCACAATACAGAGAGCATCCGCAAAGTATCCTGAGTATCCCCATACTCAAAGGGAATACATATTCATATACTCCAAGAGATAGTAAAGTTTTGTCAAAAATCAATGCCAGTGCATTTAAAACACAGTAGGTGGTGTTTTTTTTTTCTATTTTAGGGCATAATTTCTTCTTTAAAAATTATTTTATTGTCTTTTTTTTTTGAAAAATGAGTTGGGACAGAAAGAGGAGAAGTTGAAATTTTTGATGCCTGCTTAGATACTACTTCCTCATCTTGTAGTTAAAGACACAAATCAAAAGGTCGTACCTAGACATAATAAGAAATTTATGTGAGGGGTCTGGGCAGCAGGAGAAGTAACAACATTGAGTTAAAAAGTTCAGTACAATTGAACATTTTCTACACCTGCAACATTTTCCTTTGGTTTTAAACAAGTACATGCAAAAGACTTAGTTTTGTGTCCTAATTTAGCATTTGGCCCAGAAGACAGTGTGCTACTTTCCTATGTGCTATAGAAATACAAAAAGATACAGTCATATATAATAGTACATATCTGTGTCAATAGATACTAGGAGTAAATCTGTGTGTGGTGTTTGTAAGGTTGATTTGCTAACAAAGAAACAGAAATAGCAGTTTCTTCAAAAGAAAAAGAGCACAATGAAACAGTATTAAGGTATGCTCAGGATACCCCAGATGACTAATTTTCAGATTATTTAATTTCAAAATCATAGAAATATTGTTAATTAAATCCATATTGAAAACTTGAAATTATTGATATGTGTATGCCCTATAGACCATATTCCCAAACATGCATGCCAACAACAAAAAATACAGCTCCTTCATGTGATAGTAAACCCTAATTTATGATTGATTAACTTTAAAGAGGATGATACTGACCTGGGAGATGGAACCATAACCAGCACAACTTTTATTGACTGCTTAAAGAATTTCAACACTGCTTAATTACCTGTCAAAAAAAGTCCACTTGCAATCAAATAATCTTACTTGGCCTATTGCTATAATGATAAAAAATATATTAAATATTACAAAAAGAAATATGTCTTGAGAGCTGCCAAGTAGCTGTAAGTCCTACAGAAGCTATTATTTGGAGTGTTCAAAATTGTAGCTTGATAAAGCAACAATGTGCAAAAAAAACCCCTCAAAACATAAAATACAACTCTAGAAGAACTCATAGAATCATAGAATAATTAGGGTTGGAAAGGACCTTAAGATCATCTATGCAAGACGACTCCCTGTAGCTTGACAGTTTGCAATGCAAACAACTGGTAAAAATTAATTCCAATAAAAGCTATGAAAATAAAGAAAAAACAAGATAAACAGTATTATTTTCAAGCATATTATAATTTAAGAACTGATATTTAAAGTGCTCAAAAATACTGGTTCCTTTGAAAATTTAGGCTCAACATGTTACAACCAAAATATATTTTCCATGGAAAATTTTAAAAGGAAAACAACAGTGTAAAATACTAATTATAATACTAAATTTATTCTGATGATCCCCTTTTGAGTTAAATTATTGCAGATTTTAAAGGTTAAGTAACTAAAGACTGAGTCTAGATTATGTACAAATTGATTTTGAAGGACTCTTTAGAAGAGCTCCAGGAGATAACTAATGTCAGGCAATAATTTTGTCCTTGAAAGAAAATTACTTGCAGACACCTCACCCTAAAAATTCATGAAAGTGACACACCAGAATTTTCAGAATGACCATAATAACTAAACAGGGGTACAAGCTTAATTATTTAATTATAAAGTAACTACTCTTTGTTAATGAATTACATTAAAATGCATTTAGAGTATAAAAAAGCTTCTGCTATTTTCGTCTGGTAAAATCCAGTGGTTTGTGCTCCCTCTGCTGACAGTGAAATAACAATTCTTCACAACAAGAACTGGCTGCTACAGATTAATGGGAGCACACAAAATAATTAAACAGAAGAATCTGGAGTACGTTAACTTTTGGACAAAAAGCAGGTGCACCAGAGTGCCCTCAGAACTCAGAAAAATTTCACATTAGAGAAGTAAAATACTAACCTGGGGAGAAATATGAGTTCTTTCAAGATATTATAAAATAAGCATTCTGAAGTTTTTTCTTAGGAATGGGAATTACAAACCCCTTTCAGTTCACCTGGGTACCTGAAAACCCTTCCTTCTGGTATTCATAATTTCTGTACACATTTTTTGCAGTATCATTTTGATCTTACTTCCTAAAGTTAAATGTACAAATACGTACGAGGGACAAACATCACAGTTTAACAAAACATGATATGCAGAAGTGTTTACTAAAGATTGAAGAATATATCTAAATACGGCTTTTACTCTACCAACAAGTATAAACAAATGAGTGGTGAATTCTCTGATGCTTTTTTGGAAAGAGTTAAAAAGGGAAAAGAAGTAATGCAATCAGTCAAAATGGTATATGATGCTACTGGCTCAGAACTCTATGATTTAAGACGTTACTAAGATTACAGTGAATGAAAGACCTCCAAGAAATCAAACCAAATAAACCCTTATCATTGCTATATCATAAAGCCAAAAGGGAAGCAGATAGGAAAAAAAATATGAACTAATTGTAGGGCATTTTGACTATCCAGACATTTATTGCACAAATAAAGAAAACAGGGACTCTCTGAAAGCTACAAATAATCTTGAATCTACTTCTTACTGGCAATTTGAAATTGATTTCCTTTCATGAACACAACACACGAATCTGAAAGTACTGCTATAATTGTCTGATATAAGATAAATAGCTTACTCCTAGACGCATGAACAGCAAGGAAGCTGGGACACCCAAAAAAAATGTTGCAGGAATTAACAATTGGTTCCCATGCTCCTGAGAAACACCACAAAAAGCACAAACAACCCAAAACAGTGATATTAGCTACAGCTATAGATCAGTGGCTGTTCTCATGTTATGTCCAATTAGAGCTGTCAGAAACAAGCTATTTGTACATGAGGTAACTTACTCTGAAATTACATTTGCATATTAATTAATTAATTAAAGATTACAGGTTCTACAAGTCCTAGACTTTTGCTCTACAGAAGGTCAGGTGAGACAGTAACAATGATGTCTCTAGATTTGCAACATAAATTTGAATATTTATCTGACTCTTACATAAAAGTGCCATGGACAAGTGACCCATGGTGCTTTGTTCTGTCATCACTGTATCCTCAGGCCCAACCCTAATTTTATTTTAGGTTTTGAATTTCAAAACTTCCAATCAACAAAGCACAGATGTTTACACAGTCCTTATTCCAAGGCTCAGCCTTCATTTTTCCTTAATGATATCACTTCTTTTCTTTTTCTTCCACAACGTTAATATGCTATTGAAGCCTAAGAAGGGCTCACAGAATACCATGTAAGAAAAATGTTCAGCCCTAAGGTTTTACCTATGTATAAAGAAGATATCATTTTTACCTCTGAATTACAGGTATCTCAGAATGCTATGAAGATACTGTCAATCTGTTAAGAACATTGTAATTTGTTTTGTTTTCTTCACATGCAAAAATTTGAAAGAACTATGGCTTCTATTATAGAAATCAAGCTTGCTAAATAAGCGAACAATTCATGGCACTCGACTTCATGTGGATGATATGCTTTAGGTATCAAAGGTATTGTAAAGCTGTTTTTGCAGTGACAGGTTATCTTGAAGCAATATTACATGTGACTGAATTACATTACCTGAACTGTACTGAAATGCAAGTCCAAAAACTTGTTACCTCAAAATTATCAGAAAATGTCACAAATGTGTTGCACAGTCTTTTAGATATAAGCCTAGTAAATATCCACTAGGCCTATCTACTAAATATCTTATGGACAAACATTGTTCTAATTTCTTAGAAAAAAAAAATCTAAAAAAAACACCACAGCAATGTTGAAAACTTTGTAAACACTCCACATTATGGCATTTCAAACAATATGGGTAATTTTCAGATAAACCCAATTTAGAAAATATACCTACATCCATGAATCATAGTGAAAAATCTATACTTCAACATGTATCTAGAAGCATATTACCCTTGGTACTCTATTTAGAGAGTTTTAAATATGACAGAACTCTAAATCAAAGCAAATCAGTGTCTGAGTCTAAGAAGCATCTCAACCAACAGCTTAAAAACTGTTCGGCAGTTGAAGCTGAAATTGACAAGTGTTCTCTTTATTTCTGCTGTGTATCTCCTTCAAGAAGGAATCCTTTACAGGCGCAGCTGATGTTACATAAAGTGCAAAAAAACATCAGGTCTGCCTTTCAGAAAGACTAAGTTTAACCCTTTTTTTAAAGGACATGGGTAACAATTTACTATGAACTCTACAATCAACACAGATGTTAGAAATAGCAATTGCCCTCTAACAATCTCTCTCTTTCCATGTAATCTATCTACTCTCTTTCAGTAATCTATACCCTACAATAAAAAGTAAGTTCCTAAGAGCTTTTTCCTGGAACAGCACCTATCAACATGTAAAAACTGCAACAGATATTAATAAAAGTAACAAGCATGAGTGGAGATGCCTTTGATTGCTGTATTTGCAACTTTTCCCTACACCAGTTCTCTGATTAACTCAGTTTTTCAGGCTAGTGAGAAAAGGGGTCATGATAATACAAAGTATGTAAGTTACATTCACAGCTATTGATTGTGTTCCACAGGTCTTTAATGCTTTTGTTGAGAAGGGGTGGGAGGGCAGTTTCTTCTATAAGTACAGCAATTTGAGCAAGGTTATTTGTTCTCTTCCTTTAAATTAGTATTTAAATTACTTTTCTAGTTACTTTACATTTTTCTGCAAGGCTTTGTGGATGCATTTTGTTTCATTTAATTTTTTTCTTCTCTCCTGAAATTTCAACTCATCCTTTATTATTACAGCCAGCCCAAGTCATTGCAATTCTATACATAGATTTCAATTTATTTTGTGTGGAGATCAAATATAGAGTATAGTTATTAATATGCGGTACTGGAGCCGAGCAATTTTGTTATACTTGGTTAAAATTCTATTTATAACATAATAGCATGAAAGTCTTGAAGCAGGAATTAAACTGCTACTCACCTCAAGCAGATAAACTGGTCACCTGCTGGGCTACAGTGTTTTGTTGTGGTTTTTTTTGTTTTGTTTTTTTTTTTCTTAATCGTTAATTAACATTAGCCTAATGATTTTTTTTACTGACTGTCGTGGTTTAAGCCCAGTTGGTAACTCAGAGACCACACAAACATTAGCTCACTCCCGCCCCTTCCTCCCCCTACTCCCGGAGGGATGGGGAGGAGAATGGAAAGAATGTAACTCCCACTGACCGAGATGAGAACAGTTTAGTACGTAAGGTATAATGCAAACCACTACTACTACCACCAATAATAATAAGGGAAATAAGGGAACAAAATACAACCTCTCACCACCCGCTGACAGATACCCAGCCTGACCAAGCAGTGATCTAGCCCTTCTGGGTCACTGCCCCTAGTTTATATAGTGGGCATGTCATGGTGTGGTATGGAATACCCTTTTGGTTAGTTTGGGTCAAGTGTCCTGTCTGCTACTTCCTCCTGGCTTTCCCTCCTCCCTGACAAAGCACGAGACTCAGAAAATCCTTGGTCAGACTAAACACTACTGAGCAGCAGCTAAAAACATCGGTGTTATTGGTGCTGTTCCCAGGCTGTAAGTCAAAACCACAGCACGGCACCGGCTACTAAGAAGGAGAAAAATGACTGCTACTGCTGAACCCAGGACACTGATGTTTTAATAAATTTGTGTCATCAGCCATAGATTCTATACACCAGGACTACTGCCCAATATGTTCTATAAATGTCCTAAGACAGTATGTTTACACAATTTAAGTACTTCATTACTTACTTGCAAAACTTTAGCGTAAAAAGTATGCAAAAGTGTGAGAGATTGATATGAAATCAGACTCCACTGTCCTTTGTCTCAAAAATTGGTATGAGAAGCTGAGAGGAAATTCCACCTGTCTTTAGTCTCAGAGATGGGTGGGAGGATTTGAGATAAGACTCTTCCCTCCATTGCCAGGGAGAAGGGTACGAGGAGCTGAACTAGGACTCCACCGTCCACTGCCTGAGGGATGACTGTGAAAGAGCGAAGGCTCTTCCATCCGTTACCTAGAGGACTGGTGTGAGGAATTGCCGGCCATTATCCCAAGAATTTCTGCAGACACATGCAGTTGAAGAGCTGGATCCAAGACCAGGGAAACTAGTCCACCAGGAATGTGTAATACATGACATGAAGAACAGTACTCCCCCAACTCATTATAAAAGGGGGAAAAAGGTAATCACCAAGGGGCACATCAGCAGGGAGCCTTTGCCATGAAGATGATTCCAGAAGGACACCTCCATGAGGACACTCTCCATTGATGACTATTACAGACCCTGAGGGACACCCTCCATGTGTCATTGCCATGAGGGCAACTCCATCAGGACACCTCCAGGGGTACCTTCAAGGGGACAACTCCAGAAGGACACCTCCACGAGGACACCCACCTCTGATGACTACTATGGATTCTTGGGGGACACTCTGCTCTGATACCGATTACGAGCCCTCAAGGACTCCCACCACCTCTGACGACAGAGTCCCAGGACATAGATGCATCCACAATGAAGACTCTCTCTCTGCACCCTGTATCCTTGCTTCATTTTCTGCCTTTTTTCCAGTCAGTTCTATTGCTATCACCTCTATTACAATAATTTCCCTTTTTTTTATAATACTTGTCTTTTGTCAATAAACCAACTAATTGATTATGGTACTTGACCTCGTTTGAGTCTTAATTTCACTCTCGGATCACAAACTGAAAGAGTCCAACACTAAGGTTTTCTCAAATTGGACCCAGACAAGGAGACACAGTTACCTTACAGTCATTAGGTTCATTAGCTCACCTCTGATACTTTTTTCTGTATCTAAGTACTGAAGTCTTTTCTCAGTTACCACAGGCACTTGTAACTCCCTTTAATCTCCATCACTGTAGTTATGTATAAAATAGAGTAGAATACCAGATTTTAAAAAGTAAACAAAACCTCAGGTTTGAAAGATTCTTAGACTAGTAAAACTACTGTGGGAAGTTCCAGAACAGACTTTTTTTATTATGCTTGTGAAAATAATTATTACAACCATACAGTGCTGATATAGTTTGTGTTTCTATCATATAAACAGCAATAAGCATAACAAGTTTCTAGAAGTCCAACAAAGAGCCATGAAGATGTTTAAGGTCTTGGACCATCTGTCTTGTGAGGAAAGACTGAGAGAGCTGAGACTGTTCAGCCTACAGAAGCCTTAGGCAGAACCTTATCAATAGATGTAAATATCTAAAGGGAGGGTACAAAGTAGATGGAGGCTCTTTTCAGTGCCCCAGTGATAGGGCACAAATTGAAACACAGGAGGCTCTACCTGAAGATAAAGAAAAGCTTCTTTTACTGTGGAAGTGACCGAGCGCTGGCACAGGCTGTCATCACCCTCGGAGATCATAAGAATTAGTCCGTACATTGTCCTGGGAAACCTACTCTAGGTGAAACTATTGCGGAAGTCAGACTGGATGACCTCCAAATGCCTCTTCCAAAGTCAACCATTCTGTGATTCTTTGAACAAAGCATACAGTCTAGCCTCAGTCTGAATTTAAAACCAATTGTATCTATGAAAATTATTGCGTTGGAAACTAAAATTTATCCAGAAAAAATTTTGCTGACTTAGAACGTCTGATGCTTACTGTTTTGTACAAAAGTGAGACTATGGAAATTAATATTTTCTGCTGGCTTACCTTTGGAGTGCTGGGCACTGACTGGCTGGTGAACAGTTCTTTTGATAAGCAAGCTGTATTTGAATTAGCAATGTACCTGGGCAGCAAGGAAAGATAAAGCATATTTACCTGTATCAGCAGGAACATATCCACTAGATTTAAAGAATCAATCTACTGATTGCTTACTTCTCTCATTCAGCATTCATTAGTCAACATCTGGAATACATCCAGCTGGGGGCTCCCAAGTAAAAAACAATAATAATCTTGAAGCAAGTCCCTCACAGGGTCAGAAGCATGGTCAGCTTCTGAAGCATTTCCCACATGAGAACAGTTTGAGAAAACTGGGCTCGTTCAGCACAGTTTCTGACAGATGTAATAGTACTCATCAGACTTCAGTACCTAAGAGAAAATTACTGAAAGTACAGAGGCAGGCTGTTTAAGGAGGTTCACAGAGAGAAGAAATAATGTTTGTAAGGTGAAAAAAAGAAGAGTATCTGACCTGTTATTAGGAAAATAATGCATTCACAAAGAAAATAGTTGAGCAGGGGAGCAAGTTGCCTAGAGTTGTCATTTTCTGTCCTGGGAAGTTTTCAAGACAGAAAAGCATAAAACTTTGAGCAACCTGGACTTAATTAATAGTTGATGCTGCTTTGAGCAGAAGGTTGTAGTAAAGATCTCCTGAGGTCCTTTTAAACCTCAAGTATTGTATGTAATCAATGTCTTTTGAATAAAGACAACTTGGATTAGAATTAATTAGATAAGATGAATGAGACAAGAGCATGCACTGAAAGCAGAGATTGAATTATCTTTAGTTTACCACACAGTGATAGTGAAGTTGGATGAATGGCGCAACATTCTCAATGAGGATCCATTACTAAATCCTTTAATGTTCTAGTAGTTAATTAAGAATTAATATCACCTTTAGAATATAATGGTTCAGCCACTTTCAGCTGTGAATTAGAATAAACTCAGGAAAGAAATATTTACTACTCAGAATGTGCAGACTGCTGGCTTCTATTTTTCCTTTTTTTTTTTTTTTCTTTAAGAGTATGAGACAACCTCTGAACTTGAAAGGCCTTTCACAGACAACTTTTTTGTCTTTCACTGCATAATATGTAGTTTTAGTTTGTTGCAACAGCAATTTCCAGCTTAGGGAAGATAGGATTCTAAAGGTATGAATTTTCAAAACACAGATTAAAGAAATATAAACAGTGATCCAAAGTTTCTATCTATTCTAAGGGCAAAATAGGCCTCCTACTTATATATCAGAGCAAAGTTTTTCAAATGGGTTCTACCATGTCTTTCTTTGTGCTACTATTTCATATACAAGTAGTGTGACTCTGGGTAACCACAGTCATCCACTTTTATGCATGTGTTTCTCTTTTATTCAGTTCTCTAGAGGACAGCATGGAAACTAATGATTTAAACAAACACAGACTTTTAATACAGAATCAGGAACTTAGGTTATTATAGAAAGAATTACAGTGAAGAAATTTTCAGACCCAGTAAAAGGTCTGATATTAAGATATTAAACATTTATGTAAGAACTCCAGAGATCACTCTCTGGGAGGCAGGTAAGGACCAGTGAGCATCATTTAAGTAGGTGCTTGCTGGTAAGTAAGAATTCTCAGTAGAAGTTTTGATCTGGATATGGAGACGGGGGGGGCACAAAATTACAAAATTTGATATATAAACCTTTAGAATCAGTTCTAATTTATCTTAAGTTTCATGGCTTTGTAACAATAGCAATGGAAAATTACTGAGGTGCATGATACATAAAAAATAGAGTACAACTAGAGAACATACTGAGAATTCTTGTACAAGATAAATTGTTATAGTTGACATAGTTTTAAGAAAAACAGTCTAGAAGAACAGGATGCAAGGATAAGGAGTATCTGGGAATGACAGGTGTCCAGGATGGGCTACAGTTAAACTTACTGATAAGTAGGAGGATAGGAGGATTATTATGTCTCTGGTGCTAACGAACAATTAAGCTGGTATAAGCATCTACTGTGCATGCTTCAAAGGCTGCCAGAAATGGTGAAGATTGTTGGAAGAAATAAACGACCCTCAGAGACCACCACCATAATTTTGTATACATGCAGGGAACTTTCTGGAAAATAATGTAATCCATATGTAGCCTCATGAATATGCATGTATGCCCAGGGCCTATATAAGGATGGCTTGTGTAGTGATAAGATAGACACATGTTAGGAGGAACTATCCCCCGTGTCTCCCGGTGCCGCAATAAAAAATACCTGCTTATCAGCTTGAAAACTTTGTTGACAAGTTTGTTCCTGGAGTTTTCTCTGAATCAATATCACAACCACTTACGATCATTCTCTAATAAATGTTATTTTATGCCTTTAACAAGTGCATTATTATTTCACTCCAAATAAATGCAAAAATATTTCCTTACTACATTAGCTCACCTGATGATTTTCAGAGCTGGAATTCAGAGTTTTTATACTTCTGCCTTGTAAAAATGTTGCAAATTTTTCTTAAAATGTAGTATTTTTCAGAATAAACATGATAGGGGAACATCTCGAGAGATATTTTTCAGTTGCAAAATTAAACCTATAAAGTACAAAAAAAGACAGAGTGAAATGAAAATATTTGTGTTTTGAGATGTCCCTTTTCTTGCTCTGGTTCTTTCACAAATTGGAAGGAAACAAACCAAAACAAAACAATTACCTCATGAATGACCTTAAAAATTCTGTGATTTAAATTTTTTCCCATGAACTTCTTCTATTTCAGAGAAATGCAAAAATTGTACTGGTAGAGTGAAAATAAATGTATAGAAGTGTTCCGGTTGGTTGGAAGAGATCTTTAAGGTTTAAATATAACTGTTAACCTAACACAGCAAGTCCACCACTAAACCATGTCATTAAGTACCACATTTACACATCTTTTAAATACCTCCAGGGATGGAGATCAAACACTTCCCTGTGCAGGCTGTTCCAATGCTTGACAAACCTTTTGGTGAAGAAATTCTTTCTAATATGCCATCTAAATCTTCCCTGGCACAAACAGAGACCATTTCTTCTCATCCTATCATTTGCTACTTGGGGAAAGAGACCAACACTCAGCTTGCTACAACTTCCTTTCAGGTAGTTGTAGAGAGAGATAAGGTCTGCTCTCAGCTTTCTTTTCTTCAGACTAAATACCCCCAGTTCCCTCAGCTACTCCTTGTAAGACTTGTGCTCTCAACCCTTCACCAGTTTTGTTGCCCTTCTTTGGACCTGACCCAGCACTTCAATGTCTCTCTTGCAGTGAGGAGCCCAGAACTGAGCACAGTATTTGAGGTGCAGCTTCACAAGTGCTGAGGACAATGAGTTTCCTTCTTGCTGGCCACACTATTTCTGATACAAGCCAGGATGCCGTTAGCCTTCTTGGCTTCCTGGACACTGGAATCATATTCAGCCATCTGTTGACCACCACCTCCAGGTCCTTTTTTGCTGAGCAGTTTTCCATCCACTCTTCCCCAAGCCTGTAGTATTGCATGGTGTTGTTGTGATCCAAGTGCAGCACTGAGCCCTGCTGAACCTCATACCACTGGCCTCACCCCACCAATCCAGCTTGTCCAGATCCCTCTGTAGAGCCTTCCTACCCTCAAGCAGATCAACACTTCTGCCCAGCTTGGCATCATCTACAAACTTACTGAGGATACACTCAATTGCCTTATACATTGAAAGATATTGAACAGAACTAGCCCCAGTACTGAGCCCTGGAGAGCAGTGCTTGTGACTGGCCTTATGTGGATTTAACTCCATTTACCACTACTCTTTGGGCTGAGCTAACCAGCTAACCACCCAGTAAACCATACACAAATCCAAAGCATAAGCAAATAGCTTCTCCAGGAGAATGCTGTGAAAAGTGTCAAAGGCTCTATTAAAGTCTGCTTAGACAATATCCACAGCCTTTTCTTCATCAACTAAGAAGATCACTGTCATAGAAAGAGACCATAGAAAGGTTACTCAAGCAGGATCTGTCTTTCATAAACCCCTGCTGATTGGGCCTGACCTTCTGGTTGTCCTGTGCATGCCATGTAATAGCACTCAGAATGATCTAAGCTATAGCCTCTCCGGTAGTGAGGTCAGACTTGACAGGCCTGTAGTTCCCCAGTTCCTCTTTCAAGTTCCAGTCATCTGGGAGCCCCCTGGTTAGCCAGGACTGCTGATTAATGATGGAAACTGGTTTGGTGAGCACTTCTGCCAGCTCCTGCAGTACCCTCAGCTGGATCCCATCCAGCCCCATAGATCTGTGTGTGTTCAAATGGTGTACCAAGTAGCTGACCACTTCCCCTTAGATTATGGGGGCTCCATTTGGATGCCCAACCCTGTGTTCGGTTCAGGGGGATGGGTACTCAGAGAACAACTATCTTACCATTAAAGACTGAAGCAAAAAAGCATTAAGTACCTTAGACATTTCCTCAGCCTTTTTCACTCTTTCCCCCTGGATCCAGGAACGGGTGGAGATTCTCCTTAGCCCTTATTTTGTTGCCAATGTATTTATAGAAACATTTTTAATTGTCTTTTACAGCTGTGGACAGATTATGGTAATTTATGCTCATCATAGAAAGAGTGTTAAGAAAAAGCAATTCAAGAAATTTAATATTCATTCCTTTCAAGGTAGGTAGATTAAAACCATTATCTGCAGTCAAAATACTGCAACCTAGATCTATTAGCTGACTTAAGAACACATACATTAGAGGATTTAAAATACTGAAATACTGGGTTAAAAGAAAAAAATTTGAAAATCTAGCCAAAATTGCGGAAAGAATGGGGATGCAAGCACCTAAAATAACCCCTTTTATTAAGAAAAAAAACAACAAACCCAACCAACCAAAAGGAGTAAAACCCAGCAGTTTTCTCCTTTTTCTCAGTCAGTTTGCCAGATCAAATATTCCAGTGGCAAAGTCGTGATATAACCTAGACTTGTGTGATCAGTACAGTAATTTATTCCTTTGCATCTTTCAGTTCACTAATGGCTTTGGATTCTGGAGAACTGGAATGCAAGGAGGACAGTGTAGTGAATGAAGACTAAAGAATACTCACTTAAGACAGTGTATTTTCTGCTGGTTTTCATATTTTTGCAACTGCATTGGTACACCTTATGTCCATGGACATCTTTCAGCAAATCACAAAACCACCCCCTAACAAACCAAGTTTTTCCCAAGAAGCAACAGGGAGAAGCAGAAGAGAAACATCATTATTTTATCTCAGAGCATGCTATGGTTCTGTAATGGATATGTAGAGATTTTTTTTATTTCCTGTAAAGCTGCTAACAGTGTTAAACCAAGGGAACCTACTCCTAGTTAAAACAGAGTTTTATGAATGTTTGCAAATACCATCCCTTCTTCTTCTTCTTTCTTTTTTTTTTTTTTTTTCCACAGAAATAAAACCTGTAAAAGTACTCAGTACTGAATCAATTAAAGGGCTTCAGCTCTTGACCTGTGAAGATAGACGGAGGGCTCAGGATGTGGTCAGCCTGGAGAAGTTGAGTTGCAGACAGAATTACATCTGTACCTATATTAGTAAAACAAAGTTGCAAGGTTGAGTACCGTCTCACAGCTGCCCGTACTCTTCACTTACTGTCATGAACATTATGGTTTCAGCCTGTACAAGCTGGTATTCTCCAAAGCAAACCTCAGCTGTTTAAGAGCTAGTGCAGGACAGGTCCTGGTGCACAACATGGATTTGTTCACTCTAGTTAAAACAGGAAAGAGTTTTGCTATATAGGCATGCGTCAGTCAGTCTCAACAGCCCTCAAAGAAACCCTGCTTGTGCTCAAAGTTTATTTGTATGGATGTACCCACAGATTGATTTTTCTGCTTCATGAGGTTTCTCCTCTAATGTTTGCTGTCTTGCTTTACTAACAAGTCCTAACTAAAGCTGTGCTATAACTGTGTCTTTAAAATACTTGTTTCATCTGTTTATCAGTATTTTTTTTCTCATCATAACCATGTAACAACATAAGATGTTCATGAATTTCTGTAGTAGCAAATGATGGAATAACCTGTCAAAACAAAGAAGTTTCCTTCTGTAGATTGCTTTTGTTCTACCCCTCAGTTTTTGTTCCAGTTAATTTAGCTGTAACAGTCTTCATTATTTATATAAAGATCTTAAGTATTTTGCATATCGTCAGTCTCTTTGCTTGTCAGGTGGATTCCATGTGCTGGCTGCTCTTTGTGTTTCTCAATGTGGCCTCACTCTCCTATCAATTAAATAATTCTGTGATCTGCTTGCCTGTTCTTTGGTCTGTTGAATGAGTTAGTCTCTTTCAAAACCTAGTTTATGTTTCAAGGAAAACACTAGCCTTTACAGGAGAATTTTCTTTCACTGATTTCAGGAGGGCTAAGATTTCATACTCTGTTCTTAAAACCAGGACTGTCTCCCATTACGTTCTCATCCACATTGCTGTGGAGAATTTTCCCTACAGTTGATCTTATTCCCTTAAAAATTTTCCTTGTGTCTTTGTACTTTATCAGATCTCTTCATATGAACAGATTGTTTCTGGAGATTTGGCTTTTTAAAGAAACCCTAACATCTAACACATCAGCACACAGATCACATCCCAAGGAGGGGGAATTATAAAATAGTAAAATCTGTTTTGTGGAGTTTTTCTTCAGGGGAGGGAAGGAACTGTTATATGTTTGCTTGCTTGCTTTTCCTTATTAAGAAGCATCTTGCCAAATTTATGAGATCTGTATTTTATCGTTGCATTATATTCCTTTAACTTTTTCAGTCTTGCCTGAATCGATGTATCTGGGGAGTAATGCCGAGCAAAATATCAGTTTGAGAAGCTCTACTTTTATATAGATAAAGATGAAGAAAGTAACGAAGACTCAGAATACGAGAAAGTCACTGTAGGAAGCGAACAGTTTCCAAAGTAATAGCAGTAGTAACACAGGGCAAGGGAGAACGAGGGGTTGTGGTCAGTCCATAACAGTACCTCTCTGCCACTCCTTACCCTGTACACTGGTCCCCTGCTCCAGTGTCATTCATTCCCAAGGTGTGGAGCCCTTCAGTCTGTTCCAGACTGGGTCCGTCACACATTGCAGTTAGAAGAATCTGCTCCAGCATAGAAGAATCTGCTCCAGCATGGGCTCTCCGCAGGCCTCAGTTTCTTCAGAAAACATTATTGAGTGTGGCATGGGGTCCTAGACAGGCTGCAGTGTGTTTATCTGCTCTGGCTTAGTCCTTTCCACAGGCTGCAGGAGAATCACCAATAGGTTAGCATGAGCAGAGGTATTTAGTAACTGTTCAGACATATTACACTAGATTGTCTCGTGTTACTTTCTTAGGAACTTTCTTACAATCAACAGGACTTACCTGCAGAGTTCAGATCTAGCTCTGCGAGTCTTAATACTTCATAATCAAAACTTTCTTGCAGAGTTTTGGTTTTGTTGGTTTGTTTTTTTTTTCCATTTTCCATAAACCTGTCTTGCTTACTTATATGCTTTAAGTTTTTATATTTTAAAAAAACAGGTACCAATTTGTTAGGGTATTTTAGAGAACTGAGAGTTAACTGTGTTTGGGAAGAAGCAATAGACAGTCATGTATTCTGTTCTACATGAATTTGTGTGCACAAAATAATTCGTAAGTATGCTAATTTCTATCATACTTGCCATCAACAGTATCATTTTGTATAAATCACTACCGATGCCTGTGGCTACAAAACCATTTATAGAACAAGAATTTGAAAAAAGTACACACCAGTAATTTGTCTAGAAACAGTTTATTTGATTACAGTTATGGCATGATAACTTCTTTCTAAAGAAATCTAAAGTCTTAGCAAAATCTAGTGGCCAAATACACCCCTGCTGTGTCTGCAGAACTGCATTTATTTATAAGAGAGAATATTATGTCCAGAGTAGATAAAAGTAGTACAGATTTGCTGTCATTACCCAGTTTGTACTCAATGACCTGTTCTAGTATGGGTAAGTATGTTGGATTTAGTGCCTAGAATTCCTGCAAATTGAACATAGAAAAGTTAGGTGAAATGATGTCTGGACATTACATATTTTCATTGTTTTCTCTTTAATTTGAGAAGAGCTAAACCAATAGAGAATACAAGATAATGAAAAGCTGGACCAAGACCAAACCAGTGGAGTACTAGATGAGCAGAACAATATAAACAAGACCAACACTGAAATGCTTTCTATTATATGCTCTCTAGGGCTTCATTTCTCTGAATTATTCAAAATGAAAGAAAACAGGCTGCCGAGGCAGTTGATAGCTGTTAACAGAAGACAAACCTTTCAATTTTTATTATTGTTCATACATTTTTGTGGAACTTGTCCCAGGTTTCATGAATATATCATGCCAAAGCCAGAAAAAAATATTATGAAAGTTAGAAAGTTATTGTTATTACTGATAATAATATTAAACAAATAAACTTCTCTCTTTAAAATCGGCTCCCGCTCATTTTAAAAAGTCTTTTTTTAAAAGGAGTTGTGCATTGGTACTAGTTGAACTCTGTTTATAACCCAAGCACTGAAAAGTGCAATCACTGCTGCCCTTTTCTGTAAGGCACTTTTGCCTATTCTTACAGTTCATGTCCATGAATTAAAGTATTTATGTGAATAGACTGGTCTGGAGATGGAGTTTACCATGCTGAAAAAAATCTCATTTTATAAATGTAAACTGAAACACTCTATAACACTTTTGGCAACTTGCTTAGTGAACAGAAGATGTGTCATAACAAGGAATATTCCTTCAGGCATCTTATTTCAGAAAGCAAAGACATTATTTGCATTTCAAGCGTTCAATAGGTTTAACTAGGAAGACAGATCTGAGCAAAGCTAATATGTGTTTCCAGCTTTGGACACATTAAATATCATTGTCACTCACTGGTAATAGAAATGTCGATGTCCTGTGGAGAGTAACTAAACTACCAGTTAAACAGAACAGACTATGTAGAGATTTGACGTGAAATAAGGTGCTTTGCATAGCCTAGAGCTTTAAAAAGTTCTTGTCATCCTGGTGACTTAGAAGATACTCTGGAGTTACTGAAAAATACGTGGTGCAGCTTGAGGTGGCAGTCAGATGTCCTCTTCATGCTGCAGAGAACATTTATTAAAACCTTCGTATGCTACACTGAATAAGATTCTAACCAGTATAACTGAAGTTAGGTGGGAAGGAAATCCCTTAGAAGCTGGAGAAGGATCTGATGGATTTTTTTGTTGTTTTTCATACCCATTTGACAGAGAACGAATGAGGTTGTTGCAACACAGGAAGAGGAAGGTACAAGGGGCTAGCAATACAGATATGCACCAAGAATGAAGCTTACTGCTCAGAAATATAATGACAAGATTATGAAGTACTTGACTAAATACTGTGAATTTATTACTGCTGATATTTTTCATGTTTATTCTCTGCACCAGTTTGTTTAGGAAAATGTATTTTTGTTTTGTGCATTAATGTTAGAATGGAAAATAGTATCAAGAGTGCTCAGACATATTCATATTTCTGGGTTTTCAAGATGTGCATATAGACGGGGAAGGCACTCAAATCAGAGTTCTCTGTGTTTTCAGAACAAACTACATTCAACCCTTCTCACTGAAAACTCACTTGTATCTCCCTCCCCTCTCCAACAAGTGGTGGAGTTACATGAAAAGGGGATTCTGTCAATAAGCCATTTCTGCAGTTAAAGCCAAGTCTTGCAATATTTATCAAATATTTCCATAATAATTATGTAAAATAAAGTCTTAAGTTTCAAACTGAACTGAGCTTCACAAGTGTGGCACAGCACAGTGAAAATCGTATCTTAAATGAGCAACTACATGAAAGATGAGAGTAGAAGAAAATCCAATGCTCCTGATGCAGTCTTTGTCTTATGGAGGTAGAAAAACATTTGAATCTGTAGCCTGGTCATGGATGAGTACCACTGCAAGGTTAAATTATAAATTCTAAAAACCTTTGTTTATAAGGTATACTACAGTATGTACATAGTCATCTGATGTATATATATGAGCATTGTTATAAACCTTTTGAAACTGTAAACCTTTTGAGGATGCTATTAGTACAATTTAGGGAATCAACACAATTATTTTGGGTTAGATAATGGAAACTGGCATTATAAAGAAATGCTAAAGGCTTCTAGGGATATGAAATTACATTATTAAATTAGAAATTCAGTTAAAATTATAAGGTCTGGTGAGTACATTTTCATTAGTTGTACATTCTGCAGTGTCACATGATAGCTTTGCTGATTGTACATGATTTACAATGCTTTCAAGAGCAACACAGTTACATGTCTCTTTAAAATAATGTGCTGGAAAAAAATGGATGGGTCTGGTTGAAACATTTTGAAGGTAGTAGGAAAAATAAACTATCATTTAAAATAACCATGAGATATATTCCACATGAAAACCTAGTATTTCATAAACAAAAAATAACTACTCAAAATGAAAATAATGCAGAAAATGTTGAAGCAAATAACATTTGCATTTCTCTAAGAAAAATAAAACTTGGCAAATTATTGCCAAACAACGTAAGAGTTTTGGGAAGCAGGGGATTCCAAGAGAAGATGAAACTGAAGATCAAAAATGGAAAAAAAAAAAAAGATATGTGACATATGAGAGGAATTTTTCACCTAAGAAATAAAACATATGCTAAAAGGCACCTGCAATTATGATTCTTTTTTTTGAACCCAGTGTATTTAGAGGATTACACATGCAAGTCGTTATTTTGTTGTAAAGAATCTACTGCTTCACATCCACATATTTCACTTCATCATAAATAAAAAAGAAAAAATAAAAAATTCTAGATTTCAGGTGAACTAAGCTAGACAGATGCAACACAAGCCTATCTTTTTTCTTCTTTTTTTTTTTTTAATGAAGGTGGATTTTATTTGAAGGTGAATGAAAAAACAACATGGAATAACTAGCAAATGTTGGTATCATACATAAAACACTCCCTTTTTTAATTCTTTTAAAATTATTACTACATGGATTTTATTATTAAATATTGATTCTTTATTAAATGTATATTGTAAACTATACTTTATAACTGGTGAATTACTATGACCAAAGTGCTTTGTTAAATAGTTTTAATTTTTATTGAACATTATTTATAAATTCCTGCTATTAAATATTAGTAATTTTTCTTTATAAGCACCTGGATACATGATGATGTTACTATAGTCAGCCTCAAGCCATGTCTCTGTTCTGATTTTTATTTTTCCTCCAATCTTTTGTTTCACCTACCTCTACTTCTGTTTTTGTGATAAACTTCTATACTTATTGAAGAAAATAGGATAAAAATATACTAGGCACAGCAGTTGTGGTTTAGACAGTTGTTATTTTATATCTTTATTATTTGGTCCAGCCAAGTGACAGCATACTGAAAAACAAAGTCAACAAAAAAAAAAACAGCTAAATATTCACATTTCCTGTTCTGGTATTTACATCAATCAAAACCTACATTTATTGAATAAAAAGACCATATTTTACTCATCAAAACCATCCTAGTAAGAAGCAGCATCTAGTACCTCAGCTTTTTCAACATCCTTCCTTTTGTCTCCTGTGTATTTGTAGAAGCCCTTCTTGTTGACTATGGCATCCTTTGCATATTTAAATCCAGCTGGGCTTTAGCTTTCCTAGCTTAACTGCTGGATGCTTGGACAATGCTTCTGTATTCATCCTGGGTTACTGTCGTGGTTTAAACCCAGTCAGGTAACTTGTTCACTCACTCCCAGTGAGTGGTGCCGAGCTGACAACAATCGAGGTCCGTGTCCCCTCCCCACCGGGGCTCTCCCCTTCCCCACTCCCAGAGGAACGGGGAGGAGGATCAAAAAAGTGCAACTCCCATGGGTTGAGACAAGAACAGTCCAGCAACCAATGTACAACACAAATCACCACCGCTACTATCAACTACAACAATGATAAGGGAAAATAACAAGGGAAGAGAATACGATACCACCGGCCAAGAAAACGAGTTCCACCCGGAAGCCCCTGTCCTTCCGGGTAACTCCCAGTCACCCCCCACCCCGGCCATGACGTGCTGTGGTATGGAATACATCCCTGGCTAGCCCGGGTCAGGTGCCCCGTCTCTGCTTCCTCCCAGCTTCCCCTCCTCCCTGGCAGAGCATGAGCCTCACAAAGTCCTTGGTCAGGGTAAACATCACTTAGCAACAACTGAAAACATCGACTTCACCAACACTGTTCTCAGGCTGGAAGTCAAAACACAGCACTGCACCAGCTACCACAAAGGAAAAAAAAAACATGACTGCTACTGCTGAACCCAGGACAGTTACATACTCTTGCTTACACCCTCTGTATGCTTCCTATTTTTTGTTTGAGTTTCTTCATCCACACAGGCCTCCAGGCATTTTTTGCCTGACTTCCTGTTCATTGGGTTGGAATACTATTGCGCTTGGAGGATGTGAACTTTGATTATCAATCAGCCTTCTTGGGCCACTCTTCGTTCAAGGGCCTTATTCTGTAGGACTATTTTGAGCAGATTTTTGAAGAAGCCAACATCTCTTTTCCTGTAGTATGCTTAAAAGCTTGTATTTTTGCTTTTCACTCTCTTCCCTGCCCTCAGGATCCTGAACTCCACCATCTCATGGTCTTGCAGCAAGGTTGCCTTTGATCTTCCCATTTGGGGAAGTTATCACCCATGCACTGAAGGAACCATCTAGATTGCTTATGATGATAGTATAATGTTTAGTTAGGTAACATTCTGTAGCTAAGACATTTTTTAAGTCATTGTTATTGTCTTCCTACTAATCATGAAAACTAAGTTTAAAAAAAAGTATAGATTACTGCACAATAATTGGGTTTAGAAAAAACAAACAACCTATACATTTCCTATTTTCTGCTTCATTCTATGCTATCAATTTGCAGTACTGAACAGTACTGTAATGCAATTTAAATCTTTTTGGTTTATTCTCCATTTACAGAGAGACTATTTGAAGAATCTATTTCACATTATATTCCTTTTTCTAGTTTTTATTTTTTGCATTTAATTGTGTTGTATTTAATGTCTGAAAGACTTTGCATACAAATATCCACAATACCAGCATGAAAGCAGGTTACATGTAGTGCTCTTCACTTGATGTTTCGCTTTCATGTTTCACATTTATTTGTTTTTGTGATGGTGCATTTTAACAAATCAAATTAAGAGAGCAGTATTCACTTTCCCCATTTCTTGTAAAGCAGATACTTCATCAACAGGTTAAAGTTAACTTACCTATCTCTGAAGAGGTGTTGAGGTGTTGCATAATAGACACAGTAGATCTTTAGTTAAATGGGGTTTAGTTACTATAAATGATAGTTTCATTTTTAGACATCCAATTAAACTACTTTCACTATGATTAGTATCTCCTATGTCATTCTATAAAGGAAAACAAGCCATTCTGGAGACAGCCTTCATTAATAAAGATGTGGAAAACAGATGTCAAATTTAGTCTGTTCCAGAAAAAACTTAGGAATGGAAGAATGAATTCAAAGAAATGACAAACTGTACAAATTTAATGAACTCAAAGCTTGGTTTAGATTTTGGAAATACAGGCATACTTTTAGAAAGGCTCCTGTAAAGATTTTTCTTTTCTGTGAAAACACTGTTTTAGCTTTTACTTTAGGCAGCATCATCAATGAATCAAGACAGAGAGGACAAAACTTCAAGAAAGGAAGATAAATGAAAGGCTATGGACAAATGTTAGCTAAACTGGACCTTTATAATCTATGAACATTGTGAGGAGACAGAAAATGTATTACAAAAGCTGTTTGAACAGTTCTGGCTCCAGATCATATGAAAATCTTGAAATTACCTTTTGTTCTAATACAATTTGAGTGCTAAAACAAGAAAGTACTTGCTACTACTACTAAGATCTCGCGCAAGTAAAAAGACCCACTGGAATCTGCCTCCCTTCAGTCTGTCTCCCTACTCACAGTTCTATTCACTCTACTCCCCTGTGCTTCACTGCCAGTTCCTCAGTCCTGAGCTTTACACTACTTTTTCTGTAATTATTACTGAGTTCTCTTCATTGGGTAATACTACAGAGTGCTACAAAGAGATAGGCATTTCAAGAAGGGTCTAGCAAAGAGTGACATCTGAACTTTCCATTCCAGCAAATTACACTTGGTAAAAAGCAAAATTTAGTACCCCTTTCTCCCTTTTTTGAGCGTTTGAACAAAAACCAAACCAACCAAAAAAAAAACCAAACCAAAACAACCCCCCCATTACAAAAAAAAAAAAAATTAAGAAAAAGCCAGAAACAAAACCAAACAACCCCCTAAAACTTTAAAAATGCTTTTTATAAACTCAGTGAAGCATGAAGCCAGACCATACAGAGAAGTTCTATTCCTTCAGCCAGACCATAAATTCCATTTAAGCTAATCTAATATGGATTCACTGGCTCTAACTTCATCCATTTGGGTCACTCCAAAAAGCTTTAGTTCATTGCAAGAAGCTAGAACAAAAAGTGTACCCGCTACCTTAAATTTAGAAAACCTGATAGGAGCTCACAAAGCTGACATCTTCCTTTAAGTGCTTTTGGCACTTACTGTTGTTATGTGAATGGCTCAGGCATCTGCCTGGCAAAAGTAGATGCAGCAGATAAAATCTGCTTTAAATCCACTGATTTGTTACACGTTTAGGTCTATTACAGTCAAGCATGTTTTAAACCTATTAAAATCAGTAAGTAACAAATCCTTTTAAAAGTTTTGCTGAAGGGGACTAACTGGTGAACTGGCATATTAGATACTTTTTTTTTTTTCTTCTACACAATACTTACATATTTTTAATGTAGATTAAAATCACAGGCCTTCAGAATACAATTACAGCAAATTGGATATAGTAAACTTGAACTGCTTGTGATAATTCCCTTTTTAATAACTGTATTTATTGCAACAGCATTTAACATTTAATATAAAAATAAGAACATTAATAATGCAATAGTAATTTAATTAGCATAAGACTGGGCTCTGTCTTCCTTGGCTTATTCTGAGCTATGGGCAATGAAGTAAATCCATGCCCATCTGCTAATTAGAAGTTTTGTATGCTTAACAAAGCCTCAAGATTTAGCAGTAAGATAAACCAAATATGAAAACAGTTCTGCTTACCCAAATTTCAGATTTAGATAAGTCAGTTGAAAACTGAGAACTGGAACCAAACCAAGAATATGATATGCCCTACTATGAACAATTTCTCAGAATCATGCAGTTGCTAGCTCACTCTCCCACTTCTTTCTCCTCCCAGCTCCTGGACGAATGGGGAGGAGAATAGAAATAATGTAACTCCCATGGGTTGAGATAAGAACAGTCCAGTAACTAAGGTATAACACAAAACCACTGCTGCTACCACCAATAATAATAATGATAAGGGAAATAACAAGGGAAGAGAATACAACCACTCACCACCTGCCGACCGATACGCAGCCCAACCCCAGCAGTGATCTGACCCTTCTGGGTAACTGCCCCCAGTTTATATACTAGGCATGACGTGCTGTGGTATGGAATACCTCTTTGGCTAGTTTGGGTCAGGTGTCCTGTCTCTGCTTCCTCCCGGCTTCCCCTCCTCCCTGGCAGAGAGCATGAGACTCAGAAAGTCCTTTGTCAGAGTAAACATTACTGAGCAACAACTAAAAACATTGGTGTTATCAGCGCTGTTCCCCGGCTGAAAGTCAAAACCACAGCACTGCACCAGCTACTAAGAAGGAGAAAAATGACTGCTACTGCTGGACCTAGGACAAAGTGTCTCTTACCAAAGTCCTTTATTTAGATAAATTAAGTTTATAGAGAATGGAACTCTTTAACTTTTGTTAATATTGGACTATAATGCTGACATTAAATCTTTCGTTAACTAGTACCTTGATTATTTAATAATGTAATAAATACCTTTTCAGCACACAAGTAGATTTTACTAGTACAAAATTGCATATTCAACATTTTTAACACAGAAAAGGCCTCAGGAATCACAGAATCATATAATGGCTTGGACTGGAATGACCTGAAAGATCATCTAGTTCCAACCACCTTACATAGGTGGGGTATCCTCTAGAAGTCAAGGATAATTTGTAGTGCATTGTTAAACTTAAGAAGACTAGATATTATTCTGAAAGCTAACCCCAAAAATTGGGAACAGCTTGGTTGGGTTAATGTTTGAACTAGCCACTGCATAAAATTAACAAAGAATCATAGAATTCTAACATTTAAAAAAATAATAAAGAAATATAATCAATATTTTTTCAGAGGTTAGCTTTCTAGGTTTATGCCTGCTCAATTTTATCAAGACACAAAAAAAAATTAGTTAGTGGGGGGGTTTTGCTGTGCTTATTTTAACAGGTGCTTCTTGGCCAAAAGTTGTGCATTTTACTCAAGAGCAACATCGTTACAAAGATGCATATGCAGCACTCATTTGATCTATGTAGCACAACTGAAAGAGATTCATAGGTAGATTTAATCTTAAATAGACTAAAGTGATTATTAAAGAAACACAAAGTGAACTGAACCAAATATATTTTACTCTGAATTAAATAATATTCAGTCAAGTCTTTGGATATTTCAGTTCAAGGAAGTTGTATATATGTGTGTACATGTATATATGTGTATATAGTTCAAACCAAAGCAAGTTTTGTACAATTTTCTTTCTGGGAATTTGGTAGGCTTTTCATTACTTAGGATTTGTCACTAAGTAATTAATCATCCACTTCTCATAAGACCTTGAAGACTTGTTTGAAAAGCTTAAGGTGTATGTGGTCTTCTCTTAGTATTTATCTTAAACTCTGATCGGACTTTGGTCATACTTACATAAGCACAAAGAGTAAGTTTATGACATTTTGTACTGATTTTAGCAACTGCATTTGTGGTTGTTCAAGCATACAGCTTACAAAAATATGGTGTATAAGTGGATTTTTATATGTCTTTTTCTGTTTTCTACAACAAGCTGATGTCATCCCATAATTTAATCCTCTTCAAAGAAAACACCCTTTTCTGATCAAATATGCAGAATTTTAGTTTCTCTAACTAAGAGAAAACTAACAGTTTATTTTCTTTGACATTTAGGAAGTCACAGAGCTTTTTGCACATGTTTTGGGTTTTACAGTATCTATTTCTGTTTATTTTTCTTAAAACTCAGTTCTAATGCATCTACTGCTTGTATTAAATTTAATTAAATTTAGAAATCAGCTACATCTGGCATCTAGTTGTCTTTATTATTATTTGCCAAGATAGCTAACAACTTTTAAAAGAAAAGCAGAAATTCTCATTACAAATTGATTATACCTGGAAAAGGAACAGAAAGGGTTCATCATTGAGTGAGCAAGATCATACTTACTCCTTTTAATGCAATCTAAAAAAAAAAAAAAAATAAAGAGAGAAAAAGTGATCTGGATTTGATAGCTTATTGTGCTTCTCTGATTTTACTGAAGTAAGCTTGGTGCCAAAGACTGTAGAAATCATTAGTTCTTAGCAGGAGAGCAGTTAAATCGCATATGGAACAGCATAGCACAAGAAGAGATCTCATGGTTCCTTAATAGTTTATCCAGTGTGGATAATTGTTATTAAACTGTATGCTTTATTAGACTTCCTTTCGTTATCAAATTTTTGGTTTAGACTACTTTACAAGACAATGAACTCTCATTTGTTAGGTATAATCTGGATATCTTACAGAATGTTTTTATTACTTTAAGAAATAGAAAGGTTTCTCTGCCAGTAAGTATATTCCTTCATCAGTAGCATATTTTTTTTTATTTACGTAGATTCGAGTTCATAAAATTTAGACTTAACTTTACATATTTCATTTAAGAGATCCTAGTTATGGGGAATAACAACGCAATAAAATGTAGGGAACAGTTGGGAGACATTGAAAATAAATTATTTCATTAACCCTCAGTTGTTTTTTTTTTGTCCTCATAACACATTATATTTGTTAAAAAAAAAAACAACGAACCAAAAAAAAGACAGAAACAAACCAAAAAGAAATCCCAAACAAAAAAAAAAACAAGCTAACAAGCAACAACAAAAAAATCCGAACAAACCCACAAAACCCAAAACAAAGAAAAACCTCTAAACTCTTTACAAGACTCCTAGGAGAAATCAGGACTCATTCCATAGTAAGATATAGCAATTTCACTGACTTCAATAGATTTAGGATAGATAGCCACCCCCACTCTCTCCCAAATTAAGAGATGTCATTTTCCAACAAAGTTCAAAAGCATACTTACAACCTAGTTCTCACAGTTACAAGGACTGAGCTCAAAATCAAAATACCACTAGCAAACTGTTTCTCGGTACTGCACAAAGAATAAATAGAAGAATGCATACTTTCAGTTAACATTGAAAAAATTCATGACAGCATAGAGGTAATTTGTGAACTACAGATTTTTTCAGACAAGTTCTTCTGATCTTTCCTACGTTTATTCAGCAGTCTTGTGGGTTTTGGTGACGGCTGTGTGCTGAAGCAACAGAAAACGACTCCATCCCTATGAAGTTTAGATTGCTATCCACAAATTTTGCAGGACAATTTTAAGCACATGAATAAATATAGAGTATTTAATCTATGTGCTTTGATGATCCGAAGTCTTTAAAATGTTTTCATCTAAATTCTTTTCTCAAAAGATATACTCCATTTCCTTTTTCCTTTTCTTTTTTTTTTTTTTAAATCAGGCTTTTTCAATGCCTTTGAGTTAAACTGTTTAAAATAATAAGTTTCACCCCTACACAACAATTTATGTTATCATATATCCCTACTTTCTAGTACTAGCAATGCTCTCAGTAAATTCATTGGTGTTTGGTTCATGAAACACAAGTCAACTGGTCTTCCACATATGATGCTGCTGATGGAGAGTCACCCTACAGTTCCATTTTTGGTGCACTTCACTTACTTTAAAGAGACACCAGAGAACAATTTTGTTATTTTAATGCCAGCAGATCTTTGCAAGAGTTGATAAATACCCTAAGTTATTATATTGCTGACAATGATCTTTCCAATATCATTTTCCAGCTGCATTTCCTTCAGTAATTTTGCTAAGCAATATTTTAAAATGCACTGCAAGCAAGCATGTCATGCTTAGCTTGCTGAAAGAAGAATGAAAAGTGTAATTAACATATCCCTGCAATACTGAAAAGGTATGCCTTTACCATTAATTTTTGCAAAGGGAGAAAATGAAAGATGGAAAGAAATCATTTATTACTTGCCATAAGATATCAAATTTATCTATCTTCTTAGGTAGATATTTGGCCTAGAAATACCCCTGAAAAATCTGTAAGGATGGACTATTATGCTACCTTCCTGTAAATTCTGAGGAAATTGCTATATTCTTAGACAGTATATAGACTTTTAGATTATGCAAAAATAAGAACTGGTAAACGCAGGATTGTTGAAGTAAAAATTCAGTTATTGGGAATTGAACATATTCATTATTCTGAGTTATATGTGTGTATCAGTCAATAAGTAATTGATTTGTATTTTGACGTTGTGTGTATTCTGCCTGAAGAGTGTCTTTGTTGCCCAAACAGTGACACACAGAAGGAGGGTTATACTGTGAAAACTGGAGAAGGCTAACATAGCATCAAGAAAGGAAGAGGGCAAGAAATTTCTGGAAAATAGACCTGCTGAGTTTGTTGCCTCTGGTTACAAGAAAGAGGTGAAGGCATTGATTATATTACTGTTCTCTTCCCAGCAGGATTCTGTGCGTTTTCCTACACCCAAACTCCTCTCTCAGAAGTGCAATCAGGGCAAGCTCTGTGCCTGAATACCTAGCAGAAGAGATAGCATCGAGTGTATTGTTGAATTCAATAAAATCTTTAAATAGAAAACTACATATTTTGCCTATAATTAGTGTTATCTACACACAAAGATCCTAGGGTAAGTGTTTTCAGGATTACTACCTATGTTAGCAATTAATAGTTGAATTTTGTGAAAATAGATGTTTAGTACACTTTCTGTGAGGATTAAACCGTTTTTTTTTCTGTTGTAAGAAACTGGTATGTATCCCACACTAAGGTCCTATCATTAGCCTGTGGAGTAGTTTCATTGCTAGATTCAGACGGAAATGTGGGAAGATGAGAGGCATTGTGTTTTAACATTGCCTAGGGTTTATCTCTCTCAAGTCGAGCAACGAAAAGATTGCTATCAGAAAAGAGAACAGAAAAGAGAATTCCTTGTGTAAAGGAATAGCTATAGGGCAAAGAGTCAGAGAAACAAAAAACGAATAGTTCTTTGAAGAGTCTGTACACAGTCTGCCTTATTAAAAAAAAAATCACTGTAGATGGAAGTTGAAATTATTTTTTTTTTCCTTTCTGTATTAGCATACTGGAGCTTTAATTTGAGAGCAAGCAATTTTTTAATGCTTCCATCATAAAATCAGGGAATTACTGCTGCCCACAATCTGAAAGAAGTGTCGATGACATATCACATGGTATAAGAAGGCTCATATTATATTTTATAAAATGTACTTTTTGTATGTTAATGGTTCTAATTATTATTTTCTTCCATCTTTTTGATATGCATCCTAACAGAGCTGTTTCTACTCAATGAATTTGCATGAAGTGTAGCAAATTGTCAATCATACTTTTGCTCACATTATCACATAGTATAACTTTTATGTGATGATATGATTGTTGTTGAATTGGATTTATATTCTTATTTCCAGTGGAAAGAATCATCACTAAAGGGACAAAAAAAAACACAAAACCCTTTACATTACTATGAAAGACTTTCCCAACCAACTAGAGTAGGAAGAGTAACAACAATTTTACTTAATTTACTAATAGTCACACTGAATGTCTCAAATTTGTTCTTTCATCTACTTATGCCACATGCTTGTAAGTTCTTATTTCAGGACATGTATCACCTTCTGGTTAAGATTCAAGGAAGATATGGTACATTTAAAAATAAGGCTTAAGTGTATTTTGTAAAAAGATCTTAGAAAGTATCAAAACAAAATTCATGGAAAATCTGTGAAAAAACATCCTTAATCTGTAACATCATAATCTACCCAGTAACTAAGTAGTAACAAGTCTTCCACTTAGTCATTCAAATGAAATATACATAATTCTTTCCCTGACAGGTCATATTCTCAATTACATAAATCCAGACTCTTGCATTTTAATGTCTACTGGATGCAATTTTCTATGTTACAAATCATAAACTTTAGCTTCTTTACAAAGGACCTTCACAGATCATTAACTATTATTTGACTACCATGTTCTCAGATTGTGTTTATTTTAAATGTTAGACACAATTCTGAACAATCATGTTGTACTTCATTCTGAACACCAACAATAGCAAATAAAGTTTATTCTTGAAGATAGACTGAATTGACGCTAAATATCCTAAAGAAGAACTGAAGTATGTTAAATAACCATATAACCCCTTAAAAATAACAAAACAGTAGAAATAATTAAAAATAATGATTGAGGGGGTAATTAGCTCACCAGCCAGTTTTTACCCAGTAGTAGCTAGTTCTACTATTAATGGACTCCATCACAGGTCTGAACAATACACTTCTGCTGGAAAGAATCATTACGTTATGAAGAATTCTGACTAGGAGTGACTCTCTTGAAGCTATGGAGTTCCACTAGGCAAAAATGTGAGTTATGTTAGCAACTGAGAATGATTGCATTTTTCAATACATAATACAATAATGCACTAAAAACCATTCTCAAAGATTAGTGAAATACAAAAAGAGTATAAGCAGCATACAAGTATTAACCATAGAGTTGCTGATATGCTAAACTGCATGTAACTATTCAATAGTCACTAGTAACATATTCCTTGAACTTGTGATACCAGAAAATACTATAAAAATGAACTTCATATCATAGAATCATAGAATCATGAATAGTTAGGGTTGGAAAGGACCTTAGTATCCATAATGAATCTGAGATTGTGTCATTTTAATTTAGAATTCTCTGCAATACTAAATAGAAATCTTATGTTACTGTGTTATTCAGATGAATGATCTGAAAAATATGTATATCAAATTTTTGATGACATGATATTAGAATTAATAATATTTGAAGGCAGGATAAAAATTTTACCTTTTCTTTTTTTTAATTTTTTACTTGTTACTCTGCTGTTAGCAAAATGGAAATTTTCTTCAGAAAGATATCCAGTATGGAATGAGTGTTTGGCAGTTCTTTAAAAAGTTATACATGAAAGCTATTTACAGTTTCCATTGAATTATCCAAATATTATATTCTTCTGACTTTGAAAGATAAGAAAGTCTGTGCACTATAGAGGAGACAAGATTTAAGAGTCTTTCATATTTTCCTGCTGTCAAATGAAGACAATTTTGAGGACTATGATTTTTTTTTTAAATATAACCACCATATTATAGCAGACGAGTCCACAAAAATGCCCATGATGGAAATTACAAATAAACAATAACACTGTATATATTGGAAAATAAATAACTTAGTTATTTGAACTGGTAAATACAGACAATACTCCAAATTACTGGTAGAGAAGATAATCATCACATAAATGACTTGTAACTCAAAAGTATTTCAAGACTGAACACGTAAAATTAAAGTTGATGTCAGAATAGAGGTAGAATTTCTTGTTTATGATTTTTATAACATACACTAAAATGTTTACTCTTCTAAAAATGTAACTAGTTTCCTTACCTCACCTCTCACCCCCTTTAAATATCCTCTAAAAATAATCCTCTGAAATGTATGAAATAAATAACCTATCCATCTTATCATTAATCTAAAAAAAAAAAAAAAATCTTAGAGAAAAAGACTATAATTGGCATAAATCCATTATAAAAATAAATATATTTTAAAAATCAGTAAATGTTTGATACTGTAAAGGTTTTTTTTTTTTAATTCTGTGATTTAAAATCAGAACATTACAAGAATTGTGTCAAGACACTGAAAAATTCAGAAAGCAGTATGTTCTATACTTACTATACAATTCAGAGACATCAGACATACTAAGCTGAACATGCTGTAGAAAGATTTCAGCTGAAGTACTGAAGCATGATCACACACGGAGTGCCAGCGTTACTAGCTATGTGGAGTTACGACTGTTTTCTGAATCAATAAGTTATTTTATTGATATCAAAATTAGAAAGAGCCACTTTAACATGTGCTTATGGCTTCCACAAAAGGTGGCTATAAAATTTCAGTTTTACTTCATGTAATTCATAATGCACATCATAGAAAAATGTTTAAACGTGATTTGAATACTTCTGACTATTTCAATATTTTTTTTCTGAGATGTTCCATTTGTTAATTCTTGTTGGTAGAATATTGCACATTTCAATAGTCTGGGACTGTTGAATTGAAATTTGGGTGCAAGCTGGTTCTAAAGTCACATGGAAAAAAGTTTCATGCTAAGCTCCTAACTTAGGTGCCTATAGCAGTGCGTTGTGAAGCTGAGACGAAAGAAGATATCTGAATATTAAATCACAAATACACTTTTTTTCAGGGATGTTCAAGTTAGCCAATTTCAGACTATAAATTTCTTGCAGGTTTTTTACACTTCTAAAAATTAATCTACAATTAATAAGGTAAGTATACAGGAGAAAATGTCAAGGAACATGACTAGATTTCTGTATTTATATTTTAATCAGTCAGAATTCTGGCCTTTAGTTATGCTAGCTATTTTTATGGCATCATATAAACCTTTTTATTTTACAGATATTTTACAGATAGAGGTTTTTGCTTGTTAACATAATTTCTTGCAATTAAAATGTTTTATGACGGAACTAGTTTTCCTTATAAATTACACTTACATTATTTTTACTAGAGATTGTCCCTTCTTGATTATTGTAATTATGTAGACATTAAGTTATGTGCAAGATTCAGAAAGCATTGACTTAGAATTCCAATTTTTAATTTACATTTAATAATGGACTTGGTTTAATATGAATAATTAGTTATCATTTACTGTCCTAAGTTCAGCTGTAGCAGTTATTTTTCTTCTTAGTAGCTGGTGCAGTGCTGTGTTTTTGACTTCACCCTGAGAACAATGCTAATAAAACACCAATGTTTTAGTTGTTGCTAACTAATGCTTACTCTGGTCAAGGATTTTTCAGTCTCATGTTCTGCCAGTGAGGAGGGTCAAAAGATGCTGGGAGGAAGCAGAGACAGGACACCTGACCCAAACTAGCCTAAGGGGTATTCCATACCACAGCACTTTGTGACCAAAGTAGAAACTGGGGGGAGTTACCCCAAGGCCCAGATCACTTCTCAGGTCAGGCTGGGTATTGGTTGGTGGGTTGTGAGCAATTGTATGATGTTTATTATTTTCTTTTCCTTTTCCCCCTTTAGTTTTACATTCCCTGCCCTTGTTATTTCCCTTATCATTATTATTATTGGTGGTAGCAGTAGTGGTTTGTGTTATACCTTAGTTATTGGACTGTTCTTATCTCAACCTGTGGGAGTTACAGTCTTTCAGTTCTGCTCCCCATCCCTCGGGGAGCTGCGGGGAGAGAAGGGGAAGAGTGAGCCAGCGGCTGCGTGGTTCTGAGTTACCAGCTGGGCTTTAAAACACAACAGTTCATTGTGGCACCCAACGTGGGGCATGAAGGGTTGGGATATTGACAGGTCTGACCAGAGTGTGTCTACTCATACTTGTAATAAGCATTCATTTTTTTGGATTAGTAGTCACTCGTCACAAAGTTTATTTATTTGCTCTCACAGTTGTTGCACTTGGTCTCAGAGTTTCAGCGTGACATACCTTACTTGCAGCCATCATTTGCTGTTTGAGTGTTTATCAGTTGGGGGTCTGGGCTAAGGTTATTGTTTCGCTGTTCAATTTGACTCTTTATATTTACAGTGGTAATACTCTGAGGATGCGCTTAAATTTCAACATTCCTTTCCCTCAGTATTTTCTCAAAAAACAGCTTGCAAGGTGGCTGAGTGCTCTGTACCTTTTACCAATAATTCTCTTGTCATAACCACCAGACTGCTAAAGACTTCATATTATGAATATACTTCAATGTATCTTTCAGGATGATTTCAAGGCAATGTGGAAATTGGTTTAATGCCTGTTCACAGCTAGTCATTATCACCCAGTAATCTTTACAAAAAGCACACACTCTACTGGCAGCAGTTCAAAACCTACCACTGTCTCTAAAGTGGTAAGACATTGAGCCAATTTAATTGTTAGGCACAGGTGGTTCCTGGAAACTGCAAATCGTTGTGTGAAAGCAGTTTGAAAATGGTATTTCTGGCAACAGCAGCAAATACCATTATATTTAGATGTAAAATGTTCAAAATATTCCTAAGGAAGGTCCTGGTAAATTGGCATCTGTTCTGGGTTCAGCAGTAGCAGTCATGTTTCTCCTTCGTGGTAGCTGGTGCAGTGTTGTGTTTTGACTTCCAGCCTGGTTGGTGAAACCTTCCAGTGTTGGTGAAACCGATGTTTTCAGTTGTTGCTAAGTGATGTTTACCCTGACCAAGGACTTTGTGAGGCTCATGCTCTGCCAGGGAGGAGGGGAAGCGATGAGGAAGCAGAGATGGGGCGCCTGACCCGGGCTAGCCAAGGAGGTAGTCCATACCACAGCACGTCATGCCCAGGGTGGGGGTTAACTGGGAGTTACCCGGAAGGACACGGGCTTCCAGGTGGGACTCATTTCTTCGCTGGTGGTATCGTATTCTCTTCCCTTGTTATTTTCTCTTATCATTGTTGTCGAGGGTAGTAGCGGTGGTGATTTGCCTTGTACATTGATTGCTGGACTGTTCTTGTCTCAACCCGTAGGAGTTGCACTCTCTCAATCCTCCTCCCCGTTCCTCCGGGAGCAGGGAAAGGGAGAGCCCCCGGTGGGGGAGGCCTCGATTGTTGTCAGCCCGGCACCACTCACTGGGAGTGAGTGAACAAGTTGCCTGACTGGGTTTAAAGCACGACAGCATCAACGGGTTTAAGGTGTCTCTGGTGATTCCAACATTTAAATCTTACATTGATGGTTACTTTTTGTTGGTTTGGATTAAAAACGAAGAACATAATTCATCTTACCTAATCTTAAACACCTAACATGTGATCTAAACTATTCAACTAAGGTCTCTCAAGAGTCAAGGAACAATAATTTCCAGCTATGATTCATCATATTTCACTTCAACTTATATTACAATTCAGGATGAACTCCTTTCTAGAAATGTCTGCTTCTTTTCACTGGCTGTTCATAAAACCTACATAATAAGTTTAGATTAATGCCCAACTTTGAGATTATTAACTACATTCCATAGGGGCTGACTCCACTTTCCGTTATATAAAATAAATACCAAAACTGGTTTAAAATAGCTTTTAAAATGTACTGCGGGGGGGGGGGGGCTCTGTAAGATAAGCACAGCTGGGTATCTTACATTCTTTATTCTCCCTCAAGTAAATATGTAACTAATGCAAAATTCTTAAGGGATTTGCTATACTAAAGTATTCATTTTTAAAAGAATTGAAGTGTTCAACATGTTAATCTCTATTCTTCTTGGACTTGTATGCTGCCTGCCAATTAATGAGTTTGGTAGAGAGTCCCTTTTAACAGTTGTGGATCCCATTGCAATGCAGAAAACTTGTAAGACAAGCAGCTGGGCAGAGTCCTCCATCTTTGACTCAAAGCAGATTTGCACCAGTTTAACACCTCACTTGGTGTAGTTTTCACTCAGGTCATGAGTTCAAAAGGCTTATTCATGCTTGAAGGGTTTGGACTATCTATCTGCTACAACCACCTGCACACAATCTTCTTATGTTTGAGAGAAATCCTTTTTGTGCTGTCATGACAACCAACTTCAGTTCAGGAGCATTTTCAAAACATGCAATCACTGCCTAAGAGTGGTTAACCTCACCAGTGATCAGTGCCTTTTAACACTGGATGTACTTAGAAAATCAGACAACTGGTAGGAGTACTGCAATGTTTCCAAGTCTACCTCCTGCATGTCTAAAGAGATATAATACGAAAGACCAAGCCTTCCTGGTTTTGGTAGCTACATTTAGATATATTTTCTGAAGCAATGTGACTGGTTTTGATGACTGTGGAAGTCCTCTCTGAAAAGGTTTATGCTACAAAAGTCTCTTAAAAATGCCAGTGCTTGGGGGTTTTTTTTGAGTTCTCTGTTATTGTTTCTCCTCACAAAATTCTGTTATAAATATAGCCACTACAAGTAACTTTACAACTCTAAAAAAACATTTGTCACAACTTTATAACTGCACAATAGTCCATGATTTTGCCTGAGAGAAAACAAAGATCACACTCTTTTGACTTTCTGCAAGTACAGCAGTAGACTGTTCATAGCTTGCAACCAATACTAAGAAGGATAATATAGCTCTTCAAAAGTAATAGATCTGTATAAATACATGTAGAATTAAAGGAAAACGTTAATATATTTGGTAAAGAGTCTATAACTCTTCAATATGATTGACTGAATACCAGAGAGGGTTTTTTTCTAGGCAGAGATTGTGCCCACTCTTGTGAAACTTATTTTTGTAGAGGGGACTGGAAAGTGAGGTGAAATTAAGAAAACTAATTCAGCTAATGTTTTTGCTTATAGCACTGTAAATATTCTTAGTCTTTATGGGTTATGTGAACAGCAACAAATTTGGCAGACAAAACACCTGTCCTCAGTACAAAGTCTGAGCAGCCAGGTACTGTGATGTCCCTAAGCCACTGGAGTGAAATTGCTACATAAAAATTAGTAGGGAGTATTCTCATGAAAAAGAAATGCTGTGATTTCATTTAATCTTACTACCATAAGCCCCCAAAGGACTTTTTATTATTTTTTTCCACATAGGATAAAACTCTGGATGAAGACACAAACCTTGTTCCATAATCATTTATCAGCAAGAACCAAGAAAACTGTTTGCTCTGTTAACAGAAAAGACGTACTGAAATACACATTTCTTATTTACAGAATTAGGACCAAACTGATCTCTGCTGTAGCAGTGAGATGTTTACTGATTATTTCTCCAATAACTACCTTTACCTCAAAACAGCTACTTATGTTGCATATCTACTCTAATAATATTATTTAGGTAAGTCATCTTTAACACCTCCCAGGAAGCCAAACACTGAACAGGGACAGAATGGATGAGTATAAGAACATTTAGTAATAGGATAAAACCAATCTGTGAGTAGCAAACAACTGTCGTAAATTAAAGATTGTGTCTAAGAAGTTGAGCTTCCCTTGAGAAGTGAAAAAGATGCTAGCCTAGTTCCTACTGGTGGTAGAAATACAGTATAGTACTGAAGTGATTTTTCTCTTGGAGGAAATTGAAGATTTGGAAACATCTTGCAAAGGGCAAATGTATTAAAGGTCACATACAAAGGTTTTTATAGATGGTGTACTAGGAAGTACAGAAAACTTGATTTTTTCGAAATTATTATAGGAAAATACTGACCTGCTTCATACAGCTTTATACTAGATATAACCAGCACATTACTATGCATTCCATTTGTTTTGTGTAATGGAAATCAAGGGTTTATTCTAAAGACCTAGCTATCTTTCAGTGCCTTGGTGTTGACAAGTTATGTACACTTCAATTTAGGAGAGTAACTTGATGTCATGAAACTTCTGAAAATACATATATTAATGTCTTCTGGCCAGGCTAAGTCCTCAGAAAGTCCATTTGGAAGTGCTGCTTCCCTTGTGATTGAGATGGAAGAAATGTGTATCCCTCACATGACTCAGTGCTCATCTTCCATACTAATACTAGGGTTGAAGCCACTCCTGAAGTTATACAATGAAAGAGAAATCCTTTCAGCTTTTTATTCACAAGAGGCAAAAAAATAAAATTATTCTATCCAATATCTGTTATCTTACTTGCTTTTTAAATCCAGCTTCTAGAAAATTTTATTTCAGGTCCTCGTCTGGTAACCTTCAAAGCTAATCGTTCAACCACTTGTAGATAAAAAGTGATTTCAATTAATGCATTTGTTGAAAAGAATATGAACTATGTATATATTATTAATCTAAATAGATGTTTTCTGGACTAGGATTATCAAAAAAGTAGTAGAATGTATCATCAGTAATACTCTTAAATACAAAGCCTTTCTACCCTGGTTTAGAAGATGGATCTAAGATACGACTTCTTGCCCATTTATGTGATCCACACATGAACATAGTATAAATAATCCACTTACCTATCCTAGTTGATAAAATAACACATCAGTAGTAAACAGCTAGCAGTAACTTGACAATAAAAATCATTAAAAAGAAAAATGTAGGTGATGTTGAGCAATATACAGGATTCAAAATCTTGCTTGTGTAATTCACTACTACAGCATGATGAGAAGAAAAGTTATTACAAATTAATCTTAAAGTTTTCAAGTTCTTTAAAGAAATAAAAAAGTCATTTACTGCAATCTAAGATTTATTTCGGTACCACAATACACAGTCCTTGGAATTGATACAGTGTTCATTAAATGGTGCATACTACAGTACTTCAGAAAGTCACACACCATAAGAAATGTTTTTCCTGCTGACTGCCCCTTGTCAACCAACTCTCAGTTTTATTGTTTCTACATAAGTGTCTGTAAGCACAGATGGAAACCAGTGATATAGAAATCTTCTTATGATTCAAGTGTTTGATCAATCGTTTCTGCAGTTTGGTCATTTAGCCTGGGTGTTTTGACTATTTTATATGGGTTATTTTATTGATTTGTATGTAATCTTATTTTCACTAGAGACAATGTAGACATTTAAGACAAAATTTAGTTTGTCTGCAAGGCTAAATTTCATTCTTCTGCCTTCCCCCCGTCCCATTCTCTTCCCTATTCCCTTTTCACCCTTTCCAAAATTCTTCTTTTGAGGGAAGACTTGATTACTTTATCACTTTGTCACACACTGTCCACTATACTAATGAAGATGTCCTATCAGGACATTACAGTTTGTCTGACAGTACAGTACTGAAGTTCAATTGCTTGACCTTTATTTTCTTAACATTTTCGTATTTTCTTTTACTTACTGCCCATAAGTCAACTTCGTATATTTGAAAGTCTTCTTTTGTTTCTTTGTCTTTTATAGACAATGTTCTTTTTGTTTTGAATAGGATTTAAATTTGTTCTCTAAAATTTACACCATGGTCCCCTTTTTCACTATCAAGAAAAGTACTACATGAACCACAAAGCAGGTCTTTTCTTGTGTCATAATTACTAAGGATCAAGCATAATGATACAAAGCCAAAGCCAGAGGTGATCTTGCAGAAACAATTCACTGCTCCACAGGACCAATAATGAAAGACCCACCACAGGAGGTGAAACACTAGAGGTAAATGTGGCAGCCTGATCTGCATGAACAGTAACAAGAAGCTCAACCAGGAAAAAACAATAGGCAATAGTTGAAGATGACTCACTTTTGAGAGTTATGGAGGCACTCATTTGCTGGCCTGATGCATTCTCCAGAGAGTTGTGCTGTCTAGCGGGGCTTGTATCAGGAATGTCATCAAAAGACTACCAAGGCTAGTATGGCCAGCTGACCATGACCTGCTGTAGTTGTTTTACATGGGCAACACAGATATGGATAGAAGCAACGTGAGGACAATCAAAAGGGATTACAGAGCCCTGGGAGTGTCTGTCAAGGATTCAGGAGCACAGGTAGTCTTTTCATCAATCCTCCAGGTAGAAGGCAAGGGATTTGAAAAAGCTAGACGGATGTGGCAAATCAGCCAATGGTTACAGGACTGGTGCCACAACGAAGGGCACTTTAAGAAACCTGGTCTCCGTGGGGCTGATGGGTTCCACCTGTTAAAGAAGATGATAAGCATCTTTGGTGATAGGCTTGCCAAGCTGGTGAAGTAAGCTTTAAACTAAAGTTGCCGGGAGAGGGGGACCACAATCCATCCCACTCATACCAGTCTGATGCTAGTGCCAGTAGGAGATTTCCAGAACCTGGAGGGAAATCATAGGTCAGCAATGGAGACCCTGAAAAGCAAATGACTTCCTACCACTCCAGCTAATAACCCAGCATCATCAGGGGCCCAAAGGAAATGCCTCTGTGCCAAAACATGTAGCATGGGAAACTGTCGGAGAGAGCTACCGGAATCAAGAGAACAACTCAATATGAGTTATGCTTCTTGTTCACTTTATACAAATCCTTAACCCCTTATATACTATTTCTTACATGCGCTTACAGTGATTTGGCATATTATGATTGGATACATGTCCTGAAGACCCTTAGTGACTAACATATAATTGGTTAAACACAGGTGTGAGAACTTGACCTCAAAAGCTTGCCAACAGTCCACAGTTCTCATTAACTCGGTGAATTCCAGCCTCTTATCTTGCTTGCTTAAGCTTCTTTGAGCCTCTCATGGCCTTGCTGTATCTTTCAGGATTATTCAGAGTTTATGTACCAATTAATGCATTCTCCTGTGAGAACACTGTCTCCACATCTCCCCTTTTTTGTTTTATATATGTTTTGGGTGACCGTACTTGAGCAGGGGATCTGGGCTAGATTATATCTCCAATGTACGCCAACTACAGGCTGCTGGGCCTGCCCCTTTTTTCTGCTGTATGGCTCTCTGGTAACAGGGGAGGCCATCCTTCACATCAAGGTCTGGCATGGCATGTGTCCCCACCGCTCCACGCCTGCCGGGTTGCAGCCAGCAGCGGAGCTAAAGGTTCTTCTTGGTGGCAAACACAGAAGCCAACCCAGTCTTGCCCCTGACTGTGGTAGCAGGCCTTTTGTCAGCCTCAGTCCTTGCACCTTGTTGTCAATGCAGTTTCACCTGCTTCATCCAGTAACAAGTTACTACTACAGCAAGGCACACACAAATTTACATTAGCAGAGTAACTATTGCGGCATGTTGAAGATGCTGATGGTAGCGAGGGACTAGCCAAAGAAATTTCTTACCAGTGGAATTCTCCCACCCTCTTAATTTGTTCCATCACCTGCTTTATAACAGTACCATTGTATTAGAATTTTTCCAGCTTTTGCCTTAGCATTTTCTAGCAGCTACTGCAAATTTCCATACTCTAACATCTCTTTCACAAGTGATAAATCTATACAATACAAGGCATAGTTCCTCATTAGAAACTGGCTAGTAAATACAGGTGGTTTTATACATAAAATCACAGCCTCTAATAATAGCTACTTTACAAGCACCCATATTCAGGATGTTACTTTTCAGTTGTCCCCAGGTGATGTTTTGCAATCATTCATTTTTCTCTTCCTCTATCTCATTCTGCTTGGGGTATTCATGGTCAGCTCCTGTAGCTGAGGCATCAGGTTTTTCCATTCGTCTGTCCAGCTCATGGCAAGGCTTGACAAACTTTGCAGGCAGTCGCCATGGACCTGTAGGCAGGAGGACACAAATATAGCCCCTCCTCCAGGTTATCAGTTCTTGAGAAGCAGACAGGTTAAACTGCCCATTGTTAACAGTCGAGGAGTTTGCTGCACCATTGCCTCTTTTTTTTTTTTTTTTTTTCTGCCACCCTGATGCTGCTTAGGTGACGGTTCATAAAGCTTGTGGTTGCACTACCCCTCTCGTTTTTTCAGTTAGCAGTTCTTATTTCAACCGATCTATCTATTCCTCCAAGTCTTGGATTCACCCCCAGGCTACGTTAAACATACTAAGCAAGGCTCCTACCATGCACCCACTGTGTTGCGGGTGCTCTTTAGGCTTTGTCTGTGGTGTCTCTACAAATTGCCTCAATACCTCAATTGATTGAGAGGTTGGGTTTTGTTTTTTTTGTTGTTGTTGTTGTTGTTTGTTTTGTTGGTTTGTTTTTTTTTGTTGTTTTTTTTTGTTTTTTTCCTTCACTCCTTGGCTCTGGCGTCCATCCTGGGCGTTCTGCTGGTGGAGCACTGGGAGCTGAATCGGAGGTCAGCTTTTTTTTTGGTTTTTTTTTTGTTTGTTTTCATTTTTGTTTTTGTTTTCCAAAATTCTCTCACCCTGCTTTGCACAGCTACAAATGCCAGCCTGCTCAGCAGCAGCTATAAAAGCCTGCCTGCTCGGCAGCAGCTACAGCTGCCTGTTAACCATAAATACCTGCCGGCACCCGCACTTTTGCATTAACCCTTTCTTGCCCGAAATGTTAAACTGCTACCGGTTAAAAACTTTTACATGAACCCAACAACAAAAAATACACAGAACACCGTCTGCCCTCAACACACACACACACACACACGTATGGGATCCCACAAGCACACACCACACAACTACAATATTTGAAGCACAAAATCCAGACAATCATTACTTCCACTACAGTCCCACATACAGAACGTGGCACAAGGACCCTGTGGAGACTAACAGCAAACCAACTCCGAGAAGCATCATTGCAGTGCGAGGTGGCAGGCTCATCCCTAGCGGGCATCCCCACAAAGGCTCTGCCTCCCCCACATCGTATGAAGCTTGGGCTTTTATACTGACCAAAATGCACACTCATTCCGACACAGGTGGCCAGCGTATGTTGGAAGAAGTGGCCAGCAATATCTTTAAAGGTCTCCAAAGGTCGACGGAAACCTGGACATACTTATATTTACCAACTTCTAGTACATGAGTATCACAGAGAAACTGTATTAAATGAGTTGTATATGGGGTCCCAAGTCCACAGTGTGTCACAGAATGCCCAATACCCCTGATAAGAGCATAGGAGAGACCTTCCCACCACCAGAAAATCACACAATACGTCTGTATCCCGCGCTGATCTCGCTTCCCTTAAGAAAGACTGAAAACATCCATAAACCGGATGTCCTGAGCTCAAATTACAATTCATTCAATCACTGACAAGGGGGGTGTCCTGGGGTGATGCTGACTCTTTCCAGGGTTTCACCCATCAATCTGGCACCCACCGCAAACCAGAATCTGTAATTTACACACATATAACCTTGACCAGTTAGTTTTACTTCCACAGGACCTTTCCAAATGCCGGTTTCCAAATCCCTGCACTGGACCAGAATACCCAGAGTTTTAGTCATATAACCTGAACCTAATGCCTCACTAGAATTAAATTTAGCTAGAGGTATTACAGATAACAGGAAGGGATTCTGCAGGTACATCGCAAATAAAAGACTAGGGAGAATGCAGGCCGCCTCAGGAAGCTCTCAGGAGAACTAGGTACACAGGATTTGGAGAAGGCTGAGGTTCTGAATGACTTCTTTGCCTTGGTCTTCACTGCCAAAGGCTCTGACCAAACCACCAAGTCTTGGAAGGCAGATGCAGGGACTGTGAGAATGAAGACCTTGCTCTCACTGTAGGAGAGGATCTGGCTCGAGACCATCTTAAAAATCTGAAGGTGCACAAGGCCATGGGTCCTGATGGGATCCATCCGCGGGTCCTGAAAGAGCTGGCAAATGAAGTTGCGAAGCCGCTGGCCATCATACTTGAGAATTCATGGCAGCCAGGTGAAGTTGGGGCTGTTGAGGCTGGAGAAGAGAAGGCTGCATGGAGACCTCATAGCAGCCTTCCAGTATTTGAAGGGGGCCTATAGGGATGCTGGAGAGGGACTCTTCATTAGAGACTGTAGTGATAGGATGGAGTCTCCTTCCCTGGAGACATTCAAAACCCGCCTGGACACATTCCTGTGTAACATTATCTAGGTGTTCCTGCTCCGGCAGGGGGATTGGACTAGATGATCTTTTGAGGTCCCTTCCAATCTCTAGCATACTGTGATACTGTGACAAGGGGTAACGGGTTAAAACTTAAACAGGGGAAGTTTAGGTTGGATATAAGAAGGAAATTCTTTCCTGTTAGGGTGGTGAGGCACTGGAATAGGTTGCCCAGGGAGGTTGTGAATTCTTCATCCCTGGCAGTGTTCAAGACCAGGTTGGACGAGGCCTTGGGTGATATGATTTAGCATAAGGTGTCCCTGCCTATGGCAGGGGGGTTGGAACTAGATGATCTTAAGGTCCTTTCCAACCCTAACAATTCTATGATTCTATGATTCTATGACCATGTAGTATAGCAGGGGAGTCATTAAAGTCTCCTGTCAATTGCAAGAAAAATCATAACATATACAGCTTGAGTATAGGAGGATTTTAAGCCATATGTGGTCATTGCCTGTCAGGCCTCCTTAACTATTTTGAGATCAAAAGCTTCCCACTCTTTAGCCCCCTGCTGTGTAGTAAACGCAGGATATGCAGAGAGGCCCATTGCAGAAAATTCACCAGTAATAATCGCATCTTTGACTAACCCGTTCCAATGGTGCGCAGGATTTGTGCCCCTCGATACCTCTCCCCCCCCCCCCCCCCCCGTTTGCCTTCTTTAAGGAAAGGGTTTTGCGGAGAATAAAGTGGTGGCACCAATAGAGATGTGTCAATCTGAGTCTTGAGGGCTTCAAGCTTTTTCATCAATTGTTGCACCTGAGCGTCTCCAAGGCCAGTGAGTAGTTGCTGATGAGCTGAGCACCAACCCAGGAGACGAAGAGTCAGAGGATATAAATTTGGCTGGGATTCAGGGGACTCAGAGTCTGATCCTGGGTCGAACTCAGGGTCTCCGTTGTTTGCAGCTATGTCTTTCTTGTCAGGTGTCTCTCATTCTGTATGTGGCCATCTGTGGACCTGGCTCTTGCCTTCATCTGCTTGGGGCGTTGATTTTTTCGGTGCCATTCCAGGTACCTCAGGAGGTGCAAAAGTCATAGCTGCAGCACTATGATGGGGGTTAGGGGAGACAGCCCCTTCTGGAGCTGTGGTGGCAAATACAGAAGCTACTGCTGCCCTTTCCAATTTCATCTCTTTCAAAGTCTCAAACACCAATCTCCAAAGCGTGGAGCGTTTCTGTGCATCTTTGGTCCCTTTACTAACCTCGCGATCATGGGACCACTTTAACAGCCTCTGTAAGGCGGCACTATCATATTGCAGTCCTCTCTTAGAGAGAATGTGTTGGAGGAGCTTCACTACCGCCTGTTCCTCTTTAGCAGTTTTATTCCCTTCAATGGTAGCGTCCCACAAAGAGTCCACAACTTCCTACCACTCAGTAACGCTAAACATTAGTTGTGGATCCTTAAAATGTCCTTTTTCTTAAGCCCAATGGCATAGCTCTCAGAGCTTTTTCGTGCTCACACAAGCCTCTTGCTTAGCAAGTAATTGTTCCAAAAGTGTGCCACCTCTCGATCCATAGCGGGTTTTAGAGTGTGGTCTTACCTGTGCAGGCGTGGGTGCGCAGTCCACAACAGCTGTCTCTTCTAGCGGAGCTTCACCGCTTTTGCTAGTAGACGCTCCTGCACCGTCATCTCCTCTGCTTCTCCCATCTGTGTCTTTGCAACAACGGGCGGACGCAGTTTGAAGAAGTCCGAGTCTATCCTCAAGTCCCTGTTTGGGTGCCAAATGTCAGAGAGAGTGACCGGAATCAAGAGAACAACTCAATATGAGTTATGCTTCTTGTTCGTCTTATACAAATCCTTAACTCCTTATATACTATTTCTTACATGCGCTTACAGTGATTTGGCATATTATGATTGGATACATGTCCTGAAGACCCTTAGTGACTAACATGTAAGTGGTTAAACACAGGTGTGAGAACTCGACCTCGAAAGCTTTCCAACAGTCCACAGTTCTCATTAACTCGGTGAATTCCAGCCTCTTATCTTGCTTGCTTAAGCTTCTTCGGGCCTCTCATGGCCTTGCTGTATCTTTCAGGATTATTCAGAGTTTATGTACCAATTATGCATTCTCCTGTGAGAACACTGTCTCCACAGGAAACAAGCAAGAGGTGTTAAAGGTGTGAGCACACATGAAGGGCTATAACCCCACCGGCATCACAGAGATGTGGTGGGATACCTCCTGTGACTGGACTATCGGAATGGAAGGATACAGATTCTTAAGAAAACAGTCTATTGGGGATGAAAGGGGGTACTGCTCTCTACATCAATGACCAGCTGCAGTGTACAGAGCACTACTTGGGGGTGGATGAGGAGCTGACTGAGAACTTATGGGTCAGGATTAAAATGAGAGCAGGGACAGGGGACATTATTGGGGGGGTCTGCTACAGCGCACCCAACCAGGGTTAAGTGACACGTTGTTGAACCCAAGATATCCCACATGAAACAAAACAGTTTTTGCTGATCAACTCTGTTCCCAAATTAGTCAAGTCAATACAACTGCATTTTGGATTGCATCTCTAGCCCTTTAAGTTCAGCACAGACCCTTTTTATGTGTTACTATTTTAAATATCAGTTTTAAAATACATTTTAGGTAGTACTTGTTTATACTGTTTTCACCTACTTATCTGTATGCTGTAAATACACTTTTAGGTGATAACTGGCAAGGATTGAAACATATGTTTATCCAGATTTGATTTCAACTTCTCTTTCAGTTGCTAACACCTTTTTACTAGTGAAAGAGGATGAGGCCCTCTACAGACAGATAGTTGTGGAATCACTTTCTCAAGCCCTGCTATTCATGGGAGTCTTCAAGCACTCTGAAGTCTGTTGAAGGGCCAACACAGCAGGACATAAGCAATCCAGGAGTCTCCTGGCATGTGTTGATGTTAACTTCCTTCTCCAAGTGATAGAGTAGGTGGATTATACCCTCACTAACAGGGAGGGGCTGGTGAAGAATGTGAGGCTGGAGGGCAGCCTTCAGTGATCATGAAATGATGGAGTTTGAGATCCTTAGGACAGTGAGGTGGGTGTGCAGCAAGCTTCCTACCCTGGACTTCAGGAGAATGGATACTGGCCTGTTGAGGGTCTGCCTGGTGGCATTCCAAGGGATAAAGGCCCTGGAAGGTAGAGGGGCCCAAAGAAACTAGTTAATATTCACTTATCACCTCCTCCAAGCTCAAGAGCAATGGATCCCCACAAAGCATAAGTCAGGCAGGAACACCAGGAGTCCTGCATGGATGAACAAGTTGATCCTAGACAAACTCCAGCATAAGAAGGCAGCCTACAGAGGGTGGAAACAAGGACAGGTAGTGTGGGAGTTAATAGTCAGGGCAGCTGTTCATCTCTGTCAGTGACATAGACAGTGGGATTGAGTGCACCCTCAGCAAGTTTGCCGACAGCACCAAGCTGTGTGATGCAGCCAACACACTGGAGGGAAGGGATGCCATCTGGAGGGACCTTGACGTGCTTGAGAGGTGGGTGACTGCAAACCTCATGAAGTTCATGGAGGCCAAGTGCAAGGTCCTGCACGTGGGCTGGGGCAATCCCAAACACAAATACAAACTGAGCATAGAATGGATTGAGGACTTAGGGGTGTTGATTGATGAGAAGCTCAGCAAGACTTGGTAGCGTGTGCTTGTAGCTCAGAAAAACAACTATATGCTGGGCTGCACCAAAAGGAGTGTAAACAGTAGATCAAGGGAAGCCATTCTCCCTCTCTGCCCTCATAAGACCATACCTGGAGTACTACATTCAGCTCTTCTGGGACCCCCAACACAAGATGGACCTGGACCTGCTCAAGCCATTCCAGAAGAGAGCCACAGAGATGGTCAGAGGGCTGGAGCACCTCTCCTGAAGACAGGGTAAGAGAGCTGGGCTTCTTCAGCCTGAAGAAGGCTATGGGGAGACCTTTTAACAGTCTTCCAGTTCCTAAAGGCAACCTACAAGAAATCTGGAGGCAGATATTTTACAAGGTCATGTAGCAATATAAGAAGGGGGAATAGCTTTAAACTTCAAGAGGGTAAATTTAGATTAGACATTAGGAAGAAATTCTGATTCCTGATTCCTGTTATAGCTATAATACAGCAACAATTGCTTGCTACTGATCATCAATAACATTCAGAAAAAGTGGAACTTATCATCTCTAGTAGAATTTCACTCTAGTGATATGTCAATTCTGATGTCATATCCCTGCATTTAAAAAGCAAATGACTACCTATTTTTGAATATCAAGTTTAGATCATAAAATACAGACTATGAGCTAGTAGAAACTTATTAGTTGCATATAGGCAAGTCATCCATACAAAACATTTTTTTAAGAGCATTAAACTCTCCACTATGAAAGTGACACACTAGTACAGGTTTCCCTGAGAATCTGTGATGCTCCATCCCTGGAAGTGTTCAAACCCAGGTTGGACAGAGCTTTTAGAAACCTGGTTTAGTGAAAGGTGTCCCTGCCCATGGCAGGGCAGTCAGAACTAGATTATCTTCAAGGCCCCTTACAACCCAAACCATTTTATGATTCTAAGATAACAACTAGTAATGAGTAAGGAATGTTAAGATGAAGTATATTGTTAGTGTTACTCTAGCAAGATTTTTATTTTAATTTTCAAAAGTGACCTGATTTACGAGTCATTTAAACACTCCCATCACACTCATCTTCAATTCTCTGCTATATACATGTACTGCAGTTACATGAAAAGATTAAATAAATCACCTAATGCACTTTGGACAGCAATAGATGCCTCTGTATACACAGTAGACTTTACTCATTGTATTCAATAGTCTTCATTTATTGTTTGGTAATGTTCACATTTGCTTATGTGTAGTCACTGCTATCTGAATCCACAGCTGAATCACACTTCAGGTGCTAGTCAGCTTCCTAAATCATAGGTGTGCAGTGCCAGCTGATGCCACAGAGTATATGGATTGGTCTCTGACTACTGGTTCATAAAGATACTTATCTCCTTTGCCATACTTATCATCATTATATGATCTTTTTGGCTATCTGAGGATGTCTCAAATGGCACAAACTGCCTGTGTATAGACATCTCAGTCATAGCCTGTATGTCAATCTGAATTAGTTACTCTAGTACCTCCAAAAACATGGGAATGAAATAGGCACCTCTGGAGAATAATTTGCACAAGATAAATGTAAATGACATCCTTTCTCTCTAAAACTATCTATTTGTCTCCATGATTATGTTCTCCTGTGACTAGCTAGATGTATTTATCATAACATCATAACAGTAATAAAAGTATTAGCATTTGTAACTGAATTCCAAGCTCACTAGCTATGTTCTACAGTTAAGATAGCAGAGACGAATAGTTTAAATTTTTGAAATTTAAGAAATAACATTAAAACTGAAATCATAGAAAGGATAATATTTACTATTTTACCTCTTTGCAATGGTGAGACCTTTTTCTGCAAGTAGAATTCAGTAAGGTCATTTTGTAAGTCTTTTTCATTATGAAAACCTTCACTTTGTGTAAGAATTTTGTAAATGGTTTGACCACAGAGGTCAGTGAATTTACAAAAATATTCCTGAACAGTCACTCAAACCCCACTCAAAGTAGTAGTTTCCTCTGGGGTCATCTGAGCCTACTCAGATGATGCGGACTTTCTACGTAAGAGATACAAAACCTTGTCCCAGAAGGTTTTTCTTTAAAAACAGTGACACCTCAGTCACACTGGAGTTTGGTATCCCTAGAAACAGGCCACTAAATTAAGGTAATTCTTACGCTTTACTGCAACACATATTCCTTCACCAAAAGTTTTGGAACTAGTAAATAGAGTTACAAGACTGAATAGATCAAAATCATGCAAAATATTTGCCTTAGAAATGGCACTTAAGAGACTCTTCAAATATACCATATGCTTTTCTGGCATTATTAGAGAACTCTGGAAATACTCATAGCAGGCTAAAATCAATAAAGTCTCACTATATTGTTATGGTTCCTTACATATTAAGTCATGAATAGTTTTGAAGAAAGAATGAATAGAAAGAAAATAGTTTTGCTTTAATCACATTTCTAGGGTTATTACACTTATGACACATTTAGTCATTCATTTTTCAAGTTGAGCTTTAGAATATTTAAATTGCATTATTAATAGCAAATCTTCAGATATCAAATATGAAATTTCCCATTAAAAATGAAAATAACATACTTAATACATTGCTATTATAAACTGTGTTTAACCACAGCTGGCAGCTAAGCCCCATTTGGGAGCTCACTCACTCCCACCAAGTGGGACGGGGAGAGAATTGCAAAGGTAAAAAGTGAGAAAAGTCAGGGGTTGAGATAAAGTTTAATAGATAAAGCAAAAGCTGCATGTGCAAACAAAGCAAAATGAGGAATTTATTCACTACTGCCCATTGTCACGCAGGTGTTCAGCCATCTCCACAAAAGCAGGGCTCTGTCACACGTAACAGTTAGTTGAAAAGATAAATGCCAAAATTCTGAGAACCCTCTCTCTTCTTCCCCTAGCTTTTTTGCTAAGCACAATGTCTTATGGTATGGAATATCCCTTTGGTCAGTTGGGGTCAGCTGTCCCAGCTGTGTTCCCTCCCAGCTTCTTGCACACCTGTAGCCTGCTTGTTGGCAGGATACAGTGAGAAACAAAAGGTCTTGACACTGTGTAAGTACTGCTCACCAAGAAGTAAAACATCAGTGTGTTATTATTATTGTTTTCATCACAAATCTAAACTATACAAAATACTAAGAAGAAAGTTAATCCTATCTTCTCCAAAACCAGTACAATGGTACATGGGATTGGAAACAAAGTTACAATTTTTTTCACTATTGACCATTAAAAAATACAGATGTGATGGGGTACAACATTAGATTTAAAAACAGAATATAGCTCAATGTTAGCACACTTGCATTTAGGTCAATGCAAGTGTCAATTAGTCAATACTGGTGATTAGGTGTCCAAGTTCAATATTGGAACATGCTGCCCAGGGAAGTGGTTAAATCCCTGGAAGTATGTAGAAGATGTGGAGATGAGGCACTTACTCTGGGACAGGGTTTAATGGTGTACTTTGTAGTGTTAATTTTGTGGTTGGACTCAATAATCTTAAAAGGTCTTTTCCAACTTAAATGACTGGATTATCCTATGATTCTAGGATACTCCCCTCCTGTCATGGTTTAAACCCTAGCCAGACAGCTTGTTCACTCACTCCCAGTGAGTGGTGCTGGGCTGAGAGCAATCGAGGCCCCCCCCCCGGGGCTCTCCCCTTCCCCGCTCCCTGAGGAATGGGGAGGATTATCGAAAGAGTGCAACTCCCACGGGTTGAGACAAGAACAGTCCAGCAACCAATGTACAACACAAATCACCACCGCTACCATCAACTACAACAATGATAAGGGAAAATAACAAGGGAAGAGAATACGATACCACCTGCCAAGAAACGAGTCCCACCTGGAAGCCCGTGTCCTTCCAGGTAACTCCCAGTTACCCCCCACCCTGGGCATGACGTGCTGTGGTATGGAATACCTCTTTGGCTAGCCCGCGTCAGGCTCCCCATCTCTGCTTCCTCACCGCTTCCCCTCCTCCCTGGCAGAGCATGAGCCTCACAAAGTCCTTGGTTAGGGTAAACATCACTTAGTAACAAGCGAAAACATCGGTATCACCAGCACTGTTCCCAGGCTGGAAGTCAAAGCACAGCGCCAGCTACCACGAAGGAGAAACATGACTGCTACTGCTGAACCCAGGACACCTCCTTAACATCTACCCCTTGTTACAACACTTGAGCAGTCTTTCTTGTTAGATCTGATACAGATCTCCATTTTATGCAGTATGACTTAAAATAAAATTTTAAAAGATTAGAAGTAAAGTGTTCATCAAAAAAACCTTGGGCCCAGCTAAATGCACTTTTGGTTTAATCACCAATGAAGTCAAGCAAAATTAAATAACTATCTGTAATACAACAAACTTATGTAGTAATAGGAAATACTTGTATGACTTGTGACTTACGTGACACTTACTTTCCATGTCCTTACATTTTCTATGTAGAAACAACTTATTTCATTTTTTATCTTTCTTTTATGCTTTGTACTCAGTTTTTTACATCTAAACCTAATATGCCACCTGCAAGCTCAATCTCATTTTTGTATTGTTGTCATATTCTAATAATTTCACTCTTTCTGTAGTTCTTCTACCTGTAATTTCAAGACTGCAATTTCTTGCAACCATGCAAGATGAAGAAGCACACAATATAATTTTTAAAGTTTATTTTCACACAACAGTAAAAAATCAATATTAGACATGACTGCTGTATGTTTAAAAAATATTGTGCCTTGTTTTTTTTTTTTAAAATAAAGGAGTTCCCATTTTAGTCACTGCATTCTTCAGACACTTCCTTTAGAAAAAAGCTTTTTGCTGGTATTTTTATGTTTCAAGATATTAATTTCCATTTTTATTATTTGCTCCTGCAGAGTATACCTAGAATAGCAAAGTTCAGAACTGGAACAACAGGAAAAGAAAACATCTGTACCAGTATGCCAATACCTGTATATAGCACTGAGATCTCTCTTACTTTCAGAGACCTAAGGAAACAGGCAGGAAAAAATACTGTTCATCAAAGAAACCTATTTATTTCATGTACTAAAAAAATCCCTAAAACCAAACAAATAAAAAAAAAACCACACAAGCCAAAACCAAACAAAACCAAATACATCAAATAACTCACTGTCAAAAGAGGATCTGAAACAAGATAAGCTTTTAGAAAGGCCTGCTTAGAAAATCTGATATTCTTAAAATTACATCATTAAGAGACAATCTCAGTTTCTGGCAGAGCATTACAAGACTAAAGTCTTTGGCTAATAAAAGAACCTATAATATCAAGAGATACAGAAATTGCTGACATCTGCCATCTCAATTGATTTAACATGATTCAATTACAACTGCAGAAAGACCAAGAACATTTTTGCTGCCTAGACTATGAATATAGTGCAATACACAAAATTCAAAGACTTCTCAGATTATATGAAGGCAATAATTTGATAAACAAAACTGACCTAGAGTTTCTGAAGCTGAAACATATCTCTATGTTAGTTAGTCTTGTTAGCTCAGGTGACTTTTACTGGATGTCGTGGCTTAAGCCCAGCCGGTAAACCAGAACCACGCAGCCACACACTCACTCTTCCCCCTCCTCCCCCTCTCCCAGAGGAATGGGGAGGAGAATAGAAAGAATGTAACTCTCACCGACTGAGATAAGAACAGTCCAGTAACTAAGGTATAACACAAACCACTGCTGCTACCACCAATAATAATAATGATAAGGGAAATAACAAGGGAAGAGAATACAACCACTCACCACCCACTGACCGATACTCACCCTGACCCAAGCAGTGATCTAGCCCTTCTGGGCAACGACCCCCAGTTTATGTACTGGGCATGACATGCTGTGGTATGGAATATCCCTTAGGCTAGTTTGGGTCAGGTGTCCTGTTTCTGTTTCCTCCGAGCTTCCCCTCCTCCCTGGCAGAGCATGAGACTCAGAAAGTCTTTGGTCAGAGTAAACATTACTGAGCAACAACTGAAAACATCAGTGTTATCAGCGTCGTTCCCCGGCTGAAAGTCAAAAAACACAGCAGCACACCAGCTACTAAGAAAGAGAAAAATGACTGCTATAGCTGATCCCAGGACATAGATACTTAGAATATTTTAATCTCCAGGTGCTCCATCAAAACTGTATTACGCATTTTCAGTCAGCATGAAATAATGTTTATTATGTCATATATTTATAATAAACATCATGTTAAAAAAAAATAATAAAAAAAGAGAGAGAAAAAAATTGAACAAACCAGACACACACCTCCCTAGCATTTAATCTATAGTGCATTGCCCTTGACCCATTTAGTACAGAGAGGACACAATAAATCAATGTTTGTTAACAAATACTTAAGTAGAAAAAGCAATTTCATGGGTCAGGAAACATAGTCATGAAACATCTGGGAAGCACTGGTACATTGCTTGTTGAGAAGGGCAAAGCGAAAATGGCAAAATTCCTTTGATGTTCATGTGCATTCTGAATTCCTTTTGTTATAATTTTGGCCAAACTTACTTTTGTGTCAATAGCAATTGTTAGCAATGTATTCAGGGAAAAAAAAAAAAAAACTTGGGGAAATTTAAAACATTTTAAGTAATATAGTTTAAGTAATTGAGGTGGTGAAGACGGAAAAGGAAAACAGACAATGCACAAAATTCTGTTATGAAATGCTTCATTCCAGGGCTGGATCTGAATCTTCAGTGGTCCAAAGAGATCATTTACTTTCAAAGTCAGTAATAATTCTGGATAGATTGTCATTTTGCCAAATTTCAAGTCACCATTTTGCCAAATTTCAGGTCAACTCTTACCTAGTGAACTATATAGCAGAGAACAAAACACTGTGTTTATAGACATCAGTAGCACTAGATGCTTCCACAAGATATATACATTCCTAAAAACCAAAAATCAACCATAAAATCCGAACCCTCTCCTCTGAGCCAGGAACTGCACAGGAAATACGTGTTCTTAAAACAATCTCTTCCGTACTATCTTTACTTTATGCAGGTCCAAAGACTCTAAAAATTTTCCAGTGCTATGTCTTCAAAGAGGCTCAGATGACTACTTAATTCATAATAGAACCATCTTCAGCTAAAAGTATTAAAACTTTTTATCCACACACCTGACCTTCACATTAGCATCTAAGGAATATGACAATGAAAAGAAGATGCTGAATTTTTATTAGACATCTTAGCATCTTCAGTTATATTAATTAAAATTTGAATGAAGGCATCTGAACTTGAGAATTTGCCTTTTAGTATTATTTATAAAGTATCATTTATGCATCATTGAAAACAAACCACAATGATTTCACTGCCTTTCTAGTAAAACAACTAGCTGGGTTTTCCTTTATGAGTGGGATGTGTTTAGTTTCATCTCAGAATATTCAAAACCGTTTAACAAATATTTAAAATGATAATGCCTAAAGCTTCAGCTTATCAGTCCTCTTTCACATAAATCTGTTATCAGAGTTAAGTTTGTTGAGCTAAAAAGACAAAAACTTGGCCATATTTTAGTTTTGGCTTTAAATAGTAATACCACAACTCAACTTTCTTCATGGTAGGTTGCATTACAGTTCATTTCCCTTTCAATGATATTTTTTTTAAGCTAAGATGTAAATAGCATGTAGGTAGTTCTGTAACATTGATCATTAAAAAGAACATTGATATCATGATAATGATCTTCAGTGAGTAAGCATTACTTTAGGAGCAAACATTCAACAACTTGTCTATTAAGGAGACGTCTAATGCCTGTATTAACAGTGTGTCTAAATGACTGGTAGTTGTTATGGCATACAAATGATAAAGTGTGAAAAAAAAGAAAAAAATAAATGTGTACTAGTGTTTGGCTTTTCCCTCTACTTTCTAGAAAATATAAAACAAAACAACAAAGAAACCAACCAGAGCTGGGTAGACGTACTCATGATCTTTTACCAGACTCCACACAGTTTGTGGGAGAAACCACTGGCTCTCCAGAGGCAGAAAAACAGAACAACAATTTCATTGAAAGCTTCCCTAGACCTCTTTCAAAAGGAACAAAAACTTCTCAAGTTCTTATTCTTAGCAAAGATCCAAAGTAGAGGGAGAAAAGAATAAAGGAAAAAAAAGAAGGAAATAAAGAAATAGGCTCACCAACCCAATGGATTCATCTATGTCTTCTCAATGCAGCAAACTATAGTCCTTCCAGCTGTAGTCCCTTGAACTGATTAACCCTTGGTAAAATCCTTCCAGCCACTAACTCCGACAGCATCCACTGTGAACGGGAACACTCCGCATGGGTCAGGCTCTCTTGGATCCTCCCATTCATTTCAAGGCTGCATTATGTCGTGAGCTGTTCTGGAATGTTCCAGGTGGTGCCAGGGGGATCTGGTAAGCCTGCGGCCCAGTTGACGTTGTGCACTGATGGGCGCCGCGGTATCTATGCTGCTGTCTCTGGGCAGTTGATCTCCATGGCCTCAGTGCAGACACACAGGAAACCATCCCCTGGCTTCCTGAAGCACCATCCCCTATTCTCCCCTCTGCCATTCACCCAAGCAACAACCCGCTGCGCACCACGGACAGGCTCTCAGCCTCAGTCAGTTCCTTCTGTCTTTTGAGCTGTTTTGAGATACACAAAAAAAGGGTCTCTTGACTATCACACTCTCTGACACTGCATTCATCATAAGGTAGACAAGTGTTCTGTTGTGTATTGGAACTTGCCATGGTTTAACCCCAACCAGCAACTAAGTACCATGCAGTCACTTACTCATTCATGCTCCCCATGCAGTGGGATGGGGAGGATAACTGTTCTCTTTTAAGATGAATCACAGCAGAAATAGAAGAAAAAACAAAAATTCCAAAGACAAGAAAGAAAACAGTTTTGGATGAGTCATTATCAAATCATTTGCACATTTCATAACTGTGGCTTTACACTTTGATGCCCCATGAGCTATGTGAGCTATGAATGTGTCATGGTTTAAGCCCAGTCGATAACTGAGAACCGTGCAGCCACTAGCTCACTTTTCCCCTTCTTCCTCCCCCCAGCTCCCAGAAGAATGGGGAGGAAAATAGAAAGAATGTAACTCCCACCAACTGAGATAAGAACAGTCCAGTAACTAAGGTATAACACAAAAAACACTCCTGCTGCCACCAATAATAATAATGATAAAGGAAATAACAAGGGAAGAGAATACGACTGCTCACCACCTGCTGACCAATACCCAGCCCGACCTGAGCAGCAATCTCGCCCTTCTGGGCAACTGCCCCCAGTTTATACACTGGGCATGACGTGCTGTGGTATGGAATACCCCTTTGGTTAGTTTGGGTCAGGTGTCCTGTCTCTGCTTCCTCACAGCTTCCCCTCCTCCCTGGCAGAGCATGAGGCTCACAAAGTCCTTGCCCAGAGTAAACATTACTGAGCAACAACTAAAAACATTGGTGTTATCAGCGCTGTTCCCAGGCTGAGAGTCAAAACCACAGCACTGCACCAGCTACTAAGAAGGATAAAAATTACTGCTACTGCTGAACCCAGTACAGAATGGTATGGAAAGAGGGTGTCGTGGTTTAAACCCAGTCAGGTAACTCGTTTGCTCACTTCCAGTGAGTGGTGCCGAGCTGACAACAATCGAGGTCCGTGTCCGTCTCCCCCCCCCCCCCCCCCCCCCCCGCACCGGGGCTCTCCCCTTCCCCGCTCCCGGAGGAACGGGGAGGAGGATCGAGAGAGTGCAACTCCTACAGGTTGAGACAAGAACAGTCCAGCAACAAATCACCACCGCTACTATCAGCTAAAACAATGATAAGGGAAAATAACAAGGGAAGAGAATACGATACCACCGGCCAAGAAAGCGAGTTCCACCTGGAAGCCCCTGTCCCTCCGGGTAACTCCCAGTTACCCCCCACCCCGGGCATGACGTGCTGTGGTATGGAATACCTCCCTGGCTAGCCCGGGTCAGGTGCCCCGTCTCTGCTTCCTCACAGCTTCCCCTCCTCCCTGGCAGAGCATGAGCCTCACAGAGTCCTTGGTCAGGGTAAACATCACTTAGCAACAACCGAAAACATCGGCTTCACCAACGCTGTTCTCAAACTAGAAGTCAAAACACAGCACTGCACCAGTTAACACAAAGGAAAAAAACATGACTGCTACTGCTGAACCCAGGACAGAGGGTCTTACTGGACACCTGCGTCTGCTGATATCCTGCTCATGATGACCTACTCATGTCACTACTTTCTTACTATCGTGTCCTGCTTTATGAAAACGTTACAGATGTTTTTTCAGAAATTGGTGGTAAGATTTATCCATGTCTCACTGTTTAGAGATAAGCTCCAAAGGGCAAAGTAGAACATTAGACTTTAAACTTGGTGCTCTGGAGGGCATAAAGGAAAGGACAATGGCTTTCACATGGTTAAAGTAGCTGTAGTAACTAATCTGTGCACACAAGTATCAACATAGGCCAATTTCTATTGCATCAAGCCATATGTGCAGGAATATTTGTTGATTTTTAATTAGGCTATAGTGTTCTAATTCTGAATAGAAACAATAGTCTCAACAGAAGTAAGGAAGCATGCTATCTTGTCCCTATTATTTTTTTCTAGTGCATGTTCTAAAATAGGTTCAATATTTGATAAATTAGTATCTCATTTGAGTTATAAGTTGCAAAGAAAGGGATTTAAACACTAGTTTTGTAAACTCCAGATTTTTACAAAGCAATTTCTTTGACTGCTGAAGACGAAAATGTGGATCTCGTAATTAGGTAGTTAAAATTAACAGTGCCTGAATTAGTCTTAGATAACATCCCACCTTGAGGACATTGTAAGAGATGAAACAAAGCAGGTTTGGGGTTGTTTTTTGTTTTCCAGCTCTTGCTGACTCTTGGCATTAACAGGCTCTCTAGAGTTTCTAAGATATTAAAATTATTGCAAGACTTAATTAAAAGTACAAACATATTCACATGTACACATACAAACTGCAGCATATAAGAACTCAGTAGTATTAATTTAAATAGTTCAAAACCTCTCTGACAACATTAGTAAGCCTTACTGTCATTAATCACAGTGACCTGATCCCAAAACCCCCCAAAACAATGCCATAAAATGCCAATCTTCTATAGTATTAGTATAAGCATACATTAAGCTTTTACTTTTTATACAAAATCATTACTTGTATTCTAACACTCTACTGTACTTTCATCTTATGAATGCTGTTTCAAGTACAAACCCCTCGCGTTTTATTTATATCTATCTATATATAGTCATGTATTGCCTATATGTGTGTGCATGCAAGAGCAGAGATTGAAACTATAATTCATATATCTTTTAACAGGATATATATATATGACTCAATTTGCTTATTCAATTCTAGCAATACAGCAAAAATGGTTAAACTGAGTCCAGTTACCCCAGGCATCTTTTATAGCCAAAGGACAGGAAAAGCAGTGTCTGTTGATTGTAGTCATATTTTGGAGAAACCAGTTCTTAATAGAGATGTGATGTATTAATGTCTTAGTTTAGTAAAATTATTCTAAATCAGAGCCAGATTACATTATATAAATGTACAGAGAAGTCCACTGGCTATTGCTAAAGAGGAAGATGTGGTACTTAGCAAAAAAATTGCTTGTGTTTCTTGTTTTGTTCCAAAAGAAGAGGACAAAATTTAGAATTTATTTTGAAGTAAATATTACAGTTCATGAAAATAATTCAGGACCTTATAATACCCCTTTAAAAGAGTTTCCTAACTAGGTAATATATAATATTGAGGCACATATGGATAATACATATGACTTTCAGCCAATGAGTTATAAATTCCACTGACTTCTGTAGAAATATGATTAGGTTTTTGTTATAATACTTATTATCATTCCTAGAAATCCTTAAGGTAAGAAGTGTACTAATGGAGATTTATTACACTCAATTACAGAATATTTGCTAAACTTAATATGTCAGCTGAATTCCAAATTCCCTAAAAGCAGAAGAAAGTATTCTATCCTCTTATTAGCTGTATGTTTATTTTTAGAATATGCATTGTAACAGAAATAGTGAGAGACAATAATGGTGAAATGTTTTCTGATGTGGAATTTTTCCATGTGTACTGGTATTTAGTGGAAATAATGTGCTTGATTTATATGTTGGTCTTCAAGACACCTTTTTAAGAACATGATGTTGCTTAGGTTAAACTTTTGTTTTGTGAAGAATGGTATACCTTTTTTGTTTATCCAGTGTTTCTATGGTATGTTCTACTAAAAGACTGCACCAGGTCATAGAAAGGAAGGCTCTTTCCTGATGGCTGTTCAAATTCGGGTAAAAACATTTAGAAAGAAAAAACGGCAAACTCTCCGAGAGCAACTGAATAGCCCATATTCTAGGAACACATAGAGACATATTAAAGATTATGATGCCCCAAAAGTCATCCTATAAGTTGTTCATTTAAGAAAAAAAGGAGAGGTAGTATTCCACCATAAGTGGAATTGCTAGCATGCCCCTTTGTATTACAGTCTATCTTAACTGTATCTAATCTTCTTTGTGTTAAAAATTTATTCCAAAGTCCTTAAATTGTTTCTTTTCCTGGGATGGAGGGTGGTTTGATTGCTTTGATTTTCTTATTTCAAGATTAGAAGCCCTTTCAGTGTTTCTGATGTGCTTACTTAAGGCAGAGGTGCAGGCATATCCAGATTTAAGAGCTACATAACTTTCAGACCCGCCACAAAAACTCGTGTCTCTGTGATTAACAGCTGTATGATGGTTAGTACAATGGTTTTAGTAGATATCATCATTACCAGAGCATATGCAGCATGTTCCAGTCAGAACAAAAATGGCTTGAAGCAGCAACCAGAAGAAAAGCTGAACTGAATTGTTATGGAAACTTCAAATCATAAAAGCTGTACATAAACAACTGTATTTCTGCACATCCAAAATTTTACATAAGTGAGATTTTGTTATGTTGCAGTTTCTGGGCTTTTTTTCCAAAGCATTAATGGAAGCTGGAAGCCAAACCTATGATTATAAAAAAGAACCTTGGGTGTTTTGCTAATTGCAAAGAATTCATGGCCAGCTGGAAGTCAGAGCAATGTGTGCTTAACTGCTCTGAATAGTCTGTGTTTTACATGTAGTAGTCTGTGCATATTTGTTCTGATTGCTGAAGGGGAAACAATTACTGTTTAAGAAAGATTGTCCATTATTCCCCAGTTAGAGAGACATCCTATAACAGGGAAAATCTGACTACTATTCTGTGTACTCTGAGAGAAACCATTCCTTACTGATACGGTGCTGCATAAATAATCCCAGTTATGTTATTCATGCAAGGTGCTACGTAATCAAGGAGTCAAAATCTGAATTTTTAAATACACTATGAATCACTACGAAATTACTAAAGATTTGTAACTGAATATGAGACAGAATATGAACTGTAAGCATATAACTGAATTCATGTTCATTTGTGATTTTCTTTCCCCCACCATAATCTAGGGTTAGTAAGGAAAGCAACATAAAAACCAAAGTACATGAGAAGAATTCAGTCTACTTCTCAGTTGCTGACACAGCAACACAGTAGACAAGGTTTCAACTTTTCCTTTCTCATCAAGTCTTTGTCTTGGGGAAAATACGCAGAAAACAGCACCTATGTAGAGCATTCCTGTAGGAATGGTGTCTGCATGGGTCTAGCTGACTGATTAAACCAATCTTAATGCTATTTACAGTTCAGTAAGGCAAAGAGGCAATTTCTTCTTTTCTTTCTTTAAATGGCTAATTACAAAGTTTATATTAAAACTTAATTTAGATGATTTAGGTTAAGGGAATTCAGCAATACATAAAATACCTTGCTCCGAGAAAGATCTAACAGAAAATATTTCTTAATGTTAACATTAAAAATATTATAAACAACAAACAAGGTTGCTACAGTATCATCCAGAGACAGCGCAGCAAAAGCCTTGTGTCTATTCCTAGATTAACTAAAGATGAAAGTTGCCCTCCAGTTTCTCTTAGGAATGTGTCCTAAAAGAAGTAATATTTCTGGGTCTGACACTGGTATCGATTTTCATTTTCCTAATGTTTGTCCTTAATTATTTTATAGAGAATACTCTCCATGGGTCTGTCTGTGCTGTTCACAGTGGAGTTGTGGTTATAGAAATATATATAGACCACAAATATAGAAAATAATATTTGTTCCTTGACAACACTGAAGAAATACTATTCCAAGTGTGAGTTGTCAATGGTACGTTTTCAGGGTTATTTTCTGTTCTCACAAAAAATATTATATGGATTTATTCAATCTCGTAAGGCCTTTTCCTGTTTGAATAAAGTTATGCCCTAATTCACAGAGCCAAATTCAGTTCTTATCTCTCCACATTAAGTTCATAGAGGCTTCAGATTTGGAGTGAGGCACGAATAGGTCAAGATCTGCACTCTAATTTCTACAGAAAAGGAGCCTGTGTATGCAAATGTGTGGGTTGGATCAGTCTCAGGGTACTGCATCCAGCCTGTTGGAAGCCTCAGTGTACACTGACAAGTCAATTAATTATATTTTGAAAGTCTTTTACTAACTAAAAAAAAAAACCCAAAACAAAAAACAAGCAGATCTTTGAAGCACATATAATCAAATATATTACCATAAAGTCTCTTCTTTAAAAAAAAAAACAAACAAATGCAAATTTTTAAGAGTGTCAGATCCCAAACAATCAAATACAGAAATATCAGGTATCAGGTACAAGCCTGGTAATATTTTATAGTGTATTAATGTAATCACATACAACTTCATAAGGGAAGATAAAGGTTTTATCCTCAGGTCCCTCAGGCTTGTGAAATTGTATATCTCTCTATCTAAATTATTTTTATAAGAATTAGTACATATTTTCTTTTTTACATAAAAAAAAAAATAAAAACCCAATATGTAGAGAAGAAGAAAAATAATAGTAATTTCTTTAGGTTTATAGCTGTGAAATACTTACTCTGCTGATTTGAAAATATTAAAATATGTTGCTGTTCCTTTGGGCTATTTTATTGTTCAGAAATAGTTTTTCAGTTTATCTTTCTGTCTTGTTCTGTGATCACTTCAGGGCTTACCAGGTTGCATTTCTATACCAGACACCAAATTTCTAAGGCTTTTTAGAGTATCTGAAGAAATCATCTTTATGTGACCCCCAAAGAGAGACAGGAATAAATGTGATGTAGCTATACAAAAAATATCTTCTCCATAGGAAGAGATAGGTATTCCTAGGGTATTAGGTTACTGCAGCACAATTTTTCACTCCAGTGTACCTGCATGTGCACTGTGGTCATTACTGTGTTTTCAGTGTAAGAAAGATCCTACTTTACAAATAAATGTCGAACTTTAGGCACATTAACAATCCAAATCATGCTAATAAACCCATTCATGTGTGTATACATGTAAAATTTGCAGAATTAAAATAAATTCCTTAGGTTAAACATTTATGTCTGTGAATTAGTGAACCTTCAAAAATGAAGTGAACTTAATTTTCATTTTGGTTTTAAACCAGATTTTTTTATCACTGAGGATTAAAACAAACAGAAAAAAAAAAAGCAATATGGCAATGATTAAAATAAAATAATCAAGTTAACTAGTTAACTTAAATGGACAAAGGGAGGAAAGAGATTTAGATCTGAGTGTGAGATACTTATCTGAACTTTTCAGGGTCATGAAATCTATGCCAGCACTGATATGTTCTTTGGCTGAAAGCGCAGCACATTAGTGCATCTCTCAGTCTATTAAAAATCTAACAGTGAAAAAAAGGTGAAATAAGAGCTGACAACATGACTTAGATGCTTCATTTGATGTTGCAGTTGTTTCTTTAGTTCAACTATTATTTTTTATCACCTTGGTTTCACGGTCCAATTCTTTGATAACATTGAAGAAAATAATATCATAATACTAGGCTCATTTTGTAAACTCAGTGTAGCCTAAATGTGCTACCTTATTACATGTTTTTTTTTAAATAATTAAACTAAAAACTGGACAAGATCTCAGTTCCCTGAATTTCAGGTGCCTGAAGTCTGCTGGAGAGGCTAAAATCAGAGCTTAAATAGTACTGGAATTGCATTTCATTAAGAACCCAGACTCCATTTCATTTTGCTTTTGCAGTACCTTTAGTGTTCATATTGTATCCAGTCCCAGGGCAATTGCTTATTCTCAGAGCTTCTCCAAGGCAATGAAATGTGGGTATTGGAGCCTTCCTAATTTCTAGCTCCACAGAAGTCAAGTCCACAGATACCTTTTCCAGACTGTTTGCAGACGTGAACCAGTTTCCTTTCCATCACTGAGGCTGAGAGTCTGCTTCAGCTTCTGTCAAAAAAATGTGCTGGCTGTCAGTTTTAGAAAAGAGGCTCTAGCTGCCATAACTTTTTTGGATCCCTTGCTGCACAGAGATAAGGATGGTTAAACTGACTGTCAAGTGCAATTTTATTATTTTTTTTTTCTGTTTTGCTGATGTTGCTTTGCCTAGGAGAGAAACAGATAACCACATGATAATCAGACTGACGTACTCCAATATGAATTCTCACATTAACGTTTTATAATAACATTTTAGAATTGTTCTGATGCCTTTTTACTATGCTTTTACTTTGTGCGAGTTTTCTTTGTTATCTCTAAGCTAGAGCAGCTTGATTTTGATAAACAAAATCATAAGTAGACAGAAATGGAGACAGGTGCCACAGTACTTACTCTCATGCACTTCCCCTCAGAAGCTATTATACTGTAAAGGAGTTAGATTTGCTTCCCAGACTGTCCTGCAGCTGGCCCTGCAACCCTACAAGAGCAAGACATGGCCCTGAATTGTCCAGGTCTCACTTTGACTTCTTGTCAGGTTGTTTGACTTCTGGTCTGAGGTTGTTTCAGACCTGGGACTTACAAAACTCTTCTGACTCCATCATTCAGACATGGATATAGGCTTGAGTGGGTGGCTGAGGTTTCCTTGAATTTGAGTGTTCTTTCTTCTGACACAGTTTTATTTTGGTGTTTTAGACATTCTAGTATTCCTTTTCTCACTTCTGCAGCCATCTTCACTGATCCAAAATGAAAATTAACATGGATTCCATTATCCTGTAAGTGATAAGACTGATTTCAAATTTACAAAATTTACAAAAAAATGCCCCAAACTAAAACAAAATAAACCAGAATCTATCAGCTGTCTAGTAGTGAAAAGACAGATGTGATTCAGGTGTTATCATGACATTTCTCCTAGGAAGGTATACTTTGGTTTTGAGACACTAGGTCTCTTGACCATGGCAAGACTCTAAGGAATGCTTTGAAGATGTGTAAACTTTCTGAAGCCATTTATGCCAAGACCATGGAATACTTTAGATGTTTGCAGATTAAACATCATGTCTACTGATCAGCTGGAACAACCTGTAGAGCAAATACATATTGAGCTGAATTGTCCTCTGGAGATGCGTATTTTTCTTAATTAATTGGTAAGTCATAGATTCCAATGAGTTATTATGTCCCTCACTCCCTGCTTCTCTCCCCCGTGCCCTCTATCACTATAGCTATGTCAGGGGCAAGTCAGGTCTCAGGAGGCCACAATGGCTGTGCCCGCTGGCCCCACTCTCCTGTGGCTGTTGCTATTGTGGGTTAATGTATATACAGGTAAGTAAAAAGAAATTGGTGAAATCTGAATACTAAATATAAGGAAGCAGAAGGAATCAGAACATTTGTGAATAAAGGTATTAAAAAAACCCTTCCTCCTATGGATTCAGGCAGCGGAAAAAGTAAGGAAGCAAAAGACACCACGTTAACAAAAAGAGCAAGCAGTTCTTCATTCTTTCATAAAGACCACTGGAATTAAGACAGCAAATGTGTGCAGTCATTTCCTTCTGCAAATATAAAGTAGCAAGAGGTCGAGCAGTTTCTGGATTTTTAGACAGAGCTTCTTTTTATTTGTTTTTAATCAGTGCTATCTGAGCACTAGTCGGCTCTGGTTCTCCATTCTCCCTCTTTCTCCCACTTCCTGAGGGGTAGGAAAAAAAAAAAGAAAAAAAAAAAAAAAAAGACTAGTAGTAGACATGAATAATAAAAAAGGTTGTCTCCAGTAATCCAATGTACTTTTTTTTTGTGGAAACCGTCTCTTAAGATTATCACAGAGCTTTTCACTGAAACCCCCAAATCTGTACTGTGGGGCATATAACCACATCATAAGAAACCATGGTCTTCTGCCAGTGATATATAGCAGAATCCTTTTTTTGGCTGGCACTTTGATGTTCTGTCTTACAAGAAAGAGTAGGATAAAAGTCTTCAGTCTTTATACAGTCATGGGAGACTGCACTTTCCATCTTATGCAGAAAACATTATTTTCTGCCTCACAGGTCTATTTCAACATAAACCATAATGCCACACAGTAAAAAGAGTTTTAATTTTACTACTTTAAAGCTGCTGTTTTGGGGATTTGCTTTGTTTAGGTTATCATCGTTCTAGCATATTTCTCTATCAGTTTCAATATCAAAAGCAAAAGCCACATTCATAACCTGAGGGTAAAATTAGCTATATAGTTCTTCATGCACAATGTCATTAAGGAAATGTAGGCAAACCTAATCTATATAGACTTGAAAGCACCTCTATGGTTGACAGAGCAGTCTACTGACGCCTACTATTGTAGTTGCATGGAATTAATCAGGGGATCAGTACTCATGATTTGTCTGAAACATTTTGGAGTTTCTTCTTCCTGAAATCAAAATACGGTTTTTGTTTAAGTGTTAATTGTAGGAGATCATTTCAGTGTAAGCCTCCTATGAGACAAAATACAGAAAATATCACATTTTAAAAATACTAATATTTCAGGGTGAAAATTAAGCGAGCAGGTTCATTTACTTTTCACAATTCTTACAATACCTAGAGTAACTTCCTCAGTTTTTCTGATACATTGTCCCATTAAATCTGCAAGACAATAGCAAGTATTTTCTTTGCTTTTTCTTTCTTTGCATCCATCCATCCATCTGTTGTATTTTTACCTTCAGATGTCTTAAGTGAGACTTAAGAATAAATGGATAACATCAAGCCATTCCCCCTTTACAGTGTAGGGGAAGTGCCCAGGGAAGTAGGACTGCTGTACCATCATCATGATTGATCTCATTATTTGCCTGAGGCCTTGGCATTGTCTACTGGTAACATATTTAAGCTCTCATTTCAGCTACACACACAAAGATAAGGTACCTCAAAGGCCAGAGGGAAGGCATCGTTTTTAATTTGTGTTTGTTTGTTTGTTTGATTTTGTTTTTCCCACAGGGATGTTTAGTAAGACAGAAAGCACTCTGTTACAAAAAAAAAAAAAATAAAAGTCCTAGTTCTACAGGAAACATGGGACAGTATAAAATCAAAGAAAGCATCCTCTTATTGTTTCTGAAAACACATGAATCTAAGTCTAAAGTAGCATTTAGTCATCAATTAATTCTAAAGTTAATGGTAAAAAAAAGATCAATATGTTTTTAATTAGAGAAAAGAAACTGTTTCCTCTGGATATACAACATGCATTGTTCCATCTTTTAGTTTTGCATCAATAAGAAAGTGTAGATCCACTGCAGTAATGACTAAAAACTGGATGGGTGGTCATTAATATCTAAAAAAGCTGGGTTCACAGACCTAGCTGTACTGAACCTAGATCAGTTTAGTGTTATCCATATTTTCACATTGATCATATTTCTTGGCAGCAATAGTAAAGTTCATGAAAAACACATCAACTACATGACACTGGGTGTTTTATATGACAGCTGAAAATAAACATCACTTTTTTGAATGTGAAAATATCTGTGGAAGAGAAAATAGATATTTTTATCTCTAAAAATCAAACTACTGAAGAGCTAATACAATCAAAGAACTATTAGCTATTGGAGAACTGTTAAAAATCAAATAACTGATAATAAGCAGGAAAATATTCCATTTCCACGATTTGAAGCATCACAGATATTATTTTTTTTCTTTAGAAATAAAAGGGAAAAGGAAGAAAACAAGGAAAAAAATATGGGTATTCGGGCTGTACTGAAGTCCTTCTTGTATCAAGATGAAACCTCTCCCAGTGTAACTTGTACCCATTGTTCTTTGTCTTCTCCATGTGGCTTTTTGAGAAGAGAGATTCCATCCTCTTTGAAGATGCTCTTCAGTACTGGAACACTGTAAGTCCTGCCTTGGCTATCCACCAGTATTTCCAAATAGAGTGGGATGATCATATCTTTATTTTTGTTAGTAATACTCATGTGGATAGAATCATAGACTCACTTAGATTGGAAAAGACCTTTAACATCAGAAATCTAATTGTTAACCTAGCACTGCTAAGTCCACCACTAAACCATGTCCCTGCTTTCATGTAGTTGCAGTGATCAATAAGGTATTTCCTCAGCCTCATTTTCTCCAGGCTAAAAAAAAAACAGTTCCCTCAGCTTCTTCTCATAAGAGTTGTGCTCTAGACTCTTCACCAGCTTCATTGCCCTTCTTACTTGTACATGCTGCAGCACCTCAATGTCTTTCTTTTAGTGAGGGTTCCTTTGTAAACTTCATGCTTTCTTGTTAGTCCACTTTTTCAGCATGTCAAGGTCTCTTTGTAAGATTCTTCTCCCTTCTAATGTGTTCACCCATATCATCTAGTAACGGTCTCACAGTTAGACAGAGTTTTTCTAATGGTCAGTATTAGCCTTGATCCAAATCCTTTTAAGATGAGGTTTTAGAACAAGATAAAACATGAAATAAAGTATTGCCTTATTGCTGTATTTGTAAGTAAGCAGGGTAGCTGAAGGCTGCAACTGTCAACTGTCATTTGCATAAAGCCATTTTTATTGTAGGTTGCCTGTCACCTGTCATTTTTCAGGTATAGTCAATGTCATGTTTTTGAAGATTAGTTGAAGAGTGTGTTTTATTGTAACATACTCATCTATTGTGGTTGCCTTTATGCATAATATTAGAAAATTTGACATTTCTAGGTTCCATTCATGTCATCATAAAGAACATCTACATATATTTGAGAAGAGGAAGCTCACCTTCAAAGTGTCTAGTTCTTTACACTGACTAAAAAGGAGTTCCCATATGACTAGCTTAGCTGTTGACACATGCACTATAGAGGATATACATACACTATTCATATACAGGGTACATGAACACATATTATAGTCTTGGAAATCATGTTTCTAAGAAAACTCTTTAGTGTAAGACTAATGAAGTGGTGAATTGTCTAGAGAGGACATTGTGAAGCATCAGATCTTGGAGGAAACTATATGTACATTAGGCACAACATTTACAAGGAATTATGTACTACTGATGTTCCCTTGAATATGTGAAATAGACTTTAGTTTTAAACCTACGTAATTGTATATGAGAATCATAAGGTTCATTAAAATCAACATGAATGTCCTATTAAAGAAAAACAATCATATAGTTGACTTTCTCTTTTATATTTTTGAAGCAAAAATTGAAGAGTTTGTAATACAAAATGTTGTCAAGTGAAAAACAACAAAAAAACCCTCTGACTACACGGAGTTTGCTCATACTCATTTACAGTGATTGAGAGTATATACTTTAAAAGCAATTTAGAAAATTTGGGAATGGACAGTTTGAACTCTCCAAATGTAAGTTGAAGAGAACATCTTTGTAACAGACACTTCAGCAAAATTAGACATAGTCAATAGTCAATTCATGATCTTCAGTGCCTAGATACCTAAGTGCTAATATTAATTATGCATTTAGCAAATTACAGGTATGGGACAATAGGTCACATCTGGAATATCTTACTGTTAAATAAGTCTCACTCTTTTTCACAGATTTTGTGTCACATATTTGATACTCTTCGACGATGCAGAATTACCTAGAAACAAACTCTGATTATTTATTTCAGTTAAAGTAGAATCAGAAGCAACAATCATATCCCATGGCAAAGAAAATGGTAAATAATAGCTCCCTGAGAAAGATGTCTAGCCTTTTAGCAGAGGGGGATTAGTAACAGATTAGGAACAAGTAACTGAAAGGATTCTATGATTCTATGATTCTATGAATCAAAATTAAATGTATTCCAGTGACATGAAACTGAAGTTCTAGAGGAAAAGGGTGTTCCTAAGGCCTCTGAGAAGTTTAAGTGCATTTCACTATGCAACACTCCTTAGAGATGATGTGTCTGTTATTTTGATTCTAACTAACTCCCCTGTGCTACGTTTTGCAGTGTGCTTACTAATCAGTTTCTATACTGTACATTCAGTTAGTTTTCTGCCTCATTCATTTATTAATGTAAATTAGTGCTATAGCTTTAATAAAAGGGAAGTATCTCTTTGCACCACATAGTTTTCTGACATTACAGTCAGGAAAAAAAGTATCTCTGGGCATGATTAAATACCGTGAGTAGCCATTGTTGGATGTCCTCTCACAATAATAGAATCAAATTAGTAAATCAATAAATAATGTATGAGAATACAACATTTGAATACAATATTCAAAGCATTCTGAGACCATGGAATGAATTATTACATATGTATCCATACCTTACTATAATGTAAGTTTAGCTGGGATTACTACACTTCCATGATTTTGAAAGGCAATAACCTATTCATGAGTGAATTCTATAGGTCCCAGCTAATCATGAAATGGATGTGTAGCAGAGGTTAATGTGCATAACAGTTTTACCCAAGAAAGTAATTTTCCTTGGCACCATAATTTTAAAGTAGAAAGCAAAGACTGAATATTTTGATAGTAATTAGTGATATAAAGGGCTACTTAATTAATTTTTCCTATTGTTTACTAACTTTTACCTGGAGGTAGATGTCAGAGATGGTAAATAAAATATTTTGAAGAAATAATAACTCACATTATTCCTATAATTATATGGAAACTGTTGGTTATAGTCTTGGATAGAAACAAAATAACATTTTCTTCTGTATTCTCCATTTCTAATCTATTGTTAAAGAAATACTTTCACCCTAGGTATTCCATAAAGCAGTCTTAGGCTTTAAGTCCAATAAAGTAATTTATTCAAGGGGTACAGTAGTAGAAACAGCTCAAGCTGGGTGCCTCTGGGGAAGGACCCAGAACAAAGGAATCCCTGGGCCTTTACACCCACAGAGTCTATGTACCCATTCTTCTCAAGTTCTGCTCTTCATGTGCCTCTTGGTCTCATGATGATTTTTGTTCTGGAATCCTCTTGATCTTATTGGAATCTTTGTCTGTACCCAGACCAGTGTTTGTCTGTTTCTTCTCTGGATGGGTTGCACCTTCTACTAATAGTCAGGGCTTCCTTATCTTCCAGCTTGCACTGGCCTTTAGGGCCTCTGGACCTCCTTTTCCTGTAACCAATCAACAGTTCAAGGAAAGTTCAATTGTTCAGCAGCTTGTGGCCTAAGGCTTCAAGAACTTTAGTTACTCCTGTTAAGAGAATCCATTTAGACAAACATCCAGATAAAAGAATTCAACTAACTTAATTTACAACACTATGCTTTATTTGTAGTTCTTTCTATTCTTCAGAATTATCTAAAGAAGATTCTTTGTCATACATAGCTCTTACTTTGTTTGCCTGTGCATCCCCTTCTTTTAATAATCTTGAATTTCATCATCTATATCTGAACTGTGGGGCAGAGGAATAATTTTTGCTTCCTACATACCAAGAAATTCACCCTACCTGCATTAGCTCAAACGGGTCCTGTTTAATTTATAATTATTAAATTTTCAGATAAGCTTTCCAGGTCTGTCCTTTTGGACTAATTACCTTCTCAACTGATTAGAAAGTCAAACTCCCCCTTTGCTCCTTCTCTATAACTGAATGAATTCTGAATAATTTTGTCTATGCATCATTATAACTTCTTGAAGAGGAATATAAAATGTGCACTTCCTAATTTAACCTACTTTTTAAGAATGAAGTACTATTACAGGAAAAAAGCATGCTATCCAATGATGCTCAAGACAGAACCACTTAGAGTTAGGGGTCTGCTTTTGTTTTAACTACATTATTTTAACTAGTCTGTGATTTTTTGAACCAAATCTGAAAGAATACATCAATGTGTTTCTTCTTTTCACGCCTTTTTGAAATGTGTCAGCACACTTCCTAAATAAGGAATATTGGTAGGTAAATAGTTAATTTTGTGGTTACACAACAACCTAAGACAGGTCTACCATACACAGGTGTCCTGGGTTCAGCAGTAGCAGTCATGTTTTTTCCTTTGTGTTAACTGGTGCAGTGCTGTGTTTTGACTTCTAGTTTGAGAACAGTGTTGGTGAAGCCGATGTTTTCGGTTGTTGCTAAGTGATGTTTACCCTGACCAAGGACTCTGTGAGGCTCATGCTCTGCCAGGGAGGAGGGGAAGCTGTGAGGAAGCAGAGACGGGGCACCTGACCCGGGCTAGCCGGGGAGGTATTCCATACCACAGCACGTCATGCCCGGGGTGGGGGGTAACTGGGAGTTACCCGGAAGGACACGGGCTTCCAGGTGGAACTCGTTTCTTGGCCGGTGGTATCGTATTCTCTTCCCTTGTTATTTTCCCTTATCATTGTTTTAGCTGATAGTAGCGGTGGTGATTTGTTGCTGGACTGTTCTTGTCTCAACCTGTAGGAGTTGCACTCTCTCGATCCTCCTCCCCATTCCTCCGGGAGCGGGGAAGGGGAGAGCCCCGGTGCGGGGGGGGGGGAGACGGACACGGACCTCGATTGTTGTCAGCTCGGCACCACTCACTGGGAGTGAGTGAACAAGTTACCTGACTGGGTTTAAACCACGACAACAGGTCAATTGTTGATCTCTTGTCTCTGGGGAGTGGCCATGGAGAGCCAGTCTGATCAGAAGTCCCTTTAGAAATTCTGAGTGAAAAGGATCTCTTGTAGAGACCCATCTGGTATTAGCAAAGCTAGTGATGTGTGTTTTGAGGGTATCTTTTCACTCTGGAGTAATAATCAGATCAACAAATAGCCCTGTACATCAGTACATATTGGAATTTATCAAGGTGTCATATTAATGCAACTGTTTAGAGAAGACAGAGCATTTCTTTCTTCCTTCCACTTTTAAAAATACATGACGTTCTCATTCCTAAAGGAAAGGTGATATATTTATTTAATTTGCTGAGTCTGAATATTTTCAGGTAAAAATATCATATTATGGAAGAATACGGTTTTATCTGAATGTTGCAGGGAAGCCTTGTTTTTTATGCTCAACAGCTGTTCTGTCACTTCCTTTCTAGCATTATAGAGACATTATTTTGGTTGGTAACCTAGCACAGTTGACAGGGACAAAAAAGGAACATTTCTTCCTGTCACATAAAACATCATTATTTATTAGTTGACAACAGCTCCTCAAGATCACATCAAACACAGCTAACAAAACAGACATGTTCCTTTGCCAAGAGGGTGGTCAAACATTGGAGCAGGCTTCCTAGAGAGGTGGTTGATGCCCCAAGACTGTCAATGTTTAAGAGGCATTTGGACAATGCCCTTAACAACATCCTTTAGCTTTTGGTCAGCTCTGAATTTGTAAGGCAGTTGGACTAGATGATTGTTAAAGGTCACTTCCAATTGAAATAAATAGTTTATTCTATTCTAGTAATCCTAAATTAACAATTCAGGAGACTTGCTCCCCACCCCCCACCCCCACTCCCCATACAGCATTAGTTACATATTATAGACATTTCATATTTGTTTTTTTCTAATAATAAATTTTCTTCAAAGAAAGACACCTTCCTCTAGTATTTACTTTCATGTCTGAAAAATACTACCCTATTTTATCCTATTTTGTTGCTGTTATTCATGTGCCACCAGCATTAATACAACATTTTGTCTTTTATATTAGATTCTTTTGACTGCTTTAAGAATGTAATGAAAATAATTGTTAATGACTGATAATGTGAAACCACTATTAGCATGATGATGTTGCAAGACCAGGAAAGGAGATGACTGAGGTAGGGATATATTTTAAACAAGCACTTTACATATTCTTTTGGTCAATAAGGTCAATATGGTTATAGGTTAGTTTTGAGTTAGTAACTGAGAGATGAAAGGCTCCCAACTTTGTTATACTCCTTCATCTTTCATCTATTATTCAGAGCAGTCTTTACATCTTCAAAAGGAGGATGCTGTAGCTGCTCAGTTTTCAGAATCTCTGAAACTCCTTGGTTTTTTTGAACTCACAGTCAAAAAGTTAACAAAACATTCATATTCCCCGATAATATTTTCTAGATTCTATACAGTTAAGTCCATAGTTTTTCATGTTCATTATTCTGTTCATAATGAGAATATTAAATGGCTGCTGAAATACTGTTTTGAAGAGAAATTACAACAAAAAGGAAAAGCATAGGGTCTATTTTAAAGATCTTCTCAACTTCTACAGTGCAGTGAATGCAATACAAGATGGTACCGTATGGACTTGGAACAACTGCTACATGTAAAGCAAGCTTCAGAGTAGAAAACTGATGCACAGCATAGGAAAAAAGCATAAATAAATATCTGAAGTATATTTGCTATACTCCAAGTGAAACAGATCTGAAAAAAGTTACTGTAGGAGGAAGTATTAAGACAATTTTCAGCTTAAAACAGTGCATTCTAACTGTTCCCCAAGAGTATTCCTGCCCATAGAATTATTTTTTAGGAAGATTGAGGCATTGTTTTCCTAAATTATTTTGTACCTATTGGGCTTTAATATTACGGAAAAAATGCCCCAAACAAAACTTTCAGAGTTTAAATCCAATAAAGGAACTAGGCTCTCAAACATTATGTATTAGAAAATCTCTCTCTGCCTTGGGAAATGGTTTCTGCGTCATGATGGTAAGTGCATTATATCTCCAGAGGAGTGATAGACAACTTGCTATACTTATTTACAGAGAGAAAGAAACTGTGAAGACTTACTTAGGAGACATTTCAAGGACAATTCTGTTTTGAAATCTCAAAAAGTTATTCAAAGCTGAAGCACCTGGCACATATATAAAGAGTCCTTATGGTTATTCATTGGGAAAACAGAGAGAAGATTTTTAATTTAAGAGGTAATGCTGATAGTTTTATGTCATGGGGTTGTGCTTCTAACCTTTCTTATCCTTTCCTCTCAGAAAGACAATGTTTTAGACAGCCATTACCTGAAATATATAAGCAAACACCTGAGTAGGAATCCTGGAACCAGAAGCCTTTCCTTTTCTGCTGCATGGTGTAAATATTAAGTTAAATAACCATGTTTTATTTCACTTGCTCCTTCTCTGACTCCTTGAAATTTTGTGGGTTTTTCTGCATTGCAGCTGACCTTCACAAGTATACTGGAGAAGCTTAAGATTTCATGGTCCGTGAAGATAAGCCTTCTATAAAGGTGTTTTCAATGGAAGGGAATCCAGGGTTGTTCTTTATAAAAAAAGACAAGTTAGTAACAAAACAAGTCAGAGTTTAACACTCTCTTGCCAGATTCTTTTTAGACATTCTTCACGTGGAGAGTTTAACACCAGATTTACTTGCTTGAAGATATATGATTTTACACAGGATTTTGATTTAGCAGAGCAATATAGCAATGTGCTCAAAACACAAGCACAAATTATGCTTAGCAGACTACAGCAATTGCAATATACATTTGACTTACAATATAAATGTGATTCTTATTACCATTTACAATATAATCACCATCTTGATGCTGGGCACTCCCAAAACCCGGGACAGAATATATGTGCTTAAACCAGCTAAAACCTGTTGTTCTACTCCAAGTTTTTTTGTTGATTGTTCAATTTTATACTACACATTGGACTAAGCCGTATATACAATGTCGTCCACTATAGTGGTCTGACTAACTCAGGAAGACATTTATAATCTTCTGGTTAATTCAAGGACAAACTAACACAGCTGATGATTCACTCAGCTGATACAACTGCTTGATTTCACCAGCTAACACAGCTGGTTGATACATTCAAGTGCTGCAGGCATTTATCTAAAATAAAAACCTCTTCCCCCCCCCCCCCTTCTTTTGTGGTGAAATAATTTCAGCTGTATTTTCAAGAGCTGTAGTCAGTCATTCCCTACAAATTTCCCTGAGCTTCATGAGCATGTTGCCCTTGTAAATCTTCTGCTTAAAGGGTTTATTGATCATTCACACCAAGAAAGCATGGTGTATTGGGAAATGGTAACGCAGGTGAAATTTATGAAAAATGAAATTGCCCATGTGAGGGCAACTGTTATATTATTTAATACTATTACTATTTAATACTTCATATTTTTAAAACAACCTATACTAAGACACACTTTTACTTTTCACTGCTAGCCACACTGCTCTCTGAGAATTCACTTGAAATGTCCCAAAATCTAATATTTTTCTTGAAAGAAACAATGGAAACACCTAGCCTATATAGCTTAAAAATGAATTCTATGATGGATTTCAGGCAAAACTATGTATTTTATTTCTTTCATGGCTTTTTTTTTTTTTTGGTATCTATGTAGAAACACAGATAGTACCTTAAGTACCTTAAGTGTAAAACACTGCCTTTCGCACTATTTCCATTTTTACAAGCATGCCAGAAGTTCCTAGCAGCCTCATAAATAAGGAGACAAGTAAGCCACATTGCCTAAAGCTTGCATCAAGGAAAACAGTTTGCTGTACAGCTTTTGATTCCATGATTCTTTCACAGTTATTGAAACTTCAAGAGCTCCAGATAAAGACATGCCAAAGCTATTTTCCATAGAGTTCACCATATCATTACAAAATTTCTGAAGCCCTTCCTTTTAAACTGTAATTGAGTTAACTGTGATTAAGTTAAAATCCAATACTTGCAATGTCAGGGTATGAGTAAGCTATTTTGGACATCATTAGTAGCTCAACTTTAAGGTTTTTCACTATTACCATTAGTAAATGCAGGTTTCTCTGTCTTCAGTAAATGAAACATTGCTGGGGGTAAACATATATCAAACATATAATAGTCAATCTGACAGATGAAAAGGAACACTGGAATAAAATCCTCAGATAAAAAAAAAAAAAAAATCACTGAGACTCTGACATTCTGAAAAAAAGATGTATTTTTGTAAAATGTCACAGTATTGTACCCAGGGGAAACATTTGCTCTGTTTTATAGAAATGATCTACCTCCATTTGTTCTGTGACAGGAGACTTGAGGGAAGCAAACAGCCAAGCATGGCATATATAATATTGAAGGGTCTAAAGGACAGGTTGTTTTAGGTGGTTGTCACAGTTTTAATCAAATTTTCTTACATCACAATGTTATTTGAAAGAAACTTTTGAACAAAAGACTTAGACTTGTATACAAACAGGAGCGTACACACAGGCAAAAGTTTGGTTTCTTTTTCCTGGAGTTTATTTACACCATAAATTTCCACATCAAGCAAAAACATAATTAGAGAAAGAAAACTAAATCTTCTCTCCACAACAGGATAGCTGGCTAAGAAAGGTAACCCACTCAACAAAGAGGACGGCAAGATCTGAAAGTCTACTGAAAGAAGCACAGAGTAGGTTCTTTTAAGAACCAATGTAATGGTATGTCTTATCATAAAAATAAATTCATAGCTTAAACAGGTGTCACTGCTTAATCCCAGCCAGCAACAAAGCACATGCAGTCGCTTGTTCACTCCACCCAGTGGGATGGAAGGAGAAAAGTGAGAAAATTTATGGATTGACATAAAAAAAAAAAAAAAATCTAAATAGCTAAAATAAAATAAATACTTAATAATAATAGTAATAACAGAGAAAAATAAAACCCAACAAAGACAAGTGATGCAAATGAAAACATTTGTGCACCACCAACAGACCAACGCATAGCCCATCCCTGAGCAATGGGTCCCCCACCAATAACCCCTTGTTTTATTGTTGAACATGACATCATAAAGTATGGAATATCTCATTGGTCAGGATATCCAGGATGTCCCTGCCCTTCAGACATTGATAGTTTATCATTATGTGGCTTTTTTTTCCATATAGAACCTGGATTGAGACTAATATCTGATGTCAGCTGACATCTTTATTACAACCCACCAAGTTCTGATTAGATAATGCAGCAGTCCTTGCTAAATGATCAGGACAATCAATGAAAGAGTATTCAGAATACTACCTATAAGTGCTTTTTTCCATTACTGGATAGGTTTATTTCTGTCCATCTTATCAATGGCAAATGTTGTTTCCCTTTCATCTCAAATTTTTTTCCATTCTCTCCTGGATAAAAAGTGATAATGTAAAGTAAATGATAGAGAATGAGAAAGTGGGAGGGCCCACCATAAAGCTCAGGTGATTCTTATAAACAGAGAGGGACAGTATAAAGATTTGCTCAAACTGGAATTTAGAGAATAAATGATTGCATAGAGTTGTAATTCTGGGCCAGGAAAGTGGAAAGTTTACCATACTCTACTGGCTGAGACACAGAGGGGCAACACCATGAGCCTGGTAATCTTTTGAGAAGACAATTTAGGAATCATAAAATGTGGCTTGCTTTTTTTTTTTTTTTACAATGCAACAATGCATTAGAAAATCAATGCTTGGGAAAATTCTAGAGCTGTGGAAAATTGCCATAACAATATTTTATATCACCATTACCACTGTCTGGATGGAAATGTGAATATATGGGGGCAAAATATGAGTAGGTAATGGTAATAAAAATGTCATGTGTTGCTAAAGCAGCATCAGTTCAACAAGATCCCAGTATGCAGGTAAAACCTGCAATTGCTCAAGACAAGGAGATCTGAAACAGACACAGGGGCTAAATCCTGATGATTCACAGAGGTAGGGCAGGTTAGAGAGATAGATTAATCACTGTCATCTCCTAAAGGGTATGATACACATCCAAAATCACAATACACCCAGAAGGAACACAGAAAGTGTGGGGAGGGGCTCAACACACTTGATCCCTCCCCCCCAGCTCATCCATGCCCTTGCAAGCAACCCTGCATAGACAACCTGGATACAGGCATCTTAGTGCCTTCATGCTTGCAAGCTGCTTACATGTGCCTTGGGACTTGTGAGTATGAAAGTGTGAGAGACTGAAATCAGTTGTGCTTTAAAATACTTTCATCTTTCCTTCCTATGAGCTTTTGCACTGACATACTTTGCTGCTAAAATGTTGGAATATTATTTCCTTCAAGGCACTCTGAAAATGTTTATGTTTTCCAGAGTCTGTAAAAGATATGTATACTGCCATAAGCAATTCAACATTTGTTCATGTAATTGCAACCTGTGAGATTAAATGCCCTGTTTGTCAAAACGTGGGGTCATCTTTTGTGCTAAAGAGCAAAAGAAAATTAGCATTTTTAGAACTGGATTCATTTCATCCTGACACAGATTTCAAAAACAGTTCAGATGAACCGAAACTACTAGGAGACAGAACTGAATCCTTTGTGGTATTTCTCAGTATGAGACTGTATACAAATAAATTTAGATGTATAAATGTAGGAAAGCAATTAAAATGCTTAAACATGTATACATAAAGAGCAATTTTAGATGCCTTAGAATACTTAGAATCATAGAATCATAGAGGGTTAGAAAGGACCTTAGTTCCATTTAGTTCCAATCCCCCTGCCATAGGCAGGGACACCTCCCACTAAACCATGCTTCCCAAGGCTCTGTCCAACCTGACCTTGAACACTGCCAGGGATGGAGCATTCACAGCTTCCTTGGGCAGCCAGTTCCAGAGCCTCACCACCTTCACAGTAAAGAACTTCCTTATATCTAACCTGAACTTCCCCTGTATAAGTTTAAACCCATTACTTCTTGTCCTATCACTGCAGTCCCTAATGAAGAGTCCCTCCCCAGCATCCTTGTAGGCCCCCTTCAGATACTGGAAGGCTGCAATGAGGTCTCCATGCAACCTTCTCTTCTCCAGCCTCAACAGCCCCAAGTTTCTCAGCCTGTCTTCATATGGGAGGTGCTCCAGCCCCCTGATCATCCTCATGGCCCTCTGAATTGTTCTAACAGGTCCATGTCCTTTTTATGTTGGGGACACCAGAACTGCACACATTTCTCCGGGGGGGGGAATGTTGTCTCACTGTACTCCAAGTAGGGTCTCAGCTTGACATATCTGACATGGGATCAATGGAAGAACTGTCAAGTTGCATCTTGAAAGCAGGAAGGAATTATGACACCTAATAATAGCTCTAGACATCTAACTTCAAACACTTTATTTAATCTGCACAGAGAGCTTTCTCTGACCTACAGAAAAATGTTTAGTGTCATGTAGAAGTTCTCAGGGCATTTGAGCATCCAGACAGAGCAGGCACATGCTTTCCATTTGGAGATGACATTGAACATTTCAACACAGACTTCTGTCACCATCCAGCTAGTCTCTGACCATTGTGTTTGAGAAAGCTGATTCCCCATGCAAAGTCTCAATCAATTACTTCTTTTAACAAGCACTTTGTCTTTGAGTATCTGTGTAATAGCACCTAGTCCATGGGTTTGTTGGTTTTCACTGCTTGTCTCTTTTCCTGTCCTTGAAAATAACCTGGCTGTTATCTGTGCTCAGCAGTTGCTTCATTTTAGTATGTCTGTGGCAGTACCAAGCACTCAAAAATCTTATTCTCATGGCAAACAGTAATTTGAAAGGATTCATGGAAATATCCTCAACCCATGACATGTATTTATTGTATGATGGGCCAGCTGATTGCTGTCATAAACCTACTCTATTTTATTTTGCATACCTTCTGATATATCTCAGTGATTCATAATTAACACAGTCCGTAAAGTGTCTGAGGTCTTTTGTGGGAACATGGACCACACAGCTGTGCATTTTAAACTAATGAAATGACATACTTGCATATATGTATATTGAGTACATAGAGGGTTAGCAGCTTATTAAAATTAAACACATTTAACATTAAGGTTCAAGAACTAAGTGTTAGCAAAGAATTTAGACTATGCAAAGAGTCCACTGTGCTTGTCAAAACATACTGTATTATTTTTATCACTATCAGGAGTGTATCCTCTGGCTGCTTCTGTACTTCTTAAGTATCAGTGGTCTCTAAAATTGGTCTCCCATCCTCCTCCCATATATGCAAAGTTCAGTCGGTGAGTGCAACTGTCTGAAAGTTTTTTTGTCTTTACCCTGACAACAAAATAGTTTACCAGAGTGATGTGGGAGATACTGGGTAATGCCGCAACTATACTATGTCAAAGATTTAAAAAATCTTATGAAACTGGGACTTTGGTTTAGCTTGTTACAAAGATTCTAAAATCCAGTACCGAGTTAAATCATCACTACCTTGTAGGTGTGGAAATTGAATGAATAAATTAAACCTGGAAGTTAATATTTTGATGTTAAGATACTAACAATCACCCACTCATACCCTCTTCCAGAGAATGAAAAGAGTGGGATTGGAATTTAATCATCGAATGAAGCATTAATTACAATTAGCAAGAATGTCAGAGCCATAGATGCATAGGTACTCAAGCACAGGGACAGAAAAGATACTTTCACATTTCTACAGCAATTAAGACCCATTTAATTCTAAAGATAATGTTTTTGTCCCTGATGTAAGTAAAAGTCAGCATAATAGCATGTAATAAATTAACCTTTGTCAGGTTAAAATGCTACAATAGGAGAGAGGCACATGCATAAGATTGTTTAACCTATTTTAAAATAGTTGCTTAATTTCATATGTAGGATTATTTACCTTTTGAAGTAATTTCTGTGTCCCCATTAACTATGGAAGGCAACGAGATGACTAACAACAGATCAGTAACATTCATCCCTTTTTAGTAAGGATTCCCTCCGCTTTTCTGTGAGGGGAATCTTTTGACCTATGGTCAAAAAAGTTCTGTGGACACAATCCATTAAATTCAGCAGAGTAAGAAGAGCTTTATGCTCTATTTCAGTGACATTGCATAGGAGTTCACTGCAACAGGAGGTGTGACTAGAGGGATCAGCATGCACCACTGTGGCCTGTTTGCAGTCAAGAGAAAATTCTTGGCTGAAGGCTGGCTGCAAGTTTTCTGTGTTCAAATGTGAATGACAGTAAGTGTGGAGGTTGTCTGTGTTCCCCGCACACAGTGGTCTAGTGACCTCTGAGGTTTCCTCTAGTACCTCATCTGGCCTCCAGTCCTCATCCAGGGGTAGTGTGAGTTTTTCAATGTCCTTCCAGCCCTGTTTACAACAGCATCTTAAAGTCCGCTATACATCTCAGCAGATGAATCAAGCCTGATGTAACTGGCAAATGAAAGACGAAAAATAAAACTGGAAGCGTAATTACCAGTCGAATATAAAGCACTTAAGCTTTATATTAAGAATGTAGACATGCATTTCCAAAGGCCTCAGTGTGTGATTCATGCTTAACCTGAAGGAGGGGCTTACACATTCTGATAGACTAATGTCCTCTGGGCAACCTGGGCCATTCTGTATTAGTGTAATTATTTCCTCTAGGAAGCCATCATAATAGGTGGCTGCTGCATCATAATGAGTGACATTTAGTTTCTATGAGCATAAACTGGGCTTCAGTTTTCATATTAAATTATCATTGTGTACACTGAAGAACACTGAAAAATAATTGAATGTGATATGCATCCTACATGCAAAAGGTAAAAGGAACCTTTTGATGACAGACAAAACCCCTAAGCTTCTGAAATTTTACATCTTGATTAAAATGTGTTTACTTCTGATGCTTGCATTTTATTGCAGCCTCTTTTTTTTTTTTTTTGGTTTATGCAAAATCACGGCATGGTAGTTTTTTTTTTCTCATTCTCATGTGTTTACCTGCTCCTAAACATTGTCATTATTTATTATTATGATTACTATTACTAGCATTAATAATAATAGTTTTCCTCTCATCCTTTCAGCTAATTAATTTCTTCATGTTTTGCATTTTAAAGCTTCATGATTTAAGTGCTAATGAGACTTGAGTTATAAAACAGTTTTTAATATCCTCAACAATCTTCAGTTAGCATGTTTAGGAGCTTAAGTCTTTTGAACTCACATCTTCTCCCTCTATAAATTTAACAACAATATATTTGTTTTGCAAAGGAAAGCAGATGTTTAATTTTTAATACTATTTAGCAAGTTATTAATCAGAAGTGGGTACAACTACAGTTTACAAGTCCAAATGTGTACTAAATTCATAATGATCTGTGGAAACTTGAAATACAATAATTTTCTTTTTCATTTAAAATTGGTTTTCATAAATAAAATGTGTTGTCTTAGTAAACAAAAATAATCATCCTTTTCCTTAAACCACCTTATCTTTAAGGTTGTTAGATGACTTGCAGTTATTGTCTTCTTTTCAGACGTGACTATGTAGTTCAGGGTTATCCACTTGAAATGTGGTTTTCATAAATTGCATCCACACTTTTAAAGTTTGTCAGGTAGCTGTTAGATCCCCAGTGTTTCAACAATTAGGTAACTCACTATCTTCTGTTGTATATTTGTTTTCAAAACATCTCCATGGGAATACTTCAAGTATGGTTAACTGACTGATTACAGTGTACCTATATATTTTTGCAGTGACCTATATACTGAAACTGATGACCCATGGTTCTCAGAAATTAAGCACTTCAGGAATTATTTCCTGTTTAGTGATACCAATAAAAGATTCATCTCTATGAGGGCTAATTGTAGGAAGATGGCATAAGTCAGTCCGCATACCTATATCACTACCAAAATAAAAATAAAAATAAAAAATTAAAAAAAGAAATGCATTAAGTAGCTCAATCCAAAACCTTGTCAGCATATGAACTAACAACTATGCAGTGTGGACAGTGTGGACTATGATTTAGTGTTCAGCTTCATTCCCTGGCCCATATTTTTCATAGCCTTTTAGACATATACTAATAGCCTTTCTCTAGTTATTTACTGCAACAGTGGCAGTTTCCATGTTGTGGACTAGAACAGCTATTTCCAGCTGCGAGCTACACCTTATGTAAGCCAATACTGCAGGGTTCAAAGCAAGCAAAGAAACTAAAAACCCAACACGCTGAAATCTCCAACTGTAACAATGTGGGAGACTGAAAAATTATATTTTACAGAAAGAGAGGATTGCTTGGAGAATTAAAAGACATCGTAGAGATGCTGTACAAAAGAAGATACTTGATAATTCTTGGGACTTCAATGTGTACCCCGTGTGAGTAAGGTTCATCTTGTACCACTTGAAAGAATTGCACTCAATAATAATGGATAAATGCTTGGACATGAGAAGGAGACACCAGGAATGCCCTCCCTGCCCCTTTGCTGCTTCCCACCGCAGGTTCTGCTAGCACTGTGGGGAACAGCCAGTCTCACCTCTGTGCACATAGACAGACACACACACCGCCTGGAGAAGGGCAGGGATGGAGGCATTCCCCTCAACCACTGCAGTGGCACTTTCCCTTGATGTTTAGCCAAGGATAGCCAGGCACCAGGACTTCCTGGCATTCAGGAAGATTTATCACAAATACTTCATATAAAGAGCTGGTGCACCTGTAAAACAAGCAAGCCTATGGGCTGCACATTCATTTCAAAAGCAGATCCTCCCCTGCTGTTAGCTGTCATAGACTTTGATGATTCTTATGGTTAAGTCCTAGTCAGGGCTAATTGGTTTTCCTACAGAAGGCTTCTCTTTTCTAAAATTTGATAGCATTTTTAGTCATGATTATTTAGCAAATCCAAATGGTGCAGCAGTCCCAAGAACATAAAGAAGTATGGTTCTAGAATCTCAGCATGTTGATCTCTCAATAGTTTATCATGCTTAGCTATCCAAAAGGAGATTATTAACCTTCAAAATAATTCTAATAATAAATCTGAATGTAATCAACATACTGCAGTGGAAGCTATACAAATGAATACTGTCGTGGTTTAAACCCAGACAGGTAATTCGTTCACTCACCCCCAGTGAGTGGTGCCGAGCTGACAACAATCGAGGTCCGTGTCCGTCTCCCCCCCTCCCCGCACCGGGGCTCTCCCCTTCCCCGCTCCCGGAGGAACGGGGAGGAGGATCGAGAGAGTGCAACTCCTACGGGTTGAGACAAGAACAGTCCAGCAACAAATCACCACCGCTACTATCAACTACAACAATGATAAGGGAAAATAACAAGGGAAGAGAACACCTCAGCACCAGCTGACCGATAACTCGCCCCCCAAGCCCGACCAAGCTCCGACCGATACCTCCTCCAACCCTGCAGTCTCCCAGCCCCTCCGGCTAACTCCCAGTTACATCCTGGGCATGACGTGCTGTGGTATGGAATACCTCTTTGGTCAGTTTGGGTCAGGTGTCCTGTCTCTGCTTCCTCCTGGCTTCCCCTCCCCCTGGCAGAGCATGAGGCTCACAAAGTCCTTGGCCAAACCAAAACATCGCTATCAGCTCTGTTCCCGAGCTGAAAGTCAAAACACTGCACTACACCAGCTACCAAGAAGGAGAAAAATGACTGCTACTGCTGAACCCAGGACAAATACTTTGTAATACGAAGGCTACAGTTGAACAGTTAGTAATTTACAAACATTACTTCTCAAGGTAAACAGTAATTCAAACTAATATTTATTGAAAATTGAATTTTATAATTTCTTCTTAGAGAACTAAGAAAAGATTGTTTGCAAGTGTTTATAGGCAAAGGTCCAGATTCTATTACATCTCTGCAGTTAGTAACTGCATACCCAGCATATCGCTTTTCGCTGACAACATAGCTGCTCCTGTCAGTAAACCAAGTTTCTGTGCTATCCAAAGGAGTATCCTTCAAATCTGGACGGCTAGAATAGGTGGCCTCAATGGTTTCCAGGCAGTCATGATGTACAGGTTCTCCTTCATTTCCACTGAGGAAAGAGGCTGGATTGACAATGTTAGTTACATATCTCAACATCATCTTGCTCTACCATGATGGCTTGATATTTCAGGAATCTCTGAGGAGAAAGCCAGTGCCCGCCTTTCACTTCCAGTATGGCAGACACTGTGTGAGATACTAGCACTGTCATTTTCTGGCCCAAAGTGAATTTGCGTGCTTCCTGGATATTTAGCACGACTGCTGCTACGGCTCTAAGACAACCAGGCCATCTCTTGGCCGTTGTGTCTAATTGCTTGGAGAAATAAGCAACTGCTCATCGGTATGGACCCAGATTCTGTGTTAGTATCCCCAGAGCAATCCCCTGTTTCTCATGGGAGAACAGAAAGAATGGTTTACTTACGTCTGGGAGCCCTAAAGCTGGAGCTGACATAAGAGCACTCTTTAACTGGCGGAAGGCCTGCGTAGCTTCCCTCGTCCACTGGAGATTTCTGTTCCCATTAGTAATGAGTGCATATAGAGGCTTTACAAGCAGTCCATAGTTATAAATCCACAATCTGCACCACCCTGTCATATCCAGAAAAGTTTGTAGTTCTTTTATTGTTTGAGGTTTTGGGGTTTGACATATTGCTTCCTTGCGCTCCTGTCCCAGAGTTCGTTGCCCAGCGCTCACCTCATAGCCCAGGTAGATTACTTTCTGTCTTACTATTTGAGCCTTTTTCTTAGACACCCTATATCCCTGGAGTCCCAAAAAATTTAAGAGGCTTACCGTCCAAGCCACACAAGCTTCCTCTGTCCGGGTGGCAATTAGGATGTCATCCATGTACTGCAGCAGTCTTCTTCCTTCCTCCGGTGGAGCTTCCTAAGACTGTCTTTGGCAAGTTGTTCTCCGAACAGGGTGGGACTGTTCTTAAATCCCTGAGGCAACACCGTCCATGTGAGCTGGGTTTTGCGCCCACTCTTGGGGTTTTCCCATTCGAATGCAAAAATTTTCTGGCTGGTTTCATGGAGAGGGAGGCAAAAGAAGGCGTCCTTAAGACGCCTTTTAGACCTTAAGGTCTAAAACGGTAAACCAAGCTAGTTCTGGAGTTAAGCAAGTTAGTAAGGTGTATGGATTCGCTACCACTGGGTAAAGATCCTCAGTGATTTTGTTAACAGCTCTCAAGTCCTGTACCACCCGATATGATCCGTCAGGTTTACGGACAGGTAAGATAGGGGTATTAAAATCAGATTGGCACTCTTTTAGTAATCTTAACTGTAGAAAGTTTTCAATTATTGGACAAATTCCTTCCCTATCTTCCTTTTTTAAAGGGTATTGTTTAACCCTAACTGGTTTTTTTCCCTCCTTGAGCTTAATCTGTATCGGGGGTGCATTTTTGGCTCTTCTGGGTACGTTTGTAGCCCATACTCCTGGGAATACTTGATCTAATGCGTCTTCCCTGACTTTTTCTTCCGCTTGGTGTGTAATCAGTTCTAGACTTAACATTTCTATGTACTGCTGGTCATTTACTTTCAAAATGATCTTGCCTCCTTTGAAGGTAATAGTGGCCCCTAACTGTTCCAATAAATCTCTCCCCAGGAGAGCCTTTGGGGCATTAGGCATATATAAAAATTTATGAATGCCCCATTGCTTTCCCAATTGATATTTCGGTGGCTTACAAAAGTATGCCTTTTCACTTTGGCCAGTTGCCCCTCTTACAGTAATGTAGTCTCCTCCTACAGCTATCAATGCCTTATTCAAAACTGAATATGTTGCCCCGGTGTCTTATTAAAAATGCCACTTCTTCTTTTTCATCCCCTAGCTTTATTATAACCAGTGGATCCGCTAGGGAGGATTCCCCCAGTCCCCGTCAATCATCTACATGTGCCACTACCCACTTCTTGGCTGTTTTATGACGGTGATTTTGATTTTCCCTATTTCTTGGGCATTCATTTTTCCAGTGTCCAAATTTTCAGCATAGGGCACATTGTTGTCTTCCTAGCTGCGGTTTCTGTCTCGGTCCTCTATTTCTCCACAACTGCTACTAATCTTCACATTCCCTGTTTATAACCTTCTTCCTGATTACTGAACACCCTCCAAGCTTCATCCAGCAACACTTCTAGGTTCCTTCCCTCTGTTGGGCATAGTTTCTGCAGCTTTCTTCTAATATCCCCAGTTGACTGACCCAGAAACAGAGACACAAGTTGTTGTATTCCTATTTCTGAGCTAGGATCTAGTGGTGTGTGTCGGCGCATTGCATCTCTGAGCCGATCTAAGAACTCGGAAGGTGATTCCGAAGGACCCTGTTTTACAGCATATAATGCTGACCAGTTTATGCTCTTTGGGATAGCTCATTCCACCCCTTTAATGATCCACTCCTGATATGCCTGTAACCTTTCTCGCTCTGCCAATCGGTTAGGGTCCCATTTAGGGTCCTGTAGCGGGAAAAATTCTTTAACATCCTGTTGTCTAGTCTTATAATAGTCTTCAGCCAGATCACTTGATTTTTTTAAAATTAATTGTTTTTCAGTTTCTGGCATTGCTTCTAATAGTATCTGTATATCGTTCCAGTCTGGATTGTCCTGTCTCACTAAAAACTGTAAATATTTTGTAACATTAACTGGATCATTATGATAACCTCCGGCTACCTTTTTCCAGGCTTCTAGATCTGACGTCATAAAGGGCACCTTTATTAACATGGTATTTCCTTCTGGTCCAAATGCTTCCCGAAGGGGTGCCTGTAAAACTTATGTCATGTTCGGGGGAAAATTGGACCTTCTGAGGGAGTTTCTGAACTTTACCACCCTGTGCTTTCCCGTCTCCTTGGTGGAGGCTTAAAGACATCTATTAATTCTTGCTGTGTACCATGGTGCCGGACCTTTTCCTGTCTGGTACACCGCTGACCAATATCACAAGAGGAACAGCAGTATTTGGGCTTAATTTGGCTGTCTCTTGTCTCTCTTTCCATGGCCAAACAAGGGGATCCTGGGGAGGTATCATTCTGCAAGCTTTCTGCCACTCCAGGTGGTTTCGGAGGGTGAAAAACATATCCGCATATGATACTTCATCCCATTTCCCTTCTCTCCTCAGAAACAGCATTAGTTGCAACATAGTGTTATAATCCAGTGTCCCGTTAAGTGGCCACTTTACTTTGTCCTCTAACTTATAAAGAGGCCACCATTGATTGCAATATTTAATTAAGGTCCTCTTATTTTCCACGCCCCCGGGTCCTACGATCTCCCTCCAGTGTTCCAAAATACACCCCAAAGGGCTCTTTTTCAAAATTTCCTTGCTCTGACCTGCCCTCATTTTTACTTTAGATATTTCTTTCCCTTAAACTTCCTTTGCTATCTCCTGCAAATTTTAATCCACTGATCTGCCCTTACTTCCAGGCAAGCTCTTGGGACTTTGTGACTATTTCCAAAAACCAAACCGTATATTTTGGGTCCCAAAAGATATCCCTCAGGGTGAGCGTGATAAGTTCTCCAATATTTCCAACTACACCCAAAACAGTATCTCAAAACCCACTGTTCCTGTGAATGACTAAAAGTAAAACTCACACAGTGGACACTGCCGTATTATCCACGCAAAATGCCACTTACAGTACACAGTAAAATTTCTACAGGGGACACACGGGATCCCTCTTGAGTATTGAAGGGTCTGCTCTGTCTGTTGCACCAAAAATTCAGGATCTGTTATCTGTCGTAAAGCTAACCACTGTGGGAGGGGTAATTGTACCCTTCCCCAATTCTTAAGCTGCCTAATGATTACAGACGGGTTTTGCAAGACAAGAAACGAGCCCCCTTCTTCCCTTCGATCAGTGAGTATTTTTCACAGTATTATTCACTGAGGGAAGGGCAATTTACCTCGGCCCCCAGCTTTTTAGCAGCTTATGGTTACAAAATATATGACACAGACAGGACAGACAACATAAACACTTCGTTCCGGCCGTTCCCCTCGCAGAGAGTACGGAACCGCGGATCGGGACTCTGCACTTGCTTCGTAGCTATGCCACATCTCAGTCACACAAGCCACTTACATTCGTACCACACACATTCATACTGGGTTCCGCTTACCACCAGATGGATTCTCGCACCCTTCAGCAAAACCTGGAGCTCGACTGATGTTTGGCCGCTCTATCGGCGGGCTCTCCTAGCCCATGACCTCTTAGGATTCGTCCAATACAAACTGCCGCTCTATCAGCAGATGAATCCTTGGGTTCACCCGACCCACTCCCAGGGTCGCTAGCGGCCACTCTATCAGTCAGTGAATCCTTTCGTGCTTGCAAGCCCCACCAAGGGAACTACGCTGTGCGCCAGATGTCTCTGCGTGCCTTACCAGCAGCCCCAGGTCAAGCGTACGACTTATAGACCCTCCAAAATTATCAACAAAGTTTAAGCATACCATTTTTCCGCTGCTGGCGCAGGTCGTTGTCTGTCCCCACAGTGAGTGGATGAGGAGCGGAGCTCCTCCAGGCAAGTGGCCTGGGGCGCCTAGGATGTCTGCTCCTCTGCTGATCCTGCAGTCAAACAGACGTCTCCTGGCTGGCTCACCAAATTGATGTCAGAATAGACTCCATAACTCGTTAAAGTTGTAAAGTAGGTATGCGTTTATTCAGCTGAAGACGCATGGGGGATTACTCCTCCAAAGGCATGCGCGCTTCAGTGTCGTTTTCCTCTACATTTATCCTCTAAAGTATTACATATGCATTAGGTTACACAATACGCCTATACATATTTATGTCCTATCCCCGCTTCGTATTAGAATGAGCTCAAAGGTCTTCTGCTCATGCGTAGTGCCTCCTGGTGGTCATGGGCAGGGGTCTTCAGATGAAGTAAACAAGTCTTCCTCAGACCTGAACTTTTCACCCTTGGTCCTTATGCATGCTCTTTAGGAGCCTGGATGAGTCTGGTCTATGTCCAAATGGTTTTTGCTGAAACTTAAGTAACTGTTTCCCTTATTAGGAGGTTATGCTCTGGTACTGCCTGGTAAAGCACGATAGGTATTTGCTGAGCGATATATCTGTTAAGCAAGCTATGTAACTTAAGCAATACCACCTTCTACAACCCCCCTGTACAATTTACCTAACCCCCTTGTACAACCCCCCTGTACAATTCACCTAACCCCCTTGTACAATAGCCCATATCAACTTAACTCCCTAAAAAGCAAGTGACTTCGTAGGATTTGTTCTTAAAAATGAATACTCCTTTCAAAAACCCAAATAGTCTAGAGTCAAATGATAACAATTTTCTAAGGTATTTGTAGTATTTATTTTTTATCAAAATAAGTGTCATTCTGCTATGTCTAGGATAACACAGTGTCATCACACAAAAAATGAATTGATTCCAATAGAGCACAGGTCTGCAAAATGAGGCCTACACAGTTACCATCATGAGTTATGGTAAACTCAGCTGCTGTTTTGTTCTGAAAGTGACATCTTTCTGTATACTCATCAGAAAGATAGGTGGCTAGGTCAAGTAAGAAGAGATTGAAAAAATAACTTCTTTCTTTATTTGTTCAAAGAGCCCAGTAGCATAAGACTTTTCAGATTATGCTTTTCTACATAAATTACATGTCCTGAAATAAAATATATCTTAAACTTCATATAAAGAGACTGTACCATGCTGGCCTGAAGCAAATCCTTTCAGGGTCTTTCCTTTTTTTAAATTTTATTTCCTCAACAAAGATGCTGCCCCTATACTATTCTATCTTAAGGCTTTGCTAACTATAACTTCCATAGTTTACAAGTGGTTTCATCAATACTTCTCTATCCCATTTTATCCCCTGAAGTGTGCCAAGGTGTTATGTAGGCCTACTCTGGATTACAGGAATGATTACTGACCCAGCACCAGTAGGCACACTAACAGGTAATGGACTCACCAGTGCTTAGTCCTGCATCTTGTCTATGCTCAGTTTGCTACTGTAATCATAGCCTCAAGCTGTAAAACTATTGCTGAGTAATGCTGAGTCTAAGTGGTGTGTGCAGTTGGCATTAACACTGTTTATGACTACCTTCCTCTGAGACAGATCTGTCTGGTGTGGACTTGTATGGAAAGAGTGAATGAATTAATTCTTAATTCTAATGATGGAAAATCAGTGATCCACCACTTAGGCACACTCTGGGATCCTTTAATGTTTTCATAATAAAATTTGGACATTACTATCTAGGACTCTACAATACATTATCTAAGAAAAAGGTCTTTACACTCCCCCCCCCCCCTTAATATCTACAGGTTAGTAGTAGAAAACATTAATTGCAAGGAATGGTAAGCCATAATTTCATTAGATATTCAGAAGTCTAAATAGGTCAGAATGCAGCCAATAAAAACCCCTGATTTTCTGAAAATACTAACAACTTTTAACTTACGAAATCAGAAAATACTGAAGAAGAGCAGAATTATAGAGGTTAGATTTTCCTCTACAGCAATGCGTATGTCATGAAGGAAAGAGCACATTCCACTTATAAAGAGTCATGATTGAGAAAAAGAAAATTCAGAATGCTTAAACTGTAATTTAAGAAGATGATGGGCTGCATCAAAAGGAGCATGACCAGCAGGTCGAAGGAGGTGATTTACTCTGCTCTCGTGAGACCTCACCTGGAGTACTGTGTGCAGTTATGGTGTCCTCAACATAAAAAGGACATGGAACTGTTGGAACAAGTCCAGAGAAGGGCCACGACGATGATCAGGGGACTGGAGCACCTCCTTTATGAAGCCAGGCTGAGAAAGTTGGGGCTGTTGAGGCTGGAGAAGAGAAGGCTGCGTGGAGACCTCATAGCAGCCTTCCAGTATCTGAAGGGGGGCTATAAGGATGCTGGGGAGGGACTACTCATTAGGGACTGTAGTGATAGGACAAGGGGTAATGGGTTAAAATTTAAACAGGGTAAGCTTAGATTGAATATAAGGAAGAAGTTATTTACTGTTAGGGTGGTGAGGGACTGGAATGGGTTGCCAGGGGAGCTGTGAATGCTCCATTCCTGGCAGCGTTCAAGGCTAGGTTGGACAGAGCCTTGGGTGACATGGTTAAGTGTGATGCGTCCCTGCCCATGGCAGGAGAGTTGGAACTAGATGATCTTAAGGTCCTTTCCAGCCCTAACTATTCTATGATTCTATGATTAACCTTAATACTTCTCATCTTATGAAAAGGAGCAGAAAATTGTTTTTAATTAGGTCTTATTAGATAAAGCTGCATGAAATATTTGTCTTTATTTTTGTCCTCATAATCTTATAGATTAACTTCCCTAAACTGAATAAGACACTGGGCAGTGTCCTTTGGCTTACTTCAGTTTTAGCCCATTTTGATGGAGTTGTTTACAGATACAGCAGTATAAAAATATTAGAAATCAGATGGTGTAAGTTTCCTCACTGAAACACTAAAATTAGCTGTTTAAAATATTTAAAGGCTTTCTGAGAGACAAATCATTTGAACAAAATAAGACATAGTAACAATATTTCAATTAACTTGAATTTTTAACAGCTTAAATTGATCATCCTGTTTAGTGATGTATGTGACAGAAACTGGAGGTGATGCCTAAGCAATCCCCAGAATATACTTCCTTGCAGTATGACAACTGAAGGAAGAAAAAGTCATTATTCACAACAGTTCTGATAAATGACTGCTGCTATGAACTTGATTTTATACAGAAAAATGTATGTTTATTTTTTCATACATAAAGAAAATGTCTATAAAAGAGTCTGCACATTTTTTGAATTCTTTTGGAGAACAATATTGATGAAAGGGAAAGATATACTTCAAAGTTAAAATCAATTTCCCATATCTGGTAAGACACCTGAGGTAGGATTATTCTTTACTGGTGGCAGTACCTGATGCCAAGGATGAAGAAATTCAAAGAAAATAACTGTAATTTAGACAAACTCCTAAGTATGAAGTATGAATCAGAAGCTCTAAGAAGTTTAACATCTTTCTTTTCTGATTTTGATTAAACTGTTTGAACTGTAGAGGCATCAAATATTCTTAGAATGTGTATCAGTTATAAGTCACCATAGCCCTATTTTTGCTCACATAATCAGAAGGCAATCACATGTGCTGCTCTTTTCAGCAATCAGGTCTTCCAAGTGTTAGTTCTTCCAACGGGAACTGGAGGTAAGAGATGAACATCATATACCTTGATGCGTTACTCACTTTGATAAAGTCTCAAACCATAAATACAAAGGGATGTTCAGTGAAATTATTTGTTCATTCTGAGTGCTGTAATCTAACTGTATTGATATATATAATCTATATATCTATATATCTATATATATAATCTATGTATCTATATAATCTCCAACACTTGCATAGAATCATAGAAGCATAGAATAGATGGGTTGGAAAGGACCTTAAGATCATCTAGTTCCAACCCCCCTGCTGTGGGCAGGGACACCTTATGCTAAATCATATCACCCAAGGCCTTGTCCAACCTGGTCTTGAACACTGCCAGGGATGCAGCATTCACAGCCTCCCTGGGCAACCCATTCCACTGCCTCACCCCCCTCACAGGAAAGAATTTCCTTCTTATATCCTATCATCTAAACTTCCCCTGTTTAAGTTTTAACCCGTGTCGTGGTTTAAACCCAGTCAGGTAACTTGTTCACTCACTCCCAGTGAGTGGTGCCGAGCTGACAACAATCAAGGTCCGTGTCCGTCTCCCCCCCCCCTGCACCGGGGCTCTCCCCTTCCCCGCTCCCGGAGGAACGGGGAGGAGGATCGAGAGAGTGCAACTCCTACAGGTTGAGACAAGAACAGTCCAGCAACAAATCACCACCGCTACTATCAGCTAAAACAATAATAAGGGAAAATAACAAGGGAAGAGAATACGATACCACCGGCCAAGAAAACGAGTTCCACCCGGAAGCCCCTGTCCTTCCGGGTAACTCCCAGTTACCCCCCACCCCGGGCATGACGTGCTGTGGTATGGAATACCTCCCCGGCTAGCCCGGGTCAGGCGCCCCGTCTCTGCTTCCTCACAGCTTCCCCTCCTCCCTGGCAGAGCATGAGCCTCACAGAGTCCTTGGTCAGGGTAAACATCACTTAGCAACAACCGACGACATCGGCTTCACCAACGCTGTTCTCAAACTAGAAGTCAAAACACAGCACTGCACCAGTTAACACAAAGGAAAAAACATGACTGCTACTGCTGAACCCAGGACAACCCGTTACCCCTTGTCCTGTCACTACAGTCTCTAATGAAGAGTCTCTCTCCAGCATCCCTATAGGCCCCCTTCAGATACTGGAAGGCTGCTATGAGGTCTCCACACAGCCTTCTCTTCTCCAGGCTGAACAGCCCCAACTTCCTCAGCCTGCCTTCATATGGGAGGTGCTCCAGTCCCCTTGATCATCTTTTTGGCCCTTCCCTGGACTTGTTCCAACAGTTCCATGTCCTTTTTATGTTGAGGACATCAGAACTGCACACAATACTCCAGGTGAGGTCTCACAAGAGCAGAGTAGAGGGGCAGGATCACCTCCTCCGACCTGCTGGTCACGCTCTTTTGGATGCAGCCCAGGATACGGTTGGCTTTCTGGGCTGCAAGCGCACACTGCTGGCCCATGTTTATTTTCTCACCAACACCTTCTAGTATTTTACCCATAAGATGTGCACTTACTCAAAACTGTGCTTGCTCTAACTGACCATTTGGACCCTGGAAAGTTATTCTAAATTATTTGATTAGACTTTTTTATTTTAAAAAAAAATAGGATTTATAGATTTTTTTTTTTTAACATTCCTACTTTGGTTTGAATTTAAATCAAACTTTTAAAAATAATTAAAAGCCTCTTAAGAGTTTTGGAGAACTCTGCCTAAGAATTTTAGTTTTACTGATTTTTACATTAATATTGTTCTGTGGGACCACATTTAATGCAATTGTTCCAAGACCAGAAATCACCAACCTTTAAGGTCCCCTACTATGTTTAAGACTTGTTAGTGCAGCTTCATGCAACTATTCCTCAGGTTTCAATAAATCACCTTTTGTATTAGGATCTGCATATGTGGGGAGCAGCCTTGCTGAAAGGGTCCTGAGGGTCCTGGTGGAGAGCAAGCTGAACATGAGTCAGCAGTATGCCACAACAGCAACAGTGGCAAATTGGATCCTGGGCTGCATCTGCAGGGGTATTACTAGCACAGATAGAGACGTGATCATCCCACTCTCTTCAGCATTTGTCAGACCGCATTTAGATTACTGTGTCCAGTTCTGTTCTCTACAATTGAAGAAAACACTGACAAACTCCAACGGGTTCAAGGGAGGGTCGCAAGGATGATCAAAGGGCTGGAGAACCTCACCTATGAAGGTAGAATGAAAGAGCTAGGTCTTTTCTCACTCAAGAAGAGAAGGCTCAAGGGGCAACCTAATCACAGCATTCCAGTACTTAGAGGGCATATACAAAGAGGATGGAATCACCCTCTTTGAAAAAAGCCACATGGAGAAGACAAGGGACACTGAGTATAAGTTTACTGGGAGAGGTTTCATCTTGATAAAAGAAGGAAATCTTTTTACAATGTGAACAACCATCCACTGAAACAATATTCCCCATCACTGGAGGTTTTCAAGGTACAACTGGAGGGGTGCTAGATCATCTCATCTAGGCTCCCTTTCCTACGAAAGTAGGAGGACCACATAATCTTCTGAAGTCCCTTCCAACCTGGGCTATTTTATGATCAATCTAGTATATCTATTGAGAATCCAAACAGGATTTTCTCAGAACCCATCTTAGTCTTAAAATATGTCTTGAATGACACCTGCTGAGATCATTGAATTACTGTTTGCAACAAAAGCATTTGCAATGTTTTACAAAAAAATATCTGAAGTCTGTTGTTCATACAGGTTTAATTTCAGAGATTCAGATTTTAGCTGAATCAAGAGTAGCTTCTAGATAGTAGTAGGAAGGGCACAAACTGTCTCACTTTTTAATAAGTGATAAGCTAGTGATTCCCTGTACAATTCTATATGCATATGGGTAGTAGTATGGGTAACAGCAGTGACCGATACTTTTCCACAGGTGAGGTTTTCTACAGGAAGATAGGCTGATTCATTACACTTCCTTTCCCAATGTGTTGGAAAAGGGTACGTGACAGGTACACACAGTGATAGTCTGCATGGACTGCATGTATAACCCGTGCTTAATGCAAGAGGGAAATATGACTCAGGGCAACTTAGGACATTGTAACGGGTGTTGTAGCATTCTGGCGGGCATAGACTTCCCTAGCTCCAAGGGAAGAGCTGCCAGTAACACGGACTGCTACATGCATATGCCTGACACCAGCAGAACTGCAACTCCAGCTGAGGGAAGGGAAGACAGTATTTGGCCTGGAAGAGTTTTGGAAAAGGCTGTACAAATCTTTTACATAACAGAGCTCACTGCAGCACTCTTTTCCTTGCAGAAACTACTTTCCCTGAGTGGACATGCAGCAACAACTGGGAAAGAAGCCAGGGCATAAGATTCCCACAGAGCTCTTGGATTAGAGTGGGTAGGAAATTTTATGAGGTAAGTATGACTGTAGATACACTGAGACAAAAAGTTTAATTTCTGGCAGACAGGATTTTTTTTTTTGGCAGTGATGCTTAACAACACTCTAGTTCTGACTCTCAGTGATATAATTTACCTGCAAATAAAACATGAGTGAAAGCACTGGTGGTTGTCACATACTTAATAAGCATCATCAGCAAAACAATATCTTCTAATTTTTAAGTGAGATGTTAAAATTATTTTTTCGCGGGTTTTTTTTTTCTTTCACTAACATATCTGGATATGCAGTATTTCCTCTTCAATGCAAACATATGATGTTTGCCTAAACATCATAACTGGAAGGAAAGTCTTCAGTCTTGAAGGGCCATTAGTAAACTTTATTTTGTCCTATGCGTTTTTGACATATAATGAATTGAAAAAAAAACATCCTGCCAAGCATTACCTGTCCTGTGCAGAAGAACACAAGGCAAAATTCCCAAGGTAAGGCACAATGGATGGGTTTTGGATCATACACATTGGCGTGGCAGTAGAGCTAAAAAAGGCTGAATTATCTTCCAATTCAACTACTACTTTGAGAGTTCACTAAAGTTACACTGTACAAAGCAGACATGTCAGCTAACTCTAGAATAGCTTGAGGGACTCTAACTACTGCTGCATTCTGTCATCAAAAAATGGCCATCTAAATCTATCTGGCTTTCAGATGTAATAAAGGGATATTTTGCATAATTTCATCTCTAAATCATCCATGCTGATATTCAGTTCTAATCTTCAGAACAAAAAAGCAGAAAACTTGTATGGTTTCTTTACCATTACAGACTACACAAATGTCCACAGAAGTTGAGGTCTTCAAGCATGGAGCAGCAATGCACCATGATTTATAACGCAAAAGTAATAAAATTTTTGTATTAACAAAAACTTGATGATTAAATACATATCTCAAGCACAGATTCACAGGAGATGAGGAGACTTTAACCCTTCTATGCCATTCTAATGCCAAGTATTTTTCTACTCTGCTTTTTCCATCCCTAGAAATTAATGAAGTATATATATGAATGGTTGATTTTCTGGAATTTTTAGTTCAATATTAGACATTTTAAGGCTTGCTTAGAGCCACAGGAACTACAAATCATCTACCTAAAATTTATCATCAGAAAAATAATCAACTCCTCTAGCATTTACAAGAATCAGTACCCAGTACCCTAGGCACATTTTTCTTCAGGGTTCATGCATGTCCTCCTTTACTGAGATTTAATAGCTCTTCTTGGAGTAGCAACTTCCAGATTTATTTTGGATTCAAAATTTTCTAGTTTCATTTTGCCCCTGTACTATGTAACTGTCTCATTAGTATAAAAATGATTTACTATTCAGTGGCTAAGGGCAGGCATCTTGCTACAAAGTTGAATCAACTGGTTGGGTTTTTGATGTGTAAGCAAAAACACCACAGAGCAAATACAAGTGAAAATCCAAGTCTAGTTTCTCCACTGCTTACAATACTAGTGTTACTTAGCTTGTATCTCAGAGATTGTATTTCTTCATGCAGTTTACATCTGCTGAATACTTCCCTCAGCATGCAGTGAGTATTACTGATTTTTAAAGTAGTAAATTTTAAAATGAAGGGCCAGTAACATATCCTTTAGGATTTGGATCCACTTCTGTCTGATGCATGCAGGTGCTTTGAGGTCTGATGGACTCATTTTCAAGGTGATAATCCAATAGGGACATCTCTAATCCCCAGCAGAGTTTCCTTTCCAGTTGGTTTTCTTTCTTGTTAGCTAGCAGAAATACAGATAACTTTTTCAGAGTCTGAGTTTCTCAGAGACATTTGAGCTGTTATCCATGATACTCAATCTCCTTTTTGCCTATTCCACTCCAGGCAGTCCTGTGGATCTCCCAATACCAAACAATTAAAACAAAACAAGATAACTGATATTTATTTCTTAAGCATGTTCACAACAATTTCTACATTAACTGTCTAAGTCATGATATATTATCAAGGAAGGTGACAGATTTTGTCATGAACTAGTTAATCCAACCTGCTTCCCCACATGGCAGTACTGTTTTAAGGTCCCTGATGTTGCTGTACAACATCTACAATATAGGATCACAAGTCCCTGGAATGCTTCTTTTTTGGAGAAGAGTAAATTAATTTTTTTTACTATCTATCTATCTACCTATCTATCCATCTATTTTTCTAGCTTAGGTTTTAGCATAAGTAATAGAGATAGAGATCTCTATCTACACCTCTCTTACTGCTTGCATTCCTAATTACTAGCACAAAACAGCAGGCAATCCATTCTGAAGTCTACTAATTGCTTTATGGCAATAAAGGATTAAGCTTAGGAAAGAACTTCTTACAACAGACTTTTAGATATATTTGCTCTTTATGGTGGTGGTAATGATAACATCTGCTGGTGGGAGATACATTCTCCAATATATATACATATAGAGCCTTAAGAAACTGGATAATGGATTGCTTAATTTTCCTTAGAATTCAGCTATCAGACTGTTTGGGCACCAGATACTTGCTCTCTTGATAGCAAACTATTTTTATTAAAATAAGTATTGAGGATAATGGTGTTGATAATACTTGAATGTCTTTATAGAAGTAACTGGAACCATGACTATCACAGTTAAAAGAAGGTACTTTTTATATTACTTGTATCTACAGTCCCATCTTAACGAGTATAATATTTAACTTGAATTTACAGTAACAGCTAAGCCTAAAAACATATTGGAAACATACCCATCAAGTTGGAAAATAACTTTCATTTTTAAGTTGTTAAACTTCCAAGTGATTATCTTTAAAGTGATCCAAACTTATATAGATACTATTAACATTTGTGTTCATAACTTTACATACTCATTAATTTTAATTTTTTTTATTCCAAGCAGCAGTCTTTTGAACTTTAAAATGTCAGGGCTGTTCATTAGAATTAATTCTCTAATAGCACCTTCCACAGATCAAAGTAATCTGTTTTTCTGTTGTTTATCCTGAACATATATAGAATTTATTTTGAAAAACAAAAGGAATCAAAGTATTGCTTATAAGAAGTTTATAAAAAAATGCTCTGCAAAGCAGTCTAAGTTGATGTTCAAAAAGAGCTTAAAAAAAAAAGACCAGAGTACTAATAGGAAGAAGCAAAACCAAATGACGTGCATTATTTCACTTCAAGTCTACAGTGTACCTGAAAGTTAAAGAAGGAGACAGAATTATTTCCATTCAAAGACCAATTCATTGATTAGGGCTCTCCAGCCTGCAAAAAAAGACAACTGAATGGAAAGATGATCAATGTTTTAAATTGCAAGTATCATGGAGAACCTGGGTAACGAAGGTTTGTTTATTGTTTGCAGTACAGGAATATGAATGAGAATTGGGATGCTGTCTTAGAAGAAATATGAGGAGCTATTTCCTTATATAGTAGAGCTCAGATATCTGCTTTTCATACAGAATAGGAACAGCTTTTCTAAGATGCTTCGGATGCAATAATTTTGTACAGGTTTAAAAGGTTACTGAATCAACTCACATAGGAAAGCACAACATTCAGCTTCCGATGTTCCTGAGGCACAAAAAGTTGCCCTAAAGCTGGCAGACTGTTCACATATGCAGATCATTAGAAGCATACCTCTATCATATAATCCTCCACAGGTGTCACTGTTAATCTGTGTTAGGCATGGGCATAGGTCTTTTAGTCCAATTTGATGAAAAATATTCTTGTATTGTGCAGTGTGTAAGCAGGGCATATAGCAGATATTTCTAATGTTTGCTTGCTAAAACTGTAGTCAAAAGCTAAGGTTTATTTCTTCTTCATTTTTCTTATTCCCTGAGGTAACAGAGAACTCTATGGAAGCATTAAACTTATTTAACATTGGATCTTACTTTTTTCAGGTCTTGTTTTTTAAATATTTATTGTAAGACGTAATTTTTTCCCCTCTTCTTTTGTCTCTGTAATTTTCACTGATTTGTCAATGATACCTAAAATGCATGATAATATTATATTAAAAATGTTAATTGTTTCAATAGTGGGCATTTTATTTTATTCCCTAGAGATGATTAAAACTAAATAACTAAAAATCTACTTTTGCAGGAGAATATGCCTTATTATATTTTCTTAACATTTATACATTTGTCAGCAGTAATTCATACACAGATGGTCAGACAGAATATGAAAATAATCCAACACTGAACATACTTAGATTACTATGGGTAGAAAGAGCTATGAGGGCTTATCCAGAGGGAAAAAAAAAAAATAGAAAAAAATAGACAAAAAATAATAACAACACCCCAAACAAAAATACCCCACATATATTCCTGTTTAACTTTGCCTATGTGTATAGTATGAAGTACTTACATACGAGAGAGAAACAGGGATTTAAGTCACTACAGAATCAGATTTATTGTGTATCTACTGCATAAACTTTTTAAATGGCTAAAAAAAAGATTTTAAAAATTTTCATTAAGGATACAGAGTTCCATATATATATATACAAGAATGTTGTAAGAAATGAATGTGACCAAAAAAAGGAAAAAGTTTAGTGCAGTTTCACAGAACAGAATCATAGAATAGTTAGGGCTGGAAAGGACCTTAAGATCATCTAGTTCCTAACCCCTGCCAAGGGTAGGGACACCTCCCACTAAACCATGTCGCCCAAAGCTCTGTTCAACCTGGCCTTGAATGCCGCCAGGAATGGAGCATTCACAGCTTCCAGTCCCTCATCACCCAAACAGTAAAGAACTTCTTCCTTATGTCAAATCTAAATTTTCCCTGTCTAAGTTTTAACCTGTGACCCCTGAGGATCTTGAATTCAACCATCTCACAACTGCTGTGGCCAAGGGTGCCCTGGAGCACCATGTTTCCAGCCAGCCCTTCCCTGCAGGTGAGCATGAGGTCAAGCATGGCACCTCTCCTTGTTGGCTCCTCTATTACTTGCAGAAGGAAGTTGTCTTCTACACAATCGAGGAACCTCCTGGATTGGTTGTGCCAGGCTGTACCGTCCCTCCAACAGATATCAGGGTGGTTGAATTCCCCTATGAGGACAAGGGCCTGCGAGCATAAGGCTAGTCCTATTTGTCTACAGAGTGCTTCATCCACGGAGTCCTCTTGACCAGGTGGTCTGTAACAGACCCCCACAGTAATGTACCCCATCGCTGTTCTCCCTCTGACCCTGACCCACAAACTCTCTGTTGACTGCTCACCTGTCCCCAGACAGAGTTGCATACTCTCCAGCCTATCCCTAACATAAATAGCAACTCCCCCTCTCTGTCTGATGGGCCTGTCTTTCCTAAAGAGCCTGTAATGTTCCATTCCAACACTCCAGTCATAGCAGCCATCCCACCATGTTTCTGTGATACCTATTATATCATATCCCCATAGACGTGCACACATCTCTAATTCCTCTTGTTTGTTCCCCATACTATGGGCATTTGTATAGAGGCATCTAAGCCGAGCTCCAAATGAAGCCGGCTTATTGGATGGAGCGGCTGAAATATCTCTGCATCGCTCTGAGCATTTATTATAGGTGCTGGCAACTGACTGGATGTGTTGGGATGGAATGATGCCCCCCTCCCCCAACACATCTAGTTTAAAGCATCCTTGGTAAGTCTGGCAAACCTCCTACCAAAAACCACAAGCAGCTCCACCAGCCCCCACTAGACCTGGCCTACAAGCTTGACCCCCAAACCCTTGACTATGACACCACCATTTTAACCATTTAATCTGGCCAATCCTCCTAGTTCTTTTAAGGTCCTCCCCTGTATCCTGGAAAATTGATGAAAAGACAATCTGAGCTCCAGAGCCCCTAACCACCTCTCCCATGGCTCTGTAGTTCTTCTTTATGCTCCCCAGGCTATTACTATCTATGTCCCTAGCACCCACATGTATCACCGTAAGTGGTTAACAGTCCGTGGGACTTACTAGAGCAGTCAGCCTCTCTGCAACACTCCTGATCCGTGCCCCTGGTAGGCAACACACCTCCTTGAGACGGGGTTAGGCCGACAGAAGAGTGCTTCTGTCCCTTTCAGTGTAGAGTCCCCTACTACTACAACCCGCCGCTTTTTCCTGGCAGCACCAGCAGAGATCTTCTTTAGCAGTGCATCAGCCGGCTGTTTCTGGTGCGAGTGCTTTTCCTCATGAGCCCCCTGCAGGACAGCAAAGCCGTTCTGGGCACGGACAACAGATTCAGGCGGAAGCCCCTTGCTTTTAAGTGTCCTCTTTCTCCTTTTTTTGTTGATCTTTTTTGTTACTAATTCCCAGCTTCCAGGGTTAACGGCCTCCTTCTTTCCTTCATGAGCTAGAGGGGAAGCTCAACACCCCTGCACAGTTTGGGCCGGGAGCAAGCAGTGCTGCTTCCTCTCAGCTTCCCTGACATCTCGCAGTCTATTAACAGCATCCCGCACCTCAGTCCCTGCTGCAGGAGGACCTCCACCAGGGAGCACCGAGTGCAGCCCTGCCCATTGTGCACCCTCCCCTCACAAGACCAGTGCGGGCACTCTCTATACCCCGAGCTCTGCACTGCAGCCTCACCTGTCATCGGCTCTGTCTGGGTGCCTACGCTGACCACCGCCGGGGCAGCCAGAGCAGAGCTCCCGGACCGGGCCCCAGTCATCAGGCGAGTGCTAACCAACCGGCTCTCCGGCCCACGCGAACCACCTCACTACACCCTGCTCATATTGGCGGTCTGGGGAGCGAGAAGGGCGGGTTTTTAACCAGTCAGGGCTGGTGTCGCTGCTCCTGGCTCCTCCCCCTGTGAGTCAGCTGCTCTCGTCATCTGAGCTGCCGGCTCCTGCGCAGGTCTTGTCGAGGATTTGAGGCTCCGCCGGTGGGTTTTGCCGCTGTGATTTGAGGCTCCTAGACCCAGAGCTTCCCCTGGAGAAGGTGCGGAAGGCGTCCTCTCTTGAGCTACTCACTTCAGCAATTGACCCAGTTAACAGTGTTTAAAACATCGTCATAAGGAATAATTTAATTTCTAGTTCCCATTGCAGATTGCCTGAATGTGCAAATGTAAATTCTAAACAGAAGCAAAATATTTGGTAAAAAGGTCAGACAGAAATGGGAATAACTATTTCTTCAGGCTGTTGTGGAGCAAATAGTGCTGCTGAATCTATGTGATCCTGCCAGAACGTATTAGAACTTCTCAGTGAATGTATAGTTAAACGATTGAGGTGGAACCAGTCACAGTGAATTAGTAAAACCATGAGACTGTGACTGGGTGATGGGTGAGGCATTAGCATGATCCCTCAGCCCGTTACCCTAGTGTCATGGTTTAAAGCCAGTCAGGCAACTCATTCACTCACTCCCCCCCTTCTTTCCCTCCCTCTGCTCCCGGAGGGATGGAGAGGAGAATCTAAAAGAATACAATTCCCACGGGTTGAGACAAGAACAGTTTAGTAACTAAAGTATAACGCAAATCACTGCTGCTACCACCCATAATAATAATGATAAAGGAAATAACAAGGGAAGAGAATACAACATCTCACCATCAGCCGACCAATAACTTGCCCCCCCAGCCCGAACAAGCACTGACCAATACCTCCTCCAACCCCGCCTTCCCAGCCCTTCTGGGTAACTCCAGTTACATCCTGGGCATGACATGCTGTGGTATGGAATACCTCTTTGGTCAGTTTGGGTCAGGTGTCCTGTCTCTGCTTCCTCCTGGCTTCCCTTCCTCCCTGGTAGAGCATGAGGCTCACAAAGTCCTTGGCCAAACCAAAACATCAGGCCAAAAGTCAAAACACAGCACTGCACCAGCTATCAAGAAGGAGAAAAATGACTGCTACTGCTGAACCCAGGACACCTATCCAGCACTGTACTCTCCTCTGAACAGTTGTATATAATCCTCATTGCTACACAGGAGTATTTCTGCAGCTTCTCTATTTCTAAGGTTAGCAGCATCCTCATTAGGAAGCTTTTACTGGACATAGACTCTTTTGTCTTTTTTTAGGTAACGTCTTTTTTTTCCCACATGATCAGTTAGGATTTGCATGTCTCTTTTTTTGGTCATGGTCATCGAAGGAGGAAAAACAATACATTCTCATAAAGAGAATGAGGGAAGAAACTTTGTCTCTATATATGGTTATTAAGTCCATTGTAGCGATCATATTCTCATTGGGAAATTCTAGATTTAAAATATTCTCATCAGGAAATTCTAGATTTAAAATATTCTAATCTTTTAGTAGGTATAAATGTCATAGTAAAGCAGGTTTTGTACTTATCAGTTCCATAAAGCTGTGTTGCTAGTTTCTGCATAAGAGGACTTCTGTTGCAAATTTTTGTCTATATCCTTTTTTTTTTCTCAGTTTTTTTACAACCAGTCTATCAATCCATCAATGAATTTGCCTGTTTAGATCACAAATGTTGGCAGTGTTGAAAACAGTGTGGTGAAGGAAATGCATTAAAAACAGAAGAAATTTTCAAAGCAGGACAAGAAAGCTGTAGGCCTTTATAAAAACACCTTTATGAAGATTTCCATTTCTTGGATGTAGTCTGTGTGTTCCTTGACTGATCCTCGTATTTCCAATTCATCCTTGTGTACTAGACAGTTCTATGCATTTACAATTCTACAGATGAAAAGATACTTTTTATCATCTATTAACTACTTCATTTAACAATGTGAGTACTTTACTATGGTCTTACTCTTTTTGAGTCATCTTTTTCCTTTTTTTTTTTTTTTTGTAGTGAATAGGAAATGACTTTTAAAAGCTCTACAATCATCATTTTCAGCAGGGCAATGTTACTGTGGAATTTTTATCTCATCTACACAAACACTGCACCAGAGCTTGTGAAATATATGAAAGTATAAAAATGCTGTGATGACAAATTGCTTTGGTTAATCAGAGATAAATTAACATGCTTTCAGGTATTAAAGAACTCGTTATTAACAGGAAATCAATGAAACAAAGAGATTTTTTGTGATTACTTGGAATTGTTTTCCCCATATTGTTATTATTGTAATTAATGATTCAACTAATAATAGCTTTCAATAGTTAACATAAATAACTCTGAAGATCAAAGCCTTTTCTCAAAGACTAAGAAAAGTTTAAAACATTTAAAATATTACTTTATTTCTGTTTATAGTTCAAAACCACCCAATACTATTTGGACATAAAGGAAAGAATGATTGCAAAAATATAATTCTGCTTATAAATATTAAGAAAAGGCAAAGCCACTAGAGATTTGAATTAAAAATGAAGAGTAATTAAGACTCAGTCACTCCAATTGCACCACTTTTCCTGAAGAATAACTATGAGAGGGAAAGATGAACTATGAACAGGACAGTGGGAACAATTTAGCTATCATTGGTAGGTTACTGTGGGTAAGGAGAATCCGGAGGGGAAATGAAATGACTACTGCTATCAGCAAAGTGAGATTAAAAGAGTACATGTTGATTAGGACACCTCAGGATTAAATAAGAAAGTTTGTAAATACTAAAAGGAGAGGAATGAAAACTACAATTCTTATGGAAATTGGTTGATTAAATTGTATTTAAAGTTATGATCCTCTCTGCATTTCAGCATGGTGGAAGGATGTGGCTTAACCTAAGTGCTAAAAATAAGAGCAAGCCATATATATGTCAGCGTGTCCAAAACTGCTGAGTGTTGTGGTTTAAAACCTAGCCAGACAGCTTGTTCACTCACTCCCAGTGAGTGGTCCCCGGCTGGAAGCAATCGAGCCCCGACCCCACCCCGGGGGCTCTCCCCTCCCCCACTCCCAGAGGGATGGGGAGGAGAATTGAAAGAGTGCAACACCCACGGGTTGAGACAAGAATAGTCCAGCAAACAATGTACAACACAAATCACCACTGCTACCACCACCAACAGCAATGATAAGAGAAAATAACAAGGGAAGAGAATACAATACCACTCCCCGAGAAACAAGTCTGACCCAGAAGACCCTGTGTCCTTCCGGGTAACTCCCAGTTACCCCCCAGGCATGACGTGCTGTGGTATGGAATACCTCTTTGGCTAGCTTGGGTCAGGTGTCCTGTCTCTGCTTCCTCCCAGCTTCCCCTCCTCCCTGGCAGAGCATGAGCCTCACAAAGTCCTTGGTCAGGGTAAACATCACTTAGCAACAACTGAAAACATTGGTATCAGTACTGTTCCCAGGCTGAAAGTCAAAACACAGCACTGCACCAGCTACCAAGAAGGAGAAAAATTGACTGCTACTGCTAAACCCAGGACAGTATCCACCCCTTATTCCAAACCATTCACGTCATGCTCAGATCCCACATTTTCAATATACCATCACTCTCCCATATATATACATCCATATGCACACAGGGACCAAGAGAAAGAGACAATTTTCTTAGTGCATGGACCAATCCCTATAATGCTGCTGAGTCCATTCCGTCCATGATGTCGGGTTCCATCTCTTGTAACAATCTTTCAGGGCAGGAAAGGCTGTGTGCAGTGTTGGATTGTTGCCTGCTGATGCTGATCATTCTTTTACTGCAGAACTCGTCCGATTCTATCAAAGTTCATTCTCAGTTGGGATGATGGTTGGAGGGAAGTCAGGGCTAGCTGTTTCATCCACTTGGTTGTTTTAGTGTTCCTCAGTGGCCCGACTCTTGGGTACATGGGCATCTACATGGCATACCTTCACCACAAGGTTCTGCACCCGGGCAGCAATATCTTTCCACAGTGCAGCAGCCCAGATGGGTTTACTTCTGTGTTGCCAGTTGCTCTGCTTCCATTGCTTCAACCACCCCCACAGGGCATTTGCCACCATCCATGAGTCAGTACAGAGATAAAGTACTGGCCGCTTTTCTTGTTCAGCAATGTCCAGGGCCAGCTGGATGGCTTTCACCTCGGCAAACTGACTCGATTCACCCTCTCCTTCAGCAGTTTCTGCAACTTGTTGTCCAGGACTCCATACAGCTGCCTTCCATCTCCGATGCATTCCCACAATACGGCAGGACCCATCAGTAAACAAGGCATACTGTTTTTCACTTTCTGACAGTTTATTATATGGTGAGGCCTCTTCAGCGTGCATCACCTTCTCCTCTGGTGACATTCCAAAATCTTTGCCCTCTGGCCAGTCCATGATGACTTCTAGAATGTCTGGACGACTGAGATTTCCTATTTGAGTTCGTTGTGTAATTAGTGCAGCCCATTTACTCCATGTAGCATCAGTTGCATGATGTGTAGAGGAGACCCTGCCTTTGAACATCCAGCCCAGCACGGGCAACCGGGGTGCCAGGAGGAGCTGCGCTTCAGTGCCAATCACTTCCAAAGCAGCTCAAACCCCTTCATAGGCTGCCAGTATCTCTTTCTCAGTTGGGGTATAGCTGGCCTCAGATCCTTTGTATCCCCGACTCCAAAAGCTGAGGGGTCGACCTCGAGTCTCCCCTGGAGCTTTCTGCCAGAGGCTCCAGGTGGGACCGTTCTCCCCAGCTGCAGTGTACAGTACATTTTTTACATCTGGCCCGGTCCGGACTGGTCCAAGGGCTACTGCATGAACTATCTCGTGTTTAATTTGCTTAAAGGCTTGTTGTTGCTCAGGGCCCCATTTAAAATCATTCTTCTTCTGGGTCACATGATAGAGAGGGCTTACAATCGAACTGTAATTTGGGATGTGCATTCTCCAGAACCCCACAGCACCCAAGAAAGCTTGCGTTTCTTTCTTATTGGTTGGTGGAGACATTGCTGTTATCTTGTTGATCACATCCGTAGGGATCTGTCTACGTCTATGTTGCCATCTTATTCCCAAAATTGAATCTCCTGTGCAGGTCCCTTGACCTTACTCCGTTTTATGGCAAAACCGGCTTTCAGCAGGATTTGGATTATTTTCCTCCCTTTCTCAAAGACTTCTTCCGCTGTGTCGCCCCACACAATAATGTCATCAATGTATTGCAGGTGTTCTGGAGCTTGCCCCTGTTCCAGTGCAGTCTGGATCAGTCCATGGCAAATGGTAGGGCTGTGTTTCCACCCCTGGGGCAGTCGGTTCCAAGTGAACTGGACACCCCTCCAAGTAAAAGCAAACTGTGGCCTGCACTCTGCTGCCAAAGGAATGGAGAAAAATGCATTGGCAGTATCAGTCGTGGCATACCACTTGGCTGCCTTTGACTCTAGTTCATACTGAAGTTCTAGCATGTCCGGTACGGCAGCACTCAATGGTGGTGTGACTTCATTCAGGCCACGATAGTCTACTGTTAGTCTCCACTCTCCATTAAACTTTTGCACTGGCCATATGGGGCTATTAAAGGGCTAGCAGGTCCTGCTGATCACCCCCTGACTCTCCAGTCTACGGATCAGCTGATGGATGGGAATCAGGGAGTCTTGGTTGGTGCGATATTGCCGCCGGTGCACTGTTGTGGTTGCAATTGGCACTTGTTGTTCTTCAACTTTCAGCAACCCCTCAGCAGAAGGATCTTCTGAGAGACCAGGCAAGGTGGACAGCTGCTCAATTTCCTCAGTCTCCAAAGCAGCAATACCAGAAGCCCATCAGTAGCCTTTTGGGTCTTTGAAGTACCCTCTCCTGAGGTAGTCTATGCCAAGGATTCATGGAGTCTCTGGACCACTCACAATAGGGTGCTTTTGCCATTCCCTCCCAGTCTCTCCCCCACCCCCCAGACCACTTACAGCATCATTTGAGAGTTTTGAAGTTTTTGAATGGCCTTTTAATGCTGTTGAGACTTTTCAAATTAAAAATTTATTTTTTCTTTCTGGACACATTATACTCCTTGCTGTATGAAGCATCAATTTACTCTGCACATTTTGAAAGATTACTATAATGAATGTTCTCTGTGAAATAATGTTAAAAGCCACTAGAACTAGGAACACAGGTACAGTTCCTGTATTCTGTTTTTAATCATGATGAATGTCAAATAAAAATGCAAATTAAGAAAAATTTACAAGAAAATCTAATGAGTTTTAGAATAAGAAGGCAAGCTATCCACAAATTTATTAATTTTGCATCCAAACAACTTATTGATAAAAAACAGGAAAGGGAAGGGAATGAAGAAAGGAAAGGAGAAGGGATATTTAATAAAACTTGATGGTCATATAAGTCGTATTTTGTGCAATTCATCTGATACTTAAGCAGTAAATAATTTTTCAACGATCAAATTTCAGGTTTTTTTCCAAGGAGACTTCAAACAATTTTTTTTCTGGGGAGGGAAAAATCTAGTTTTAATGATTCAGTCTCTTGTGCTTCAGAGTATGC